>NC_135234.1:377256203-377881203 GCF_051348905.1 Ranitomeya variabilis
CTTCAGCATCACCAGCTTTTTGTCAGTTGTCAGCCCCTTGTCCTGTTCCTATAGGGAAAGGTGCCGGGAATGCCACCTCAGCTGCTGTCACCCCGGTCTTAGGCCACGTATCCTTCTTGGGGATGGTCTTGTTGAGCTGGTGCCCGACTGCACTATTCTTCACCCAGGGGGCCCCTTACTGCTATCTGCAGACTTATCCCCCATAGCCTGTAACTGTCTCACTATATGCGTTCTGCCCCTTGGGCATACTGCCTGGGTGTCTGAGAGAACCAGGAAGTGTCTGTCCTATATCTCCCTGCTCTGTGCTGCTCTGCTCTGTGCCCCTCCCATCTACTTAACTCCTTTCTGCCTGTGCCTAAACGATTACTCTTATCTTTCCTATTCCCTATCTCTAATGTGCCCCCTGTATACTAATCGCCCTATGGTCCTATACTGTCCCTAAGCTTGAACACAGTATATAACAAATGCATCACATTACAATACATGACACGCATTAATGAATATTAGGGAACTGCACATTACATTAGCCATACCTCCCAACCGTCCCGGATCCCGCGGGACTGTCCTGATTTTGACAGTCAGCCCCGGGATCCCGGGCGGGACACTAATGTCCCGCACTACGTACCTAGGGCGGGGACAATGCAGGGGGCGGCACCTGAGTAGCTTAGGTTTGTGGCTGTTTTTTTTTTTAATAAATGCTGGGTCTCCTCCCGACCGAACCCGTACCCCGCCCCCTGTGCGGTGCTGCCACGCTGAGGCAGAGAGCCAGCAGCGATCAAGATGAGAGGTCAGCGACTCACCTCCCTCCTGTGTGTGCACGGAGCTCCGGCTTCTCCTGCTCTTAGCTGCTATCCCGGCAGAGAAGGAGAGACGGGGGAGGTGCCGGGACAGTGCAGAGCTGTGAGCAGCCGGAGAAACTGAAGAGCTGCACATGGACAGATCAGCCGCCCCTGCACCACAGAGGAGATTGTGTGTGTGTGATGTGTGTGTGTGATGTGTGTGTGTGTGTGTGTGTGTGTGTGTGTGAGATGTGTGTGTGTGTCTGATGCTGCATGTGTGTGTCATTGTGTGTGTGTGATGCTGCATTTGTGTGTGTGTCATGTGTGTATGAGGTATCTGGTGTGTGTGATGGCTGGGTGTGTGTGTGATGGCTGGGTGTGTGTGTGTGTGATGGCTGCGTGTGTGTGTGTGATGGCTGTGTGTGTGTGTGATGGCTGCGTTTGTGTGTGATGGCTGCGTGTGTGTGTGTGATGGCTGCGTGTGTGTGTGATGGCTGCGTGTGTGTGTGTGTGATGGCTGCGTGTGTGTGTGTGATGGCTGTGTGTGTGTGTGATGGCTGCGTGTGTGTGATGACTGCGTGTGTGTGTGATGGCTGTGTGTGTGTGTGTGATGGCTGCGTGTGTGATGCATTTGTGTCAAAGCTGCATGTGTTTGTGAGCTGCGTTTGTGATGCTGCGTGTGTATGTGTGATACTGTGTGTGTGATGCTGCATGTGTGTGAGCTGCGTGCGTGTGTGAGCTGTGTGTGTGCTGCGTGTGTGTGAGCCGTGTGTGTGAGCTGTGTGCATGTGTGTGAGCGTGTGTGTGAGCTGCGTGCCTGTATGTCATTATACAGTATGGAGAACTGTGGCCATTATACAGTATGGAGCATCATGTGCGGTCATTATACAGTATGGAGCATCATGTGCAGTCATTATACAGTATGGAGCATCATGTGCAGTCATTATACAGTATGCAGCATCATGTGCGGTCATTATACAGTATGAAGCATCATGTGCAGCCAGCATACAGTATGGAGCATCATGTGCGGTCATTATACAGTATGGAGCATCATGTGCGGTCATTATACAGTATGGAGCATCATGTGCAGTCATTATACAGTATGAAGCATCATGTGCGGTCATTATACAATATGGAGCATCATGTGCGGCCAGTATACAGTATGGAGCATCATGTGCGGTCATTATACAATATGGAGCATCATGTGCGGTCATTATACAGTATGGAGCATCATGTGCGGTCATTATACAGTATGGAGCATCATGTGCGGTCATTATACAGTATGGAGCATCATGTGCGGCCATTATACAGTATGGAGCATCATGTGCAGTCATTATACAGTATGGAGCATCATGTGCGATCATTATACAGTATGGAGCATCATGTGCGGTCATTATACAATATGGAGCATCATGTGCGGCCAGTATACAGTATGGAGCATCATGTGCGGTCATTATACAATATGGAGCATCATGTGCGGTCATTATACAGTATGAAGCATCATGTGCAGCCAGTATACAGTATGGATCATCATGTGCGGTCATTATACGGTATGGAGCATCATGTGCGGCCAGTATACAGTATGGAGCATCATGTGCGTTCATTATACAGTATGGAGCATCATGTGCGGCCAGTATACAGTATGGAGCATCATGTGCGTTCATTATACAGTATGGAGCATCATGTGCGGCCAGTATACAGTATGGAGCATCATGTGCGGTCATTATACAGTATGGAGCATCATGTGCAGCCAGTATACAGTATGGAGCATCATGTGCGGTCATTATACAATATGGAGCATCATGTGCGGTCATTATACAGTATGGAGCATCATGTGTGGCCATTATACAGTATGGAGCGTCATGTGTGGTCATCGTACAGTATGGAGCATCATGTGCGGTCATTATACAGTATGGAGAATCATGTGTGGTCATCATACAGTATGGAGCATCATGTGCGGCCATTATACAGTATGGAGCATCATGTGCAGTCATTATACAGTATGGAGCATCATGTGCGGTCATTATACAATATGGAGCATCATGTGCAGCCAGTATACAGTATGGAGCATCATGTGCGGTCATTATACAGTATGGAGCATCATGTGCGTTCATTATACAGTATGGAGCATCATGTGCGGCCATTATACAGTATGGAGCATCATGTGCGGTCATTATACAGTATGGAGCATCATGTGCGGTCATTATACAGTATGGAGCGTCATGTGCGGTCATTATACAGTATGGGGCATCATGTGTGGTCATTATACAGTATGGAGCATCATGTGTGGCCATTATACAGTATGGAGCACTGTGTGGCCATATTTTTTTGTTTATAACTATTGTATATGAAACAGTGTGATCAGCAGTGCTAAATGGGTGTGGTTGGGACGTGGATATGGGTGTGACTAATTATGAATGGGTGTGGTCAGAGGCGTGGCCTAAAATTTGCCGCGGCGCACAAAGCGCGCCGCAAACTTTATCCCTCTTTCCCATCTTCAAAAGTTGGGAGGTATGCATTAGCATTAGTGAACATGAATAACTGTCAGGGTGCCACACGTGATTGTAGGAACAGTGTCCAAGGGAGAGGAGGCACGTAAGGTTCCCCGCCACCTCCTTACAGATCAACGGGTCTAGCTGTGCTACATCTAGATGGCAGGCTGCATGGTTGCATGTTGCGACCATACAGCCTGTCATCCAGCAGAGACACAGAGCAACGTCTGCTACTGCTGCCCAGTATCTTGTGGTAAACTCGTAGGACCTGTCTGACATCACCGCGAGCATGAGAAAGTTTTCATGCTCCCGGTGCCTTCCGAAAGGTCCTGGGAGTTCACAGCTAATGAACTCACTTTGCGTATTTGACGTTAGAGCATGAGCGCCATTAGAAATTTTCCCAAGGCGCTCGCATTAATGTCAAAACAGTACTGGAGATATCAGTGTCCTTGTGTGTAATACTTGCAGCACATGTGTGGCAACCGTGTGGCGGTCGTGACCAAGCATCAGTACGACACGAAGGGCGCCAGGGAAGCAGCGGTACAGTAATCACCGGGTACAGCAGCAGGTGTAGGTTGATGAGAGTAATTGTCCCAAAAGCCACGTTATCGGTGATAGCAGATGCAGCCCGATGGGAGCAGTAGTCTCATCAGCTCACGTCTGCTGACTTGCGGCAAGCTTTTTAAAGGGGCACCACTGCGGTCACAGTCACAGCTACGGGGTCATGTTGACATCTGACAGCGTTACCCAATAGCGCTCTGACCGACGGTCTTACCAGCGGTAGCTTTACCACCAATAGAGCCTCCACGCCGGTGTTTCCCACTCTGTGACACAGATGACAGAGTGGGAAATACCATAGGAAGCAGGTAGATATGCAAACAAAAACTCAGCAAATCCACAAACATTTTTATACCTGCGTTTTTGCTGCGGATTTGACTAACTCACTTGAAGTTAACAAGTGAAAAACGCTACAGAAACGCACAAAGAATTGACATGCTGCAGAAAAAATTGCACTGCAAATATTCAAAGGAAATTTACTGATCATGTGCACAAAGCTTCAGGATTGTCATTGAATTAGGTCCCATAAAGATTCCATAGCGGTTTTGGCCCATTTCCATGAGGAAAAAACGCTGTGGAAACACATGAAAAAACGCACTGTGTGCACACAGCCTAATGCACCCTCCATATTCAGACTCTATAGTATAATGCAGCCCCCCATAGGCAGATTCTATATAATATAAAGAACCCCCATAAAAAAAAAAATAAATCCAATACTCACCTCTCCTCCTCATTCCTCCACTGCTTCGAGCACCCACACATCTCCGGACAGGGGGCGGCGAATGGTGACGTCATCGCGACTCCTGTCAGAGTCTGCATCAGCAACATCAGACGCTGAGAGGGAATGATGGGAGAGGGAGCATCCAGCCGATACAGTTGAACTTGCGATAGCAGCACCGGACCCCCCTCCTGCTCATGGGCCCCATAGTGGCCGGGTGGCATTGCAGGGACATCGATTCTCCCTGCTCTGCCACTGAACGTAACTTTATAGGCGCGCTGCACACGCCGACACAGTTACAGTAGCTCCGGGTTGGCCTACTCCGAGCATAGGCCTGGGGTGACCGCTCCCTCTGCCCCCCCCCCCCTCCCCCGGTAGCTACACTACTGTTCCTCAGTATTCCTGCTATGGGACTGATTTGGGACCAAAAGTTAAAACAAACAGAACCTTATTTTCACAATCCAGATGGACACAATCCATTTTGTAATAGACACTGACAATCATAGGCATATGTGAGGCTATAAGGGTTTGTATACTATCCCAGTTTAAATATGATAGCACACTGATGAAGGTTATTTAATAGTTATTATTATTTATTTATATAGCGCCATTAATGCCATGGTGCTGTACATGAGAAAAGGGGTTACGTACAGGGTTATAGATAACGTTTACAGTAAACAAATTTACAATGACAGACTGGTGCAGAGGGGAGAGGACCCTGTCCTTGCAGACTTACAATCTACGGGATAATGGGGAGGAGACAGAAGGTCGGGGGAGCGGCAGCTCTGGCGGTTGGTGACGCAGCAGCTCCGGCGGTTAGTGACGCGGCAGCTCTGGCGGTTGGTGACCAGAATGGTTATTGCAGGCTGTAGGCTTTCCTGAAGAGATGGGTTTTCAGGTTCCATCTGAAAGTTCGAAAGGTAGTGGATAATCGGACGTGTTGAGGCATGGAGTTCCAGAGGATGGGGGATATTTGGGAGAAATCTTGGAGGCGGTTGAGTGAGGAACGAATAAGTGTGGAGGAGAGTAGGAGGTCTTGGTAGGATCGAAGATTACATGAGGGAAGATATTGGGAGATTAGTTCAGAGATATAGGGAGGGGACAGATTGTGGATGGCTTTGTAGATCAGTGTTCGTAGTTTGAACTGGATTCATTGGGGAATTGGGAGCCAGTGGAGGGATTTGCAGAGGAGGGGAAAAGCAGGAGAGTAGCGAGGAGAGAGGTGGATTAGCCGGGCAGCAGAGTTGAGGACAGACTGGAGCAGTGCAAGTGAGTTAGCGGGGAGGCCACAGAGGAGGGTGTTTCAGTAATCGAGATGGGAGATGATGAGAACATACACAAGAGTTTTAGTAGATTGTGGGCTGAGGAAGGGATGGATTCTGGCAATATTTTTTAGTTGGAGGCGACAGGAGGTGGCAAGAGTTTGGACGTGTGGCTTGAAGGACAGGGCAGAGTCAAGAGTTACCCCAAGGCAGTGGATTTCAGGTGCAGGAGAGAGCGTGATGCCGTTTACCGTAATAGATAGATCAGGTAGGCGGGATACGCGAGATGGGGGAAAGATGATGAGTTCGGATTTGTCTACATTGAGTTTTAGGAAGCGAGAGTTGAAGAAGGAGGATATGGCTGATAGACACTCCGGGATTCTGGACAGCAGAGGGGTGACATCTGGGCCAGAGATGTAGATCTGAGTGTCGTCCGCATGCAGGTGGTACTGGAGGCCATGGAACTTTATGAGTTGTCCTAGGCCAAGGGTATAGATGGAAAAAAGTAGGGGCACTAGGACAGAGCCTTGAGGGACTCCAACAGAGAGGGGGTGGGATAAGGAGGTAGTGTGGGAGTGGGAAACACTAAATGTGCGGTTGGAAAGGTATGAAGCCATTCAGGACAGGGCAAGGCCTTTGATGCCAAGGGAAGAAAGAATCTGTAGCAGTAGGCAGTGGTCGACTATGTCGAAAGCAGAGGATAGGTCGAGAAAGAGGAGGATGGAGAACTGTCTGTTAGCTTTGGCTGTGAGTAAGTCATTAGTAATTTTGGTCAGAGCCGTTTCGGTGGAGTGGTGGGGGCGGAAGCCAGATTGGAGGTTGTCAAGAAGAGAATTAGATGAGAGGTGCGAGGAAAGTTGAGCATGGACATGCTGCTCGAGGAGTTTGGAAGCAAACGGGAGCAGTGATATGGGGCGATAGCTGGACATAGCAGTTGGGTCAAGGTTAGCTTTTTTGAGGATGGGTGTGATGGTGGCATGTTTGAAGGCAGAGGGGAAGGTACCAGAAGATAGCGATAGGTTGAAGAGATGGGTTAGGGCTGGAATGAGCATGTTAGTGAGGTTGGGGAGCAGGTGGGAAGGGATGGGGTCAAGTGCATAGGTGGTGAGGTGTGATTTGGATAGGAGGTGAGTAAGCTCTCCTTGATTGATGTTGGAGAGGGAAGTTATTAGGGAAGGGCAGAGGTCTGTTATATGGAGTGGTTGGGGTAGTGGAACAGTAAAGGTTTGCCTTGCTTGATCGATCTTGTTTTTGAAGTAGGTGGCTGACTCCTCAGAAGAGATGAGGGGAGTTGGAGGTGGCAGTGGTGGGCGGAGGAGAGAGTTGTTTTGGGTTGTATGATAATGAAGATAAAAGGTTAGTGAAATAGGTCTGTTTAGCAGAAGTGAGGGCTAGTTTGAAGGCAAGTGTAGCTTGTTTGAAAGCAGTGAAGTCACCTGGCAGGCATGTTTTTTTCCAACGCCGCTCCGTGACCCTGGATGCTTGTCGGAGTTTTTTGGTGAGTTTGTTATGCCAGGGTTGACTATTGATTTGTCGCACTTTGCCATGCATGAGAGAGGCAACTGAGTCTATGGCTGATGTGAGGGTAGAGTTGTAGAAAGCGGTGGCGCTGTCCGTGTCGTGGAGTGAAGATATGGAGGACAGGGGTAGAATAGAGTCTGAGAGTCTGTGAATGTCTAGGTGTGCAAGGTTTCTTGCGAGGATGTGGTAGTGGCTGGACATAGGGGGCAGGTGAGGAGGACAAGGATGAGAAGGTGAGTAGATGGTGGTCAGATAGGGGAAGGGAGAGGTTGTGAGATTAGATAAGGAACAGAGGCGGGTGAAGATGAGGTCTAGCATATGTCCATCTGCGTGGGTGGCTGTGGAGGACCACCGTGTAAGTCCAAAGGATGAAGTAAGGGCCAGGAGCTTGACAGTAGGGATATTAAAGTCACCCATTATGATGGTGGGGATGTCAGCAGAGAGAAAGTGAAGAAGCCAAGTGGAGAATTGGTCAATGAAGGCAGTGGCTGAGCCCGGTGGTCGGTATATGACAGCGATTTGGAGATTAGAGGGAGAGTAGATACGAACAGAGTGAACCTCGAAAGAAGGGAGGATAAGGGAGGGTAGGGGTTGGATAGGGTTGAAGGAGCACTTTTTAGAAAGAAGGAAACCCACTCCCCCAACTATGTCTGTTGCCAGAGCGAGGAGTGTGGGTAAAGTGGAGGCCACCGTAACTGAGTGCAGCAGTTATTAAATCATTTCACAGTTACATTGCTATATCATAGGAAACCGTATTTGATCATTTTGATCCATAAATACAGATGCCATATGCATGTATAATGGATGAAGAACATAAATTTTGTATTACGTTCATCTGAATCCAGCCTTAGTTTTGGTCAGACGACACATGGCCAACCCAGAAATCGTGGTCTATACACAAACCGGCAAGTGTAGACATTCAAAACCAACATTAATTGGCATTGCCTTGTTTAATGGAACATGTCATGTCAAAAATGCTATTAGCATGGACATTTGGTGTTAATCTGCAGGTTAATAGAGTTCTAAAGATGTGGGCCACCATACTGAAAATCCGGGCTCTTGGAGGAAATTAACTTTACTTCTTCCAGCAGCCTCTGGCTTTGAGTCATAGAGAACTGGCTAGCGAGGCTTCAGTACATAGTGAGCAGCAGCTGTAACCATGCCCTTCCACTGACTGACAGCTGGGTCAGTATTGAATCATTACTGAGCCTTCTGTCAGTCAGTGCCGGGGCGTGGGTGAAGCAGTCACTCTCTATCTACTGAGTGGTGACTGAAGCCTTGCCTCAATGACTGAAAGCCGGAGGCTTCTGAGAGGAATAAAGTTAATTTTTTCTTGGTAGCCGTGTTTTCAGTGTGATGGCCACACAGCTTAAGAATGCCATTAACCTGCAGATTAACCCCATTTCTGCAGATTAATTGCGTTTATGGAACATGACAGGTTCATTTAGTTATAATTAGTGTCTGCGCATCAATAAACAATAGAAAGATCAAAATTCTGCTGCACATGCAGTTTTGTGTCACTATAGACACTTTTGTAAAGTGTCTAGCAAAGAATGAATGTTTAGACAAATATGTCAAATACCACATATTCATTAAGTGTGCACCAGTTATTTTTTTTTGCATACAAACGTGGTATAATGGAAGCCAGCCTCGAGCTTTTATGACAAATAGAAAGTGCCTAGCAAGAAGTACTAACTCAATAAAACAGTATGTTTCACTGTGATAGATTTGACAGATTTGACAGAATCGTTTACATTTGTGCTGTCTAAATGTTAGACAGCATTAGTAAATGTGGGCCAATGGTTTTGTAGTGCTTATAGGTTTTATAAATCCTTGTGCTGCACTGTTGTAATCTGAAGCATGGAAAATCAAAAGAACTGCTGGTCTGCCAGATTACTGTAAATGGTTCAAATTTGCAAATTATGAAAATGGGTTGAAAAAAGATATACAAACTTGTGAGAAAGAAACCCCCAGAGCAATAAGCAGAGGAGGGCATGAATTTGGGAGGGGTGGACCTTGAACTCCTGCAGCTTTGTTGGTATAGCTGTGTAGACTTTAAGAAAGAGTGATTCTGCTTTAAGAGGAAGGAGAACAGTATGTTTGTGCCTGGTGTCTAAGGGTACTGTCACACAGTGGCACTTTGATCGCTACGACGGTACGATCCGTGACGTTCCAGCGATATCCATACGATATCGCTGTGTCTGACACGCAGCAGCGATCAGGGACCCCGCTGAGAATCGTACGTCGTAGCAGATCGTTTGAAACGTTATTTCGTCGCTGGATCTCCCGCTGTCATTGTTGGATCGGTGTGTGTGACAACGATCCAGCGATGCGTTCGCTTGTAACCAGGGTAAACATCGGGTTACTAAGCGCAGGGCCGCGCTTAGTAACCCGATGTTTACCCTGGTTACCAGCGTAAAAGTAAAAAAAAACAAAAAACGTACATAATTACTCACATTCCGGTGTCCTTCAGGTCCCTTGCAGTCTGCTTCCCGCTCTGACTGACTGCCGGCCGGAAAGTAAGAGCAGATTACAGCGGTGACGTCACCGCTGTGATCTGCTTTCACTTTACGGCGGCACTCAGTCAGAGCGGGAAGCAGACGGCAAGGGACCTGAAGGACACCGGAATGTGAGTATGTACGTTTTTTTTTTTTTTACTTTTACGCTGGTAACCAGGGTAAACATCGGGTTACTAAACGCGTCCCTGCGCTTAGTAACCCGATGTTTACCCTGGTTACCCGGGACCTCGGCATCGTTGGTCGCTGGAGAGCGGTCTGTGTGACAGGTCTCCAGCGACCACACAACGACTTTCCAATGATCACGGCCAGGTCGTATCGCTGGTCGTGATTGTTGGAAAGTTGCAGAGTGTGACAGTACCCTAAGACTGGAGTCACACTAGCGTTTTGCAGCCCACCGGGCTCCTCCCATCATTTCCTGGATCACTTTGTCACCTAACTTCCAAACTGTCTATCCTGTGATATCCGCACTCTCATGATGGGGGACTTTAACATCCCGATTGGTGATCCTCTCTCCCCATCTGACTCCCACCTTTTATCGCTGACTTACACTTATACTCGAGTACAAGCTGACCTGAGTATAAGCCGAGGCACCTAATTTTGCCTCGGAAAGCTGTGTAAGCTTATTGACATGAGTATAAGCCTGGTATGCATTGTCCCCTCATCCCTGTCCTGGTATGCGTGGCTCCCCCATCACTGTCCTGGTATGTGTGGCTCCCCCTGTCGCTGTCCTGGTATGTGTGGCTTCCCCTCTCACTGTCCTGGTATGTGTAGCTCCTCCCCGTAGCTGTCCTGCTATGCGTGGCTCCCCCCGAAGCTGTCCTGATATGCGTGGCTTCCCCCATCCTGGTATGTGTGGCTCTCCCGTCCTCTCCTGGCATGCTTGGCTCCCCCCCTCCCATCCTTGTATGTGTAGGAAGATGTACCGGGCTGGTGGTGCCTCTCGCGCGTTGGTTCTGGAGCTATCAGGGCTGTCACCATTGCTGCTGGGGGAAAGCTTTCTGACCCGGACAGAACTTTGCACTCAACTGTAGGGGGTGGGTCAGGGATAAAAGGCACAGTGCGCGGGAAGCGGGACACTTGGTGTGAAGATAGAGCGCTCAGCAGGAGGTTGACTCACTCTCCTTGGGGTTACGCAATAGTACAGGCCTGCGCTGCACCTCCTCTGCCATTGCACACACACTGACCGCGAGGGACGTAAATCGGTGTGCTCACTCACCCCTGCGACTGAGGGTTTTACCAGCACCGTTACGCTGTCTGCCGTGAGTGCGCGGTCAGTATCTGACCAGGTGAATCACCCAGAGCCGGGTAGCTATATCCCTGTCACCACCACTGGACTGAGACACCTTTCGTTGCTACTGGCAAGTTTCGATGTCAGAGCAGGACCGGCCAAAGACAGCTTTTATACTTCCTATGGGACTGTATGAATTTAACCAGATACTGTTTGGTTTGGCCAACGCCACTGGAACGTTTCAGTGATTGATGGAGAGGTGTCTAGGTGATTTAAACTTTGAAGCCATGCTCATCTATTTAGATGACATCATAATCTATGCCGCTTTGTTTGAGGACCATTTACAAAAGATGGAACAGGTCTTCTGTCGCCTTCAAAAACACGGTCTAAAAGTAAAGCCTCAGAAATGTCATGTTTCTCACTCAAATAGAGTACCTGGGTCACATTGTCTCTACCGAAGGAGTGAAACAATCCCGGGAGAAAATTGCTGTAATACAAGATTGGCCTACCCCGACAATGGTGAAAGATGTCCGGGTATTTTGGGGGCTGACCGGGTGTTATCGATGCTTTGTGAAGAATTTTACCCGCATAGTGAACCCTCTGACTGAGCTATTAAAGGGAATAGTCTCAGGCACCAAGAACCGGACTATTTAGTGGGGAGAAGGACAAGAAAAGGCATTTCAAGATCTAAAGAAACTGTTGATCAAAGCACCTGTGTTGGCTTATGCGGACGTCTCTCTACCATTCATTCTCCACACCAATTGAAGCTTGCATGGACTTGGGGCTGTGTTGTGTCAGATCCAGGATGGGAGAGAGAAGGTGATCGCTTACGCTAGTCGGTCCCTTCATAATTCCGAATGAAATCCTAACAATTACAGTTCCTTCAAGTTAGAGCTGCTGGCGTTGGCTATGACGGAGAAGTTCACCTGTCCGGGTCTGAAGTATTGGTACGTACCGATAACAACCCTTTGGCCCATTTGGAAAATGCGAAACGAGAAGCTCTGGAGCAACGAAGGGTGGCAAGAATGGCAAAGTTTCAATATAAAATCACCTACAAAAGGGGGGCTGAGAACACTCATGTGGACACCTTATCCAGAGTGAAATATGGATGCCCGGGGCGAAACAGAGATGAGGAATTAGAAGATGAGGAGATCCCCTTGTTCCGAGATTCTGCCAGGATGGTGGAAGCCACGCAAGAACAGGTGCAAGTGGTGGCCCGGGAAAGTGTCTTGGGATGATCTCGTGATGAATGGATGTGGTTACAACAGGAAAATGGAGAACTGGCCCAGCTGAGACAGTTGGTAACGTCTAAGCAACTTCCCAATCAAGAAGAGAGAAATGTCCTGTCCCCAGAGACTCTGCGGATTCTACGACAATGGGAGAGGCTACAAATGAAAAATGGACTACCATATCGGAAAGTTCAACTACAACAGGAGTTAGATGTCACTTGGCAGGTGGTAATTTCGGAGACGATGCTATCTAAAGTAGCTACCGAGGCACATGAGAGGGGAGCACACTTCGGCCAGGAGAAAACTTTTCAGTGGCTACAGTGATTAATATATCATCCCCGACTGAAAGCCGTAGTGGAAGAGACCTGTAGGCAATGCAGGAGTTGTGAGTTGGTGAAACCTCCTGAGTAGAGAGCTTCCACACAAACTATCATGACGTCAGCCCCTCTGGAGGTGCTTATGATAGATTATCTGACTATTTAACCAGTGCATCAGGGGTACGAGTATTGTTTGGTGATGGCAGACTACTTCACGAAGTTCGCTGTCGTGACTCCAACATGTGATCAAACTGCTGAATCAGCTGCGCATGCCATTTGTGAAAACTGCATTCAAGTATACAGCTGCCCAAAGTGAATTCATTCTGACCAGGGGGCCTGTTTTATGGGGAAAGTGATGGAAGAATTACAGTGTCTGTACCAGATCGAGAAGTCTCTCACCATGCCATATCATTCCCAGGGGAATGGAGCCTGTGAACAGTTCAACTGCACCCTTAGGGTACCGTCACACATTGAAATTTCCATCGCTACGACGTTACGATTCGTGACGTTCTAGCGATATCGTTACGATATCGCTGTGTCTGACACGCTACTGCGATCAGACACCCTGCTGAGAATCGTACGTCGTAGCAGATCGTTTGGAACTTTCTTTCGTCGCTTGATTACCCGCTGACATCGCTGGATCGTTGTGTGTGACAGCGATCCAGCGATGTCTTCGCTTGTAACCAGGGTAAACATCGGGTAACTAAGCGCAGGGCCGCGCTTAGTAACCCGATGTTTACCCTGGTTACAAGCGTAAACGTAAAAAAACAAACCGTACATACTCACCCGTCGGTGTCCTTCAGGTCCCTTGCCGTCTGCTTCCTGCTCTGAGTGCCGGCCGGAAAGTGAGAGCAGAGCGCAGCGGTGCTGCGCTCTGCTCTCACTGTACGGCTGCACTCAGAGCAGGAAGCAGACGGCAAGGGACCTGACGGACATCAGATGGTGAGTATGTACTGTTTGTTTTTTTACGTTTACGCTGGTAACCAGGGTAAACATCGGGTTACTAAGCGCGGCCCTGCGCTTAGTTACCCGATGTTTACCCTGGTTACCCGGGGACTTCGGCATCGCTCCAGCGCCGTGATTGCAACGTGTGACCGCAGTCTACAACGCTGGAGCGATGATCATACGACGCTGCGACGTCACGAATCGTGCCGTCGCAGCGATGAAAATTTCAATGTGTGACGGTACCCTTATTCAAGTGCTGAGAACTCTGGAAGAAGACCGGAAAGCTTGGTGACCTGAGTTCGTAGCTTAGTTAGTGTGGGTGTACAACAACCGCACCCATAGGACTGCCGGTTATACTCCATATACCTTACTATTTGGTCGTTCAGGGAAGGAAATCACCGAGCTGGAGCTGGATCCAGGAGAGGGCTACCCGTGGACGGGTTGTCCACCTGAGTTCGAGAACATCGCCATTGTTTACAGACTCTACATCGCCTAGTGCAGACAAGATTTCAGGAATTAGAACATGCAGAAAAGACTCCGCTGCGGGGGCAGAACTCCAAGCTGGGGACCGTGTACTAGCATGAGAAAAATGTCCACGGGACAAGCTAGAGTATCGGTTGGAGAAGACCCCGTACCGGGTGAAGCGTTGGATAAGCTCCAAAGGGTCCGTTTACAAAATCCAGCCTGAAGGGGAAGAAAATTTCACTACCCGTATAGTCCACCGGAATATGCTTCGGCCCTGTCTGTCAAAGGATCCAAATCAGGTAGAGGAGGTGCAAGATGCACCTGAAATTCTTTCACCAGTTGTAGTAGATTGATAAGAGGAAGAAAGAAGAAAATCCTGAACAGCCACCCGAAGAGCTATGGGAGGAACCAGTACCTGAAGTTCCCAAAGAACCTGCCCCAGTGGGAACGGATGCGCTACCGCCCTCACCTATGCAACCTGACTCAATCACCCAAGGTGACTCAACTACTCCTTCTGACTTACGGCGCTCCGAACGTACAACAGCCGGAATACCCCCCAATCGATACAATCAGGACCAATTTGTTTGGCAGCAAATTGTCCAAGAAAAGGAAGACTGCCCACATGTGTTACACGAACACTCGCCTGTGGAATGGCGAGAAAAAGGAGAAGGGGAGTGTAGGAAGATGGACCGGGCCGGTGATGACTCTCTCGTGTCGGTTCCGGAACCATCGGGGCTGTCACCATTGTTGCTGGGGGAAAGCTTTCTGACCTGGATAGACCTTTGCACTCAACTGTAGGGGGGTGGGTCAGGGATAAAAGGGACCGCGCGCGGGAAAGCGGGACACTTGGTGGGAAGACAGAGCCCGCAGCGGGAGAAAAAAAAATGTGCTGAAAAACTCGGCATATACACGAGTATATACTGTAATTAAGTTTACTCTGTAATGTCCTTATTTTCTGTGAAAGTCCACACTAAACTTGTAAAGTACTGCGGAATATGTTGGTGCTATAAAAATAAAAATTATTATTAATTATTATTGTTACACCATAAAATACAGCATAGTCCATCACTGACTACATCGACCATTATGATGGGATATTTTCTAGTATCAACCTGTTGTATACCTTTGATGTAAGTGGTGCTTCATAATCACTTATTCCACATCTCAAACATTTCAGGAATTTTTTGAAAATGGTTGTAAGGGTAAAGAGATCTTAAAATTAGTGTTTATCAGTGAAAGATACATACATTTTCAATTAAACTTCAGAATAAGCTGTCATATGGATACACTGTTTCTGGTCATTATGTGTACTGTATCTATATTAGTGAAAGATACTTAAATTTTCAATTACACTTCAGAATAAGCTGTCATGTGGTCATTATATGTACAGTATCTATATAATACATATGCAAAAAAGGAGCAGTTATTTGTTTTTTCTTTTTAGTGGTCCTTGAAGTTGCTTATAATTTGGTCAGTAGGGGTAATCATCTCAGGTATGGACCCCTGGTGTTGAGCGGTAACCATCCCTTATCCTGGGAGACTTCAACATCCCCATAAGCAGCCCCACTTTCACATCTGCATCCCAGCTTCTATCACTAACCAGTAACCACTTCTCTCGGCCTCTAACAGCTCTCAACTTCTAAAACACACAAAGACGGCAACACCCTTGACCTGGTCTTCGCCCGGCTCTGCTCAATCTCCTACCTAGATAACTCACTGCTTCCCCTCTCTGACCACAACATTCTCCCCTTTGCGCTCACAATCCCTCGCCCACCCCAGCACACTCCTACCTACCACACATTCAGAAATCTACACGCTATTAACTCTCATACACTTTCAGACTCCTTACACTCATCACTGTCACCAATCTCTACTTTTTCCTGTCCTGATCTGGCTGTGCACCACTACAATGACACTCTTAGAAGCACCCTGGAGCAAGTAGCACCCCTCACCCTCAGAACCTCCAAGCACAGAGTAAAACAGCCTTGGCTCACATTGCAAACTCGGCTTCTCCAGCGATGCTGTAGAAGTACTGAACGCTTATGGAGGAAAACTCGCACACCAGAAAACTTCATCCACTTCAAATTTATGTTAAGAACCTATAATTCTGCCCTTCACCTCGCCAAACAGACCTACTTCACCACTCTGATCTCCTCACTATCCAACAACCCCAAGAACATTTTTTACACCTTTTACTCCCTCCTCAGGCTAAAAGCACAAGCCCCTATCACAGACATTTGTGCTGATGACCTGGCCTCCCACTTTATAGAGAAAATAGATAATATCCGTCAGGAAATCCGCTCCCAGCCACTAAGTGCTGTGACTCCCATCTCTCCCTGCATTTCCTCTGGCTCACTCTCCACATTTGATCCCATCACAGAAGAAGAAGTCTCCAGGCTCCTCTCTTCTTCTCGTCCAACTACATGCACTACTGACCCCATTCCCTCACACCTCCTCCAGTCGTCACAACTCACCTAACTACAATCTTTAACCTCTCCCTCTCCTCGTGCATCTTCCCATCCTCCTTCAAACACTATCATTACTCCACTATTAAAGAAACCCTCTGTTGATCCATCCTGCACAAATAACTACAGACCAATCTCCAACCTCCCCTTCATCTCTAATCTCTTGCAGCGCCTGGTCTACTCCTGCCTTACCCATTACTAGGGTTGAGCGAAACGGGTCGGCCATTTTCAGAAGTCGCCGACTTTTGGCAAAGTCGGGTTTCATGAAACCCGACCCGACCCCTGTGTGGGGTCGGCCATGAGGTCGGCGATCTTCTGAATCTGGTATCGGAATTCCGATACCGAGTTCCGATATGTTTGCGATATCGGAAATCGGTATCGGAATCCACATTTAAGTGTAAAATAAAGAATTAAAATAAAAAATATTGATATACTCACCTCTCCGGAGGCCCCTGGACATCGCCGCTGGTAACCGGCAGCCTTCTTTGCTTAAAATGAGCGCGTTTACGGCCTTCCATGACGTCATGGCTTCTGATTGGTCGCGTGCCGCTCATGTGACCGCCACGCGACCAATCACAAGCCGTGACGTAATTCTCAGGTCCTAAATTCCTAATTCTAGGAATTTAGGACCTGAGAATTACGTCACGGCTTGTGATTGGTCGCGTGAGCGGTCACATGGGCGGCCGCGACCAATCACAAGCCATGACGTCATCTAAGGCCCTGAACGTGCTCATTCTTAAGAAGGAAGGCTGCCGGAACAAAGCAGGGTGCGTCCGAGGGTGAGTATATACCTAATAGGAATATACTCACCCTCGGCTTCTTTCCGGCAGCCTTCCTTCCTAAGAATGAGCGCGTTCAGGGCCTTAGATGATGTCACGGCTTGTGATTGTGATTATAAAGAACCTGGCAATCAACTTGAATATGAGATTTTTATTTACGATCAGATGTGGGAACAAACCTTTACCTATCCCACAGCATTTCATATCTAAAGGTCATAACATCTCACAATAATGTTTCAAGTAATTGAACAGATCTCATTACCCAGACGTGGAGGTGACAGACTGGCTTCCCTTAAACAGAGGGAATCCTTTTGGATCCATACCCTCGATACCCTACATCCTAGAGGTCTCAATAGAGATTATGACCTCACTTTCATATAAGGTTTGGTACCTCTCTTTTTCTTTTATCAGTCACAAACCCCTCCTTTTACCTACCAAAGATGTTTACCGTCTATGTGTATCTTATTGTTATCTTATGTTACTATAAAGAAATCTGTATCATATTATCTAATCTTATTACTGACATTTCAGCATCTTTAACAATGTCTATCTGTCTCCCTAGAGCCGACTATATTGAAACTCCAGGACTCTTCTTCTTCTCAGCGGGGCACAGTGGATTGAGCACGTATCACCCTTCTTCTCCACCAGCGCGGTCATTATCCTACGTCCTTTCCGCAACTCTCCAGCGTTATACCTAGCGGTATCCACGTAACGGTACACAAATCTAGTTGTCCCGCCTCCCCTAAGTCAGCGTCCACTGGTTGGCTGACATAACCCTGCCAGTCACGACAGCGGCACACGGCCACTTCCGGTATGTCATTTCCGGCCTGGCCGCCTCACACTAAAGGAACGCCGCACAGACACTTTCACATTCGGGCATCACGCCGACAGCGGTTGACACCGCGTCAAGACCCGCACAACACCAGGTAATACCTCCACCACCTTCTGCCACCGTGACGCCGACTTATAGCCCTAAGCCTTACCAAAACTGTTTACTTTCATTCACAGCACTCAGACGTGCTTTCTGCTCGCCTCAAAAAGCATAATCCAGGTACCGCTTACCTCATAGGGGACTCCACGTTATGTGCACATGTGCACCCTTATTTCTATGTTTTTATATCTAGACAGTGGATTTTTTTCCCCCTTTTTCATAACTTAGATAAATCATAGAACCATCAGATCTACTGAGTGGACTCTCAGTTACTCTACTGTACGGTACGCACATTTTTATGCTCTCTTCACCTTATTCACCCACATTAGGGGGCTCTGGGTGGTACTGTTGGCTCCTCCTGTTGTATTAGATTTCTAGAAAGCTATTCATTATGACCGCATGATTCATTGTATATACCTTGTTTTCTTGTTTCCTTGTTTTCTTTTTGGTGCTTCACTTTATTTTCAAGTGTGTATATATTCACATATGTAACTACAGACGGATGTAAATTGTTTATTTTGCTTATAATCTTGTAGTAACGGAGGAAGGCCATACCAGGCCGAAACGTTTTTGATCGTACTACAGAAAAATAAAAATCTCATATTCAAGTTGAGTGCCAGGTTCTTTATAATCACATACATATGGTTTGGGAACCTACCTGTGCACCACTATAGCTGTGCTCACGTGTTTTGATCCACGGCTTGTGATTGGTCGCGGCCGCCCATGTGACCGCCACGCGACCAATCACAAGCCGTGACGTAATTCTCAGGTCCTAAATTAGGAATTTAGGACCTGAGAATTACGTCACGGCTTGTGATTGGTCACGTGGCGGTCACATGAGCGGCCCGCGACCAATCAGAAGTCGTGATGTCATGGAAGGCCCTGAACGCGCTCATTTTAAGCAAAGAAGGCTGCCGGTTACCAGCGGTAAGGTCCAGGCTGCGTCGGAGAGGTGAGTATATCAATATTTTTTATTTTAATTCTTTATTTTATACATTAATATGGATCCCAGGGCCTGAAGGAGAGTTTCCTCTCCTTCAGACCCTGGGAACCATAGTATCCTGTTATGATCCTTAGTGGTTGAGGATCACAAATTACTCCAACTAAGTAACGAAACATAGGACAAGCTCTATGGAGGTGGCAAACTGGACTGACCGCAAAACTGAACCTATCCAACACACTAGAGGTAGCCGGTGAACGTGCCTAAAAATACTAGACGTCTCGAGCCAGCCTGAGGAACTAACTACCCCTAGGGAGAAAGAAAGACCTCTCTTGCCTCCAGAGAAATAATCCCCAAAGATATAGAAGCCCCCAACATATAATAACGGTGAGGTAAGAGGAAGGCACATACACAGGGGTGAAAGCAGATTCAGCAAATGAGGCCCACTAATACTAGATAGCAGAAAATAGGAAAGGGGTCTGTGCAGTCAGTAAAAAACCCTTACAAAATATCCACGCTGAGATTTCAAGAACCCCCGCACCAACTAACGGTGTGGGGGGAGAAACTCAGTCCCCTAGAGCAACCAGCAAGCGAGGAAATCACATTTTAGCAAGCTGGACAAGAAACATGATAAATGCTGAAAATCAAAAATGAACAAACAAAAACTTAGCTTGTCTTGGAGAGACTGGGAGCAAGGTAGTCACAAGGAATCTGAAGAGCACTGAATACATTGGTAGCAGGCAAGGAACTGAGTATCCAGGTGAGCTAAATAGGAAACCAACCAAGGATAATGAACCAGCTGATGCTGCCACCTGCAGAAAGACAACACTACACAGTACCGCTTGTGACCACTAGAGGGAGCCCAAAAATAGAGTTCACAACAGTGCTCCCCCTTGAGGAGGGGTCACCGAACCCTCATCAAGACCCCCAGGGCGATCCGGATGAGCAGCGTGGAAGGCACGAACCAAATCGGCCGCATGAACATCAGAGGCAACAACCCAGGAATTATCCTCCTGACCATAGCCCTTCCATTTAACCAAATACTGAAGTCTCTGTCTAGAGATACGAGAATCCAAAATCTTCTCCACCACGTACTCCAATTCGCCCTCGACCAGCACCGGAGCAGGAGGCTCAACAGAAGGAACCACAGGTACCACATACCTCCGCAACAAAGACCTATGGAACACATTATGAATGGCAAACGATGCTGGGAGATCCAAACGAAAAGACACCGGGTTAAGGATTTCCAAGATCTTATAAGGACCGATGAAGCGAGGCTTGAATTTAGGAGAGGAGACCTTCATAGGAACATACCGAGAAGACAGCCACACCAAATCCCCAACACGAAGTCGGGGACCCACACCGCGGCGGCAGTTGGCAAAGCGCTGAGCCTTCTCCTGTGACAACCTCAAATTGTCCACCACATGGTTCCAAATCTGCTGCAACCTATCCACCACAGAATCCACCCCAGGACAGTCAGAAGGCTCAACCTGACCCGAGGAAAAACGAGGATGGAAACCAGAATTGCAGAAAAAAGGCGAAACCAAAGTAGCAGAACTAGCCCGATTATTAAGGGCAAACTTGGCCAATGGCAAAAAAGTCACCCAATCATCCTGATCAGCAGAAACAAAACATCTCAAATAAGTTTCCAACGTCTGATTAGTTCGCTCGGTTTGGCCATTAGTCTGAGGATGGAAGGCCGATGAAAAAGACAAATCAATGCCCATCTTAGCACAAAAAGTCCGCCAAAACCTGGACACAAACTGGGATCCTCTATCAGACACAATATTTTCAGGAATGCCGTGTAAGCGAACCACATTCTGAAAAAATAGAGGAACCAAATCGGAGGAAGAAGGCAACTTAGGCAAGGGCACCAAATGGACCATCTTGGAAAAACGATCACACACCACCCAGATGACAGACATTTTCTGAGATATCGGAAGATCCGAAATAAAATCCATGGAAATGTGCGTCCTAGGCCTTTTCGGAACAGGCAAAGGCAAAAGCAAACCGCTGGCACGAGAACAGCAAGGCTTATCCCGAGCACAAATCCCACAAGACTGCACAAAGGAACGCACATCCCGCGACAAGGAAGGCCACCAGAAGGACGTAGCCACCAAATCTCTGGTACCAAAAATCCCAGGATGACCCGCCAACACCGAAGAATGAACCTCGGAAATAACTCTGCTGGTCCATCTATCCGGGACAAACAATCTCTCTGGTGGACAACGGTCAGGTCTATCCGCCTGAAATTTCTGCAGCACTCGTCGCAAATCTGGGGAAATGGCAGACAAAATCACTCCCTCTCTGAGAATACCAGCCGGCTCAGAAACTCCCGGAGAGTCAGGCACAAAACTCTTAGAAAGTGCATCAGCTTTCATGTTCTTCGAACCAGGCAGGTATGAGACCACGAAGTTGAAACGGGAGAAAAACAACGACCAACGAGCCTGTCTAGGATTCAGGCGCTTGGCAGATTCAAGGTAAATCAGATTTTTGTGATCAGTCAAGACCACCACACGATGTTTAGCTCCTTCGACCCAATGTCGCCACTCCTCAAATGCCCACTTCATAGCCAACAACTCCCGATTACCAACATCATAATTCCGCTCGACAGGCGAAAACTTTCTTGAAAAGAAAGCACATGGCTTCATCACAGAGCCATCAGAGCTTCTCTGTGACAAAACAGCCCCTGCTCCAATCTCAGAAGCATCAACCTCGACTTGGAAGGGGAGAGAGACATCTGGCTGACACAAGACCGGAGCCGAAGAAAACCGGTGCTTCAGCTCCCGAAAGGCCTCCACGGCCGCAGGAGACCAATTAGCCACATCAGAACCCTTCTTGGTCAAATCCGTCAAAGGTTTAACCACGCTAGAAAAATTAGCGATGAAACGACGGTAAAAATTAGCAAAACCCAAGAACTTCTGAAGACTCTTAACAGACGTGGGCTGAGTCCAGTCATGAATAGCCTGGACCTTGACTGGGTCCATCTCCACAGTAGAAGGAGAAAAAATAAAACCCAAAAAGGAGACCTTCTGTACTCCGAAGAGGCATTTTGAGCCCTTCACAAATAAAGCATTAGCACGCAGGACCTGAAACACCATCCTGACCTGCTTCACATGGGAATCCCAATCATCAGAAAAGACCAAAATGTCATCCAGATAAACAATCATAAATTTATCCAGATATTCTCGGAAGATGTCATGCATGAAGGACTGAAACACAGAAGGAGCATTAGAGAGTCCAAAAGGCATCACCAAGTACTCAAAATGGCCTTCGGGCATATTAAATGCTGTTTTCCATTCATCTCCCTGCTTAATGCGCACAAGGTTATACGCACCACGGAGATCTATCTTGGTGAACCAACTGGCACCCGTGCAGTAAGATGATCCACACTAGAAGTCAGAGTCTGAACATTCATGTCTGCAGCTGAGCTCAAAACCACCCAGAGTTCAAGGGGATGAAAGAAGCTAAACAGACTGCAGCAAAGGAAAAGCGGGAGGAAAAAAAAAAAAATGTACTCAGGTCTTCTTTTTATCCCACTTCTGCGATGCATTAAACACTTTTTGGCCTGCTATACTGTTATGATCCTTAGTGGTTGAGGATCACAAATTACTCCAACTAAGTAACGAAACATAGGACAAGCTCTAGGGAGGTGGCAAACTGGACTGACCGCAAAACTGAACCTATCCAACACACTAGAGGTAGCCGGTGAACGTGCCTAAAAATACTAGACGTCTCGAGCCAGCCTGAGGAACTAACTACCCCTAGGGAGAAAGAAAGACCTCTCTTGCCTCCAGAGAAATAATCCCCAAAGATATAGAAGCCCCCAACATATAATAACGGTGAGGTAAGAGGAAGGCACATACACAGGGGTGAAAGCAGATTCAGCAAATGAGGCCCACTAATACTAGATAGCAGAAAATAGGAAAGGGGTCTGTGCGGTCAGTAAAAAACCCTTACAAAATATCCACCCTGAGATTTCAAGAACCCCCGCACCAACTAACGGTGTGGGGGGAGAAACTCAGTCCCCTAGAGCAACCAGCAAGCGAGGAAATCACATTTTAGCAAGCTGGACAAGAAACATGATAAATGCTGAAAATCAAAAATGAACAAACAAAAACTTAGCTTGTCTTGGAGAGACTGGGAGCAAGGTAGTCACAAGGAATCTGAAGAGCACTGAATACTGTTAAATATGCTTATTCTGCACATTCTTTTAAATCAGGACTTAACCAGGTGCGTTATTCTTAAAAGAAAAATGTCGTCATATTCACATAAAAAAGTATAGTCGTTTATTGATTGTCCATAGAAAAATCACCTTGCAGCAAAAACATAAAACAGATGAAAATAGTTACGAACGGATTGTCCATGTGTAGAGAACAGCATTAGTTACCCCTCTTTCCCAAGTCCTGAATGGAAGCCATCTGTCTGTGTGTCTGAAGTTTGAAGGTCATCATGGCTGCAGCTACCAGCTGTTGCTTCCTCGTCAGACATCCATGGAGAGAATGAGGTGAAGATGGGAGGTGACAGTCCCACGTGACAAAAGACCCCCACACCCTCCTAAGAGACGCTTATATATCTTCTCTACAGATCACGTGTTGCCTGTATATGGAGTGAACTTATGCTCTGAGCTCCTATATACATAAATAGCTTTTGTAACGTCAGCATGAAACAATAAGCTCGGTACAGGATCGAGACCAAGAATATTTCAATTAATTAATATTTAACAATTCCCCCTTTTGAGGGTGACAGACATTCATTGATTGGAACCCTCAAATTAAATATATTAATAAAATCTTCTTTCTTCTTTTCTTCTTCTTTAGCAAAATAATTTAGTGTTTATAATATCAATAATAATAATAATAATAATATTGTTCTACGTATTCAATAATATAATGTTATGTAAATTCATGTTATGGTAAGCCGTGACCAATATTCATATAAAATATATATGATTATACTTCCCTATATCTACTTGAAGCATCTCTGGTCTGATGTCATCTGATGTCATCTGGTCTTCATTTTGATGTCTTCTCCTTGGTTCTTTTTAAACAATCTTTATTATAATTCTTATGAAATAGATGATAGCATGTAGATGTTGTAGAGACTGTGTGTCATGTGTCAATCAAAGTCCATAAATTCAAATATTGATAAGGAAACAAAGTTCATAGATGTGATGTAGCTTTAATATCTGTGCAATGTCACCTTTAAAAACCTGGACTTACATTGGCTCGCCTTGGAAATCATCTGGAATCTCCATATCATCCGTAGTGGTCTTGGAACAGGTGTTTTTGGTCAGCACAGCAAGGGTTAAATTGACTCTTCCCTGCTAAATATAGCACCATAACCAATCTTTGGTGCACCGGACACATGTCAGGGTTGTAGCGTCCTGACAATCACCTGATGTTCATCAGCTTTCATGGAAGTCTTATAGGTGATAGGAAACCACTGGAACATAATAATACAGTTCATCTTAGCATCATAGGATCATCGTCCTCTCCGTGGTTGGCAGGTAAGATATTGTACTCATACTTGTCAGTGATGGATGCTGTAGTTGTGAATGGTGACATGAATTGTATTCGACACAGTCTATTATTACTCAGAAATCATAGCATTGTTACCTTGTGAATCTTCTGGATAACGGATTTTCTTCTTGTAACTTTTAATTGAATTTAAAAATATACAAAGTCTTTATTAACATAACTTTAATATCTTGATTGAAGTCTTCATTCCCTATTCTATACCAAATCTGGTAATTTTCCTAACCTATAATATCATAGCTTACCATAGCAATCAATAATATCCATATAATTATCGGAATATTAATATGGACTCAATAATATATTTGGAAAAATAAAATAATAATAATGAAAAATGATAATATATTATTAACCATATTCTTCATGTAAAAGGACATTTTTATGTCATGGGTGTAATTTCTTTATGAACCCATAGATGTCAGTATGTCTTTTATGTAACAAGTGCTGATATTACTAAAACTTTATTAATAACCTATAACCAATAATATTTAAGAATGTGTAGCCATGAACCAAAATAAGAATGTATATATATAAATATGAATAAATGAATAAATGAGTGAAAGAAATTGTTGTATTTAACTCAGAATTGAAACATTTCTTATATAATGAAACCATATGATCATTATATTTGATAAAGCAATATACTTGTATTAGACATTAATTTATAAAATATTGATTTTTCTTTTTCTTGAGATAAAAAATGAAAAATTGAGAATAAAAATTGAAGAAAAAATGAAAAATGAAAAATAAAAATGATAAACAAATAAAAATAAGAAATAGTGAAAAATGAAAAATGAGAATAAAATAAAAATAAAAATAAGGCCTTTATATGTTGATGATGAATGCAAAGGTTATGTCTCAGTAACACATTCCCTTTAATATTTCCATTATCTAGATGTTGTCATAACCTTGGATTACCAAAATATTGAAATTATGCAACTTTGCATATAATAACCTTCATTAGAGGAAAAAATGACTTTTATAATACTTATTGTATTGTACCCAATAATACCTTATTAATATTTCTTTTTTTTTTTTTTTTTTTAAATGTGTGAAAAAAGAGGTATTGATGAAATGTGATGATGTAATCTGGATCAAAAACACATTTCCCCCTTAATATCAAAAAATATTATTTTATGAAAAAAATAAATTTGTAAAAAACAAAATTTAAAATAATTAATTTTAGAACTGTTATATCAGCTTGTGCCATATATTTGTTTGAAAATGTGTACCCATCTATGTAACTAAAAAAAACCACTAGATATAAAAAAATTATAATTTAACCATATTGATGTGTAATTGCACTTATTCACTATTTACTAAATCAAGAAATAATAATTAAAGAAATATAGAAATATGTTGAGTAAATAATATTTAAATATATATCTTAACATTGTAATTTAACTGACTCTTATTTTCATACACACAAGGTTTTTTGTTATTTTCTTTCTTTCTCTCAACATACCATAAATCATGAGGCCTCTTACATACTGCACGTACCACGCTCCACGCTCCTTACGTTACACTTCATTCTTGCGTTAAGTGCACTTAGCTGCTACACATCTGTCATCTGTCACTCAAACTATGATTCACATAGAAGTTGACAATACATATTTCACATATAAACAACATGTATATTAACCCAAAATATTGTGTCCTAATTATCGATCAATCAATGCGCATTGTATACTATTAAATTTAGTATTCTAATATTTATTTGAATATTCCCCAAATATTATTCTCTAACACTATCTAACTTAACACTATGTTCTAACCTATAGATAGGACTCTTCCATATGAAATGTGTGCATTTGTTGTACAGTTATATTTAGTACAGGTCTGCAACTGAATCCGTTTGAATGTAAAGGCTGAGGAGCTTCAAATTCTCCTTACCCTAAAACAAGGATATATGATATTTTAACTTACAGCTGTTCACATCATGCACCATGCAGTGGAGGAAAAAAACTACATTATTTCCATGCAAAGGAAAAAAACAAGTTTTTAGTTTATTAGTTATGTATTATTTTTTTTTTAAGTGTTAAATATATACAATCATGCAGTTATTATAGCTTCCTGTGTAAATAAAACATAAATTCGTGTAAAAAGGTTTTTTTTTCTCAATTCCTGTTTTTGAAATGAAAACTCTAAGGAAAAATAAAAGATAAAGGTTAATTTCATATTTATTCAGAAACAAAATAATTTAAATATGTTATACATATGCATATATTTAATATATGTAATTAATGTAATTCTAAGTATTACTGGAATAAATTCTAATTATTTCACTATACATGTATACATACATATATATACATAAACACAGTTACTATAATCTCTACTTTTATAAATATGCTACAGTATTTACTGTATACTATATTAATATATATAACTGCAGAAATATATTGTATAAAATAATTACATATTAATAAATAATACATTGTATAACTCCCCTACACCTCATATAATTGATTACATTTTTTTAGCCAATTCCTAACCCAAAATTTACCTCTCTGTTGATAATTTGTTGGACAGCACTATTTAATAAAATCATCTTTAAACTTATGAACTGAGATAATGGAGTGTTCAGTTGAACAGGCCCGGGGATACTCACCACTTGTTTCTGTCTGTCAATTTCCGCCATTTTTACAGGGAAATCTGAACCTCCAGCTTTTAACCCTTTCAGTGCAGCTTCAGTGGAAGACTCATAGGGTTTGTAGCAGATATGTAATTTTCTTCGTTCTTCATAGATTTGATTTTGGGTCAGCTTTGGAGATTTTGATTTTGGCTTCTGATAAGATACAATTCTGTCTGGTTTAAAAACCTTAGTATGATTTGTTTTCCTTTCAAGATTCTCATGTTTTCTAAAAAATTCAATAGACTGCACACATTCATATAAAGAACCTTTTTGTGACTCAATAACACGAGATACAGGATTTAGGAATCTGAATTTGTTTACAAAACAATTTATCATTGATTTTCTACTGGAATTAGTACTGATCAGTTTGTAAACCCTTTCAAAAATGGACATGAATGTAAAAGTACATTCTTTCCGGCCAATCCTCAATTTTAGAAGAATATCAAGATCTGGATCATTTTCTTTTAATCCACAGAATATCAAAATTTTTAATCTTTCTACATCAGTCATTTCTTCATGGAATTCTTCATTCTGCATTTTTAGTGAGAATTTCCTGGAGAAACTTACTGGAAGCCAAATTTTAAATAATTTATTTTTCTCCTGATTAGTCAGATCATACTTATCGGCAAAACTTTCAAAAATCTCTGAATTTCTGCACACATCAATTTTGTCATCATATGCAGGAATGATTTTACATAATTTTAACAAAGTCTTCCTAGATTTAGTTTGGAGTTGGGCCTCTGAGTCGTCTTCTATTTTTAGTGGCCTTTCCACATCATCTTTGTCAGTTGTCAGGTCTCCTACGTGTCCTCCATCTTGTTTTTCATCATGAGCCACAAAGTCAAGGTCACTTTGGGTGGTCATAACAGACACGTGCGTCACCTCTTCATCTTCCTCACTCTTTACTTTACACTCAATCTTGGGGACATCATTAATTTCCTTTTTCTTAGAAATTCTTTCTACACTGTCTTTTTTGGACTTTTCTGTAACAAACTCATGAAATACATTAACCATATGTAATATATTTTTCAGGTGCTCTTTTTCTTTTTTCCTAGATACTAGCTTAGAACCTAACTTCATATTTGCTATTCTGCATTCCGCATATAAACAAAGCCAAAATATTTCTACACTAGATCTATACAAACTTACAAATTCTATCTGACTTGATTTAGCATATGAATCAATCAAATCCATTTGTCCTACCTTGAAATCTCAGCTTGTAGTTCTTTTGCTGGGCTCCAAACTTCACTTGACCACGGCTATTTTTAGCACGTCTATTTTCAACACGTCCGGTACTTGTAGTACTCCTACTACTTGTCAATTCAACTAACACCTGTTAGTCTCTGTTACGTTTACAAAGTCATAGGTTCTTCTTGAGATCTTTGTGACTTGAAGTTTTGAAGTGAAATTTCTGAATACTTGCACAAAATCTTGCAAACTGTTCTGTCTTCCCCCCGTGTGCAAAAATGAAGGAAATTCACGAAAAAAATAGCACAAAAATCAAAACTGGCTGGCTTCGGCAATGTTAAATATGCTTATTCTGCACATTCATTTAAATCAGGACTTAACCAGGTGCGTTATTCTTAAAAGAAAAATGTCGTCATATTCACATAAAAAGTATAGTGGTTTATTGATTGTCCAAAGAAAAATCACCTTGCAGCAAAAACATAAAACAGATGAAAATAGTTACGAACGGATTGTCCATGTGTAGAGAACAGCATTAGTTACCCCTCTTTCCCAAGTCCTGAATGGAAGCCATCTGTCTGTGTGTCTGAAGTTTGAAGGTCATCATGGCTGCAGCTACCAGCTGTTGCTTCCTCGTCAGACATCCATGGAGAGAATGAGGTGAAGATGGGAGGTGACAGTCCCGCGTGACAAAAGACCCCCACACCCTCCTAAGAGACGCTTATATATCTTCTCTACAGATCACGTGTTGCCTGTATATGGAGTGAACTTATGCTCTGAGCTCCTATATACATAAATAGCTTTTGTAACGTCAGCATGAAACAATAAGCTCGGTACAGGATCGAGACCAAGAATATTTCAATTAATTAATATTTAACAAATACATTGGTAGCAGGCAAGGAACTGAGTATCCAGGTGAGCTAAATAGGAAACCAACCAAGGATAACGAACCAGCTGATGCTGCCACCTGCAGAAAGACAACACTACACATTACCACTTGTGACCACTAGAGGGAGCCCAAAAATAGAGTTCACAACAGTATCCCATTGCACTGCATTGGGTTTCGTGTTTCGGCCGACCCCGACTTTTTTATAGGATCGGCCGATTTCACTCGACCCGACTTTTGAGAAAGTCGGGTTTCGTGAAACCCGACCCGATCCTATAAAAATAAAAGTCGCTCAACCCTACCCATTACCTCTCCACTCACTCCCTCCTAGACCCTTCACACTCTGGCTTCCGCCCCCTACACTCGACAGAAACTGCACTCATTAAAGTGACCAATGACCTTCTGACAGCAAAGTGTAACGGTGACCACTCTCTGCTCATTCTTCTCGACTTCTCTGCAGCTTTTAACACTGTTGACCACCATCTCCTACTCTCTAGGCTCCAGTCACTAGGAATTAAGGACACTGCTCTCTCCTAGTTCTCTTCCTACTTTTCTGACCGCTCCTTCAGTGTATCGTTCATTGGCTCCACTTCGACCCCTCCTCCTCTCACTGTCAGGATACCTCAGGGCTCAGTCCTTGGCCCACTTCTCTTCTCTCTCTACACGGCCCCAATTGGACAGACCATCAGCAGATTTGGCTTTCAGTACCATCTTTATGCCAATGACACACAACGATATACATCATCCCCTGACCTTACTCCCGCTGTACTACAGAATGCCAGTGACTGTCTGTCCACAGTCTCCGACATCATGTCCGCCCTCTATCTGAAACTCAACCTCTCCAAAACGGAACTTCTTCTGCTCCCACCATCTACTAACCTCCCTAAACCTGACATTTCCCTCTCCGTGGGTGGCACCATAATAACACCCCGGCAGCAGGCACGCTGTCTGGGTGTTACGTTTGACACCAATCTCTCCTTAACTTCCCATATACAATCTCTTGCCCGCTCGTGCCGCTTACACCTAAAGAACATCTCTAGAATCCGCCCTTTTCTCACCATGGAAACAACAAAAACCCTCACTGTTGCCCTGATACACTCCTGCCTGGACTGCTGTAATGCTCTATTAATTGGCCTCCCCCTTACTCGACTTTCCCCTCACCAGTCCATCCTTAATGCAGCAGCCAGGGTCATCTACCTGGCTAATCGGTATTCAGATGCAGCCGCTCTTCGCCAGTCATTACACTGGCTGCCCATTCATTATAGGATCCAATTCAAAGTACTTGTTCTCACCCACAAAGCTCTCCACAGTGCGGCACCCCCTTACATCTCCTCCCTTATTTCTGTCTATCGGCCTAACCGACCGCTGCACTCTAGTGTTGAGCCACCCCCCTAGTGTTCAAGTTTGGTTCGTCGAATTGGGGCGTGTTCGACGAATGTTCGTCGAACGTTCAACGAACACCGTCGAACCCCATTGAAACCAATGGCAGGCAAACACAAACACATACAAACACATAGAAAACACCTTAAATGGTGTCCAAAAGCTGACAAACTGCTCAGAAGACACAACAAACACATGGAAAAGTCACAAGTACATATAGTCATACGAAAAGAAAATAGGTGGAGGTGTAAAAGGAGGAGGAGACACAGATATAGGCATGTCATGCCCTTCTAAAATCAAGAAAGGCTGGAGTAAAAATCTAAAATTAGCCTACCAACACCCAGACATCGTGACAAAAAGTTTAAAAAATAAATATCTTTAGGTAGAATGGCGGGTCCATTCAGAACAATTTCCTTAGAAGACGTAGTGGTATCCCTGTCAGGAGTCATACCAAAAAAGGAACCCAATACATTCAGACTAATCCACCATTTGTCATATCCAAGGGGCAGGTCAGTAAACGACAACATCGACGCGGAACCAAGTACAGTACTATATACTGTACCTCCTTTGACGAGGCAATCAGGAGGGTCAAGAAGTTGGGAAGGGGCACCCTAATGGCCAAAACAGACATTGAGGGGGCGTTCCGGTTACTACCTGTGCCTCTGAATAGTGTGCACCTATTGGGCTGCTTTTGTGAAGGAGCATACTACATAGATCGCTGTTTCCCCATGGGGTGCTCCATATCCTGCTCACTATTTGAGGCATTTAGTTGCTTCCTCTAATGGGTCGTCATGGACGTTTCTAAGCGGGCACATATTATCCATTACCTCGACGACTTCTTATGCCTGGGCCAAAAGATTCGCCACAGTGTGAATACACGCGGTAGTCCACCTGTGAGAAGGACAGAGCTGGAGGGAGAGTGGACACCCCAGAGCCGAGCGGTTAGATTGAGAAAGGAAGAAGGCGGTGTAGCTTGCTTTACGGATGGGGTACTCTGCTGAGTAGCAGAAACTGCTACTAGGCCCAAAGTATTGCCTGGGCTAGATGCAGTTAAAAATTAGATACACAGGCGGTGTAGCTTCACATGCGGGCTGCTCCGCTGACGTGCAGACACTGCTCCTAGGCCCAAAACGATTTACTGGGTTAGATGCAGTAAAAATTTAGATACACAGGCGGTGTAGCTAGCTTCACAGGCGGCCTACCCTGAAAAGGGCTGATATTACAACTAGTCCCGACTCCGTAAACCTATCTCTCAGAAAATTTGCTCACAAAAAAGACTCTTAGACTGTATAGCGCCCACAGCAGCAGCGGTGCCATCTAACACTAAGCTGCAGCAGTGAGGAAATTGTGGCGACGGGGAAAATGGCTGGTTCTTATAGGGCAAGGACATGTGACATACACAGCCAATGACACATGCCCTTGCTTGTGTGCATCACATGCACATTGCTGTGTGTGTGTGTGCACTGCTGATAGGCTGAGAGACTGCACTGCCCCACTGTAAATGCACGAAAGAAAAAAAAAGAAAAAAAGATCGGCATTATTTCAACACAGATCTATCCCCCGCCCCCCCTCCCCACCCGCCCACTATACACTGAAACATTCTATTAACAATGATAAGCAGTTTTAATGTGCAAATCAAGTTAGGCTTTTGGTGAATGAACAGTTATCGAACAGAAACTCAAACAGCCGAATTTTAAGCAAATTATTCGAGTTCGTCGATCAATTCGAACACCGCCCAAAACAGCTCGAATTTGAAATTGCCGAACAGTTCGACTCGAACACCGCTCATCTCTACTGCGCTCTGCAAATGACTTTTGACTAACCTCTGCAATAATCCGTACCTCCCACTCCTGACTCCAAGACGTCTCCCACGCCGCACCATTCCTCTGGAATGCTCTACTCCAAGAAATTAGGACCATCCACAATTTGCATAGTTATACGTGCGCCCTCAAAAGATATTTGTTCAGAGCGGCCTATCACATTCCCTAATAAAATTCATTTATGCGTAAGGGCGCGTGTGTAGCCCAGTTCACTCTCTCCATCCATCCCCCAGCCCCTGAAAATGGCTGGACCATCATTGTAAATACATCATTGTAAATAAGCTCCTGTACTTTGTATCTCCCCCACCTCATTGTAGATTGTAAACTCTCACGAGTAGGGTCATCTTATTATGCTTTAATTATTGTATTGTTAACGTTTTTACTTATGACTTGCGTTTGAAACTGTTAAACTGTAAAGCGCTGCTGAATATGTTGGCGCTATATAAATAAAGATTATTATTATTATCTCAGGTATGGATTACTGATTTGGAGGGGTGTCCATTAGGGTATGACACCGTGGTATAGAGGGGTAACCATCTCAGGTATAGCCCCCTGATGTGAAGTGGTAAGCATCTCATGTATGGCCCTTTCGTGTCAAGGGGTAACCATCTCTGGCATGGCCCTGGTGTGGAGCGGTGTCTATCATGGCATGGCCCCATGGTGTGGAAGGTTAACCATCTCGGGTATGGGCTCCTGATTTGGAAGGGTAACATCACAGGTATGGCCCCCTGGTGTGGAGGTGTGACCATCATAGTATTGCCCCCTTGTCTCCAGAAGCATTTATATCTTATAAAATCTTGTCAGGGTAAAGTCACTGGGGTCATGGCAATCATATTTTGCAAGCCTACAGAATAAATTAACTCCTCTGAACCAGAAACAGCAGCTGGGGGGAGAAGAAAACGAAGTAGGCATGTTTTTCAGTACAATCTCTAGCTTCACGGCAAGCCTCTTTTTTCATGTGAGTTGAGAATTCTGAGGTACAGAGTTTGACTGTTTATATTGACCAAATCCTGTTTCTTTCTAGGTTGTCTAGTAATCTAGTGCATTAAAATGAAGAGCAATATACCTAATATGGGTGCCATTGAGTTGGTTGGAGCAACCAAGGGTAATGTAATTAAGTGCATTAACACAAAGGGCAATATGCATATTCCTGATGCCCTTGAGTAGGTGGGAGCAGCTAAGGGTAAATGTCAGCAAGTGAACTACAAACTTAGGGCTGTCTGTCCTGGTGCTGTATGTTGTACAACAATTCTTTATATATAGTCCACTATGGGGATATAGCCCAAGTGAAAAATGTATGTATAAATAATGAGTCTAGTGATAATATGGAACAAGTTATAAATAACAATAAGTGGTAGAATTATAGCAGGGTGGTACTTATAAATCAGTCATGAATGTTTAAATGGCAATAAAAGTCCATAAAGGCAAGCAACTGAAAATTGCATATAAGGGTACCGAGTACAAATCACTCACAGAACCACAGATGAAAAGATGACGATAAATTACCATATATCAATGCCCAGTAGTTCCAACTTACGTTTCGCCAGGTGGCTTGAGACAGTTAGTTGGTTAAGTTAGTTTCATACTGCCTATTTTTGGAGTTGGAGGTGTTGGCTGTTGCTTGGTGACTGGTCTATGTGCATATCCTCATCCTCTCCTATTTGTTTTTTTTCCTTCCTTTACTTCCAGGTGTTCCACTCTGTTGTTTGTGAGTGCATATTTGTATGATTTGTATTTTCATTTATCCCTGTACATCTTCCATTGTTAGTCTTGTTTGTGTATTCTTATAAACTACAACTACCCACTTCCCTGGGTGGGGGAGGGGAGAGATAAGGGTTGATTTAGGAGCTCCGCAAGACACGTGGCCCACAAGGTCTTCACCATCAGAAGTAATCCAGGGAGCAGGGATGGTTAGGGTGCCCTTTAGGGATAGGGAAGGAGCCCATAGCCCAGGAATATCCTGCAACAGTGCCATGACAGTCCATCAGACAGCTGGTGATCTCACAGTACATGTGAATCCCAATGTACTAGCACTTCACTTGACTCCTACTGTGATGGTTTTAGTCCTTTGATTTAAATAAAGCTATAGCCTAAATAGTGTGTTTTGTATATTTATTCCAGTGTTTACTCTAGCTATGTTTGTTTTAATATGTTGTGGGGGTCTGTCCCATATCCAAAAGTCATGCAAATGCTGTTTAAACTGTTAACTATTAACCACTGCAATATTTAAAGAAGGATAGATTAGTTAGTCTGTCTGCTTTGGCATTCACAAAAAGATGACACTCCAGTAAAAATAGAAGAGGCATATTCAAAATCCCAATTGAAAACAACGTCAAATTCTGTTTGAAAATTTATGATGTGGAAAAATAAATAATAATACATTTTGAAGTGAAACTGCTTCAAAATGCACATAAAAAGCTCCATTTGAGCATACCCTTAGAAGGCTTTATAATACACTGTGAAGCATGGAGGTGAAATATCTGCTAATTTGGAAGTATGTGAGCTGCACTGGAACAGAGACTTCAGTCAAAATAGATAGTTGGATGAATGCAGAATCTTATTAGAAAATATTGGAGGAGAATGTGCAGACATCTGCCAGGAAGCTGTGTATGTGGCGTATTTGGACTTTCCAACAAGAAAATGATCCAAAACATATGGCCAAGTCAATCCTTCAGTTGCTGCAGTAGAGGAAAGCAAAGATTCTAAAAAGGGGATTCATTCACTACTTTCATACAAGCAAGAAAACTGCTTTAAAAAGGTGGCAATACACAAAACGGATATGTAAACTATTTCTCGTGCGAGAATCGCATCGTAATCCTCGTTCTGGCTGTCGGCTCTCCTGACTTGAGCTTGACAGCTGCATAGAAATACATAATGCTGTCTTGCTCAGGTCAGGAGAGGTGCCAGGCCAGTGTGTGCAGTGTGATGCGATTCTCGCACGAGAAGTATGGCATTCTGTCTCTGCCCTTAAACGAGACTAATTTATCTTTTGCTTTAAAGCTAGTCTTTGCCTAATCATCTAGCTATTCTATTTTACCCCTTGAAGAAATTAAAAAAAAAACAAGTGGATTCTACCATTGTTTTTATGCAATCATTTTGTGTAAAAATTACCTGTTAACTTTGTTCCAAGGATCAGTTTGATTATGCTGATGCCACATTTGTATTTTTTCTTTTATTACTTAAAAAACAACAACAAAAAATAGTCACCATAGTCCGATAGCCATAGTTTTTTCAGTTTTAAGTTGTTACAGTTCCATGCGTGCTTGTTTTTAGCTGGGTGAGATATAGTTTACTGTGCACTGCAGCGTTCTTTATTGCAGTGCTGGAGTAGTGCTACTAATCTAAGTTCCCTGCACTTAGTCTCATTCGTACCAGCCGCCATTTTGAGCTGTTTCCGATGCCGCTCCCATCTGTCTCCAGCAGTTTGTGACCTGCTGGTTAGTTCCAGTTTTGCTAGGCGAGTTGGAAGTCACAATTCAATGTAAGTTTATGAGATCCAGAATGAGGCTTCAGAAGTGTACCTGGGGGTTCAGCTCACGGGGGCGCGAAACATCTGAATGGGCCCCTAACCTGGTAATGATGGTTACAAATATGGTGGCAGACCCTAATAGTGGGGTCAACAGATGATCGCGCCGTTACTTAAAATAAATTTCTATACAAAGACCAGTACTGATATTACTGCCACATGGTGACCATACAGTAGTAGATTCCAGTCTTACAGAACATATAAGAGATTAGAATACAGTTATAGATGGTGACTTACAGGTGACGTTCTTTCTGATGCAGTTGTTCAGTTTTCCTATCTTTTCAATCTGGCCCAGACTGACATGACAATTTCTTCCAGCCATGACTTGTCTGCAGAGATTACAACAAATACACATTTGACTTCTCACATTTCTTGAACTGTCCCCATCTATTTCCAACCTGCACATACACCTCATCCTGCTGTTACCGCAATACTGAGCAGCTACTGCCGTTTGTGGCCCTATAACTGCACCTGCTGTGTGGTACAAAACCAGCGCTTATCTTACGGGCCCATACAGTAATGCCCACTACTGTGCCCCTTATATAGTATATAGTAATAATGCCTCCTTTCAAGTGATTGGCAAACCCGTGGATGTTCGGCTTCGGGGGGTTCAGCCGAACATCTAAAAGAAATGTGGTTCGGGTAACAGAACGGTACCCAAACTCAAACCCCATTCAAATAAATTGGGGACCCGAACATTCGTTGTTTGCAATGTTGTCATCTGCATGACAGCATGGCAAACACAGGCTCTGATCGGCGATAAGATCACTAGTCAGAGAGCTGCTGTTCCCATGCTGTCAGATGACAGCGTGAGCCAGCAACTATCACCGGCAGTAAAAAGGTTACTGTCGATCACAGACGTCGACTGATGAGAGAGTACTATTCTCATCAGCCCATACCTGCATTCGCTGATAACAGCGAGAGCAGGCGCTGCTGACGGGAGTTTTCATCAACTGGTGCCTGTGCATTAAATAAATAATAATAAAAAAATCATGTGGGGTCTCTTCTATTTTTGATAACCAGGGCTGCGACTTTCAGCTGTCAGCTTTATTATGACTGATCATCAAGTGTAGAAGAGTTCCACGTTTTTTTTTTCTTTAATTATTTAAATAAATTATTTAAAAAAAACAGCAAAGGGCCCCCAATTTTTGACAACCAGACAAACTAAAGGAAGCAGGAAAGGGCCATGGATATTGCACCCCTCCAGTCTAAAAATAGCAGCCCGCAGTCACCAAGAAAAGGCATATCTAATTTTTGCACTTTTTCCAAGCTCGCCTTGCTATTCCTGGGGTCCAACTCGGAATCCGTGGCGGGGACATTAAGCGTGTTCTTGCCCAGAAAGAATGTAGATGGATCACCATCCTGGGCACCATGTCCCCCCATGGACTTAACGAGTCACAGGGGTTTGCTTCTTTCCTCTGACCTAGAATGCCTTTTAGCCAGGCCTCGCTATCCTGATTGCCTGTCACTGCTGCTCGTTGTTTTTAGTTGGTTTTATTTGTTGTCTTTATGTGTTGCTCATTTATTGTTCTTTTATTTTCTTTTTTAGTGATTATATGTAACACGTAACATCCATGATGTACCCGTCCTATTACTGTACCTTTGGTTTCGTGTGAAGGAGTTATGCCTTATAGCTTTTCTAACAACTATTTACTAACAACTATCCACAAACCTTCGCCCTAACATCTAATGAAGATATGCAGGACCTGGAGAGAGAAAAATTGTGATCTTGTGACATATGTGGTTGGATGTCTGCTTAATATTGTACAATTGCTGTTTATTAGCACAATATATGTAGTAGTATTTTTGTAATTTCAAGTTTGTATGTGCATATATTATGCAGGTACTTATACGTGTGGTTATTTTGGCCCCTACGGCTTTAGTATGCTCTTGCCGCTATGTGTCCATGTGGCCTGGCTGCGGCGCCGGCTAGGCGCCGGCTGTGTGCTGCGGACTTGACCACAGGACATAGGTATGCCGGAGCGTCTTTCTGTGGGGTCCATTCTACCGTGCGTTTGGTGTTATATTCTTATATTGTGCATTTTTGACTAATTTCTATTTAAATATATTCATTAATCCTTCTATGTAATGTTCTTTGTGCTCACAATATATATCCTGTTGTTTTCATATGTCACTTTACCTGCTCTCCTTGGTGTTTCTGCGTGCGTGCGCGCTTGTTGTGCCCGGTGATCGCTCCTGTTCCATTGCCCCCTCCCTGCTGTGCTTTGTTGCGTGGTGTGGGCTGGCGCCGGCCACACCATGTGACTGTTGCTGGTGGGCGGGGATATGGACGGGAGCGCTCTGACGGGCGCTGGCAAGTGCGCTTGCGCAGATGGAGTATTTCCATTGGTACTCTTACATCAGGTGACTTACTACACCTGTCATATAAGGAGGGACTATTTTATGAGTAAAACCACGCCCCCTGAAGAAGGTGATCCTGCACCGAAACGTGCGTTGGGGAGAGAGCACGGTGATGCCGGTCTCTGTTACAATATGGGTAAATACCTTTGTTAGGCTGCCTATACCTTGCATGGTCCTTTTTGTTTGGCATTTGGGGGATTACTTTATATGCTGCTATGGGTTGGTTGGAGTCTTTGGACCATGACTAATTATCTGGCCGCTACAGGTGTCAGGCATCCACTAGGAGTTGCTGACTTTAATATTTTTTTGTGGCTGTAGTTTGTCCAGTATTATAACACCCACCACCTCTCTGTGACACCCTATACACATGAAATGCTAAACACAGGATCCATCTATGTGTTAATAAGCTGAATCTGTAATATGACCCATATGTGCTGACAAGGTGCATCGTTCCTCATTTTTCTTGGAATGTCATATCACTTACCCTATGGTGTTACATTATTTACTATATTGCTCATGGCTTTGTGCATTTTGTGTGCACAATATCGATTTTAATGTTTGTATAGGTTATTTAATAAAGTTTCTAATAATTTTTGCAACTATTGGCATTTTGACTCTATTTTCTCCGGTTTTGCAAATCAGTGTTTGAGTCGCCTTTTGCCTCATATTCGAAAATGCAATTTAGCATTAATATGCAATTATATGCATGGTAAAAGTCTTATTATAATTATGTTTTGGGGACTATTTGTACTATCCCTGGGGTTGTAGCAAGTGATGGTTGTGCGGTTGATGTCAGTTGTTTTATGGCCGCTGACATCAAGCCCACAGGTTAGTAATGGAGAGGCATCTATAAGATACCCCCATTACTAACCTCATAGTTATATTGTAAAAAAGACACAGTCTTAAGAAAATCCTTTAATTGAAATAATGACAAGTACAACTTTACTTGAAATAAAAAAAGCACAATTATGCTCACCTAGTTCACTGAAGCCCATGTCCTCTGCAAAAGAAAAATAATAAACAACCATATCCCTCACCTGTCCGATGTGGACACAATACAAAACTGTCCCACAACGATCCAGATGATTTGGAGAGCGGTCACATCAGTGATCGCTCTCCCCGTCAGCCGGCTCAGACTGCAGTGTGTAGCGCTGAGCTGCCGTGAGAAAGTTCACTGGAGTACATAGCTAATGAACCCCGGTGAAATCGTAGCCATGCCGTGAGTCACTGGGGTTCATCAGTTATGGACTCTGGTTATCTTTCCCATGGCAACTCAGCGCTACACACTGTCAGTGGGAGCCGGCTGCGGGGAGAGCAGTCACTGATGTGACTGCCCTTCAAATCATCCCGATTGTCATGTCATACGAGACTGTATGGATTATCTTCAGATCGGACAGGTGAGGAATATGGTTGTTTATTATTTTTCTTCTTTTCCAGGTGACATAGGCATGGTAAATGAGAGAAAAAGAGGGCACCACAAAAAATATATAGAGATGGGATCTGCCTGTCACATACCGACAAAGGTACAAGAAATATATAAGAAAAAAATGTATGTTTAGACAAGGATCATAAGAAAAATATGTATAGATAATTTATTAACAAACAAGACAGACAAAAAAACATTTAAAAACAATTAAAAAGTACAATAAAGATATGACACAAAGTGTATACTGGACTACAGCACTATAGTGCCTCAAGTCTGCGAAATGCTAAATAGGTAACCAAAACAAATAATTGCCTAATACAAGTGTGTGCAAAGTAGCATAAAAAAATAACATGCTGTTAAAGTAAATGTTCCATGATAAACCCTGTAATAAGAAATATGCATTCTATAAGGTGCAAAAAACATATAACCATAATAGTCAAGGTGAAGTGAATCAACCCTGAATACAAACGTACAGGACACATATATATCCTATATAACATAAAGTGCATGTACAATATGGTGAGGCATATCATTATGCATTGCTTATATAACGCTATCTTATTCCGCACCGCCTTAAAACATCATATCTGTCCCCAATGGGGATCACAATCTAAATTCCCGATCAGTATGTCTTTGGAGTGTGTGAAGAAACCGGAGAACCCGGAGGAAACCCACGCAAATACGGGGAGAACATACAAACTCCTTGTAGATGTTGTCCTTGGTGGGATTTGAACCCAGGACCCCAGCGCTGTAAGGCTGCATTTTGTGCTTTGCATGGTTTCTTGCACAATGGCGCATATCACACTAACCGTCGACATTTGAAGGAAATGAAACGCTATGGCAGGAGACGCAGGTGGATCACACTGCTGACACAGATACATGAAAACTAGACTGCAGTTTGCCAAAATGTACATGAGTAACCCAAAATACGTTTTGGAAAGAGTGTTGTGGACAGATGAGACCAACATAGAGCTTTTAGGTAAAGCCTATCCTTCTACTGTTTACCAAAAATGGAATAAGGCTTACGACTAAAAGAACACAGTATCTATAGTCAAATGCAGGGCTACCACTAGAAATTTCAAGGCCCCATACTTGCAAATTTTTCGGGGCCCCCTTGAAACTCTGCCCAGGCTCCACCCCAGCCCCGCCTCCACGCTCCACCCATCGAACTGTCCACAGTCCCACCGCTCTCTCTTGGAAAAACTCCACTTCTCACCTATCACACATTAACAGTTCCCATCATCAGATCACACATATAGCCGGCAGCTTTTGTTTTGGCCAAAAGATTTTTTAAGCCGCCACCATAACACTGTAGACACTTTTGGCCGGGCCCTACTCTGCTGTAACCTATTACATATTTGTTAAAATATGCAATACAATTTAGGTATATTTTTATTTATTTTTCAATTTTCAAAATGACCAATAATATCACATACAAGGAACAAATACCGCTACACCATGTCAAGACCACATATTACCGCCACAGTGATCAAATAACATCACATACAAGGAACAAATACCACAACACCACGACCAGACACCATATTATTACCACATAGTGAACAAATAGCACATACAAGGGACAAATACCACCGCACCATGACCAGACCACATATTACCACCACAAAGTGACCGAATACTACAATACTGATCAGTAATAAAAAAAAAAAGCACAATACCATCACTATAAGTGCCATTATACACAGGAGATCTGTACTTAGTATGCAGTGTCTGTGTACAGGTAATACAGTGATCACTGGTGATATTATACACAGGAGCACTGTATATAATGTATAGGTAATACAGTGATCACTGGTTACATTATACACAGGACCTCTGTATACAGTATACAGTGTATAGTGTCAGTGTATAGGTAACACACTGACTCACCAGTGACATCTCTAGGTGAAGTCCATCATCTTTCAACTTTCATCCAGCACAGACCGCCGTCACTTCTTCCAGCCAGGACTTGTCTCTGCAGGAAATAACACAGTTTTCTCGAGCTCCACTTGCAGAACACATTACTTAATTTTTCCCAACTTCTACATTACACCACATGAAGAAAAAAAGGTGACATAGTATCGCTCTACACAGTAACAGGACCGCCCCCCCCATTTAAAACAGTATGCTCAAAAAATAAAATAAATACTTCACTGCAGTAATAATATCACTTAATTAGCCCCTATAGTAATAATATCCCCCATCCTGGCTCCCGTGTGTCTCATTCCTGGCTCCAGCCATATGTTCTCGCATCCTGCCCTCAAGATTATCCATTGTGCCCCATATGATCTCCCCATCCTGCCCCATATGATCTCCCCATCCTGCCCCATCTGTCTCCATCATATCCATCCTGCCCCATGATCCTGCACGATCTGTCTCCAATCCTGCCCCCAGTGTCTCCAATCTTGCCCATATCTCCATTCTGCCCTCAGTGTCTCCAGCATTTCTGCCCCCAGTGTCTCCAGCATCTCTGCCTCCAGTGTCTCCAGCATTTCTGCCCCCAGTGTCTCCAGCATCTCTGCCTCCAGTGTCTCCAGCATTTCTGCCCCCAGTGTCTCCAGCATCTCTGCCCCCAATGTCTCCAGCATCTCTGCCCCCAATGTCCAGAATCTCTGCCCCCAATGTCCAGCATCTCTGCCCCCAATGTCCAGCATCTCTGCCCCAGTGTGTCCAGCATCTCTGCCCCAGTGTGTCCAGCATCTCTGCCCCAGTGTGTCCAGCATCTCTGCCCCAGTGTGTCCAGCATCTCTGCCCCCAATGTCCAGCATCTCTGCCCCAGTGTGTCCAGCATTTCTGCCCCCAGTTTGTCCAGCATCTCTGCCCCAATGTCCAGCATCTCTGCCCCCAAAGTCCAGCATCTCTGCCCCAGTGTGTCCAGCATTTCTGCCCCAGTGTGTCCAGCATCTCTGCCCCGGCATGTCCAGCATTTCTGCCCCAGTGTGTCCAGCATCTCTGCCCAGTGTGTCCAGCATCTCTGCCCCAGTGTGTCCAGCATCTCTGCCCCAGTGTGTCCAACATCTCTGCCCCAATGTCCAGCATCTCTTCCCCAGTGTGTCCAGCATTTCTGCCCCAGTGTGTCCAGCATCTCTGCCCCAATGTCCAGCATCTCTGCCCCCAATGTCCTGCATCTTTGCCCCAGTGTGTCCAGCATTTCTGCCCCAGTGTGTCCAGCATCTCTGCCCCCAATGTCCAGCATCTCTGCCCCAGTGTGTCCAGCATTTCTGCCCCAGTGTGTCCAGCATTTCTGCCCCAGTGTGTCCAGCATCTCTGCCCCAGTGTGTCCAGCATCTCTGCCCCAGCGTGTCCAGCATTTCTGCCCCAGTGTGTCCAACATCTCTGCCCCAATGTCCAGCATCTCTTCCCCAGTGTGTCCAGCATTTCTGCCCCAGTGTGTCCAGCATCTCTGCCCCAATGTCCAGCATCTCTGCCCCCAATGTCCTGCATCTTTGCCCCAGTGTGTCCAGCATTTCTGCCCCAGTGTGTCCAGCATCTCTGCCCCCAATGTCCAGCATATCTGCCCCAGTGTGTCCAGCATTTCTGCCCCAGTGTGTCCAGCATTTCTGCCCCAGTGTGTCCAGCATCTCTGCCCCAGGGTGTCCAGCATCTCTGCCCCAGCGTGTCCAGCATTTCTGCCCCAGTGTGTCCAGCATCTCTGCCCCAGTGTATCCAGCATTTCTACCCCAGTGTGTCCAGCATCTCTGCCCCAGTGTGTCCATCATCTCTGCCCCAGTGTGTCCAGCATCTCTGCCCCTGTGTGTCCAGCATCTCTGCCCCAGTGTGTCCAGCATCTCTGCCCCAGTGTGTCCAGCATCTCTGCCCTAGCATGTCCAGCATTTCTGCCCCAGCGTGTCCAGCATTCTGCCCCAGGGCCCCCTGGATCACCGAGTTCTTACCTGGCCGCGCTCCTGCGGCGGGCGAAGCTCACTTTCATTCTGCCCCGTGTCTCCAATCATGCCCGTATCTCCAATCTGCCCCCAGTGTCTCCAGCATCTCTGCCCCCAATGTCCAGCATCTCTTCCCCCTTGTGTCCAGCATCTCTTCCCCCTTGTGTCCAGCATCTCTGCCCCAGTGTGTCCAGCATCTCTGCCCCAGTGTGTCCAGCATCTCTGCCCCAGTGTGTCCAGCATCTCTGCCCCAGTGTGTCCAGCATCTCTGCCCCAGTGTGTCCAGCATCTCTGCCCCAGTGTGTCCAGCATCTCTGCCCCAGCGTGTCCAGCATTTCTGCCCCAGTGTGTCCAGCATCTCTGCCCCAGCGTGTCCAGCATTCTGCCCCGGGGCCCCCTGGATCGGCGAGTTCTTACCTGGCCGCGCTCCTGCGGCAGGCGAAGCTCACTCCCTCCACGCAGGTGAAGCGCGCACTCGCCGGCGGCTGACAATGACGTCTGACGCCGGCGAAGTGCGCGCTGCGGCTCAAGTCAGCTGCCAGCCTCCGATTGGCTGGCGGCTGTTAACTATTATCGTGCGGGCGCGGGCCCGCACGTCAATAGCGTGCCGCAGTGCCTGTAGGGGGGGCCCAGTGAGCAGATGAGATGGGGTCCGATGCGGGTCCCCTTTGCCCACCGGGCCCCATACGCCAGTCAGGGCAGTAATACCCTGATGGCGGCCCTGGTCAAATGTGTTGGATTTTAAAATATATTTTGGGTTGTTTTGCTGCCTCTGGCACTGGATGCCTTGACTGTGTACAAAGCATCATGAAATCTGAAGATATACGATTTTGGGTCGTAATTTAGTGCCCAGCGTCAGAAAGCTGGGTTTGCACCCTAGGTCATGAGTCATCCTGTAGTACAATGACCCTAAACATACTTCAAGAAGTACCCAGAAATAGATGGAAACAAAGCGTCGGCGAGTTCTGAAGTGGCCAGCAATGTGTCCAGATGTAAATCCAATTGAGCATCTGTGGAGAGACTTTAAAAGTGCTGTTGGGAGAAAGCACACTTCAAATATGAAAGAACTGGAGCAGTTTGCAAAAGAAGAGGGGTACAAAATTCCAATTGAGATGTGTAAGAAGCTTGTTGATTGTTATAGGAAGTGATTGATTGCAGTTATTTATTCCAAAGGGTGTGCAACCAAATAATAACTTGAGAGTGCCAACAATTTTGTCCGTTCCATTTTGGGGGTTTTGTGTGAAATTATGTCTAATTTGCCTTTTTTCGGCTTTTCTAATACACACAAAAGAAATAAACATGTGTATAACAAAACGTGTAATTGCAATAATTTTCGGGGAGAAATACTTCATTTTCTGGGAAAAAATAAAGGGTGCCAACACATTCGGCCATGACTATATGTGCTGTAAGTCTGACTGCATCTACTGAGCATCTGCCAGAAAATCTACTGCCTACAGAATATATGGAACATTAGCAGGAATCTGATCTCTAGGGCACTTATTTATAACCTCACACTCTACCCATGGATTGAGTAACATGTATCAGCTGTCAGGTTCACTTTAAATTTTGCAGTCTCCGACTCCCAGGCTGTCTTCACTTCCCGGGTCCAATGGGTCCTTCAAAAGACTCACACTATCAAAAGCACAAAACCGATCCACAAGTCACTTTTGAAATAGCTACCTCAATCATTGGGGCCTTATCTAAAAATTTATATTTATTAAAATTATACTTCTTTATAACTCCCTTGGGAATAAATCCCTACTTCTAATTTTTTCCCCCACTTTTTTAATGGGGGATAAAATATTTGTGTTTATGGACCTCTAAACATCATATCCTGTACTGATTTTAACTCCTTAGCATCTTCTATTCTCATTGCGGTTATTACTGCCTGTAACACCTGTCCCCGCCGGGGTCCCTGTTCCCCCGCTGTGACACCTGTACCTCCGCGGGCCCCCCGCTATCAGTCTGCTTCCTGTCGTCCTGCCTCGGCTCTCTCTCCTGCTCCTGCTTCCTGGTGCACAGCCAGCACATCCCCGGGTATGAGGCTTAGGTTGCACGCGCGCTCCCGGTCTCTTAAAGAGACAGCGCATATTTTTCAAAGATGTTGTTAATCAATGATATCCTTATGTGTGCTATTTCTGGCCCCTCTACCATAGAGAGGGCGCCAAGCAACAAGTGTTTCCTGTTGCTAGTTCCCGGTTCTGTGATCTGACGTTCCTGTGTTCTGTTGTGCCTTGCCGGTATCCTGCCAGTACCCAGCTAATACTGCTTGTCTTCTCAGATTATCTGCGGCTTGCTACGCTATACTTGGGACTACTCCAGTACTACTTGTGCATGTTCCATCCAGCTCAGAGTTCTGTCTCTCCATTACCCATGATGATGTCAGTACTGCCTGCCAGCTCAGTCCCGGCCAACCGCATCCCGCCTGTTGAGTTCTACACTGTTATCCCTATTTGAGCACCTGTTTCGCTGAGCCAGCTTCCACGCATCCGGGGTGTAACTGGAGGTAGCACCTGTGTTCCCCCTGACATTCAACTCTGATCCTGTTTGAGGGGTCTTACTACTGGTGTCAGGGGATCACACAGTCACTCCCCCTTTGGAGCCCCCTGGACCGCGGTCCAGTGGTTCCACCAAAGTGGCAATAAACGAATACGCACTTCACCATCTGTGCCTCCGCATCCATTCGTTACAGATTGCTCCGGCCATGGAATCCGCTGGGTCCCATGGACCTTCAGCAGCATAGTTGTGCCAAGTGGTTTCTCGCCTGAAAGATCAGCAGGACAAGATCATGAGCTATCTGCGCAACTTGTCTACACGTATGGACTCGGTGATATCCTCGGCTACTCTCATCACGCCCACCGGCTACCAGGTTCCCTGTTGCACGGCAGGTAAAGGACTTTGTCTGGCATCTCCTCCTCGGTTTAATGTTGACCCCGCCCAATATCGGGGGTTCATTAATCAATGCACACTGCATTTTGAACTCCTGGGGCATATGTTCGTTTCTGAATGGGCCAAGGTCGGCTTCATTATGTCACACCTCGCTGGAGAGGCCCTCGCCTGGCTAAATCTGCTGTGGGAGAGAGAGAATTCTTTGGTTAATAACCTCCAGTCTTTTCTAGAGGCATTCCGCAGGACCTTTGATGAGCCTAGCCGTACTTCCTTGACAGCTTCTTCGTCTTCATCAAGAGTATCTCACGGTGGCTCCGTATGAAGTTCGTTTCCGGACCCTTTCCTCAGAGTTATCCTGAAATGACGAGGCCTTGGTAGCTATCTTTTGGGAAGTTTTGTCCGGGAGAATAAAGGGTAAGCTGGCAGGCCGGGATACTCCTGCAAATCTGAATGACCTGATATCTTTAGCAACTTGGACAGATCTTCGGTTTCAAGAATGTTCCAGGGAGTCCAAGCAGAAGAAGAGACCTTATCATATGGATTTTGGTCTCCAGAAACCGCCTGCTTCTCCATCTTCAGTCTCTCTTCCAGAACCAATGCAAGTGGATCAAGTGAGCTTGGCTAGGCAACGCCAGGAGGCGCGCTGCGTGGAAGGGAGATGTTTCTAGTGCGGTAGTTCAGAGCATCGGATCCGCTTCTGTTCAGAGAGGTGCCTAGGATTGGTAAAGATCATTTCTCTCCATCTCTGCAAATGACTGTTTCCGTATCATTCGGCACAGTTAAATTCTCTGAACTTTGTCACTTGGGTTCTGGAGCCGTCAGGAGCCTCATTCAGCAAGTGGTTCTGGACTGTTACCAGATTCCAGTCCAGCGCCTTTCAAATCCACTGCTAGTGACTTGCGTAGATGGCAAACCCCTGATGGAGCCTGTTTGGTTCCAGACTGAGCCAGTGAAACTACGTGTAGGTCTACGCATTCAGAAAGAATCTGTTTTTATGTTTTGCCTGGTTTGTCTCACCCTTTCTAGGTTTGCCCTGGTTCCATACGCATGCACCTGTTTTAAATTGAAGGACTGGAGAAATCCTGCATCCATTCATCCTGTTCCTCCTACAGTTCAGCCAGCTGATGTCTTCCCATAGATCTGCTTCTCGGTACGACTCCCCCTCGGGGGCGAATCTATCCTATTTCACATGCAGAGACCCAGGCCATGCCAGAGTACATCCAGGAGAACCTGACTAGAGGATTTATTCTGAAATCATCTTCCCCGGCGGGGGTCAGGGTTCTTCTTCGTTAAGGAAAAGGACGGATCTCTTCAGCCCTGTATCGATTACAGTGGGTTAAACCAGATCACGGTAAAAAATAAATATCTGTTACCGCTTATTTCTCCAAGGGGCCATGATCTTCTCCAAACTAGATCTCAGAGGGACCTACAACCTGATTTGTGTACGTCAAAGAGACGAATGGAAAACAGCCTTCAACACTCGTGATGGAAATTATGAATACATGGTAATGCCATTTGGCCTCAGTAATGCACCCGCGGTCTTCCAGTAGTTTGTAAACGACATTTTCAGAGATCTCCTCTATTCATGTGTTGTGGTCTACTTGGATGACCTTGATTTACTCACCAGACTTAGTCACTCATCAGAAACACGTGCGCCAGGTTCTACAAAGGCTCAGAGAGAATAGACTGTACGACAAGTTTGAGAAATGTGTCTTCGAGCAATCCTCTCTGCCTTTTCTTGGTTATGTAGTCTCGTCCACAGGTCTAAAGATGGATCCGGAGAAACTATCCACTATCCTCAAGTGGCCCCGCCCATCCGGGCTGATAGCGATACAATGGTTCCTAGGTTTCGCCAACTATTATCGCCAATTTATTCCACACTTCTCTACTTGAGTGTCACCCATCTCGGCTCTAACTGAAAAGGGCATTAATCCCAAGGATTGGACCCCAGAAGCGGAAGAGGCCTTTGCATCATTGAAGGAAGCTCTCTCTTCCGTGCTCGTTCTCCATCGACTGGACTCTGACAATTTTTTCTCAAGGCTTCCTCCATAGGCGCTGGAGCAGTTCTCTCTCAAAAATCCTCTACAGGTCGTATGGTCTCTTGTGGTTTTTTTCTCAAAGGTTTTTTTCCACTTCAGAGGAACTATTCCGTTGGAGATCGGGAACTATTGGCAATCAAGTTGGCTCTGCAAGAATGGCGACATCTTCTCGAAGGAGCGGTTAATCATGTTGTCATATTCACCGATCATAAAAATCTAGCTTATCTCCAGTCAGCACAGAAATTGAATCCCTGCCAGGCCGGGTGGGCCCTGTTTTTTTGCTCGATTTAGTTTTGTTCTTAATTTTCATCCAGCTGACAAGAATGTCAAGGCCGATGCACCCTCCAGAGCTTTCCTGCTTCCCGACTCAGAGGAAGAACCGCAACATATCATTGAGCCAGCCAGGATACTGTCAGTTGCTTCTGCCAATCTCTCTCGGCTTCCCCCAGGAAAAACTCTTGTGCCCCCTGTAGTGAAATATGTATAAAAATATATGTGTGCAGTGAACTATGTATAGGTTTATTGTGTGACTAGTAATAATTGAACATCTGTCCTGAAGGCTGCAGGTCTCACCAGGTGTTAATATGTATTTTCCTGAGACAATCTCACCAGGGGGTCATGCTGGGAACCAAGAAGAAAGGGAACATTTGACACCTCCTAGCTCTTTGAAGAGAGATGTCAATTTCAGCCTGACACTATCTATCTGTGGGAAGCTTTACACAAAAAATCTAAGAGAAAATAATATGTTCATTGGGGACGCAGCCGTGGTCCAATCAAAAATAAGCAATTAGAATATCACCTTGAGGGGCTGGTCTAGAAGTCTGATCTCCAGGGTGACTCTATAAATTTGGCTTGTATACATTCAAAATTGTTCAAATGTGAGGCCAGCCTGGGAAGCTGATGTGATCCAGTCTATATTCAACCTACCCTCAGGGAGCAGAAGCAGACTACAAGTTAGCTATTTCTGTAAGTTTTCTCCTTTTTATTTTATACTGTTTTGCATAGTTGTATGTCTTTTTATTACCATATTTTTGTATCTTTCTTTACTGTAAGCACTGTACTTTTTGTATTAAAGCATAAACTTTAACAGTTGAACCTTGTATGTTCTAAAGAATCCATAGCCTAAGGTGTGTGAGCCTTATGAGTGGTAGACAGTATTAGTAATATTTCCAGGACTCATCGCCCGTGTATGAGCGGGTGTGTGGTCTGGGTCAGTGTGTGATTTATGCTCCCATCACAGCATAGGACAGAGGTTGAATGCTGGACTGAGAGTGGGGAGATAGATTAACCCTTGCAGGCACAACCCCAAGTCATGTGCTGAGAGCAGTCACGTGATGAATTAGCAGCAGCACAGAGAGGGATCCGTGACACCCCCTTCAGACAAAAATCGTGTCCTTCGGTGGGGTCACTCTTCCAAGTTGGGCGGACATGCAGGTCAGAGATAGACTTTGCAACTTATCTCCTTTTACTACTGGTGGCCTACCATGGGCAAAGATATCCTGGAGTATGTCACAGCCTGTCCTTCGTGTGCCCATAACAAGATCGCAAGACGCTTGCCGTCTGGGCAGCTTCTGCCACTTCCTATTCCTTCCGTTCCCTGGCAACACATTGCAATGGACTTTTTTATGGATCTTCCCATCTCTTATGGCTGCTCCGTTGTGTGGGTCGTGGTAGATCGCTTTTTGAAGATAGCTCATTTCGTTCCTCTGTCTGGTCTTCCGTCAGCTCCTGAGATTCCTGACTATTTCATACAGCACATCTTCCATCTCCATGGGTTTCCTCTCCACATTGTGTCCGACAGGGGCGTTCAGTTCCCTTTCGAAGTTCTGGAGAGCGGTCTGTAAACTAATGAAGGTAGAATGGGATTTCTCATCTGCTTACCATCCTCAATCCAATGGGCAAGTGGAGAGGACCAATCAAGTCTTGTCCGGTTTCCTGCATCACTTCGTCAATGTGCATAATGATGACTGGGTCAAGTTACTGCGCTGGGCTGAGTTTTCATATTGTGATAGAAATATATATATCAGGTAGATCTCACTTGCATGTATACTCCTCTATAATCAAATATATACTTATATGCTCACAGCTAATATATACATTATAACCTAGACAGATCATAAAATGGCTGACATGAACTAATATAAACCAGACAGATCATATGGGGTTTTCCATCCCTAAAAGCAGAATGATGTCAGATGTCTGATGACTGCTGATCAGATGTCTCAGCTTAATCAGCAGTCATATGAGCATTAATCACAATATTCCATATATGTTTAGATAACCAATGACAGAGGAGCTAGACAATATGATAATTAACTGACCACCCCTGACAACCCCTAACCACTCCTTTCTATGTGAAAATATAAAACTATGTATGTACAATAAAATTCAGTATTGATGGAATGTTGTTCTGACACAATGGTGTTGCAGTCTCATTCCTTTGAGCGCTCAAAATACTCAGTCTAATTGGGAGCGGCCACAGCACACACAGGGATATATTTATCCAACCCTAATATTTCCATAACAGAATGGCGCCCAACGTGGGGCCCGGATGAAAAGCACGTGATCCTTCTTACCGGAGATACGGAAGTTGTAGCGTGGCCTGGCACAGGGGCAGGAGACTGCGCAGCTCCATAAGTAAGGTAAGAAAATGTTATCATCTTACCTGAAAGTCCCCTGTGCCCGGTCCTTGTCTATGCTTCTTGCCGGTAAGATGTGGTCACAAATTCCCAGGTAGTGTAAAAAATCCGGAGCCACGAATCCACCCTGGGAGGTGTCTGCTGTGGACCGTGTATGTGTTTGTGTAAAATCCGAGAGAGGAAGGAAAAAGTGACTTTTGTTTATGGTTGCTGAGAAACAGACCGCAGGAAGTCAAATCGCTCGATAAGTTATTGCAGGATCCCCGTGCATAGGAGGAACACGCAGAGTTCCGGGGCAGGTGGTCCCATGATCCAGGCACGGGTAGTGATAACTTAGAGGGGCTACTGCAGATTCCCGTAGTGCCGGCGATCCAGTCAGGACGTCCGGACCGGGGTGGTAGAACCCGGGCGCAGGTGCGTCCAGTGCGATTGGCAGTAGTCTGTTCCCAGCGCAACCTGCATGTGTCACAGAATTTAAAAGGGCGTCTCTCGGATTGTCTATCTGTGTCTGTTTGTGTCATGTACTATTGCCGCTTTAAGAAGCATGAAATAGTGAAAAGAAAGTTTTGGTTTTTTTTTCCTTCTTTCATGAACTTCCTCTTTTTCAGCTGAGAGGAGAGATATGCATTGTAAATCAAACTGTCACATTTTTTTTCCGGACTGTTTTCAGCTGCAGTGCTGGGTATGTGTAGTTTTTTTTGTGAAGAAGTGAAATTTAAGTTGTATCTATCATTTTTGATGTGACATAAATGTTTTCAGAAACGTGATTTTAGTGACATTTGATATTATTGCAATTTCATACGGAATAAAGAGGAAGTGTGTCTCTGACTGACAGCCGTTTTAATTTTTAATTTTTTTTACTCTCTTAAAGGGTCTTTTTTTTTTTGCGGCATTTTAAAGTTTTTAATTAAGTTTTCCTCAATCTTCAATCTCTTTACCTTTTTATTTTTTTTTTTTTTTTTATTTATTTTATTTTTGGAAAAAGAAATTTTTTTTTTCCTCTTGTATCAAAGTTTTGAGTTTTTGGTTGTGAACTAAGTTTTTGACGGTTTTTCTTATCGTTTTGAGTTTTTCTTAGTGTTTTATATACTCATTTTTAGAAGTTTTTTTTTAGTACTGTTTTCTTTTTTCATTTTTGTGTGTTTTTCATTTTCATTTTTTTTTGCTTTTGCTATGGGGAATAAAGTGGCCGAGCAACAGGAAAGTCTTTTTACTTCCTGATGAGAAAACAGCCCCTAGATAGTGACAGAATACGAAGGTATTAAGTATGTGAAGATTTTTGGAAGGTATAAAGTACGTGAAATTCATTAGAATGGCATTCTGTTATGGAAATATTAGGGTTGGATAAATATATCCCTGTGTGTGCTGTGGCCGCTCCCAATTAGACTGAGTATTTTGAGCGCTCAAAGGAATGAGACTGCAACACCATTGTGTCAGAACAACATTCCATCAATACTGAATTTTATTGTACATACATAGTTTTATATTTTCACATAGAAAGGAGTGGTTAGGGGTTGTCAGGGGTGGTCAGTTAATTATCATATTGTCTAGCTCCTCTGTCATTGGTTATCTAAACATATATGGAATATTGTGATTAATGCTCATATGACTGCTGATTAAGCTGAGACATCTGATCAGCAGTCATCAGACATCTGACATCATTCTGCTTTTAGGGATGGAAAACCCCATATGATCTGTCTGGTTTATATTAGTTCATGTCAGCCATTTTATGATCTGTCTAGGTTATAATGTATATATTAGCTGTGAGCATATAAGTATATATTTGATTATAGAGGAGTATACATGCAAGTGAGATCTACCTGATATATATATTTCTATCACAAGCCCCCCTTAGATATCACTTGCCCTAATCCTAGCCTCCTGTCCCAAAGCGCTGCAACTCTTTTGTGCTGTTGGCGAACTGACACAAGCCTAACGCCTGTGCCCCACTCCATACAGACTTTTCGCAAATGGGCGGTCAGGAGATCTGTCCCTAACGGGGGTTCGTTGCAATCAGTCTCTTAGTCAATAGCATGTGTAGTGAGCGATGTGCAGTCTTTATCAGGTAGGTCATCTCTTCGGTCAGGCAGGGCATCCACGACATCATTCTGGCTTGGGTGTCATCTTCTGGTAGGGGAGCTTTCTTGCCATGCGATGAGTGGATCCAAGCGAGTCTTCCATCCAGTTTCACAGAGTTTGGTGTCATCAGCAGCACTTGAGCAGGATCATCAAATCTGGGATCGAGTGGTGTTCTCCTTACAAGCTTTTTCACCAACACCCAGTCTCCTGGCTTCTAGGAGTGCATACCGGACACTGAATCTGGATCTGGCAATGAAGAAAAAAACTCGAGAATGGATGTTAGCAAGTTTCTTGGTGATTTCAATTACATAAGCAGACAAAGTATCATATTGCATAATCAGCTGCTAAGGGAAAGGATACCCCTAACCTGGGACTAGACACAAACAAAATTTCATATGGTGACAGCTTTGCTGGGCCTCTGGGAGTATGCCTAACACTGAGTAGTGTGATTGGGAGTGTGTAGGCCTAAGTCTGACCCTACTGCTGACTAGATCTCTCATGTGAGGTTTGCTGTGAATGTGGGTCCCTGGTCACTCTCTATCACTTCTGGGACCCCATAGCTGCATATCTCGTATCTGAGAGTAGCTTCTTTGCAGTAGTCTTTGCTGACCGGTTCTTCACTGGGAAAGCTTCTGGCTGTCATCCTGAGAACATGTCCATGGCCACAAGGGCATATTCGAATCCTCCACTTGGCGGCATCTTGATGTGGTCTATCTGGATCCTCTGGAAGGGGGTACAGTGGTCTGGCAAGACGATGTGTGGGAACTTTCTTCATTCTTCCAGGGTTGCATTTGCCACAGGTCAGACAGCTGTTTATGAACTTGGCTGTTAGGGTGGAGATTTCTGGAGCGAACCAGTAAGCACCAATCGGATCATTCATCTGTGTCTTTAATCTGTGTGTGGGCCCATGTGCCCACTGGACCACCATAGGGCACATGCTTCGGGGTAAACAGGGTTTGTAGTCTATTTAGTATACCCTTCCTTCTTCATGTGTTGCTCACTTCTGCACCCAGCATTCCTTCTTGTCCTTTGGGGCTTGCTCTTGCAACTTTTTTGAGCAGATCCCAGGATGTCATCTTGTCAGGTTTCCTGTCTTCAGCCGTCCTGTAGTAGCCGTCCGGCTCTACGACCTCTTCCACTTGTCCATATTGTCTTCCCTTGACTGTTTCTTTGGCTGCCATATCCGCCATGTTGTTGCCTCGTGCCCCTACTGTGTTCAGTTTTCCATGCGCTTTGACTTTTAGCATTGTCACCACTTTTGGAAGTTGAAGTGTGTTCAGCAGGTCCTTAATGGCTCCATTGATGCTTCACGGTTGTTCCGCTTGCTGTGAGGAAGTCCCTTGCAGCCCAGATGGGTCCGAAGTCGTGTGCTATGCCATGCAAGTACCTTGAATCGGTAAACATTTTCTCAGTCTTGTCTTCTGCCATCTGGTAGGCCTTCATCAGCGCTATCAGTTCTACTTCCTGGGCTGACAGACTGGGCGGCAGACTTCTGGACCACAGGATCTCTTGATTGCTGGTCGCTGCACCTCCCGTGTGGAATCTTCCTTCATCATCTGCAAATCTGGAGCCATCCACATAGAGGATCAACTCTGGGTTGGTCAGTGGCTCTTCTGCCACCTTGGGTAGTCCTGCTGTTTCCTGTTGCATGATGCTGAAGCAATCATGGTCATCCGTCCGGAGCAAATTCAGATCCCTGCAGAAGGTATCATGCAGATTTTGATCAGACTTTTTATCTGAGGATCCGTATCTGTATCCCCCCTTGGGAGTGGGAGTAGAGTGGGTGAATTGAGGACTGTGCATTTGGAGATGGTGACATTGTTGGGCAGGAGTAGAGAGCACTGGAGGCGAAGATGCCTGGCGGTGGAGAGATGTTTTAGCTGGGTTTGGTTGAGGATTGCTGAGATGTCATGCAGAGCCAGGATTTCCAATGGTTTTTCCACTGATGTCAGTAGTCCTGTCCAGGAGGGCGTGTGCTGCAACTGCTGCTCTCATGCGGGAGGAAGAGGCTCCCCTTGCAACTGGATCCAGGCAAGCTGAAAAGTAGTCCGAAAGTCTCTGTTTTCCCCCCTGAAGCTGTGTCAGGACTCCAGTAGCAAGGCCTTCTCTTCTCATCAAGTAGAGACGGAATGGCTTCTTGTAGTCAGATAGGCCTAGTGCTGGCGCTGAGACTACAGAGCCTTTTAACTTCTTGAACGAACTGAAGGCCACATCTGTCTGGAGGAACGGGGTCACGCTGTTTTATTCACACAGAGGCTGCATTAGGACGGAAGCATCAGGGATCCAGGCTCTGCAATATGAAACTAGACCAAGGAAGGCCTGTAGCACCTTTGGAGTTGTCGGAGGGACCATCTTCTCCACTGTGGTCTTCCGGTCATCTGTCAGGTATTTCACCTGGTGAGCAATACAGTGTCTCTGGAACGTAACTTGCTTCAGACACCACTGGACTTTGTTCTTTGAGATCTTGCAGTGCTGCTCCGCCAGGTAGAGTAGGAGATACAAGGAATGGGCTTTAAACGTGTCAAAGTCAACTGCACAAAGGAGTAGATTGTCCATGTATTGTAGCAGGGTTACTTCTGCTTGTTCTGTGACTCAGTTGGTGAGAACTGTGGACATTGCTTTGGTGAACTGTGAAGGGCTGTTCTGGGCCCACTGTGGCATCACTGTCCATGTGTGGTGTCCCCCCTGGTGCATTAAGGCAAACAGGAACTGGTCTTCCGGATGAGGGGGAACACTGAAGAAAACCTTAGCCAGGTCGGTCACTGTGAACACTTTTGCTGTGGCAGGCACATTTGAGAGCAGAGTGTGCGGATTCGGCATAATTGCAGTTTCAAACACTGTGGCGTCATTCACAGCTCTCAGGTTATATACCATTCTGAACTTGGCTGGCGCTCCTTTTACAGTCTTTTTCTTGACGGGGAAAAGCGGGGTATTGCAAGGCGATTTGCGATCGAAAGTTATGTGAGCAAACCAGGAAGTGATTTTTGTGGGTATGAGACGGGAGAATCTGCGCAGTCTGCTTTTAGCAGAATCCATGGTATAGGTAGTTATTTTTGCACAGTATGTGGTGCGCCCCGTCTCTCCCTACAGGGAGAAGGCATAATTGCTCCTCTCTATTATTCTTGTTATTCTAATCTATCCTCTTTTTCCTCTGTCAGTCTTTTCCCTCCCTCTCTCTCTCTCTCTCTCTCTCTCTCTCTTCCCCTCTTTCTCCACTCCTCTCTTATCCTCTCTCTCTCTCTTCCCCTCCTTCTCCACTCCTCTCTTCTCCTCCCCCTCTCTCTCTCTCTCTCTCTCTCTCTCTCTCTCTCTCTCTCTCTCTCTCTCTCGCTCCCCTCCTACTATTCCTTTGTCTCACTCATCACCCCCTCCTCCTTCTTCTTCCTCTTTTTTTTTCCTCCGTGTTGCCGGCTGGGCCAACGCCCAATTCAAACAATATGGTGCTTACAGCACAAAGTGTCCCTGGCACAGTCCAGCCATTGCCAGTTGTGATATCGGGCAGAGAAGGTGAAAGCCCCCCCTACAGTGGGCAGCCCCAGACACGTCAGGCAGCAGTCAGCTCAGCCCTGGGTGCAGAGGGGGGAGGAGTGATATCAGAACGAGCTCACTGACAGATCCTCCGTTACCTCATTTCACAGTCAACAATATTGTAACCCTTAAGGTTTTACATGAACTTTGATATCACCATGTATTGATAATGTACAGCTTCAGCACCGGTCAGAGCTGCCTACATCCACATTCACACCAACATGAAACTATAATCCTAATCCATCATAGCTTCAGCAAGGGGGGAGACATCCTCACACAAAAAAGCAACTTCTAAGTCCAAAATCAGTCAGTGTATGACCCCAGTACAAGCTGTCACAACTATTCTTCTGATGAAGATGAAGAGGGAACATCATACATGCTGTCCAGTACTAGAAAAGAAGCCCACAGGCACCAAGAATGCAGGGGCAGATAGAGGCACCACCATTACACTATGTGCACTGCACTTCAAGTCAGGTGACAATAGTCCAGACCCAGGGATGCCATTCTACCGAAGAATGTAGCAGAAGCAGCAAACATATGCAGCCAGCTGGAATGATCTCTGGGCCATGAATGAAAATAGAAGCAGGTGATGCACTCTGGCCAATCATGAAGGAACAATTCAAACTTCCAGCAGAATCAGATGTACACGCTTGGGAGTCAGGGCCACAGCTAATTGAACAACTCAGAGAGTGGGCCAAAGGCAGATTGGCAGGAGAAGCCATGACATGAGCCAAGATAAGACAGAGTCTGTAAAGAAGTTTCAGTGCAGAGTAATGCAAGTATTCCAAGACTTGGGCTTCACCATTGATGACCAGATACACAGGCCTTTGGGCATGGACTGAGACAGCCAATCAGGAAACCACTGATAGTGGCTAGGCCTAGGAACAGGTCAATAGCAGTGGACTGACCCAGAAAAAATGTTTTATGTGCGCCTAGGAGACTGTTTATTGCCGATTGTCACCAAAATTGCACCATTTTAGCACCACAAAAGAGCACAAAGAAGGAAAAGGGTGCCGTGCTGCTGAGAACACCAGAAGGGGAGCCAGAGGTGAAGACGCTGCAAAGTGCCGACCAACACACCACCAGAAGAACCGCTGCAGACTCCAGAGAGGAGACACCGACCTCAATAAGGTTAGCAAAGGGGAGAAGCTATGTCGGAGCAGGAGGAAGAAGTGATGGCAGATGCAGCCACAGCCCCTGTAACGCCCCAAGACCTTGGGTTGGATGCAGCCGCCGGTCTCATGGCACCCCGGGCCTCGCCACGAATGCACCTGCAGGCCCCGTCTTACCACCGCAGCTTCAATCAGCAGGCCGGACCCCGCTGCCGCTACAGTACCCATCATGCCGTTGTCCACAGTAGCCAAAGGGATTGAGTCCCAACCAGGGGTGCAGAAGACAGCCCCTCTCATGGTGACCACTGACCTGAAAGCGCAACCACCCTACAAAGACAGAAAAAGTGTCAAGTGTTACATCTGTGGCAAGTTTGGCCATTTCCAGAACCAGTGCAAAGCACTCACGCCCCCGAAGAGACTGGACCCATGCAATCCAAGAGTTGGTCCAGAGAAACAGGTCAAGGAGGAAGTGCAGAAAGCAGTGAAGTACCCCGTCCATAGGACAGAGGCAAGCAAGCCAGGTCTGCAAGACACTACGCTCCTGACATGTAAAACTTCATCTGCAAGACCAGTACCTCAAATTACCCTTAAAATGGATGGCGTTGTCAGATCCAAAGTGGTGCAGCCAGAAGTGTGATGACACCTGTGGCCTGGCGACCCAGTGGAACTCGCTGATCCCACCTGCCTATCAGAATTCTCTGTGTCTCGCATGGGCATTGATGGTCAAGTCAGACATTCTCAGCTTACAAAGCCACTGAGCGTGTGCACTCAGCCAGGACACTCTATCCTGTCCCAGTTTGTGGTGTAAAGGACCTGCCACTCAACCTGCTGGGAGCGAACCTACTGCAGAAGCTGAAGGCAACCACAGTGTTCCAGGAAGATGGGACAGTGACATTTTCTTCATCCCTGACCCGAGAAGAGTCATGCTGGCAGCGCTACAAGAACATTAAACAATCGATGAGGCCTACCCAAGGAGGTACTGGATGTAGTACCAGAAAGTCTATGGTCTAAGGGACCCCAGCACGTGAGAAAAACCTCAAGTTGCCCCAGTACGGGTGTCACTCAAGCCATGTACCCCGTACCCTCGTAAGGCCCAGGCCAGGCCTAGAGTCAAGCTGCCTCTGACCAACTGAAGGTCTACCTGGAAATAGGAATCATTGTTCCTCGCAAATCGCCTTGCAATACCCCGCTTTTCCCCGTCAAGAAAAAGACTGTAAAAGGAGCGCCAGCCAAGTTCAGAATGGTATATAACCTGAGAGCTGTGAATGACGCCACAGTGTTTGAAACTGCAATTATGCCGAATCCGCACACTCTGCTCTCAAATGTGCCTGCCACAGCAAAAGTGTTCACAGTGACCGACCTGGCTAAGGTTTTCTTCAGTGTTCCCCCTCATCCGGAAGACCAGTTCCTGTTTGCCTTAATGCACCAGGGGGGACACCACACATGGACAGTGATGCCACAGTGGGCCCAGAACAGCCCTTCACAGTTCACCAAAGCAATGTCCACAGTTCTCACCAACTGAGTCACAGAACAAGCAGAAGTAACCCTGCTACAATACATGGACAATCTACTCCTTTGTGCAGTTGACTTTGACACGTTTAAAGCCCATTCCTTGTATCTCCTACTCTACCTGGCGGAGCAGCACTGCAAGATCTCAAAGAACAAAGTCCAGTGGTGTCTGAAGCAAGTTACGTTCCAGAGACACTGTATTGCTCACCAGGTGAAATACCTGACAGATGACCGGAAGACCACAGTGGAGAAGATGGTCCCTCCGACAACTCCAAAGGTGCTACAGGCCTTCCTTGGTCTAGTTTCATATTGCAGAGCCTGGATCCCTGATGCTTCCGTCCTAATGCAGCCTCTGTGTGAATAAAACAGCGTGACCCCGTTCCTCCAGACAGATGTGGCCTTCAGTTCGTTCAAGAAGTTAAAAGGCTCTGTAGTCTCAGCGCCAGCACTAGGCCTATCTGACTACAAGAAGCCATTCCGTCTCTACTTGATGAGAAGAGAAGGCCTTGCTACTGGAGTCCTGACACAGCTTCAGGGGGGAAAACAGAGACTTTCGGACTACTTTTCAGCTTGCCTGGATCCAGTTGCAAGGGGAGCCTCTTCCTCCCGCATGAGAGCAGCAGTTGCAGCACACGCCCTCCTGGACAGGACTACTGACATCAGTGGAAAAACCATTGGAAATCCTGGCTCTGCATGACATCTCAGCAATCCTCAACCAAACCCAGCTAAAACATCTCTCCACCGCCAGGCATCTTCGCCTCCAGTGCTCTCTACTCCTGCCCAACAATGTCACCATCTCCAAATGCACAGTCCTCAATTCACCCACTCTACTCCCACTCCCAAGGGGGGATACAGATACGGATCCTCAGATAAAAAGTCTGATCAAAATCTGCATGATACCTTCTGCAGGGATCTGAATTTGCTCCGGACGGATGACCATGATTGCTTCAGCATCATGCAACAGGAAACAGCAGGACTACCCAAGGTGGCAGAAGAGCCACTGACCAACCCAGAGTTGATCCTCTATGTGGATGGCTCCAGATTTGCAGATGATGAAGGAAGATTCCACACGGGAGGTGCAGCGACCAGCAATCAAGAGATCCTGTGGTCCAGAAGTCTGCCGCCCAGTCTGTCAGCCCAGGAAGTAGAACTGATAGCGCTGATGAAGGCCTACCAGATGGCAGAAGACAAGACTGAGAAAATGTTTACCGATTCAAGGTACTTGCATGGCATAGCACACGACTTCGGACCCATCTGGGCTGCAAGGGACTTCCTCACAGCAAGCGGAACAACCGTGAAGCATCAATGGAGCCATTAAGGACCTGCTGAACACACTTCAACTTCCAAAAGTGGTGACAATGCTAAAAGTCAAAGCGCATGGAAAACTGAACACAGTAGGGGCACGAGGCAACAACATGGCGGATATGGCAGCCAAAGAAACAGTCAAGGGAAGACAATATGGACAAGTGGAAGAGGTCGTAGAGCCGGACGGCTACTACAGGACGGCTGAAGACAGGAAACCTGACAAGATGACATCCTGGGATCTGCTCAAAAAAGTTGCAAGAGCAAGCCCCAAAGGACAAGAAGGAATGCTGGGTGCAGAAGTGAGCAACACATGAAGAAGGAAGGGTATACTAAATAGACTACAAACCCTGTTTACCCCGAAGCATGTACCCTATGGTGGTCCAGTGGGCACATGGGCCCACACACAGATTAAAGACACAGATGAATGATCCGATTGGTGCTTACTGGTTCGCTCCAGAAATCTCCACCCTAACAGCCAAGTTCATAAACAGCTGTCTGACCTGTGGCAAATGCAACCCTGGAAGAATGAAGAAAGTTCCCACACATCGTCTTGCCAGACCACTGTACCCCCTTCCAGAGGATCCAGATAGACCACATCAAGATGCCGCCAAGTGGAGGATTCGAATATGCCCTTGTGGCCATGGACATGTTCTCAGGATGACAGCCAGAAGCTTTCCCAGTGAAGAACCGGTCAGCAAAGACTACTGCAAAGAAGCTACTCTCAGATACGAGATATGCAGCTATGGGGTCCCAGAAGTGATAGAGAGTGACCAGGGACCCACATTCACAGCAAACCTCACATGAGAGATCTAGTCAGCAGTAGGGTCAGACTTAGGCCTACACACTCCCAATCACACTACTCAGTGTTAGGCATACTCCCAGAGGCCCAGCAAAGCTGTCACCATATGAAATTTTGTTTGTGTCTAGTCCCAGGTTAGGGGTATCCTTTCCCTTAGCAGCTGATTATGCAATATGATACTTTGTCTGCTTATGTAATTGAAATCACCAAGAAACTTGCTAACATCCATTCTCGAGTTTTTTTCTTCATTGCCAGATCCAGATTCAGTGTCCGGTATGCACTCCTAGAAGCCAGGAGACTGGGTGTTGGTGAAAAAGCTTGTAAGGAGAACACCACTCGATCCCAGATTTGATGATCCTGCTCAAGTGCTGCTGATGACACCAAACTCTGTGAAACTGGATGGAAGACTCGCTTGGATCCACTCATCGCATGGCAAGAAAGCTCCCCTACCAGAAGATGACACCCAAGCCAGAATGATGTCGTGGATGCCCTGCCTGACCGAAGAGATGACCTACCTGATAAAGACTGCACATCGCTCACTACACATGCTATTGACTAAGAGACTGATTGCAACGAACCCCCGTTAGGGACAGATCTCCTGACCGCCCATTTGCGAAAAGTCTGTATGGAGTGGGGCACAGGCGTTAGGCTTGTGTCAGTTCGCCAACAGCACAAAAGAGTTGCAGCGCTTTGGGACAGGAGGCTAGGATTAGGGCAAGTGATATCTAAGGGGGGCTTGTGATAGAAATATATATATCAGGTAGATCTCACTTGCATGTATACTCCTCTATAATCAAATATATACTTATATGCTCACAGCTAATATATACATTATAACCTAGACAGATCATAAAATGGCTGACATGAACTAATATAAACCAGACAGATCATATGGGGTTTTCCATCCCTAAAAGCAGAATGATGTCAGATGTCTGATGACTGCTGATCAGATGTCTCAGCTTAATCAGCAGTCATATGAGCATTAATCACAATATTCCATATATGTTTAGATAACCAATGACAGAGGAGCTAGACAATATGATAATTAACTGACCACCCCTGACAACCCCTAACCACTCCTTTCTATGTGAAAATATAAAACTATGTATGTACAATAAAATTCAGTATTGATGGAATGTTGTTCTGACACAATGGTGTTGCAGTCTCATTCCTTTGAGCGCTCAAAATACTCAGTCTAATTGGGAGCGGCCACAGCACACACAGGGATATATTTATCCAACCCTAATATTTCCATAACAATATAATAATCAAATAAGTGAATCCTCTGGAAGGTCTCGCTTTCAGATTATGTTTGGACTGCAACCCCGTATCTCTCTTCCCATCTCTGGGCCTTCAGGCGTCCCTGCAGCTGACACCTTTGCAGAGGAATCCTCCAAAATATGGAGTGATACCAAGTCCGCCCTGGAAAAAGCTTCAAAGCATATGAAGAGACATGGGAACAAAAGACGCCTGGATGCCCCAATCTTTCGGCCTGGAGATAAGGTGTGGCTCTCATCCAAGTACATACTACAAATTGGGTCCCCGCTTCATTGGTCCCTTTGAAGTCTTGAAACAAATTAACGCAGTTTCGTATGAATTGAAATTGCCTGCTTCATTACGTGTGCCTAACTCTTTTCATGTTTCCCTCCTCAAACCTGTAGTTCTGAGCTCCTTCTTTAAGGACCCGGGTACCACTCCTGATCCCGTCAGTGAGGAGGATGTCTTTGAGGTAAAAGATATTTTGGCCACAAAGATAGTAAGGGCTAAGACCTACTTCTTGATGGATTGGAAGGGCTTCGGTCCTGAAGAAAGGTCTTGGGAACCCAAAGAGAACATCCAGGCTCCTCTCCTACTGGAGAGATTTTATGCAGGCTTGAAAAAGAGGGGGCATAAAGAGGGGGAAATTGTATCACCTGTGCCCGCATGGGGTCCCTGTACCTCCACGGGGCCCCTGTCAGTTTCCCCGCTCTCAGCCTGTCGTCCTGCCTCAGCTCTCTCCCCTGCTCCTGCTTCCTGGCGCGCGGCCAGCACATCCCTAGGCATGAGGCTTATGGAGCGCGCTCCCTGTCTCTTGAAGAGACATTGCACATTTTTCAAAGATGTCATTAACTAATGGTATCCTTGTGTGTGCTATTTCTGACCCCTCTGTGTTATGATCCGGTGACCTTGGAGCCGCATGAAAACTTTCGCTGGAGTCGGTGGAACCTGTACTGACCGCAAATCCTGAACTAACACCGCAACTAGAAGTAGCCGTGGGGGGTGCCTAACAAACCCTAGACACCTTGACACAGCCGGAGGACTAAATACCCCTATAGATGGAAATAGGAATGCTATCTTGCCTCAGAGCAGACCCCCAAAGGATAGGCAGCCACCCACGAATAATGACTGTGAGTAGGAGAAGAATAGACACACGCAGGTAGAAAACAGGATTTAGCAAAAGAGGCCACTCTAGCTAAATAGGAAAGGATAGGACAGATTACTAGGCGGTCAGTATTAAAACCCTTCCAAAAATATCCACAACAGATAATACAAAAAGTTCCACAATCTAACTAAAGACATGGAATGTATATCTGCCACTCCAGAGAATCCAGCAAGACTGAGAAAATACTGACACAATCTAAGCTGGACAAGAAAACACAAAGAATAGCACTGAACTGTGAAGCACACAGCATGTGTGCCACAGGAAAAAAAAACCAGACACTTATCTTTGCTGATTTGGCAGAAAGACAGGAGGAACCAGGCAGAGGTCCAACACCTCCCAACAACAATTGACAACTGACAAGGACTAATGAATCCTGCACACCTAAATACCCCAGTCAGAACTGCAATCAGCAGACACACCTGACCAGGACTGCAACCCAGGGACAACTGCATTACCACCTACTACCACCGGAGGGAACCCAAAAGCAGAATTCCCAACAGTACCCTCCCCTTGAGGAGGGGTCACCGAACCCTCACCAGCGCCCCCAGGCCGATCAGGACGAGCCAGATGAAAGGCACGGACCAGATCAGCAGCATGGACATCAGAAGCAAAAACCCAAGAATTATCCTCCTGGCCATAACCCTTCCATTTGACAAGGTACTGAAGCCTCCGCCTCGAAAAACGAGAATCCAAAATCTTCTCAACCACATACTCCAACTCCCCATCAACCAAAACAGGGGCCGGAGGATCAACAGAGGGAACAACGGGCACCACATATTTCCGCAATAAAGATCTATGGAAGACATTATGGATAGCAAAAGAGGCCGGAAGCGCCAATCGAAAAGACACCAAATTAATAATCTCAGAAATCCTATAAGGACCAATAAACCGAGGCTTAAACTTAGGGGAAGAGACCTTCATAGGAACATAACGGGAAGACAACCAAACCAAATCCCCAACCCGAAGCCGGGAACCAACACACCGACGACGGTTAGCAAAACGTTGAGCCTCTTCCTGAGACAACACCAAATTGTCCACCACATGAGCCCAAATCTGCTGCAACCTGTCAACCACAGAATCCACACCAGGACAGTCAGAAGGCTCAACCTGCCCAGAAGAAAAACGAGGATGGAAACCAAAATTACAAAAAAAAGCCGAAACCAAAGTAGCCGAACTAGCCCGATTATTAAGGGCAAACTCGGCCAATGTCAAAAAGGCCACCCAATCATCCTGATCGGCAGACACAAAGCATCTCAAATAAGTCTCCAAAGTCTGATTAGTTCGCTCGGTCTGGCCATTTGTCTGAGGATGAAATGCAGAAGAAAAAGACAAATAAATGCCCAGCCTAGCACAAAAGGCCCGCCAAAACCTAGAAACAAACTGGGAACCTCTGTCGGACACAATATTCTCCGGAATACCATGCAAACGAACCACATGCTGAAAAAACAACGGAACCAACTCTGAAGAGGAAGGCAATTTAGGCAAAGGCACCAAATGAACCATCTTAGAAAACCGGTCACAAACAACCCAGATAACCGACATCCTCTGGGAAACCGGAAGATCAGAAATAAAATCCATAGAAATATGCGTCCAGGGCCTCTCAGGGACCGGCAATGGCAAAAGTAACCCACTAGCACGGGAACAACAAGGCTTGGCCCGCGCACAAGTCCCACAGGACTGCACAAAAGAACGCACATCACGTGACAACGAAGGCCACCAAAAGGACCTACCAACCAAATCTCTGGTACCAAAAATACCAGGATGACCAGCCAACACAGAACAGTGAACCTCAGAAATCACTCTACTAGTCCATCTGTCAGGAACAAACAATTTCCCCACAGGACAGCGGTCAGGTCTATCAGCCTGCCGACCGGTTCAAGGACCTCAGGAGAATCAGGCAAAAAACTCCTAGAAAGGGCATCAGCCTTAATATTCTTAGAACCCGGAAGATACGAAACCACGAAATCAAAACGGGAAAAAAACAAGGACCATCGAGCCTGTCTAGGACTCAGCCGTTTGGCAGACTCGAGGTAAATCAAATTCTTATGATTGGTCAGGAGTCAGGACCACAATACGGTGCTTAGCTCCCTCAAGCCAATGTCGCCACTCCTCAAACGCCCACTTCATAGCCAACAACTCCCGATTGCTGACATCATAATTGTGTTCAGCAGGCGAAAACTTGCGGAAGAAGGCACACGGTTTCATCAAAGAACCAACAGAATCCCTCTGAGACAAAATGGCCCCTGCCCCAATCTCAGAAGCATCAATCTCAACCTGAAACGGAAGAGAAACATCTAGTTGGCGCAACACCGGAGCAGAAGTAAATCGGCGTTTAAGCTCCTGAAAGGCAGAGACAGCCGCAGAGGACCAATTCACCACATCAGCGCCTTTTTTCGTCAAATCAGTCAAGGGTTTAACCATGCTGGAGAAGTTAGCAATGAACCGGCGATAAAAATTTGCAAAACCCAAAAATTTCTGAAGGCTCTTCACGGATGTGGGTTGAATCCAATCATGAATGGCCTGAACCTTAACCGGATCCATCTCCATAGATGAGGGAGAAAAAATAAAGCCCAAAAAAGAAACCTTCTGCACCCCAAAGAGACACTTAGACCCCTTCACAAACAAAGCATTGTCACGAAGGATCTGAAATACCATCCTGACCTGTTCCACATGAGACTTCCAATCATCGGAAAAAATCAAAATATCGTCCAAATATACAATCAAGAATTTATCAATATAAGTCCGGAAGATATCATGCATGAAGGATTGAAAAACAGATGGAGCGTTAGTGAGCCCGAATGGCATCACAAGGTATTCAAAATGGCCTTCGGGCGTATTAAACGCAGTTTTCCATTCATCACCCTGCTTAATACGAAAAAGATTATATGCCCCCCGAAGGTCAATCTTCGTAAACCAACTAGCCCCTTAATCCTAGCAAACAAATCGGAAAGCAAAGGTAAAGGGTATTGAAACTTGACCGTGATCTTATTCAAGAGGCGATAATCAATACAAGGTCTCAAGGAGCCATCCTTCTTAGCAACAAAAAAAAAACCTGCTTCCAACGGTGAAGAAGATGGCCGAATATGCCCTTTCTCCAAAGACTCCTTAACATAACTCCGCATGGCGGTATGTTCAGGCACAGACAGGTTGAAAAGTCGGCCCTTAGGAAACTTACTGCCTGGAATCAAGTCAATCGCACAATCACAGTCCCTGTGCGGTGGAAGGGAACTGGACTTGGGCTCATCGAATACATCCTGAAAATCAGACAAAAACTCTGGAATTTCAGAAGAGGAAGAAGAGGAGATTGACATCAAAGGAACATCATTATGAACCCCCTGACAACCCCAACTAGTCACAGACATAGATTTCCAATCCAACACAGGATTATGTACCTGCAACCACGGGAAACCCAGCACGATAACATCATGCAAATTATGCAACACCAGAAATCAACAATCTTCCTGATGGGCTGGCGCCATGTGCATGGTCACCTGTGTCCAAAACTGGGGCTTATTTTTAGCCAAAGGTGTAGCATCAATCCCCCTTAAAGGAATAGGGTTCTGCAAAGGCTGCAAGGGAAAACCACAACGCCTGGTAAACTCAAAATCCATTAAGTTCAAGGCGGCGCCTGAATCCACAAACGCCATGACAGAAAATGATGACAATGAGCAGATCAAGGACACCGATAACAGAAATTTAGGTTGTACAGTACTGATAGTAAATGAACTAGCGATCCTTTTTGTCCGCTTAGGGCAGACTGAAATGACATGAGAAGCGTCGCCACAATAATAACACAACTTATTCTGACGTCTGAATCCTTGTCGTTCCATTCTAGACAAAATCCTATCACACTGCAGTGGCTCAGGACTTTGCTCTAAGGACGACGCCACAGCGCGCACAGTTTGACGCTCCAGCAAACGCCGATCAATCTGAATGGCCAGAGACATAGAATCACTCAGACCGGAAGGCGTGGGAAACCCCACCATAACATCTTTAACGGATTCAGAAAGACCCTTTCTGAAAATTGCCGCCAAAGCATCATCATTCCATTTAGTCAAAACAGACCATTTTCTAAATTTCTGACAATACAATTCTGCCGCCTCTTGACCCTGAGACAGGGCCAACAAGGTTTTCTCCGCATGATTCACAGAATTAGGTTCATCATATAATAATCCTAAAGCCTGAAAAAAGGAATCTACATTAAGCAAGGCCGGATTCCCAGATTCCAGGGAAAATGCCCAATCCTGTGGATCGCCACGCAGCAGGGAGATGACAATTTTAACCTGCTGAATGGAATCACCGGAGGATCGAGGTCTCAGAGCAAAAAACAGTTTACAATTGTTTTTAAAACCCCCAAATTTGGACCTATCACCAAAAAACAAATCAGGAGTAGGAATCTTCGGCTCTAAAGCAGGAGTCTGAACAATATAATCAGAAATATCCTGTACCCTAGCAGCAAGCTGGTCTACACGAGAAGCTAATTCCTGAACATCCATGCTGGCACAAGACTCCTCAGCCACCCATAAATAAAGAGGGAAGAGAAGACAAAACAGACTGCAGAAAAAAAATGGCTCAACACCTTTCTTCCCTTCTTCTGAGATGCATTTAACTCATTATTGGCCAGTTGTACTGTTATGATCCGGTGACCTTGGAGCCGCATGAAAACTTTCTCTGGAGTCGGTGGAACCTGAACTGACCACAAATCCTGAACTAACACTGCAACTAGAAGCAGCTATCTTGCCTCAGAGCAGACCCCCAAAGGATAGGCAGCCCCCCACGAATAATGACTGTGAGTAGGAGAAGAATAGACACACGCAGGTAGAAAACAGGATTTAGCAAAAGAGGCCACTCTAGCTAAATAGGAAAGGATAGGACAGATTACTAGGTGGTCAGTATTAAAACCCTTCCAAAATATCCACAACAGATAATACAAAAAGTTCCACAATCTAACTAAAGACATGGAATGTATATCTGCCACTCCAGAGAATCCAGCAAGACTGAGAAAATACTGACACAATCTAAGCTGGACAAGAAAACACAAAGAATAGCACTGAATTGTGAAGCACACAGCATGTGTGCCACAGGAAAAAAAACCCAGACACTTATCTTTGCTGATTTGGCAGAAAGACAGGAGGAACCAGGCAGAGCTCCAACACCTCCCAACAACAATTGACAACTGGCAAGGACTAATGAATCCTGCACACCTAAATACCCCAGTCAGAACTGCAATCAGCAGACACACCTGACCAGGACTGCAACCCAGGGACAACTGCATTACCACCTACTACCACCGGAGGGAACCCAAAAGCAGAATTCGCAACACCTCTGCCATAGAGAGGGCGCTGGAGCAACAAGTGTTTCCTGTTGCTAGTTTCCGGTTCTGTGATCTGACGTTCTGTTGTGCTTTGCCGGTATCCTGCCAGTACCCAGCTAACACTGCTTGTTTTCTCAGATTATCTGCGGCTTGCTACGCCATCCTCGTGACAACTCCAGTACTACTTGTGCAAGTTCTATCCAGCTCAGACATCCGTCTTTCCATTACCATGACGGCGTCAGTACTGCCTACCAGCTTCATCCCAGCCAGCCGCATCCCGCCTGTTGAGTTCTACACTGTTATCCCTGTTTGAGCACCTGTTTCACTGGGCCAGCTTCCATGTGTCTGGGGTCTAACTGGAGGTAGCACCTGTGTCCCCCTGACATTCCACTCTGATACTGTTTGAGGGGGTCTTACTATGGATGTCAGGGGTTCGCATAGTCACACCCCCTTCAGAGTCCCCTGGATTGTGGTCCAGTGGTTCCAGCAAAATAGCAATAAATTAATGTGCACTTCACCATCTATGCCTCCGCTTCCATTCATTACACTGCCTTTTCCAATGTATCTGTATCCTCATTAGGGAAACATGGACGACCTTAGTTATCAACGAAGAAAGAAGCCAGAGGAGCTGATTTATCAAGACTGGTGATTTTCTCACCGGTTTTGATGAGGGATCAATGTGCAGTCAGACTCTCCCAATTCATGAAGAGGCACATGCCTCTTCATGAATCTAAAAAGTCTGATGAATGGCGTGCACCTCCATGTGCCACGGCAGAAATCCTGCTCCAGTCCACTACTGGAGTAAGATTTCTGGTGTAAGAAACACCACAGCTCATCATAAATTAGACAAACTGTGGTTTTACACCCTTGTCTTGCCCCAGCCCCACCCATTTTTACCAAATTTTTGAGTTGCGCCAAAATTTTGCTGCTACGTTACAAAGCATTTATGCCAAAATTCTGGCAAAATCGCTTTGATAAATTGGAGCCAAAAGGTCAGAATAGAGATTATCTAATTCGCCATCGTACTAGGAAGCGCTTTATGCTTCCCTTGAGTGAATTTTTAATCTCTGCTCTAATTATAGATTTTAGACTTCACAATCTGTTGATTCATGTTGTCCAAACTGCATGTAGTATGAATCAGATAAGTTTTTTTCCTGAACCGCTTTGGTGTTTCAGAAAAAACAGTGTTAGGCTCATGTAGTGAGATGGATCCTCCAAGCCCAAGGTCCAAGTGGGCACACAGACGTTGGTGCAGCAGATAGGCGAGGCACACAGGACACGAACAGCAGATGTACTGGAAGCAGGAAACATCCAGACCTCAGACAGTTAGTGGGGTTACTGGAAGCCACAGGCAGACGGGAGCAATCCTGGAGACATGTAGCAGGGTTATTGGAAGCTGCAGGCAGATCAGAGACGCCCGGGATACGAGTTATGAGAAACTGCAGGAAGACTTGAGACGTCCGAGAGACTACACAAAAGGTAGAAGAATTAAAACAGGAGACGTACTGGAAATTGCAGACAGACAGAAGCAGTGCATTGACAAAGTCTTAGGAACACTAAAGTCTTAATACGTAGAAACAAGTGTGTATCTTGGTGAGCCTTATTTAGGCCCAGGCAAATAATCACATGAGATAATGCTGAACCATTTTCAAAGTCTGACAGTGCGCACAACAGAGTTTAGCAGACTGGAGTGAGGGAAGTTTAGGGCAGATCCGGGACAGGTGCATAACATATAGTTTGAAAAGTTGGCTATGGACTATAGCGAGAGAGCTGACTAGCCTGGCCTGTCCCCCAGCCAGCTCCTCTCCACACTGCTCTGTGTGATTGACATGTCTCTCTCCAGATATACACACGTGGTAAACACCTGTCAATCAACTTTAAAAGGTGAGGATTTTTGAGTCAAAGCTTTATCAATACAGTGTTGATATATTCTCTTGTTATATGCATGCAAGACTTTTGCAAAGGGTGCTTTTTTATTTTACGTTTTTGCCAAAGTGTGTTTTAGCAGTCTGACAGACCTAAGAAAGCAAACGATAACTCTATTAGTCTCGCACATAAAAAATAGCTACTTACCCTCTGAGCAGAAAACTACCATGCTTAGTACAAATCTTGTGGAAAAAGTCATTGACGTCCTCCATGATATTCAGCGCAAACCTGGAAGTTACTAAACACTGCCAGAAAGAATCTGATTCAGCAGCTATGCACATCTGAATGCATGGATGACCCAAATGGATGGGAGGATCATTGAGAGATCTCTGCACACAAACTGATACTGAGTACTTGAGATTTTGAGCAGGACTAAACCTTCACCTTCACCATCAGAAATGTATCTTCTGTAGCTGTACGGCTATGTGCACACCTTGCGGATTTACTGCGGATCCGCAGTGTTTTTTTCCGCGCAGAAAATCCGCAAGTGATTTACAGTACAATGTAAATCAATGGAAAACAAAATGCTGTGCTAATGGTGCGGAAAATTCCGCACGGAAAACACTGCAGATTAGAAGAAGGAGCATGTCATTTATTTGTGCGGATCTGCAGCATTTTTGTACCCATTCTAGTATAGAAATCCGCAGGGTTAAAAACGCATGAAATCCGCACAAAATCCGCAGTAAGTCCGCAGTAAATCCGCACAAAATCCACATAAAAACCGCACCTGCCAAGAGATGCTGAATCCGCACAAAAAATTCCAGAGGCAAATCCGCAATGTGTGCACATAGTCTACAGGAAAACCCCAGACTTCTTAGAAAAAAAACAATTATACCAAGCAGCCCAGGGACTGTTAAACCACTGAAGGTTATAGGACAGTCTATGCCAGTTAATCTGTACATTTTCTGTTCTTGTGGGTGGATCCTCTGTCTTTTCCTATGGTGTTGCGAAAACCATAAAATAAAAAAAATAAGAAAAATCGCTGTTCTTATGCCTTTCGGTCTCTCATAGAGTAGAATAAAAAGTGATCAAAACATCACATATAACTCAAAATGAAACCAATAAGGTCTGCAACGTCCTGCAAAATAGAATGAGGGATAGTTTCCAAAATCTGGTCACTTCTCACGAGTTTTCTGTGTACTATTACCATAGGGACTCTGCAAATAGTGAGTGAGCGATCCCAGTAAAATTTGTGATGCAAATGACATTCCACCCCGTCTGAGCCTCGCCATGTGTCTAAACAGTAGTGTAGAACCACACATATGGAGGTACTGCTGTACTAAAAATGAATTAAATAATAAATTATGGAATACATTTCTTCTTATTGCATCTTGTAGAAATGGAAAAAAAAATTGAACAAACTCTGCATGTTAATATAACAAACATAATTTTTCATACCACAGGCGAATGGTAAAGAAATACTTGAAACACTAGTGGGGTAAAAAATAAAGTTCACTGCATCCCTACTTTAATTCCTTAAAGGAGTTATCCAGGATATTTAATATTTTTGCATATGGGGCTAAGAATCAAGAGGCAGGTAGCAAGCTCTGCAAGGAACAATATCTGTTGGCGATTCCATGGCTTCATATAAACTGTCAGAAGACCAGCACCTTCTCTACTGGTTGACGGGGCGTTTCTGCTGACATCTTGCTGATTGAAAGCTGGCTCCCCAGAGTTAGGCATCAGGAAGATGGCTGTCAATCAGCATGACATCAGAAATGCCCTGTCAACAGAGCTGAGTGGAAGAGAACACTGCTCTATCGATACGATGACAGCGGAAGCAGCAGAATCGCCGGCAGGAGCAGTTTGTGATTGATCTGAGCCGGCAGAGATTGGCACTTTCCATGTAATTAGCAACTAACTGCCTGTTAGCGCTTTGCCTCATAACAAAAATACTAAAAGTCCCGGATAATCTCTTTAAGGGGAGTAGTTTCCAAATGTGGGTCAGGAAAGTGGGTTCACACTGTGTGAAATATACTCAGCAAGTACTCTGCCTCACTGAGTTCCCCACCCTTGTCGTCCCACTGCTCTGACTACAATGGTGACAACACATCAACTGCACAAAATAGGTAGTCACTGAACTAATTGCTCATGCACTTGACAGAATGTGACGTTGAGCTCAGTGACTTGTTAGAGGGGCGATTCGTGCTTCACATGACGTCACCACTCTAACCAGCCATTCAGTGAGCTTAGCGTTGCATGCAGTCAGCCTAAATGCATGAGCACGGAGCTCAGTGATTGGCTACGGCTGTGAAATCACCACTATAGACAAAAATCGGGACCGGAGAAGTGGTGCGGAGCTGGTGCTAGATCGAAAGAGGGCAAGTACCTGCTAAATTTGCTATTTTAGTTTGATATCCACTTTCCTGAAAGTGGACAACCCCTTTATTAACTACTTTGTGCGTTATGAGTTTTAGAAGTTAAAAAACATTAATTGTTTAACCGCTTCTTGACATGCGCCGTACATATACTGCTCTGCGGGAGGTGCGTTCCCGCAAAGAGCAGTATATGTACGGCGGCACCATTTCCGGGCATTGCGTGGTGATTGGGATAGGATGGCTGCTGTCCCTAACAGCAGACCATCCCTGCACATTGCCCTGGGGGGTCTGTACCGCCCCCAGCATTAGCGATCGCTGATTGGCAGGTCAATTCTGACCAGCCAATCACAGCAATATGCCAATAAAGTACATTTAAAAAACAAACAAAAAACATGTAACATGCTGTCATCGATGTTGTGTGACCCAGCACCAATCACAGCCGCCAAAATGGGTGGGGTGATCACGACGTCACCTCACCTGATTAACCCCTTTGGCACTGATTACCAGAACAATAGTTTCTGGCCAATCAGCGCCAAAGGGGTTAATCTAAAATAGCGATCATCGCCCTGCACGCCATCTTTGTCTCAGATTTGGCGTGCAGAGCGGTTCTCTGGCCCCTCTGTGTCACCTGAGTAAATAATCCACTGGTGGCCAGTGTGATCCCCCCTGCAGTGTAAGCGACATCCGATTTCTTTTTAGAAAAAAAAAATAATAATAGCTAGTACAGGGTAGTTTTAGAGGTAGCGGGTTAGTGTAGCCAGCATCACAGTGTTTGATGACGACTGATCTTGTTTTAGAGAAGAAAAAAAAAATGTATAGCGTAGTTTTAGAGGTAGCGTGTTAGCGTAGCCGGTGTCACAGTATTAGTGACGACCGATCTTGTTTTAGAGAAAAAAATCATACAGAGTGGTTTTATAGGATGAGTGTTAGTGTAGCCGGCGTCAGTGTTTGGTGACATTCGATCTTGTTTTAGAGAAAAAAAACAAAAACGTATAGAGTAGTTTTATAGGTAGGAAGGTAGCATAAAATCCTAAAAAAGAAAACAACTGCTATCTCCGGGTAATTTCTAGTGCATTAGGGGAGCGTACGTCACATTGTTGGTGAAGTTCGTTTTTCTTTTGTAAAAAAATAAATAGTTGTGTTGAGTAAATTTTTAGCGAGTGCATTAGGGGAGCATACGTCACATTGTTGGTATTGTTCGTTTTTCTTTTGTAAAAAAAAAAAATAGTTGCGTGGAGTAAAGTTTTAGCGAGTGCAATAGGGGAGCGCACGTTACAGTGTTGGTGACGTCCATTTTTCTTTTGTAATAAAGAATTATTTGTCTTGGGGTAAATTAATAGCCTCCCTATTAATTATTAGTGTAGGGAATGTCTAATTTTTTTTTAGACACTTTTTTTTCATCTGTTTTTTCTTTTCTTTTTCTTCTAAGTGTTTCTTCTACATTTTTTCTATTTTTTTTATAAATTGTGCCCTATACTCAAGCCCCACATATTACACGTGTAAAAGCACCACTTACACACACATCCCCAGGGTTTAAAAAAAATAAAAAATGGCCCATTCGTCAAGAAGACACTATTCACCAGAGGAGGCATATGCCTTCCTTGCCTCCGACACGGATTCATGCAGTGAAGAAGATCCCACATTTGTCTATTCCTCCTCCTCATCTAGTGAGGAAGGACCCCCAGCAAGGCGTCCTAGGACCCAGGCAACTTCTGCAGCAATTGATCCCATATGGATTGCACCCCCCAGAAAATTATCAGCACGTCATTGCAGATTTCATCGGCGGTTCAGGATTCTATAGTTTGACACCACTGACCTCACTGAAATTGACTTCTTCAAATTCTTTTTCAGTGAAGAAATAATAAAAATGCTTAAGAAGAAAAGAAGATGTGACACTCACCAAATTGTGCTGTTTAAAAGTCCTTTTATTACCCCATCTTTCGGGCTGAGGACATTACATCAAGGGCGGCAGGTACAATGGAAGGTGCAGGGAAGTAAAACTAGGACAACGACCGTTTCGCGCCAACTGCGCTTCAACGGGTCCAGGTGCGTGATTAAAAGTGATGTCAGTTCCTTTAAAGGGAATACTACATCTCCTGAATGGCACAAACCTTAAATTTGCACATTATTTATAAAAATACATAATGTAAAAACAGGATATAATCACAAATATATGCAGAAAACACAAAAGTAAATATTTATAAGAAGACCGACATATCCAACTTATCGTTCAAACCTATTGGGCCTTGTGCATTTGTTCTCATGATCATCTAGCTTCATGCTGCAAGAGGATTTTATTGTGGTTTCCACCTCTCTGAGGGTATTTAACTATTTCCAAACCTGCAAAGCTCAAAAGTCTAGGATTTGCATTATGCTTGTCCTGCATATGTTTAATGAGACTCAAGGAACCTTTCCCTGTAGTTATTGAATTAAAATGTTCTCTAAACCTAGAGGACATAGGGCGAATGGTTTTCCCTATGTAACAGAAAAAGCAGGGACAATACAAAATATGCACCACATATTTACTCTTACAAGAAATAAAATCTTTAATTCTGTGTTTAATGGGACCTATTTGAAGAGGATTTTCCGTTATATGAAATTGACAATAATTACAGTTGCCGCACTTATGATTACCTGGGATGGAGGTGGTTTTTAACCAATTTTTTTCGATTATGTACCAATATATCTGCTAAATTTTGTGTGTGTCTATATGCAAAATGTGGAGTGCCGATATTTATTTTAGCCAAATCTCTATCCGTCTGTAAAATATGCCAATTCTTTCTAATTGCCGTTTGGACAACTTTATCCATGGGACTATGCTTAAAATTAAAAATAACTTTTTGTTCCCCCTCATCTTTCTGTCTATATTTATTTATATCTCTACGTCTTTGTTTTTTGAGCAGATCCATTTGTGTAACTTTTTCAGTCCATTTTTCGGCTTCTTGCAATAGAGATTTTGGATAACCCCTGTTCACAAGACATGTTTTTAAATTATTTAATTGTTTATCAAACACCTCCTGATTATTAATGATTTTGCGATATATTAGCATTTGACTATAAGGCAGCCCTTTCTTGGTATGAAAGGGATGCACACTATCAAACCACAACATGTTGTTTGTGGCTGTGGATTTCTTATGAACCTGAGTATTTATCTTTCCATCTACTATATCGATCTTAACATCTAAAAATTCCAAACTTCTGCCCCCAAAACATGACGTGAATTGCATATTATCCTTATTCACAAGATTTCCATCCCATATGATGAACACGTCATCAACGAATCTCAAAAAACTCCAGATGTGCTTAAGGTATGGGTTAAGGGTGCTGTTGTGAATTCGGTTTGTGGGCTCCCCCGGTGGTCTGTTATGGTAGTGTCTCTTATGTGCCTTCCTCCATCTCTGATTACCTGTCGCCACCCTCTTGGGGAGTTTCCTATTTAAGGCTGCTTGGCTGTTAGTCACATGCCGGCCAACAATGTGCTAGTAGCATTCTGTTGCATTCACCTGCCTCAAGTTCCAGTTCAGCTAAGTTGAATTTTGTTTCTTGTTTTGCTATTTTTGTCCAGCTATCTGCAATGTGACTCTTCAGTGCTGGAAGCTCTTGTGGACAGAAAATTACTACTCCAGTGGCATGAGTTGTCACTGGAGTTTAAAGTAATTTCTGGATGGTGTTTTTGAATAGTGATTTTTAGGTCGACCGTGAAGTAACTCTTTCCTGTCCTTCTGCTATCTAGTAAGCGGACCTCACTGTGCTAAATCTGCTGTTCATCCTACGTATGTCATTTCCTCTGAACTCACCGTCAATATCTGTGGGGGCCTACTATCATCTTTTGGGGTTCCTCACTGGAGGTAAGGCAGGCCTGTATGTTCCTCTTATAGGGGTAGTTAGATCTCCGGCTGGCGCGTGGTGTCTAGGGCATCGTAGGTACATCCCCCGGCTACTGTAAGTGTTGGGTCAGGTTCAGGTCATGGTCGACCTTAGTTTCCATCACCCGAGAGCTAGTCCGTTTTGTATTTTTTTCCCATGGTCATTGGGGTAACCATAACAGTTTGGCCGGCCAGTAAAAAATCTATGTGTTAAAATATGCACTAAAGCAGGAAGGAGAAGAAAAGGTTTTTTTTTTTTTTTCTGTGTTTGAAAGTGCACCTTAGTTTGATCATTTGTATTCCTTGCTTAAACTGCAGTCTTCAGCCTTTTTTTTTCTCCTCTCCTCTTAACCTCTGAATGCTTGGGTTACACCCATTTGAAACATGGATCCACAGAGTTTAGTTGCGGGTTTGAATAACCTTGCGACAAAAGTACAGAACCTACAAGATTTTGTTATACGTGCTCCAATGTCTGAACCTAAGATTCCTCTGCCTGAATACTTTACCGGAGACAGATCCCGGTTTTTGAGTTTCAGAGAAAATTGCAAATTGTTTTTGTCTCTGAGATCTCACTCTGCTGGTGATCAGACTCAACAAGTTAAAATTGTTATCTCTCTACTGCGCGGCGACCCACAAAGTTGGGCATTTGCATTATCGCCAGGGGATCCTGCGTTGTTAAATGTAGATGCGTTTTTTCAGGCTTTGGGGTTGCTTTATGAAGAACCTAATTTGGAGATTTTGGCTGAGAAAGCCTTGATAGCTCTTTCCCAAGGGCAAGATGAAGCTGAGATATACTGCCAGAAATTCCGTAAATGGTCGGTGCTTACTAAATGGAATGAGTGCGCTTTAGCAGCTAATTTCAGAGAAGGTCTCTCTGATGCCGTGAAGGATGTCATGGTGGGGTTCCCTGTGCCTACAGGTCTGAATGATGCCATGAAATTGGCTATCCAGATTGATCGGCGTTTGCGGGAGCGCAAATCTGTGCACCATATGGCGGGGTCTTCTGAGGAAGAATCTGTGCACCATATGGCGGTGTCTTCTGAGCAAAGACCTGTGCACCATTTGGCGGTGACCTCTGAAAAGGCATTAGAGCATATGCAATGCGATCGTGTTTTGTCTAGAGGCGAACGTCAAAATTACAGGCGCAAAAATGGATTGTGCTTCTACTGTGGAGATCCAGCTCATGTTATATCAGCATGCTCTAAACGTATAAATAAGGTTGATAAAAAGGTTGATAAATCTTTTTCTACAGGTACCTTGCAGTCAAAATTTCTTTTGTCCGTGACATTGATTTGTACCTTATCATCTGTGACTGTGAATGCTTATGTGGATTCTGGCGCCGCTCTGAGTCTCATGGATTGGTCCTTTGCCAAGCGTTGTGGGTTTGATTTGGAGCCGTTGGAAGTTTCTATTCCCCTGAAGGGTATTGATTCTACACCTTTGGCTAGCAATAAACCACAATATTGGACACAAGTGACTATGCGTCTTACCCCAGACCATCAGGAGATTATTCGTTTCCTTGTATTATATAACCTACATGATGTCTTAGTGCTTGGATTACCATGGTTACAGATTCATAATCCCGTCTTGGACTGGAAATCTATGTCTGTGTTGAGCTGGGGATGTCGGGGTATTCATGGGGATGCACCTTTGGTTCCTATTTCTTCATCTACTCCCTCTGAGATCCCAGCATTTCTGTCAGATTTTTATGATGTCTTTCAAGAGCCTAAAGTTGATTCTCTCCCTCCCCACAGAGAGTGTGACTGCGCTATTGAATTGATCCCCGGTAGTAAGTTTCCTAAGGGTCGCTTGTTTAATTTGTCTGTACCTGAACATACTGCTATGCGGGAGTATATCAGAGAGTCCTTGGAAAAGGGTCATATTCGCCCCTCGTTGTCTCCACTAGGGGCAGGATTTTTCTTTGTAGGTAAAAGGGATGGTTCATTGAGACCTTGTATCGACTATCGACTTTTGAATAAGATTACAGTTAAATACCAGTACCCGTTGCCTTTGCTGACTGATCTGTTTGCTCGTATAAAGGGGGCTAAGTGGTTCACTAAGATCGATCTACGTGGTGCGTATAATTTGGTGCGGATTAAGCAGGGGGATGAGTGGAAGACCGCATTTAATACGCCTGAAGGCCATTTTGAGTATTTGGTAATGCCTTTCGGTCTCGCAAATGCCCCTTCCGTTTTTCAGTCCTTTATGCACGATATTTTCCGTGAATATCTGGATAAGTTTATGATTGTGTATTTGGATGATATTCTTGTTTTTTCGGAGGACTGGGAATCTCACGTTCAACAGGTCAGGAGAGTTTTTCAGGTTTTGCGAGCTAATTCTCTTTTTGTAAAGGGCTCAAAGTGTAGTTTTGGAGTTCAGAGAATTTCCTTTTTGGGATATATTTTTTCCCCTTCATCTATGGAGATGGACCCTGTCAAGGTCCAGGCTATTTGTGATTGGATGCAACCTACTTCTTTGAAGAGTCTGCAAAAGTTCTTGGGTTTTGCTAATTTCTATCGCCGATTTATAGCGGGTTTTTCTGCCATTGCTAAACCTTTGACTGATTTGACCAAAAAGGGTGCTGATGTTGCTAATTGGTCCTCTGCGGCTGTGGAGGCCTTTCGAGAGCTTAAGCGCCGCTTTTCTTCCGCTCCTGTGTTGCGCCAACCTGATGTGTTACTTCTGTTCCAGGTTGAGGTGGATGCTTCGGAGATCGGAGCAGGTGCAGTTTTGTCGCAGAAAGATCCTGACTGCTCAGTAATGAGACCATGTGCGTTTTTCTCCCGAAAATTTTCGCCCGCTGAGCGAAATTATGATGTGGGAAATCGGGAACTTCTGGCCATGAAGTGGGCGTTTGAGGAGTGGCGTCATTGGCTTGAGGGTGCTAGACACCAGGTGGTGGTCCTCACTGACCACAAGAATCTAATTTATCTTGAGTCGGCCAGGCGTCTGAATCCTAGACAGGCGCGCTGGTCGTTGTTTTTCTCCCGATTTAACTTTGTGGTGTCATATCTGCCTGGGTCCAAGAATGTGAAGGCGGATGCCCTCTCTAGGAGTTTTGAGCCTGACTCGCCTGGTGATTCCGAACCTACCGGCATCCTGAAGGATGGGGTGATATTGTCAGCTGTCTCCCCAGACCTGCGGCGTTCTTTGCAGGAGTTTCAGGTGGATAGGCCTGATCGCTGTCCGCCTGGTAGACTGTTTGTCCCTGATGATTGGACCAGTAGAGTTATCTCGGAGGTTCATTCTTCCGCGTTGACAGGTCATCCTGGAATTTTTGGCACCAGGGATTTGGTGTCTAGGTCCTTCTGGTGGCCTTCTTTGTCTCGAGATGTGCGCATGTTTGTGCAGTCTTGTGATGTTTGTGCTCGGGCCAAGCCCTGCTGTTCTAGGGCCAGTGGGTTGTTGTTGCCCTTGCCTATTCCTAAGAGGCCTTGGACGCACATCTCTATGGACTTTATTTCTGACCTTCCGGTTTCTCGTAGGATGTCTGTCATCTGGGTGATTTGTGACCGTTTTTCCAAGATGGTTCATTTGGTACCTTTACCCAAATTGCCCTCCTCCTCTGAGTTGGTTCCTCTATTTTTTCAGAATGTGGTGCGTTTGCATGGTATTCCTGAGAATATAGTGTCTGACAGGGGTACTCAGTTTGTGTCTAGATTTTGGCGGACGTTCTGTGCCAGGATGGGTATCGATTTGTCTTTTTCGTCTGCATTCCATCCTCAGACTAATGGCCAGACTGAGCGTACTAATCAGACCTTGGAGACTTACTTGAGGTGTTTTGTGTCCGCTGATCAGGATGATTGGCTTGACTTTTTGCCATTGGCAGAGTTTGCCCTTAACAATCGGGCTAGTTCTGCCACTTTGGTTTCTCCATTTTTTTGTAATTCAGGGTTTCACCCTCGGTTTTCGTCCGGTCAATTGGAGTCTTCGGATTGTCCGGGAGTGGATGCTGTGGTTGATAGGATGCATCAGATTTGGGGACAGGTTGTGGACAATCTGAAGTTGTCCCAGGAGAAGACTCAACAGTTCACTAATCGTCATCGGCGTATTGGTCCTCGTCTTTGTGTTGGGGACCTGGTGTGGCTGTCTTCTCGATTTGTTCCTATGAAGGTCTCGTCTCCTAAGTTTAAGCCTCGGTTTATCGGCCCTTATAGGATTCTGGAGGTTCTTAATCCTGTGTCCTTTCGTTTGGACCTCCCAGCATCTTTTAATATCCATAATGTTTTCCATCGGTCATTATTGCGGAGGTATGAGGTACCGGTTGTTCCTTCTGCTGATCCACCTGCTCCTGTGTTGGTTGAGGGTGAATTGGAGTATGTGGTGGAAAAGATCTTGGACTCCCGTGTTTCCAGACGGAAACTTCAGTATCTGGTTAAGTGGAAAGGTTATGGCCAGGAGGATAATTCTTGGGTGACAGCATCCGATGTTCATGCTCCCGATTTGGTTCGTGCATTTCATAGTGCTCATCCAGGTCGCCCTGGTGGTTCTGGTGAGGGTTCGGTGCCCCCTCCTTAAGGGGGGGGTACTGTTGTGAATTCGGTTTGTGGGCTCCCCCGGTGGTCTGTTATGGTAGTGTCTCTTATGTGCCTTCCTCCATCTCTGATTACCTGTCGCCACCCTCTTGGGGAGTTTCCTATTTAAGGCTGCTTGGCTGTTAGTCACATGCCGGCCAACAATGTGCTAGTAGCATTCTGTTGCATTCACCTGCCTCAAGTTCCAGTTCAGCTAAGTTGAATTTTGTTTCTTGTTTTGCTATTTTTGTCCAGCTATCTGCAATGTGACTCTTCAGTGCTGGAAGCTCTTGTGGACAGAAAATTACTACTCCAGTGGCATGAGTTGTCACTGGAGTTTAAAGTAATTTCTGGATGGTGTTTTTGAATAGTGATTTTTAGGTCGACCGTGAAGTAACTCTTTCCTGTCCTTCTGCTATCTAGTAAGCGGACCTCACTGTGCTAAATCTGCTGTTCATCCTACGTATGTCATTTCCTCTGAACTCACCGTCAATATCTGTGGGGGCCTACTATCATCTTTTGGGGTTCCTCACTGGAGGTAAGGCAGGCCTGTATGTTCCTCTTATAGGGGTAGTTAGATCTCCGGCTGGCGCGTGGTGTCTAGGGCATCGTAGGTACATCCCCCGGCTACTGTAAGTGTTGCGTCAGGTTCAGGTCACGGTCGACCTTAGTTTCCATCACCCGAGAGCTAGTCCGTTTTGTATTTTTTTCCCATGGTCATTGGGGTAACCATAACAGGGTGCTATAGATATATTTCTCTTCAAATACCGCTAGGAAGATATCACAAAATCATTATTAATCAGGAGGTGTTTGATAAACAATTAGATGATTTAAAAACATGTTTTGTGCACAGGGGTTATCCAAAATCTCTATTGCAAGAAGCCGAAAAACGGACTGAAAAAGTTAGACAAATGGATCTGCTCAAAAAACAAAACAAATCCTCTTCAAATAGGTCCCATTAAACACAGAATTAAAGATTTTATTTCTTGTAACAGTAAATATATGGTGTATATTTTGAATTGTCCCTGCTTTTTCTATTACTTAGGGAAAACCATTCGCCCTATATCCACTAGGTTTAGAGAACATTTTAATTCAATAACTACAGGGAAAGGTTCCTTGCGTCTCAAACATATGCAGGGCAAGCATAATGCAAATCCTTTTGCAGGTTTGGAAATAGCTAAATACCCTCAGAGAGGTGGAAACCACAATAACATCCTCTTGCAGCATGAAGCTAGATGGATCATGAGAACAAATGCACAAGGCCCAATAGGTTTGAACGATAAGGCTACTTTCACACTAGCGTCATTAGACGCACTTCGCAATGCGTCGTTTTGGAGAAAAAACGCACCCTGCAAAGTTGCCCGCAGGATACGTTTTTTCTCCATACACTTGCATTAGCGACGCATTGCGACGGATTGCCACACGTCGCATCCGTCGTGCGACGGATGCGTCGTGTTTTGGCGGACCGTCGGCACAAAAAAGTTCCATGTAACTTTTTTTGTGTCTCGTGTCCGCCATTTTCGACCGTGCATGCGCGGCCAAAACTCCGCCCCCTCCTCCCCGGAACTCACAATGGGCAGTGGATGCGTTGTAAAACTGCATCCGCTGCCCACTTTGTGCTACATTAAAACACTGTCCGTCGGGCCAACGGTTTGCGACGGCCCGTACCGACGGACTAGTGTGAAAGTAGCAGTTGGATATGTCGGTCTTCTTATATTTACTTTTGTCCGTTTTCTGCATATATTTGTGATTATATCCTGTTTTTACGTTATGTATTTTTATAAATAATGTGCAAATTTAAGGTTTGTGCCATTCAGGAGATGTAGGAACTGACATCACTTTTAATCACGCACCTGGACCCGTTGAAGCGCAGTTGGCGTGACACGGTCGTCGTCCTAGTTTTGCTTCCCTGCACCTTCCATTATACCTGCCGCCCTTGATGTAATGTCCTCAGCCCGAAAGATGGCGTAATAAAAGGACTGAGTGCCACATCTTCTTTTCTTCTTAAGCATTTTTGGTACATATCGCTTGTTGATTGTTGAGCACCACAATATAAGTGCAAATCACCACCAGAAAATAGGTCAGAGGAGTTGTTTGCCTTTACGGTCTATCTCTACGTTTCATCGGTTGGTTGCCGTACCTAGTGCCGTTCTACTTTTTTTTTGGGACATTTTTTTAAGAAATAATAAATCTTATGGTGGCTCAGAAAAACTTTTATGTCCAACAATTTTTCACCGAAAATCCCACGTCGTCATACACCAGATGGACCCCAGTAAATGCAGCAGAGGCAATTACATTTTGAGGAATTGTGCTGTATATGCGCATAATAAAAAAAAACAAAACAGAGCTTCGGAAATACTGGAGTACTGATATTCTCTACAGTACACGGTATTCCGTATGGCCATGACAAGGACTGAATTTGAGACAATCCAAAAATGTTTGCATTATATTGATAATGCGCAGTGTCCTTCCCGAGACGATTCAAACTTTGATCGTCTATATAAAATTCGGCCAGTGGTTGACCACTTCAGCAGAAAGTTTGCTGAGGCGTACTTACCCCAGTGGGACATCGCTATTGATGAATTCCTGGTTCATTTCAAAGGGAGGCAAAAATTCCAACAATACCTACCCAGTAAGAGGTCCAGGTAACGGAATAAAACTGTACAAACTGTGCGAGAGTACCTCAGGGTACACCCACAGATTTAGGGTCTACGAGGGTAAGAACACCTAGAGCGAAAACAGCAATATATAATAGTTTAAATGTATCACATGATCCTACCAATATCTTGAGAACATAGCATAAGCAGGAATTAAAACATAACTTTTAATGTATAACCAAATAAAGGAATATATTAAATAAACTGTCACCCAAAAAAAAAAGTGTATCAATAAAAAAGTACTACCGGGTATAGCCTGTCAGGGGATGTGCCATACAGAATTTAGTACTTATTAAGGATTTTTGTGCAGACGCTGGCAGTGGTCCAGTGTCCTATAACTCAACCCAAGGTACCTGATTAAATGGAGATAATGCCTATAGAGGAAGCATTTATCAAATGCCAATACAAATAAACAGATAGCCTTGGTTGCATTAGTATTAGCAGTTATCACAAAATAAAGGGAGGGGTAAGATCAATTGGAAAAGACATGTACACAAATGTAATATTGGAACAATCTCACCAGTTGCTGAGGATAGGTAAGGCGGAGCCCCAATTCGCTTAGGTGGAGAGATTCTTCAAGCCACAACATCAGGAGACAATTCCCTGTCAGTCCCTGGGGGGCTATCAATAAATCTCGATCCCCGAGCTCCTGCCCTTACAAGGACAGTCCACATCTACCCCTGAGGTACAACATGCCCTGCACTCTCCCTATTTCCAGGTCCCAACGCGTTTCTTTGCAAGCAGGATCATCAGGGGACTCGCTTGCATGGGAGATAAGGTGCTTCAGTGCTACAAATAGAGTTACCACCCTCTATACTAAACTGCAGAGGGTGCGAGGAACCATTGGTTTGCACTTAAATAGTGTGCTACAAGGCAATAATAGCCTATCACCTGTCAGACCCAAATCATGTGACAGGTCTAATCAGCCAGACAATATGTGCGGCGCTTAAAATACGCCAAAGTACTTCCTTCAAGAAGACAATCAAACACCATGCCCCATAGTATGCTCAAATTACCTGTCCGGTGCTTTTTCACATGTTTAAAGGCGCCAAAAACCTACGTGAATCCACGAGGCTAGAGACTTCCTGTAACAACAGGAAGTTGACGTCGCCATAGCAACGAGACACAGGTACAGACAATACCTAAAAGAAAAAAAAAAGAGGAATCCACAGTCTCTGGGAGGCTTTGCCAGTGGACAATAGCTGCTGAAAACTATCAGATAGACACCGCAGACACCTTCGCTGTGCAGCCTTACTTACTAAAATGCGCCACCAGTTCATGGTGGGAACCCGCAATCAACGACTTCCGATGAGGGCCGGATGTTGGCGCTGCCATGACTACAGTACGCCAATCTAGCCTAAAAAAGGGGCAAAGTAACCGCTCATTCAGGCAGGCTACGCCAATGGGCATTAGTTGCCAAGACGTAGTGGTAAGGAATGATTATGAGATCCCAATATGTATTCATTCGAGACGTCACAATTAACAAATGCGGCCGAGAAAAAACAATCCCCAGTAAACACCGGATGTTGACGTTGCCACAGCAACCGGGAGCCTCCAACACTGCGCATAAAATGAAGTGTAAACACATAGAATGGATTCATGAGCACATAACTATGCTAGTGGGCGACAGAAATTGGATGGTACCAAAGTGTCTATTAAGTTTGCATGGTTAGATACTGCGTCATAAGTCACAGAGGCAGCCCACATCCATGTAGATGGATGCCATATTGTAACGGAATGGCGGTGTACAGCAGAACAGATGTCATTGATGCATGAGGACATGCAGTGGACACAAAATGCCTATATGTCCACAGTAGGAATATGTCCTATGCGCTTAAGGTACCGTCACATTAAGCGACGCTGCAGCGATATCGACAACGATGCCGATCACTGCAGCGTCGCTGTGTGGTCGCTGGAGAGCTGTCACACAGACCGCTCTCCAGCGACCAACGATGCCGAAGTCCCCGGGTAACCAGGGTAAACATCGGGTTACCATTGTAAATGTAAAAAAAACCCAGTACATACTCACCTTCTGATGTCCGTCAGGTCCCTGGCCGTCTGCTTCCCGCACTGACTGTGAGCGCCGGCCGGCCGTAAAGTAAAAGCAGAGCACAGCGGTGACGTCACCGCTGTGCTGTGCTTTACGGCCGGCCGGCGCTCACAGTCAGTGCGGGAAGCAGACGGCCAGGGACCTGACGGACATCAGAAGGTGAGTATGTACTGTTTTTTTTTTACATTTACAATGGTAACCAGGGTAAACATCGGGTTACTAAGCGCGGCCCTGTGCTTAGTAACCCGATATTTACCCTGGTTACCATTGTAAAACATTGCTGGCATCGTTGCTTTTGCTGTCAAACACGACGATACACGCCGATCTGACGACCAAATAAAGTTCTGGACTTTCAGCAATGACCAGCGATATCACAGCAGGATCCAGATCGCTGCTGCGTGTCAAACACAACGATATCGCTAGCCAGGACGCTGCAACGTCACGGATCGCTATCGTTATCGTTGCAAAGTCGTTTAGTGTGAAGGTACCTTTAGTCGCACTCCAGGATGTCAGCGTTCAACAATGACGGTTAGACCTATAAGCTAATGAGGCAGCCCCACTGATAGTTACCATTGCCCAATGTTATGGGGTAACTGCTTGCTCATACACACAAATAATAGCTGTACCTGCAACAGCCCATAAAAAGCTGAGTCAAATTAAATGCATAGTGTTATATGAGAATGCTCTGAGTCAAATTAGATGCACGGTGTTATATAGAGCAGAACAGATGTCATTAATGCATGAGGGCATATAATGGACAAGAGATGCCTATATGTCTACGTTAGGGATATGTCCTATGCGCTTGGTCGCACACAAGGATATCAGCGTTCATCAATGACGGTTAGACTTATAAGCTAATAAAAACAGCCCCACTGATTGGTACAATTGCCCAATGTTATGGGGTAACTGCAACTACTGCTCATACACACAAATAATAGCTGTACCTGCAACAGCCCATAAAAAGCTGAGTCAAATCAAATGCACAGTGTTATATGGGAATGCTCCGAGTCAAATGAGATGCACAGTGTTATATAGAGCAGAACAGATGTCATTAATGCATGAGGGCGTATAGTGGACAGAAATGCCTATATGTCTACGTTAGGGATATGTCCTATGCACTTAGTCGCACACAAGGATATCAGCATTCATCAATGACGGTTAGACTTATAACCTAATGAGACAGCCCCACTGATAGTTACAATTGCCCAATGTTATGGGGTAACTGCTTGCAACTGCTGCTCATGCACACAAATAACTGTAACTGCAACAGCCCATAAAAAGCTGAGTCAAATTAAATGCACAGTGTTATATGGGAATGCTCCGAGTCAAATAAAATGCACAGTGTTATATAGGAATGCTCTGAATAGATCAGCACATACCATATTTTTCGGACTATAAGACGTACCGTACTATAAGACGCACCCCAAATTTGGGGTGAAAAATGCAGAAAAAAAAGATTTTTTATAAGATGGGGGTCCGTCTTATTGTCCGAATTTAAGATCTCTTACCTGAGGGCAGGCAGTGGCAGAGCAGGGTCACAGGAGGCATGGTGGTGGCAGAGGTGAGGTGATGCTGAGGTGCGGTGGGCGGAGCGGTGTGCACCTGAGCAGGGTCCCATCCTGCTTAGGTGGGCGACGCCATGGCCTGGTGTCCATGGGGAGGTTGCTGTGGCGGTGGCAGATGTGCGGTCACTTCCTCAGGTGGCAGCGGCCAGGGTCCCTTCCACATTTGAGGTGATGCCACAGCAGTAGTGAAGGAGAGGAGCAGAGCTGGGTGATTTTCCTGGTGGCGGCGATGATACTGTTGCCCGTTACATCACTACCTATGACAATGGTGCAACTTGTGTCAGAGACATCCTTAGGAGACACTGGTCAGTCCTGCAAATGTATCCGGATATAGCAGAACGTATAGGTGATGCTCCCACCATCACATATAGAAAAGCTTGCTCGCTACAAGACAGAATTGTCCATAGCCACTTCACCACTCCCCCAAACGAGCACGTGGCTTAAAAGTAATGTTACGGGGTGCCACAGATGTGGTCATTGCACGGCTTGCCAGTTTGTGGATCCGAGTAAATTCTTTGTGAGCAATGGGACAGGGAAGAGGTATGAAATCAAGCAGTTTATTAACTGCAGCACAAAGGGGGTCATTTATAGAGCCTCATGTACCTGCAGCATGGAATACATTGGTAAGACCATCAGAGATTTTTAAAAAAGAATTGGCGAGCATGTTGGTGATGTCGAACACAAGAGGGACACATCTGTGTCTCGACACATCAACCATATGCATAATGGACAAGTTAAAAATCTGCACTTTGTGGCTACAGAAAAGGTCTCTGCACCTATGCGAGGGGGCAACTGGGATCAGTTGCTGTTACAGAAAGAGGCGAAGTGGATATTTTATTTGAACACTGTTTCACCTTATGGTCTTAACGACCAAATTATCTATGGATGTTTTATCTGATTCCTCTGTCTGTACTTTATTGTTGCTAGCCAAGTGCTGTTTTACACATGAAAGTGTACCTTCCCACAAATCCTTTCCTATTTGTCACCTTTTTGGGTTTTTGCATTATTGTTAACTGATATCTATATGGCCTCAATCATATATTCTATGTGGGGCACTATTTTTTTTATTTTTTTTTCAGCAAATTTTGGAGCAGATATATGTATGTGCTGATCTTCTATTCAGAGCATTCCTATATAACACTGTGCATTTTATTTGACTCGGAGCATTCCCATATAACACTGTGCATTTAATTTGACTCAGCTTTTTATGGGCTGTTGCAGTTACAGTTATTTGTGTGCATGAGCAGTAGTTGCAAGCAGTTACCCCATAACATTGGGCAATTGTAACCATCAGTGGGGCTGTCTCATTAGCTTATACGCCTAACCGTCATTGATGAACGCTGACATCCTTGTGTGTGACCAAGCGCATAGGACATATCCCTAACGTAGACATATAGGCATCTCTTGTCCATTATATGCCCTCATGCATTAATGACATCTGTTCTGCTCTATATAACACCGTGCATCTAATTTGACTCAGAGCATTCTCATATAACACTATGCATTTAATTTGACTCAGCTTTTTATGGGCTGTTGCAGGTACAGCTATTATTTGTGTGTATGAGCAAGCAGTTACCCCATAACATTGGGCAATGGTAACTATCAGTGGGGCTGCCTCATTAGCTTATAGGTCTAACCGTCAGTGTTGAACACTGACATCCTGGAGTGCGACTAAGCGCATAGGACATATTCCTACTGTGGACATATAGGCATTTTGTGTCCACTGCATGTCCTCATGCATCAATGACATCTGTTCTGCTGTACACCGCCATCCCGTTACAATATGGCATCCATCTACATGGATGTGGGCTGCCTGTGACTTATGACGCAGTATCTAACCATACAAACTTAATAGACACTTTGGTACCATCCAATTTTTGTCGCCCACTAGCATAGTTATGTGCTCATGAATCCATTCTGTGTGTTTACACTTCATTTTATGCGCAGTGTTGGAGGCTCCCGGTTGCTGTGGCAACGTCGACATCCGGTGTTTACTGGGGATTGTTTTTTCTCGGCCGCATTTGTTAATTGTGACGTCTCGAATGAATACATATTGGGATCTAATAATCATTCCTTACCACTACGTCTTGGCAACTACTGCCCATTGGTGTAGCCTGCCTGAATGAGCGGTTACTTTGCCCCTTTTTTAGGCTAGATTGGCGTACTGTAGTCATGGCAGCGCTAACATCCGGCCCTCACCGGAAGTTGTTGATTGCGGGCTCCCACCATGAACTGGTGGCGCATTTTAGTAAGTAAAGCTGCACAGCGAAGGTGTCTGCAGTGTCTATCTGATAGTTTTCAGCAGCTATTGCCCACTGGCAAAGCCTCCCAGAGACTGTGGATTCCTCTTTTTTTTTTTTTCCAGGTATTGTCTTTACTTGCGTCTCGTTGCTATGGCGACGTCAACTTCCTGTTGTTACAGGAAGTCTCTAGCCTCGTGGATTCACGTAGGTTTTTGGCGTCTTTAAACATGTGAAAAGGCACCGGACAGGTAATTTGAGCATACTATGGGGCATGGTGTTTGATTGTCTTCTTGAAGGAAGTACTTTGGCGTATTTTAAGCGCCGCACATATTGTCTGGCTGATTAGACCTGTCACATGATTTGGGTCTGACAGGTGATAGGCTATTATTGCCTTGTAGCACACTATTTAAGTGCAAACCAACGGTTCCTCCCACCCTCTGCAGTTTAGTATAGAGGGTGGTAACTCTATTTGTAGCACTGAAGCACCTTATCTCCCATGCAAGCGAGTCCCCTGATGATCCTGCTTGCAAAGAAACGCGTTGGGACCTGGAAATAGGGAGAGTGCAGGGCATGTTGTACCTCAGGGGTAGATGTGGACTGCCATTGTAAGGGCAGGAGCTCGGGGATCGAGATTTATTGATAGCCCCTCAGGGACTGACAGGGAATTGTCTCCTGATGTTGTGGCTTGAAGGATTTCTCCACCTAAGCGAATTGGGGCTCCGCCTTACCTATCCTCAGCAACTGGTGAGATTGTTCCAATATTACATTTGTGTACATATCTTTTCCAATTGATCTTACCCCTCCCTTTATTTTGTGATAACTGCTAATACTAATGCAACCAAGGTTATCTGTTTATCTGTATTGGCATTTGATAAATGCTTCCTCTATAGGCATTATCTCCATTTAATCAGGTACCTTGGGTTGAGTGATAGGACACTGGACCACTGCCACCGTCTGCACAAAAATCCTTAATAAGTACTAAATTCTGTATGGCACATCCCCTGACAGGGTATACCCGGTAGTACTTTTTTATTGATACACTTTTTTTTTTGGGTGACAGTTTATTTAATATATTCCTTTATTTGGTTATACATTAAAAGTTATGTTTTAATTCCTGCTTATGCTATGTTCTCAAGAACAGTTAGACTAACCCCCCTGAATGCCCCTCCATCCTGGGGGTGAGGGGGAAAATTGTGTGGGAATTGCTGCACCCACTGCTGGATAAGGGTGATCACCTCTACATTGATAACTTTTGCTGGTGGTCAAGTATAAGGACAAAAGGGATGTCCTTATCTTGACCATCATACACTGTGACAACAGCTCCCTTGTCACTGTTCATGGTACCACAACACAAGTCCCAAAGCCAGGTTGTATCTTGAATTAAAATCAGTACATGGGGGTGTAGATCTCTCAGATCAGGGCCTCCAACAAGCCAAAGTATGGTACAACAAATTGGCAGTGCACATTGTACAGATGCCACTGTACAATGATTTTGCGCTGTTCCGATCTGCAGGCAATACGGGCACTTTCCTTCTGTTTCAGGAGGAAGTCATCAAGGCCCTAATGTTTGGCACTCAGGGGGGTGAGGGTCTCAGTACTTCTGAAAATGTTAGTGCCCGCATTGTCCCAGGTCAATATTTTCAAGGAGAGGTTCCCCAAACAGTGAGGAAAGGATGATTACAAAAGTGGTGCAGAGTGCTCCAAGAGGGTAATCTGAAAGGACACAATTTACCATTGTGAAACCTGCCCTGAGAAACCTGGCCTTTGCATTAAGAATTGCTTCAAAGCGTGTTAGGGCTAGCTGAATGCACCGAGTATAGATAGGTAACTACAAGGTGTGTTCGCAGCCTGGGGTCCACCGTGCAGAGATATCTGCGGCAAAGTAACGGTGGATAAACTCTGAGCTCACACGTGGGTTAAGCTTCACCCCGTGTGAACTGGAAGCGATCTCTTGCCTCACAGAGTCGCGCTGTACACAAAACTATTACCCTAACTAGGGTTGTGCTTGCTCTGGAACTCTTCTGTGCTAACCGCACACATGAAGGAACCAGATGCTAAGCCAAGGCTAATTGCCCCCACTGACGCTAGCTGCCTGCCTGAGTGTACAGCCCCAAAGCTACAGCCTCACACCACATACGTTTAGAGTGGTATAGTATCCACTGGCAACAGCCAAACACAAATGATACTAGCGCATGGCGGTGCTGCCATGCAAACCTTTTAGGCCGGCGTCACACTGGCGAGTTTTACGGACGTAAGAGCGCAGAAATTACGTCCGTAAAACTCGCAAAATAAACGGCACAATTATTCTCAATGGGGCTGCTCCTATCAGCCGTATATTACGGTTCAGTATTATACGGCTTTCTACGGCCGTACAAAATCGCAGCATGCTGCGTTTGTCAGCGTATTGCGCAAAAAATTCGCCAATGAAAGTCTATGGGGGCGAGAAAAATACGGATTACACACGGACCAGCAGTGTGACTTGCGAGAAATACGCAGCGGTGTTAGTGACAAGTCAGTAATTCAATTGCCGGCTTTTCATTTCTCCTGCACAAACCCGACAGGATATGAGACATGGTTTTCATACAGTAAACCATCTCATATCCCCTTTTTTTTTTGCATATTCCACACTACTAATGTTAGTAGTGTGTATGTGCAAAATTTCAGCGCTGTAGCTGCTGAAATAAAGGGTTAAATGGCGGAAAAAATTGGCGTGGGCTCCCGCGCAATTTTCTCCGCCAGAATGGTAAAGCCAGTGACTGAGGGCAGATATTAATAGCCAGGAGAGGGTCCATGGTTATTGCCCCCCCCCCCTGGCTAAAAACATCTGCCCCCAGCCACCCCAGAAAAGGCACATCTGGAAGATGCGCCTATTCTGGCACTTGGCCACTCTCTTCCCACTCCCTGTAGCGGTGGGATATGGGGTAATGAAGGGTTAATGCCACCTTGCTATTGGAAGGTGACATTAAGCCAGATTAATAATGGAGAGGCGTCAATTATGTCACCTATCCATTATTAATCCAATTGTTTGAAAGGGTTAAAAAAACACACACACACATGATTTAAAAGTAGTTTAATGAAATAAACACAGCGGTTGTTTTAATAATTTATTGCTCTCTCAATCCATCAGGAACACCCTCGCTTGGAAAAATAATAAACGCACAAGATACATACCTTCTGCTGAAACGTCACGTCCCACGAAGTAATCCATCTGAAGGGGTTAACTAATATTATAGGCACGAGCTGCAATAAACCACTCGCTCGTGCCTGTAATCCCCCGGGTGCTGAAAGGAAAGCTGGATCTGTACTTACATTGAGTCGCGGTGAGGCGCCCTCTGGTGGATGTTCTCATGAACTGCAGCCTGGGAACTTTTTCCCACGCTCCAGGTCATATGAGGACATCCACCAGGGGGCGCATCACCGCGACTGAAGGAAATGTAGGTCAATGACCTACATTTCATTCATTCGCCCGGGAATTACAAGCAGGAGCACAGCTGCATTTAGCAGGGCTCCTGCCTGTAATATTAGTTAACCCCTTCAGATGGATTACCTCGTGGGACGAGACGGTTCACCAGAAGGTATGTATCCTGTGCGTTTATTATTTTTCCAAGCGAGGGTGTTCCTGATGGATTGAGAGAACAATAAATTATTACAACAACCGCTGTGTTTATTTCATTAAACTACTTTTAAATCATGTGTGTGTGTGTGTTTTTTAACCCTTTCCAACAATTGGATTAATAATGGATAGGTGTCATAATTGACGCCTCTCTATTATTAATCTGGCTTAATGTCACCTTACAATAGCAAGGTGGCATTAACCCTTCATTACCCCATATCCCACCGCTACAGGGAGTGGGAAGAGAGTGGCCAAGTGCCAGAATAGGCGCATCTTCCAGATGTGCCTTTTCTGCGGTGGCTGGGGGCAGATGTTTTTAGCCACGGGGGGCCAATAACCATGGACCCTCTCCTGGCTATTAATATCTGCCCTCAGTCACTGGCTTTACCATTGTGGCGGAGAAAATTGCGCGGGAGCCCACGCCAATTTTTTCCGCCATTTAACCCTTTATTTCAGCAGCTACAGTGCACAAATTTTGCACATACACACTACTAACATTAGTAGTGTGGAATATGCAAAAAAAAGGGGGATATGAGATGGTTTACTGTATGTAAACCATGTCTCATATCATGTCGGGTTTGTGCAGGAGAAATGAAAAGCCGGCAATTGAATTACCGGCTGTTCACAGATATCGCGCTGAATGAAATCTAAATACAGAATATATATATATATATGTGTCTCAATGACATATATATATATATATATATATATATATATATATATATATATATATATATATATATATATATACTGTATATATGTTTTCCCGAACATTTGAGCACATAAATCCATTAGATGTCGGTTTTGCAAGCCTGCGCAAAAATCTCGCAGTACGGATGCCATACGGATTACATACGGAGGATGCCATGCGCAAAATACGCTGAAACACCCTGACTACGGATCACTATTTTGGGAACATTTCTCCGTATTACGGCCGTATTACGGCCGTAAAATACGGACCGTATTGTCTTACGCTGAGTGTGACGCTGGCCTTAGGCTGCCGTCACACTAGCAATATTTGGTCAGTATTTTACATCAGTATTTGTAAGCCAAAACCAGGAGTGGGTGATAAATGCAGAAGTGGTGCATATGTTTCTATTATACTTTTCCTCTAATTGTTCCACTCCTGGTTTTGGCTTACAAATACTGATGTAAAATACTGACCAAATACTGCTAGTGTGACGGCAGCCTTATAGTTGCAGCTCTTCAGGACCTTCCTGGTGGACCAATAGGAGCTGCTACAGGGCCTGAGCGTGTGACCCCCGACCTCCAATGAGAGGTCCTCCCGTGGGCATGCTCAGTGCGCAAAAAGCAGAACTTAGTCCCAGAAAAGCCTGCTCGCCGCTGACCAGTGCTGGCTACAAAGGCAGAGCCTGGATAGGCAGCAGTAACCATTCGCACAGTATCAGGCTGAGCCAGACGCTGGGACTGACATCTCCGCTGAGCATGTTCTACTGCGGCTGGAAGAGAATGGGAGACCGCAGCAGACATGGTTTGAGATTCCACCTGTTCAGCGGAGGGAACTCGACACCTAACAGCGTACCACTCATCCACAAATTAATAAAATTTGTTTTTAGCCTGACAACACACTTTTATAATCTGATGTAATTCACACAATTTACACATAACACCACATTAAAAATTCATACACCAATAGAACCAAAAGAATTATAATCATTACTATAAAACATTGCCTATAGATAAAGTCCTTCAGGTGTGTAATTTCCAAAATGGGGTCATTTGTGGGAGATTTACACTATTTAGGCACATCAGGGGTTCTGCAAACGTGACACGACGCCCGCAGACCATTCCATCAAATTCTGCAATCCAAAATGCTACTCATTTCCTTCCGAACCCTGCCGTGCGCCCATACAGTGGTTTTTCCCCACATATTAGGTATCGGCGTGCTCACGAAAAATTGCACAACTTTAGAGGTCCATTTTCTCCTTTCACCCTGGTGAAAATAAAAAAAATGGTTGCTAAAAGATATTTTTTTGGGAAAAAAATGTAATTTTTTTTTATTTTCACGCCTCTATGTTATAAACTTCTGTGAAGCACCTGGGGGTTCAAAGTGCTCACCACACAGCTAGAGAAGTTCCTTGAAGGGTCTAGTTTCCAAAATGGGGTCCTGGGATCACTTTTGGGTTTTTTCCAATGTTTAGGCATACCAGGGGCTCTTCAAATGCGACATGGCAACCGCTCTCAATTCCAGACAAATTTGTGTTCAAAATGTCAAAAGGTGCTCCTTCCCTTCCGAGCCCTGCCATGCGCTCAAACAATGGTTTTCTCCTGCGTATTGGGTATCAGTGTACTCAGGAGAAATTGTGCAACAGCTTTAGTGGACCATTTTCTCCTGTTACCCTTGTGAGAATAAAAAAAATCATTGTCAAATGATCATTTTTGTGGAAAAAGTGATTTTTTTTATTTTCACAGCTCTACGTTATAAACTTCTGTGAAGCACCTGGGGGTTCAAAGTGCTCAATACACAGCTAAATAAGTTCCTTGAAGGGTCTAATTTCCAACATGGGGTCATTTGTTTTGTTTTTTTTTTCCAATGTTTAGACACATCAGGGGCTCTTCAAATGTGACATGGCTCTCAATTCCAGACAATTTTGCGTTCAAAAAGTTAAAAGGTGCTCCTACCCTTCCGAGTGCCTAAACAGTGGTTTTCCCCCACATATGGGGTATCGGCTTAATCAGGAGAAATTGCGCAACATCTTCTGTGGTCCATTTTCTCCTTTACCCTTGTGAAAATAAAAAAATTGTTGCTGAAAGATCATTTTTGTGACTAAAAATGTAAATGTTTATTTTTTAATTCTACGTTGCTTCAGCTGCTGTGAAGCACCTAAAGGGTTAATAAACTTTTTGAAAGTGGTTTTGAGTACCTTGAGGGGTGCAGTTTTTAGAATGGTGTCACTTTTGGGTATTTTCTATCATATAGACCTCTCAAAGTGACTCCAAATGTGAGGTGGCCCCCCCAAAAAATGGTTTTGTAAATTTTGTTGGGGGAGGGGGGAAAAATCACTGGTCAACTTTTAACACTTAGAACTTCCTAACAAAAAAAAAACATAGTTGTTCCAAAATTGTGCTGATGTAAAGTAGACATGTGGGAAATGTTATTTATTAACTATTTTGTGTGACAGGTCTCTCTGATTTAAGGGCATAAAAATCCAAAGTTCAAAAATAGCTAAATGTTAAAAAATTTACCAACTTTCCGATTTTTTCACAAATAAATACAAGTCATATCGAAGAAATTTTTACCGCTATCGTGAAGTACAATATGTCACAAACCAAACAATATGTCCCCAGTGGCTATTTAATGCTAAGTTCACATTTCCGTATGTGTCCGCAGCGTATCGTCTGCATGCGAAAACGCATGCTTACGACTGCGAATCATCTTGCGCATGACGCAAACAAAAATGCTGTGTATGCATGCGTTTAATGCGTTTTGGCATGCGTTTGGGTTTTTATGCGCATGGTGGAGGCAGTGACATTTTCTGGACAGGGGCAGTCTAAAATATGAATGTCCTTGCATACCAATGCGTTTCCATAGACAGTAATGCGTTTTGCGGACGATTGCGAAATATTTGACGCTTCAAAAAATGCAACATATTGCGTTCGACGGACACCGCAAAACGACACATGCGTATGCATTCGCAAGCGAACGCATGCAAAAGCATGTCCCTGCGTACACCATGTTAAAGATATGTACGCATGACGCATGCGGATCATACACTGCCCACAGATATGTAAATGTGACCCCGGCCTTAGTGTGTTTTCCAGGACGTCCCTCCTGACAGCACCCTGGAGGACGTCCTTCTCCTCCTTGCTGGGACAGGAAACACACGAGAGTTCAAATATCCGGTACCTCGCACCAATCCTCAGTGTTTTTCCTGTCCCTGCATGGAGGGACACACGTAGAGATGCAGCGCGTGCTTACTGAGCTCAGGGGGATCGAGCGGTCCTCCAATCCTTCCCCCTGTCAATGGCTCAGGGTTGAAACTTCCCAGGGGGGAGTCCCTCTACCCTAGAGGCCCGGAGCGGGACGATGCTCCGGGATTGAACCGCTCCTCCCGTTGGGGGGCTCTCGGTTCAGGACGCGGCGAAGATCCAGCCTCCATCCTGCACAGCGTGCAGTCCCGGAGAGGTTACAGCCAGCTGGCACTTCTGGGTTTAAGGTAGCCGTGTCATTTCCGGTATCGTTGGAGCCGGCGAGACGTCACTTCCGGTGGCGTTCCTTGGAGCGGGGAGGCAGACGCTCCACTTAGAACCGAAGCGACCGCTCTGTTCAGCGTGCTCCTATCGTCCTGCATCTGCAGTGGGTCTCAGTGTCTACCGGATCGGCGATGGAAGAAAGAATCGACGAGGAAGGGGTAAGCCTGCCTGGGGCAGTCCATCCTAGACCCTGTAACTACCTCGCACATCCTAGCCTATTCTCCCTATCTTATGTCATTTAGGATAAGGGAATCCCCGCTGCTCCCCCAGTCACGGTTAAAAGATCTGGGAAGGCCACGGCGAAGAGCATCAGATGTCCTGTATGCCATTCTAAGCTCCCAGACGCTCATGGCAAGACCCTCTGCGCTTCACGTACTTCTAAAGTCATGAAAGATGAGCAGAGAACCCTGCTTTCTGAAATGAGATCCCTAATACGGGAAGAAGTGCAGGCTTCTATGTCCAGCCTTTCGCAGTCCCGGCCGGCCAGTCCCATGGCTGGCCGCAAACGCCCCAGGAAGAAGGAAATTCTGGAGCCTGAGTATTCTTCGGAGGAAGATTCTGAGCTCAGGGACTCGCCTTCAGAGGAAGAGGGTGAAATACCTGTGGAGATTCAGGACCGGGCTAGGAAGTATTTATTCCAGTCCGAAGAGACAAATTAACTTGTCCAAGCTGTTAGAAATACAATGCAGATTGAAGATACTTCCAAACCACAGTCCAGGCAGGACTTGGTGTTCGGGGGACTTGTGGCTGGAAACCTGACCATGTTTCCCATAAGTGATCACATCAAGGCTATGATCCTTGAGGAATGGAAGGAGGCCGAACGCAGATTGGTGCTATCCCATGATTTTAAGAATCGCCTATCCTTTGACTCTGAGGAGGTCAAGTTATGGGAGGAGGTCCCTAAGATTGACGTCCCTGTGGCGAAAGTCACTAAAAAGACGGCTATACCTTTCGAAGACTCTTCTAGTCTTCGTGACCCTATGGATAGGAAGGCCGACATCCTCCTCAAGAGGGCTTGGGAAACCTCCGCAGCCCTGATTAGAACAAATATTGCAGCCACGTCAGTGGCTAGGTCTACATACTTATGGATGGGGCAGTTGGAAGAACAGTTATCCAATAAGACCCCTAGAATAGAGATTCTACACTCTCTTCCCATAATGAAGTCAGCAATGGCTTTCTTGTCGGATATGACTGCTGAATCTGTCAGGTTTTCTGCGGGTAATAGTTCACTATCTAACGCAGCTAGGAGAGCGGTGTGGTTGAGGTCATGGTCTGGTGACAACGCCTCTAAATCCAAACTCTGCTCTATTCCATTCTCGGGGCAGAGAGTGTTTGGTCCTACTTTGGACTCTATCCTTGAGTCAGCCAGTGACAAAAAGAAAGGATTTCCCGAGGACAGGCCTAAATGTTCTCAGTCCTTTCGGAGAGGTTTCTTCTCCAGAAAGCAGTCCAATCCTAAAGGTCAGGGCCGGTCCAGCAGAGGATCCTACAGAGGCTCCCGGGGACAGGGTAACAGGAACAGAAGTTCCTTCTTTAGCCCTTCCTACAAAAATAAATCACTATGACGCCACAGGCATCGGGGGGAGGCTCCGGAGGTTCACACGGAACTGGGCTCAAATTACTCAAAGCCAGTGGGTTCTCAGCACTGTTTCCGAGGGATACAGCATAGAATTCTACGCTCCTCCCCCAGAAAGGTTCATTACACCGACTATCGTCACTGCAGATTCAGCTATACTAAAGGATTTACGAGACATGCTCAGGACCGAGGTAATAATTCCGGTCCCTCACTCAGAGATAGTGAATAGGGAGGAATAGTGACCCTTTCCTATCACTCAGTCATCGGGCGACACTCGCACAATCAAATCTAAAGCCGTTAAACGCCTGGGTGAGATACAAAAGGTTCCGCATGGAATCCATCCGTTTAGCAATTCAGCTGATAAATCAAAACGCTGTCATGTGTACTATCGATCTAAAACGGGCCTACTACCAGGTTCCAATACACCCCTTGTCTCAGAGCCTGTTGAGGTTCGCTGTAGCTCTGCCAACCTGGACCTGCCACTACCAATTTCAGGGCCTTCCCTTCGGGCTGGCTTCTGCGCCTCGTATTTTTACAAAGCTTGTATCAGAAATGGTGGCCTTTCTGAGGAAACAAGGAATCATAATAATTCCGTACCTGGACAATTTCCTTCTGGTGGCAGATTCGGTGGAACTTCTGGAAGATCACAGATATCAAACAATCGCAGTGATGGAACATCTGGGTTGGGTACTAAACCGGCAGAAATCCAACCTTCTACCAGAGCAGAGGAAGATCTTCCTGGGGGTGCACCTGGACTCCAGACACAGAATATCCTGCTTACCAGGCGTAAAGCGAACGATGATTCAAACTCGTGTCAGATATCTACTGGAACATCGAGTTACAATAAGGATGGATATGAAGGTTCTTGGCCTAATGACGGCCTGCATACCATGTGTCAGGTGGGCACAATCGCACTCAAGACATCTACAACGGCAGATTCTGTCGGTATGGGACCGCCGCCGGTCGTCTCTAGAGGCGCCTTTAAAACTATCAGGTCCAGTGAAGAGATCTCTCCTTTGGTGGACTCGCACAGAAAACCTAAAAGTGGGCGTTCTATGGATCACCTCCCCCTACGTAGTTATCACTACAGACGCCAGTGCATGGGGCTGGGGAGCTCATTTACAAGGCAGAATCTTGCAGGGCAAGTGGCCAGAAAGCATAAGAAACCGATCATCCAATTTCAAAGAGCTCTATGCCATATTGCAGGCGTTAAGACACAATCGGCCCGTCCTCTTAAACCGCCATGTAAGAATTTTTTCCGACAATATAACGACAGTCTCATTCCTGAACCATCAGGGAGGACCAAGATATCAACCTCTGCAGGACTTAGCAGAGACAATCTTCAACTGGGCGGAAGACACTATACTTTCTATAACAGCTATCCACCTGGAAGGATCTCAGAACATAATCGCAGACTACTTAAGCAGACGGGAACTATGTCCAACAGAGTGGAAATTGGAGCAGAGCATTTTTCAGAGATTGTGTCGCAGATGGGGAGCTCCCAGCATCGACCTATTCGCGACCAGGAGAAACTCAAAGACATCAAGATTCTTCTCCCTGAACCCCTTGGATCTTCCAGAAGGGGTAGACGCTCTGAGCCAGGAATGGAACCAACCCCTCATACGCCTTCCCACCGTTGGCACTAATTCCAGCTGTCCTTCGGAAGATCAAGGAGGATCAGGCAACGGTCATCCTAGTCGTCCCGTACTGGCCAAGAAGAAGCTGGTTTCCTGTGCTGGGGACTCTAGCAATCGACAGTCCAGTCATACTGCCTATCAGAGGGAGAGTCATTCACCAGGGTCCAGTGTTTCATCCAGATCCAGGCAGACTCCGTCTCTCAGCCTGGATCCTGAAAGGATCATCCTGAAGTCTAAGGGCCTGTCAGACCAGGTCATATCTACTATCCAATGTAGTAGAAAACCCGCTACGTCTGCTATTTACCAGAAGATTTGGAAGCGCTTTTGTCTGGAGAGTGGCAGGTCCGATGTTGTATCAGACTCTCTGAACATCCCCGGTATCTTGGACTTTCTGCAGAAAGGGTTTAACATGGGTCTTCAACCTAGCACATTAAAAGTCCAGGTGTCAGCGCTAAGATCTTTTCTAGACTATCCTTTGGCATCTCACCCATGGATAATACGGTTTATTCGGGCCACCCAGAGAATGCGTCCCACCATTAGACAGTTGTCTCCATCCTGGGACCTTAACCTTGTTCTTAGGGTTCTATGTAAAGGTATTTACACTTCTAGGGATGATATGCCTATAGCTATTCGCACTCGGAAGACGGCTTTTTTAGTGGCAATCACCACAGCTAAGAGGGTTGGAGAGATTCAGGCTCTATGTACCAGGGATCCTTATCTGCAAATTAGGGAAGATAGTCTAATTTTGAAACTAGATCCAACTTTTATACCAAAAGTAGCCTCTACTAAAAATAGGAATCAAGAAGTAATACTTCCTTCCTTCTGTAATAACCCGGCTAATGAGAAAGAAAAGATCCTCCACTCTCTAGATGTTAGACAAGGAGTGTTGGACTATTTACATGCCACTGACTCGTGGCGTATAGATCCAAACCTTTTTATTATTTTTTTGGGAAAAAATAAGGGTAAGAAGGCCTGTATTGCTCGGTGGATCACTAATGTGATATCAGATGCTTATCAGTCCGAGGGTTTGTCTCCTCCCTCGGGTTTAAAAGCCCATTCTACACGGGGGATGTCTGCCTCCTGGGCAGAGCGGGCAGGAGCTTCCATAGAACAGATTTGTAAGGCCGCAACATGGGCCAGTTCTGACACATTCTGCAAACATTATAAGCTTGATGTTATGTCCGGTCAGCATACTGCTTTCAGGAGGAAGGTCCTCCAAGCGGTAGTCCCACCCTAAGGAGATGCTTTGGTACTCTCCAGGGTGCTGTCAGGAGGGACGTCCTGGAAAATAGGCATTAGTCCTACCGGTAATTATGTTTCCAGGAGTCCATACTGACAGCACCGGTAGTTCCCCCCCATATGTCATTGTTTCAGAAATATGCAGTGTCATGTTATACTCTATTCTCTGTAATGTGATTTGGACATTAAATGTTTTTATTTGCACGATTCCATGGTCGGTTCTTGTTACAACACTGAGGATTGGTGGGAGGTACTTGATATTTGAACTCTCGTGTGTTTCCTGTCCCAGCAAGGAGGAGAAGGACGTCCTCCAGGGTGCTGTCAGTATGGACTACTGGAAACATAATTACCGGTAGGACTAATACCTATTTTTCTCTGATTTTAGCATGTATATTTGACACCACAGCGCTTCATATAGCCAGTGTTTAATACATGCTACTCGTGGTTTAGAGAACATGCAACCACTGTCAGGTTCCCTTTAGAAAGTGCAAATATTTTTACATTTCAGGCTTGTTTTTACTTCCACTGTCAAGTAAAATTTGTCACACACACACACACACACACACACACACACACACACACACACACACACACACACACACACACACACACACACACACACACACACACACACACAAAAAAAATCTTAGAAATAATCTAAAGGAATCAAAGTTATTATGTGAATTGACTCATGCCAGATTTGAACTTTCCAGAAAAAAAAAAAAAAAAAAACCCAAACATTTTTGGTCGCTCCAGTTTTGGACGATTTTATAAAGATATCTAAAATTTATTTTAAACTTTGGGCAAGTGGTATGTATGGTCTTCTATTTAATGAAGCACTCCCATCAAAGTTTTATACTCTTAATATATTGCAGTTATATTATATAGCACTATGTACGGTTCTTAAAATTGCTCATTTTCTACACAGCAAATTCTACTCTTTTCCATTAGATCTATGGCATAAGTTGACTAAAAACTCACTAGCTGAATCCTAAGCGCTATAAAGAAACTGGAGTTCAGCTTCCCTACATGACTCATGAGTCAGTGCAAAAGTCCCTGGCAGAGGGGAGGAGGGCGCTGCAGCTGGGTCATGAGTTAAAGAAAGGAATGATTTTTGCAGAAAAAGAGAGACTTCCTGTATCTACAGCAGATAGAAGAATTTACTTGGTAGAAAAGCAAAACGAGCAATTGTAAGTACACACTGCTATATAATATGATTGCAATATATTAAAGACAAAAAGTACTTGTTTAAGTAGGTGGATTGTACCTATTGTAGCCACTAATATAAATTTTTATGCATTTTAACCCCTGCTTTGAGGTGGGCTCCGGCGGTGAGCCCACCTCAAAGCCATGACATGTCTGCTGCTTTCAACAGCTGACATGTGCGCGCAATGGGCGCGAGCGATATGGGCGCGAGCGGAATCGCGATCCGCCCGTGCCCATTAACTAGTTAAATTTAACAAGCGCTGCCGGTCGCACGGCTGGAAGTACCTGCATCGCTGACCCGTCACGTGATCGGGGGTCATCGGTGCATTGCCATCACAACCAGAGGTCTCCTTGAGACCTCTATGGTTGTTGATGGCAGATTGCTATGAGCGCCACCCTGTGGTCGGCGCTCATAGCAAGCCTACAATTCTGCTTCATAGAGGTGATCTGTGCATCACCTCTATGTAGCAGAGGCGATCGAGTAGTGCACGCTTTTAGCCTCCCATGAAGGCTATTGAAGCATACCAAAATTTAAAAAAAGTGTTTAAAAAAAAAATAAATATATATATATATATATATATATATATATATATATATATATATATATATATATATATACACTCACTGGCCACTTTATTAGGTACACCTGTCCAACTTCTTGTTAACACTTAATTTCTAATCAGCCAATCACATGGCGGCAACTCAGTGCATTTAGGCATGTAGACATGGTCAAGACAATCTCCTGCAGTTCAAACCGAGCATCAGTATGGGGAAGAAAGGTGATTTGAGTGCCTTTGAACGTGGCATGGTTGTTGGTGCCAGAAGGGCTGGTCTGAGTATTTCAGAAACTGCTGATCTACTGGGATTTTCACGCACAACCATCTCTAGGGTTTACAGAGAATGGTCCGAAAAAGAAAAAAAATCCAGTGAGCGGCAGTTCTGTGGGCAGAAATGCCTTGTTGATGCCAGAGGTCAGAGGAGAATGGGCAGACTGGTTCGAGCTGATAGAAAGGCAACAGTGACTCAAATCGCCACCCGTTACAACCAAGGTAGGCCTAAGAGCATCTCTGAACGCACAGTGCGTCGAACTTTGAGGCAGATGGGCTACAGCAGCAGAAGACTACACCGGGTACCACTCCTTTCAGCTAAGAACAGGAAACTGAGGCTACAATTTGTACAAGCTCATCGAAATTGGACAGTAGAAGATTGGAAAAACGTTGCTTGGTCTGATGAGTCTCGATTTCTGCTGCGACATTCGGATGGTAGGGTCAGAATTTGGCGTAAACAACATGAAAGCATGGATCCATCCTGCCTTGTATGGAGCATCTTTGGGATGTGCAGCCGACAAATCTGCGGCAACTGTGTGATGCCATCATGTCAATATGGACCAAAATCTCTGAGGAATGCTTCCAGCACCTTGTTGAATCTATGCCACGAAGAATTGAGGCAGTTCTGAAGGCAAAAGGGGGTCCAACCCGTTACTAGCATGGTGTACCTAATAAAGTGGCCGGTGAGTGTATATATATATATAAATAAATGTTCAAATCACCCCCATCAAAATAAAAAAAAAAATCAAACCTAGACATATTTGGTATCGCCGAGTTCAGAATGGCCCGATCAATAAAAAAAAAAAAAAAAAGGATTAACCTGACCACTAAACTGCATAGCGAGAAAAAAAAAAATAAAAAAAAATCAAGACGCCAAAATTAAATTTTTTTGGTCGCCGCGACATTGCATTAAAATGCAATAACGGGCGATCAAAAAACGTATCTGCACCAAAATGGTATCATTAAAAAGTGAGCTCGGCACACAAAAAATAAGCCCTCACCTGACCCCAGATCATGAAAAATGATGACGCTACTGTTATCGGAAAATTGCACATTTTTTTTGGAATTTTTTTTTTTTACCACTTAGATAAAAGAGAACCTAGACATGTTTGGTGACTATAAACTCATAATGACCTGGAGAATCATAATGGCAGGTCACTTTTAGCATTTAGGGAACCTAGCAAAAAAGCCAAACAAAAAACCAGTGTGGGATTGCACTTTTTTTTTTTTTTTTTTTTGCAATTTCATCGCACTTTGAATTTTTTTCCCGTTTTCTGTTACACGACATGCTAAAACCAATGGTATTGTTCAAAAGTACAACTTGTCCCGCAAAAAATAAGCCCCCCACATGGCCATATTGACGGGAAAAAAAAAAAAAAAAAGTTAAGGCTCTGGAATGAAGAGGAGCGAAAAACAAAAACAGCTCCGGTGGTGAAGGGGTTAATATTAAATTTTCACTTTGGTGCAAAATTGCATGAAGGTGCCTATGTGTATAAAGTGCTTGACAATGTGCAATATGTCTACTTTCAGAAAATATATAGACAAGGGGCAGTCTATTAGCATTTTTTTATTGTTTCGATATGTAGAATATATATATATATATATATATATATATATATATATATATATATATATATATATATATATATATATATATATATATACACAGTGGGGCAAAAAAGTATTTAGTCAGTCAGCAATAGTGCAAGTTCCACCACTTAAAAAGATGAGAGGTGTCTGTAATTTACATCATAGGTAGACCTCAACTAAGGGAGACAAACTGAGAAAAAAAAATCCAGAAAATCACATTGTCTGTTTTTTTATCATTTTATTTGCATATTATGGTGGAAAATAAGTATTTGGTCAGAAACAAAATTTCATCTCAATACTTTGTAATATATCCTTTGTTGGCAATGACAGAGGTCAAACGTTTTCTGTAAGTCTTCACAAGGTTGCCACACACTGTTGTTGGTATGTTGGCCCATTCCTCCATGCAGATCTCCTCTAGATTAGTGATGTTTTTGGCTTTTCGCTTGGCAACACGGACTTTCAACTCCCTCCAAAGGTTTTCTATAGGGTTGAGATCTGGAGACTGGCTAGGCCACTCCAGGACCTTGAAATGCTTCTTACGAAGCCACTCCTTCGTTGCCCTGGCGGTGTGCTTTGGATCATTGTCATGTTGAAAGACCCAGCCACGTTTCATCTTCAATGCCCTTGCTGATGGAAGGAGGTTTGCACTCAAAATCTCACGATGCATGGCCCCATTCATTCTTTCATGTACCCGGATCAGTCGTCCTGGCCCCTTTGCAGAGAAACAGCCCCAAAGCATGATGTTTCCACCACCATGCTTTACAGTAGGTATGGTGTTTGATGGATGCAACTCAGTATTCTTTTTCCTCCAAACACGACAAGTTGTGTTTCTACCAAACAGTTCCAGTTTGGTTTCATCAGACCATAGGACATTCTCCCAAAACTCCTCTGGATCATCCAAATGCTCTCTAGCAAACTTCAGACGGGCCCGGACATGTACTGGCTTAAGCAGTGGGACACGTCTGGCACTGCAGGATCTGAGTCCATGGTGGCGTAGTGTGTTACTTATGGTAGCCTTTGTTATATTGGTCCCAGCTCTCTGCAGTTCATTCACTAGGACCCCCCACGTGGTTCTGGGATTTTTGCTCACCGTTCTTGTGATCATTCTGACCCCACGGGGTGGGATTTTGCGTGGAGCCCCAGATCGAGGGAAATTATCAGTGGTCTTGAATGTCTTCCATTTTCTAATTATTGCTCCCACTGTTGATTTCTTCACTCCAAGCTGGTTGCCTATTGCAGATTCAGTCTTCCCAGCCTGGTGCAGGGCTACAATTTTGTTTCTGGTGTCCTTTGACAGCTCTTTGGTCTTCACCATAGTGGAGTTTGGAGTCAGACTGTTTGAGGGTGTGCACAGGTGTCTTTTTATACTGATAACAAGTTTAAACAGGTGCCATTACTACAGGTAATGAGTGGAGGAAAGAGGAGACTCTTAAAGAAGAAGTTACAGGTCTGTGAGAGCCAGAAATCTTGATTGTTTGTTTCTGACCAAATACTTATTTTCCACCATAAAATGCAAATAAAATGATAAAAAAACAGACAATGTGATTTTCTGGATTTTTTTTTTCTCAGTTTGTCTCCCATAGTTGAGGTCTACCTATGATGTAAATTACAGACGCCTCTCATCTTTTTAAGTGGTGGAACTTGCACTATTGCTGACTGACTAAATACTTTTTTGCCCCACTGTATATATATATATATATATATATATAAATAATAATATGTGTGAAAAATCATTTTAATTCTGGTAGCCAAGGACTAAAAAAAAACAAAACCCCATAGGCAGTGAAAGGGTTAACCCCTTCCCGACCTGTGACACAGCGTATGCGTCATGAAAGTCGGTGCCAATCCGACCTGTGACGCATATGCTGTCACAGAATGATCGCGTCCCTGCAGATCGGGTGAAGGGGTTAACTCCCATTTTACCCGATCTGCAGAGACAGGGGGAGTGGTACTTCAGCCCAGGGGGGGTGGCTTCACCCCCCCCCGTGGCTACGATCGCTCTGATTGGCTGTTGAAAGTGAAACTGCCAATCAGAGCGATTTGTAATATTTCACCTATGAAAATGGTGAAATATTACAATCCAGCCATGGCCGATGCTGCAATAGCATCTGCCATGGCTGGAGACCCCGATCTGCCCCCACCCCACCGATCGCCTCCCCAGTCGTCCTTTTTGCCCCGATCTCCGTTCTGCTCCCCTCCTCCCTCCTGTCGGCTCCCCCGGTCCTCCTGTCTGCTCCCCAGGTCCTCCGATCCCCCCCCCCCCCCCGTGTTCCGGTCCCACCCCCCCATACTTACCTAGCTCCGATGTCCCTCCCGGTGTCCGGCCGTCTGCTTCATGGGCGCCGCCATCTTGGAAAATGGCGGGCGCATGCGCAGTGCGCCCGCCGAATCTGCCAGCCGGCAGATTCGTTCCTGCACATTTTGGTCGCTGTGATAAGTTCTATCACAGCGATCAAAATAAAAAAAAATAGTAAATAAATCACCCCCTTTATCACCCCCATAGGTAGGGACAATAATAAAATACAGAAAATATAATTATTTTTGTTTTTCCATTAGGGTTAGGGGTACGGTTAGGGGTAGGGTTAGGGGTACGGTTAGGGTTGCACTTAGGGTTGCACTTAGGGCTAGGGTTGCACTTAGGGATAGGGTTGCACTTAGGGCTAGGGTTGCACTTAGGGTTGCACTTAGGGCTAGGGTTGCACTTAGGGTTGCACTTAGGGCTAGGGTTGCACTTAGGGTTGCACTTAGGGCTAGGGTTGCACTTAGGGCTAGGGTTAGAATTAGGGTTAGAATTAGGGTTAGGGTTGGAATTAGGGTTAGAATTAGGCTATGTGCACACAGTGCGGATTTGGCTGCGGATCCGCAGCGGATTGGTCGCTGCGGATTCGTATCAGTTTTCCATCACGTTTACAGTACCACGTAAACCTATGGAAAACCAAATCCGCTGTGCCCATGGTGCGGAAAATACAGCGCGGAAACGCTGCGTTGTATTTTCCGCAGCATGTCAATTCTTTGTGCAATTCCGCAGCGTTTTACACCTGCTCCATAATAGGAATCCGCAAGTGAAATCCACACAAAAAACACTGGAAATCCGCGGTAAATCCGCAGGTAAAGCACAGTGCGTTTTACCTGCAGATTTTTCAAAAACTGCGGAAAAATCCACACAAATCCGCAACGTGAGCACATAGCCTTAGGGTTGGAATTAGGGGTAAGACTAGGGTTAGGGGTGTGTTGGGGTTAGGGTTGTGGTTAGGGTTGGGATTAGAGTTAGGGGTGTGTTGGGGTTAGTGTTGGAGTTAGAATTGAGGGGTTTCCACTTTTTAGGCACATCAGGGGGTCTCCAAACGTGACACGGCGCCACCATTCATTCCAGCCAATCTTGCGTTGAAAAAGTAAAATGGTGCTCTCTCCCTTCCGAGCCCCGACGTGTGCCCAAACAGTGCTTTACCCCCACATATGGGGTACCAGCGTACTCAGGAGAAACTGATCAAACAACTTTTGGGGTCCAATTTCTCCTGTAACCCTTGGGAAAATAAAAAATTGCGGGCTAAAAAATTATTTTTGAGGAAAGAAAAATGATTTTTTATTTTCACGGCTCTGCGTTATAAACTTCTGTGAAGCACTTGGGGGTTCAAAGTGCTCACCACACATCTAGATAAGTTCCCTTGGGGGTTTAGTTTCCAAAATGGGGTCACTTGTGGGGAGTTTCTACTGTTTAGGCACATCAGGGGCTCTGCAAACGCAACGTGATGCCCGCAGAGTATTCCATCAAAGTCTGCATTTCAAAACGTCACTACTTCACTTCCGAGCTCCGGCATGTGCCCAAACAGTGCTTTACCCCCACATATGGGGTATCACCGTACTCAGGAGAAACTGGACAACAACTCTTGGGGTCAAATTTCTCCTGTTACCCTTGGGAAAATAAAAAAAATCAGGGCTAAAAAAAATTTTTTTGAGGAAAGAAAACGTATTTATTATTTTCACGGCTCTGCGTTATAAACTTCTGTGAAGCACTTAGGGGTTCAAAGTGCTCACCACACATCTAGATAAGTTCATTTGGGGGTCTAGTTTCCAAAATGGGGTCACTTGTGGGGGGGTTTCTACTGTTTAGGCACATCAGGGGCTCTGCAAACGCAACGTGACGCCCGCAGAGCATTCCATCAAAGTCTGCATTTCAAAACGTCACTACTTCCCTTCCGAACCCCGACGTGTGCCCAAACAGTGGTTTACCCCCACATATGGGGTATCAGCGTACTCAGGAGAAACTGGACAACAAATATTGGGGTCAAATTTCCCCTGTTACCCTTGGGAAAATAAAAAATTCAGGGCTAAAAAATTTTTTTTGATAAAAGAAAAATTATTTTTTATTTTCATGGCTCTGCGTTATAAACTTCTGTGAAGCACTTGGGGGTTCAAAGTGCTCACCACACATCTAGATTAGTTCCTTGGGAGGTCTAGTTTCCAAAATGGGGTCACTTATGGGGAAGCTCCAATGTTTAGGCACACAGGGGCTCTCCAAACGCGACATGGTGTCCGCTAATGATTGGAGCTAATTTTCCATTCAAAAAGCCAAATGGCGTGCCTTCCCTTCCAAGCCCTGCCGTGCACCCAAACAGTGGTTTACCCCCACATATGGGGTATCATCGTACTCAGGACAAACTGGACAACAACATTTGGGGTCCAATTTCTCCTGTTACCCTTGGGAAAATAAAAAATTCTGGGCTAAAAATCATTTTTGAGGAAAGAAAAATTATTTTTTATTTTCACGGCTCTGCGTTATAAACTTCTGTGAAGCACTTGTTGGTTTAAAGTGCTCACTATGCATCTAGATAAGTTCCTTGGGGGGTCTAGTTTCCAAAATGGGGTCACTTGTGGGGGAGCTCCAATGTTTAGGCACACGGGGGCTCTCCAAACGCGACATGGTGTCCGCTAAAGATTGGAGCCAATTTTTCATTCAAAAAGTCAAATGGCGCTCCTTCCCTTCCGAATTCTGCCGTGCGCCCAAACAGTGGTTTACCCCCACATATGAGGTATCATCGTACTCAGAACAAATTGGACAACAACTTTCGTGGTCCAGTTTCTCCTTTTACCCTTGGGAAAATAAAAAAAATTGTTGCTAAAAGATCATTTTTGTGACTAAAAAGTTAAATGTTCATTTTTTCCTTCCATGTTGCTTCTGCTGCTGTGAAACACCTGAAGGGTTAATAAACTTCTTGAATGTGGTTTTGAGCACCTTGAGGGGTGCAGTTTTTAGAATGGTGTCACTTTTGGGTATTTTCAGCCATATAGAACCCTCAAATTGACTTCAAATGTGAGGTGGTCCCTAAAAAAAATGGTTTTGTAAATTTTGTTGTAAAAATGAGAAATCACTGGTCAAATTTTAACCCTTATAACTTCCTAGCAAAAAAAAAATGTTGTTTCCAAAATTGTGCTGATGTAAATTAGACATCTGGGAAATGTTATTTATTAACTATTTTGTGTCACATAACTCTCTGGTTTAACAGAATAAAAATTCAAAATGTGAAAATTGCAAAATTTTCAAAATTTTCTCCAAATTTCCATTTTTTTCACAAATAAACGCAGAAATTATCGACCTAAATTTACCACTAACATGAAGCCCAATATGTCACGAAAAAAAAATCTCAGAATTGCTACGATCCGTTGAAGCGTTCCCGAGTTATTACCTCATAAAGGGACACTGGTCAGAATTGCAAAAAAACGGCAAGGTCATTAAGGCCAAAATAGGCTGGGTCATGAAGGGGTTAAAGGGGTTTTCCCGTTAATTTTAATGAACATTTTAATTACATAGATTTTTTAATAATATTACATTTTAAAATTGGATGGGTTTACAAAAAATGCTCCTGTGCTGAGATAAATGTGCCCCTGCTATGTACTGTGTAATGTGTGTCTGACCATACAGGAACATGGACTGATCATACCACATCTCTTGGGCAGGGGAGGACACAAAAAAAAAAAAAAAAAAAAAAAAAAAAAAAGATACAGACATAACAGCAATGGGATCGCAAATGATTTATTCTTTTAAGTAAAACATTCCTTAAAAACCAGCAGCACTGTTCCTGCACAGTAAGACACAGCCATTACACAGTACTAGAGATGGGCGAACCCGAACAGTAAAGTTCGGCATCCCTACCGGACACCTGCTATTCAGGCACGGACAACAAAACACAGACTTCACCAGGAAGTCTGTGTTACTGTACAGGTTCGGCTGCCCGAACACCGGGTGTGTCACGTGCATGACAGTACGGCAAACACCGCTTCTGATCGGCAGTGAAATCATCCCCGCCGGTCAGAGAGCCACGGTTCCCCGCTGTCAAAAGACAGCGTAAGCGCATAGCTGTGATCGGAGATGTAAAGCTTTCCTCCGGTCACTGGTGTCAGCTGATGGGACTGCAGCTCCCATAATCCGACCCCTGCTGCCGCTAATAACAGCAAGAGCGGCTGATGGGTGTAGTCATTAGCCAGCTCTTACGCTGTAAATAATTAAAAAAAATAAAAAAAAACCCCGCATGGGTTCCCCTATATTTTTGATAACCAGCCAGGCAAAACTCACAGCTGGGGGCTGCAACCCTCAGCTGTCAGCTTCAAAAACGCTGGTTATCAAGAATAGAGAGATCCCCATGTTGTTGTTTTTTTAAATAAATATTTAAAAAAAAAAAAAAAAAAACTGCTTGGGGTCCCCATTTTTGACAACCAGCCTTGCTAAAGCAGACAGTTGGGGGCTGGTATTCTCAGGCTGGTAAGGGGTCATGGATCTTACCCCCCCCCCCCCCAGCCTAAATATAGCAGCCCGCAGCTGCCCAGTAAAGGCACATCTATTAGATGCACCAATTCTGGTGCTTTGCCCGGCTCTTCCCACATGCCCTGTGGTGGCAAGTAGGGTTAATATTTGTTGGGGTTGATATCACTTTTGTATTGTCATGTGATATCAAGCCCACGGATTAGTAATGGAGAGGCGTCTATAAGACACCCATCCATTACTAATGCTATAGTTATATGATAAATAAAGACATAACCAGAATAAAGTCCTTTATTAGAAATAAAACAAAACACATTTTTACTTAAAAATAAACAGTTACACTCACCTAACGTCTATTCCACCGAAGGCTTCAGGAAAATGTCAGTGGTGCGAGGCAGGAGCCATTGATCTACTGGCGGTGGGTTTAAAAAAAAAATTTAAATAAAAAATGGCGTTGTGTCAGCACATGTGCAAATTGAGATCTTGGCTCAATGACGAGCAGAGATCTCAATCCACACATACGCCGACTCCGGTGCCATTTTCCTGAAGCCCACCCCCAGAAGACCAATTGCTCCTGCCTCACACTGCCAGAACACCCCCTCCTCCAAAGCCCAGGACTGGCAGCATCATCCCATTCTTGCAGCGGCAACCCTGTCCCACTCCCGGTAAGCTAAATTCAGATTCAGCTGTACCCCCATTTTCACATAAATTACTTTTTACTGTTTTTTTTCCTCATCTAACTTTGATGTGCATCTTATGGTCTGGTGAATTGGATAGTCCAAAAAATATGGTAAGCACCTCCTACAACTATGGCCTTTAACCCCGAGAGATCAGAATTTACGGTCTACAGTAATTATGACTGATTTCTAGTTATACCCAACTTAAAAAAAAAAAAAAAAAATGATATGCGAGTGAATCAGCAATATTCATATACAGATGGCATAGCATAAAATGCTCAATTAAATTGTTTACATCTGTTGCTAACAATCATAAATGGTTACACAGATTACAAAGCACTGGATTTAAAATATCAACCTTAATGCCATCTAATGCATTTTCATTTTTTTTTTAGGGCACATAGCCTGAAAGTATATTGTACATATTGCAAATTTTCTATATAGCAAATCTGTATATGCCTGTATAGTATATATATCAGTTTATATTCGCTCACTCAGGATTAATCCATGAACTGGTTTTCAGTCTCTTGCTGGATAATCTGCTGGGATTACAGTGTATCTGAAATCAGATTTTATATCAATATTAAATCGCCAGTGTATAGAGGGGGATGGGTCAGCCAAGGACATCAGATCACCTTCGTGCTCAAGTAAAACAGTGTAGGAGGTTAGTGATGATTTGCTATGCATTTAAGATCATTATACGCACACTAAAGAATAACATTTAAGCCAATGATCTAGGAAACAGGCCAATGAGACACTATACGCTATGCCCATATCTTTCATAGGGCTCTTCGAGTACATAGTATACCAAAACTATCTCCAGCCGCCGCATGGTACACTAAAATCATACAATTTCCTTGTAAAAAATTTTCACCTTGCTATTGCTTCTGACTTTGTAGGCTGTACTAGAAGAAATGCAGTACAGTATCATGCTGGTAACTGGTAGGGCAGATATGAGATGGTGGAGGTGATGCACAGGCAGGTGCCAATCATCTAGTGAAAGATGGCAAGGACAGATTGGCAAAGTCAAGAGGTATTCCATATTCAGTTCAAGCCACTGAAAATCCTGCAGATGATTTCCTAGAGAGGTGGTAAAAAGAACTCCAGCAAATAACATGCCCTAGAAACGGAATTAGTCTTTCCAGAGAACACCTTCACTTCACAATTTGACCTAAAAAGGTTGATCAACACATGGAGCCCTTTGAGTCCTATTAGTGCGGCTTAGATGTTTATATATACACATGCAATTACAGCAACAACAATAGAATGGAATTTCCTCTCCGTTAAAAAAAAAAAAAAAATTCTAGACATTGCTAAATAATGCCGGAGGGCGAAATATAATATGAGAAAGCTTTTTGTGTCAGTTTGAGAAGTGCAGAGAACATAACATGCTAGAATCCTTTATTGTGTATTATGGCTGTATTATCCACTGCCCTCTCCGGCAGAATGGTGCATTCATAGTAATCTTGGTTTTGATTTTAATCCTGCATGAAGTGGATGGGAAAGCAGGGGGGAATGGTTTACAGCAAACTCAATTCCAATTCATAATTCTCTCTTAAAACCAACATAATCCGCGAGCCAAGGCCAAACCCAGTATAGGAAAAAAGGTGGAAAGATGCAAACTAGCAAAATGGAAAGAAAAATACATAAAAAGGAGACAAATTGATCTTATAAACCCAATTGGAAAATCAAATGGGAGATAAAAACAGATTCATAGATGGATGACAAGAAGAGAAAAGTTATAAGTTACACAGAAACACAGCAGAACACAGAAACTCGATACATGCCTACTTGGGGAAAAGCTGCATCAATTACTATCCAGACACAAATGAGAAAATGTATATTTTATTATAACTGAGCATCTGAATGAAGACAACAGTCATAAAACTTCTGGTATAATTCAATAAAAACAAAACCATGGGTCTTTACATTTAAAATGACCCTAGATGTTATACCGCAGTGAAGAATGCAGGATGCACCTGCTGGTTGTGTAAAATGTATGTTCAGTAGATAAGCCACAAACTTGGGAAAAACAAACTCCAAAACATCTACATTCTCATTTGTCTGGAGTCATGAACTGAAAGGTAGAACACTAGGAATTGAACTTCTTTGGAATGTGTTTGGAAAGTCCTTAAAACGTTGATCAGACCCTCCACTTTCGGTCACCCACTGATTTAAGGTGAAGCGTCTAGATGGCTTATTTCCAAACCGAGGATGGTTCCTAAAAACATAGAACACAACAATGTCACAAACACAAAATATGTATTATACGTTCATTTCAGTGTGAATAAGAAACAAATGTAAGCATTTTAATATAGCAGCTAAACTGTAGTATTGTAAATATCACAATTTAGCAAAATCATCTTCCCATTTGGACACTCCTATGGGCAGATTCTCCTCAAAACACTAGCAACAAATGTGCTCTACAATACAATGAACACATAAAATTACATATAATAAGCTTGAAATCTTTCATTATTTGTTTAGGAATTACAGAGGTTGGGGGGGGGAAATCTCAATTTTTTGGGACCTAGCCACATCCCAGTGACCAGCCCACTTGAGGTCACCAAGGGGTGTATGAGGGAGTGACATTTATCTAATAAAATCAGATTCTGAATTCTAAATCATTGCTCGGTTTTGAGAGATATAGCTCGCTGCAGGATTGTACCATATGTCAACTGGAGCACTGGTGGTCATGGCCTCATCCATCAATTGTCAGTCATTTGTGTAATTGTTCTGATGACCGGAGTGCTGGATGGTGACAAATTGGTGGCAGCAGTGGAGTATCTGTGTGATCCCCTGGCTGTTCCCTGACAACATTGTTCTTGCATTTTCACATGCTCAAAAGGAATTTTAACTCAATATTGCATGACAAATTAAATAGCCTTAAGTGATTCCAACCACTGATATTGCATGGCTATTCATAGGAATTCTCATTTTGTGGTGTGCCAGGGAAGGAGACACTAAAAAAAATAAAATCTGTGAGACAGCAGAAATTTAGTGGCTAAAACAACCATTAGGTCCACTATATAATTTTAAAACACTTACCCTACCAAAACACAAGTTAAAACTACTTAAAATTATATAGCTCTAATATCCTCTTCATCCCATAACCCCAGGTATTCAACACTTAATTCACTCCTCTAGAACACTGGATGGAGCAGATAAAAAGTGAGATTGGTTATGAGCGCCATTTTGTGGGGGTTCAGAAACAGGCCCTGATGGAGCCATTGACCATAGGAGAAAACACTATGTGAATCTAGTCTTAGTGCTACAGCGTTATTATGAAATAAATGTGATCAGTTAATCGGCCTGGCTTTTCTGCTTGTCTTGAGAAAAATCTCGCTTTCCAGACTCCAACTTGCCTGACTATACTACAATCATCAAGTACATGCCTCACAAGTCAGATAGCATCTACTGTTATTTGTTGCCAGCAATGACTACACCAAATGTCCCCAATCCTTAGTTTGCCAAGTCAAAACTATTGCAGCCAAATGGGTTATCAAACTTTGGTAAGAACTGCAGCTGAACTGATTTTCCTTCACGTTACCTTTCATCATTGCTGAAAAACTACTATTGTTTGAACATGTTGACAGCATCTCACTAAAATTTACTACCTTCTATCCCTTAAAGTCATTCCTTCATCTCAACTTTGGAGGAAATATAAACTGCCACGGTTTTAACTTATCAGCGACACTTTCTCCAGCAGCCTCAGACAATGAATCGAGCAGACGTCAAGGCTATCTCCTCCTCATTCAGGAAAGGTTTGTACACAACACAGTTCTCAAGAATGCTGGGGTCCCAGCAGTCAGACCCTTGGGTATCACCAGTTATCCCCTAATTTATTAAATTTTGATTATGAGAATAACCCTTGCACTGGCAAGTTTAGCAAGACCAAAAAGCCTGTGAGTACACCTAAGACAAATATAGTAGATGGATTGTAAGTTATGGCAAGGGCATTTATAGCTGGCGATGGAACTGGGTCACTGGTGTTTACTGACGATTGACTGGAGATAAATGTAGACGGATGAATTATTAAGTGAATCTGAGCAGAATTTATTGCTATATACAGTCAAATGCTGCAAAACTATTAGAATACCACCTCACGTTACAGATAGATGATGGCCAAAAAACCCCAACAGCTTCTTAAGGTAAAGTCATAGAATATTCATCATTGGCTGAGTAAATCACTTAACATCAATCTGACTGTAGGTTTTTCTGCTTTCAGTTTTGTCTTCAGTTAGTGGAAAAAATGCTAAAACAAGCAGCATGTGGAGATGGCAGCAGTACAATTCTGGCAAAGCATCTAAAAAGGAGGAAAAAGGAGGAAACTGTATTTGGTAATGTCAATGTACACCAGACTTTAAACGGTCAAAGGCTGCAAAGTATTTGTATCTACATAATAAAGAAATACTTATATTTATCTTGTGCAATTACTGTACATACTCTAGTATCAGCTGAGCTTTTCAGCACATTTTTTTTTGTGTGCTGAATACGCCCCCCCCCTCGGCTTATACACGAGTCATTGTCCCAGAAGCCGGTAGGGGAAGGGGAGCAGCGGATCACAGGAGACGGTGGCTGTCACGGTGCCTGCTGGTAAAGAGAAATGAATATTCACTGCAGTGGCAACGAATATTCATTTATTTTATAGCACGCATGGTTACAGCCGCAGGCTTCTAGCAGCTGTAAAAAAACAAACAAACAAACAAAAACCTCCTACTTACCTTCCCTGCGCGCCCACGCAGCATCTTGTCTCGGCTTCCAGCAGCTCCTGCGGCTGAGTGATCACGTGTCCGTGGTGAGTGGAGCAAGGTGAATATTCATTACCTTAACATCTTCACCGTACTAGTACTGCTCTGCGGGAACTGCATTTCTGCCAGAGCAGTACTAGTACGGCACCGCGATCACCGCTGTATGTGACAGCTGACACCCCACAGCAACGCCCACGTGGGCGGTGCTAGCACCGATTGTGGGCATTTAATCCCTCTGACAGTAGTGATGGCCTCGGGTCCTTTAGGGAGGTGGCTTGTCAGCGCCTGCTGAGAGCAAGCGCTTGCATGCCTCCTTCCCTGTCTGTCAGCACTGCTGAGTATCAGATCAGTGATCTAAGTCTCAGATCAGCTATCTGACATTATATAGTAACACTGGGACAATGTAATAAAGTTAAAAAAAATAATGATGAGATATATATATATATCTATTTATTAATACCCAAAAATTCATGTAAATAATAAAAAAGTACACATATTTGGTATCGCCGCGTCCATAACTACCCACTCTATAAAGCTGTCCCACTAGTTAACCCCTTCATTGAACACTGTATAAAAAAAAAAATACAAGGCAAAATACAATACTTTATCATCATACTGCCGAACAAAAAGTGCAATAAAACGCTATTAAAAAGACAGATGTAAATAAAATTGCTACCACTGAAAATGTCATCTTGTCCAGCAAAAAACAAGCCGCCATACAGCTCCATCAGCACAAAAATAAAAAAAAAAGTTATAGCACTCAGAATAAAGCCATTCAAAAAATAATTGTTTCTGTGAAATAGTTTTTATTGTGTAAAAGTGCCAAAACAAAAAAACCCCAAAACAATATAAATGAGGTATTGCTGTAATCGTACTGACTCGAAGAATAAAGCGGTCTTATCAATTTTGCCACATGCGTTCCGGAACGGTAGATTTAAAATAAAATAAAAAATGTAATTCCTGAATTGCTGGTTTTTGTTCTGTCTCCCAAAAATATCATGTCCCCGAAAATGGTACCTATAAAAAAGGTCAGCTTGTCCCACAAAAAACAAGCCAAAATATGAAAAAATTATAGTTCTCAAAATGAGGTGATGCAAAAACTATTTGGCTGGCGTCACACTGGCGAGTTTTACGGACGTATGAGCGCAGAAAATACACCCGTAAAATACGCATAACACACGGCCCAATGATTCCAATGATTCTCTATGGCCCAGCTCCTATCAGCCGTATTAAACTGATCCGTATCATACGGTCTTCTACGGCCGTACAAAATCGCATCATGCTGCGTTTGTCACCGTAATGCGCAAAAAAAAAAAAAAAAAAAAAAAAAAAAAATCGCCAATGAAAGTCTATCGGAGCGAGAAAAATACGGATTACACACGGACCAGCAGTGTGACTTGCGAGAAATACGCAGCAGTGTTATATAGAAAAGCCGGTAATTCAATTGCCGGCTTTTCATTTCTCCTTCACAAACCCGACAGGATATGAGACATGTTTTACATACAGTAAACCATCTCATATCCCTTTTTTTTTTGCATATTCCACACTACTAATGTTAGTAGTGTGTATGCGCAAAATTTGGGCACTGTAGCTTGTAAAATAAAGGGTTAAATCGCAGTAAAAATTGGCGTGGGCTCCCGCGCAATTTTCTCCGCCAGAGTGGTAGAGCCAGTGACTGAGGGCAGATATTAATAGCCTAGAGAGGGTCCATGGTTATTGGCCCCCCCTGGCTACAAACATCTGCCCCCAGCCACCCCAGAAAAGGCACATCTGGAAGATGCGCCAATTCTGGCACTTGGCCACTCTCTTCCCACTCCCGTGTAGCGGTGGGATATGGGGTAATGAAGGGTTAATGTCACCTTGCTATTGTAAGGTGACATTAAGCCAGATTAATAATGGAGAGGCGTCAATTATGACACCTATCCATTATTAATCCAATAGTACGAAATGGTTAATAAAACACACACACATTATTTAAAAGTATTTTAATGAAATAAAGACACATGTTCTTGTAATATTTTATTATACTGGTAATCCACCTGAAAACCCTCATTCTGTAACAAAGGAAAAATAAAAAAAACAACAATATCTCATACCTTCCGTCGCTCAGGTAAAGTCCCACGAAGTAAATGCATCTGAAGGGGTTAAATTATTTTACAGCCAGGAGCTGTGCTAAAGCCGTGCTCGTGGCTGTAAAACCCCCGGGGAATGAATGGATTGCAGGGAATCGAATGACCTGTAGTTACCTTGAGTTGCGGTGATGCGCCCTCTGCCCGTGTCTTTATTTCATTAAAGGACTTTGTAATAATGTGTGTATGTTTTATTAACCATTTCGTACTATTGGATTAATAATGGATAGGTGTCATAATTGACGCCTCTCCATTATTAATCTGGCTTAATGTCACCTTACAATAGCAATGTGACATTAACCCTTCATTACCCCATATCCCACCGCTACACGGGAATGGGAAGAGAGAGGCCAAGTGCCAGAATAGGCGCATCTTCCAGATGTGCCTTTTCTGGGGTGGCTGGGGGCAGATGTTTGTAGCCAGGGGGGGGCCAATAACCATGGACCCTCTCTAGGCTATTAATATCTGCCCCCAGTCACTGGCTTTACCACTCTGGCGGAGAAATTGCGCGGGAGCCCACGCCAATTTTTTCCGCCATTCAACCCTTTATTTTACAAGTTACAGTGCCCACATTTTGCACATACACACTACTAACATTAGTAGTGTGGAATATGCAAAAAAAAAAAAAAGGGATATGAGATGGTTTACTGTATGTAAACCATGTCTCATATCCTGTCGGGTTTGGGAAGGAGAAAGAAAAAGCCGGCAATTGAATTACCGGCTTTTCACATATATCGCGCCGAATTAAATATAAATACAGAATATAAATAAATTATATATATCTATATATATCTGTCTCAATGACACACATATATATCTGTCTCAATGACACACATAAATATCTGTCTCAATGACACACATATATATATCTATAAATATCTGTCTCAATGACACACATATATATATATATATCTATAAATATCTGTCTCAATGACACATATATATATATATCTGTCAATGACATACACACATATATATATATATATATATATATCTCTATAAATATCTGTCTCAGTGACACATATATATATCTGTCTCATTGACATATATGTCTCAATGAGATATATATATCACACACACACATATACACACATACTGTATATATGTTTTAACGAACATTTAAGCACATAAATCCATTAGATGTCGGTTTAGCAAGCCTGCGAGAAAATATCGCAGTACGGATGCCATACGGAGGATGCCATGCGCAAAATACGCTGACACACCCTGCCTACGGATGACATACGGATCACTATTTTGGGGACTTTTCTGCGTATTACGGCCGGAAAAAACGGACCATATTTACATACGCCGAGTGTGACGCCGGCCTTTTTTGCAATAAAAAAGCGTCTTTTAGTGTGTGACAGCTGCCAAGCCTAAAAACCCAATATAAATCTGGTATGGCTCCAACCTGAAGAATAAAGTCACCTCACGAGGAACGGCGTGAAAATAAATAAATAAAACCAATTCTTCACATGCTGTTAATTTTTTCATTTTGCCTCCCAAAGATCGCAGTAAGGCGTACATTTATCCTGCGCTCTGCGCAGAGTGCTTACACCGGGGTTTCTGTATAAATCTCTGAAATACGTGATTCAGACAGAACCTCTGGCGGAAGATTCCCGAAAAATGAGGCAGATGGAGGCACTGTGGGCGCCATAGGACCTGTAATCCGGCGATGTCCATCTTTTTAGAATTGCATAAACGTGCTGTCGGCCACAGTTTTGTGCACTTCTGAAAAAAAAAAGCCGGATTACTTACCGGTAATGCTCTTTTATTGAGTCCACGACAGCACCCCACATGAGAGAGAGGGATCCGCCCATAGGAACAGGAAACCTACAGAATAAAAGGAGGCGGTCCCCTCTCCTCCTCAGTTTAGTTTACAGAGTATAAAAAGGGAACCGCAAAAGCTTTAGTATTAATTCTTATTCAGTAACATACATTTCTTAAACTCTATACAACCATTATTTGCCACAACAGCACCCCACGAGAGATTTTCAGAGAGTCATTATCTGGGTGGGATTACTGTACTAAGAACAGCTCTACCAAGGGTTAGATCAGAAATCTAGATAGATCAAGTCTATAATGGTTGTAGAAGGTAGAAGGTGTAGACCAGGTTGCGGCCTTACATATTAAATGGATTGGTACATCCGCCCGTTGCGCCCAGGAGGAAGCCATGCCTCGTGTTGAATGTGCCTTTATCCCCACTGGAGGAATTTCGCCCTTTGACGTATAGGCCAAACATATTGCTTCTCTGATCCACCAAGATATGGTAGCTCTTGTAACCCCATGTCCTTTCTTGCGGCCCTGAAAGGAGACAAACAGAGCCCTACTCTGCCTCCATGTCTGAGACCTCTCTATGCAAGTCAGGATGGCTCTTATGACATCTAAGGCGTAGAACTTATGTTGTTCTGGGGTTACAGGGGAACCTAAAAAGGAAGGGAGAAAAATTTCCTGAGATCTGTGATAGGTGGATGCCACCTTAGGGAGGTATGAGGGATCAGGTTTTAGGACTATCCGATCCTGAAATACTAGCAAGAAAGGTGGGTCTACTGATAGGGCCTGGATGTCACTAACCCTCCTAGCTGAGGTTAGGGCTACCAATAGGGCTACTTTATACGTTAGAACATTTAGAGGTATGGAATCTAGTGGTTCAAATGGGGAGTCAGTTAAGGACTCTAGTACTAAATTTAAATCCCACGGAGGTAGACGAGTAATATGGACCGGATTACTTCATTCACAAGACTTTATAAATCTGGAGACCCACCTATTAGCTGCTATATTGCATCCATATAGGGCTCCTAATGCTGAGACCTGAACTCTTAAGGTGTTTACCGATAATCCTAATTCTCTACCTTTTTGTAGGAACTCTAGAATAGGTATTACCGGAACTTGCTTAGTGAACGGTATTGTATAAAAGTTTAAGAATTTCTTCCACACCCTACTATATATTAGGGTGGTAGATCTTTTCCTACTTAGTAACAGGGTGTTTACTAGTTGTTCTGAAAAACCCCTTGAACTTAACTGCCGCTCAAATTCCACGCCGTCAAGTGAAGCCCTTTCACTTGCGGGTGGAAAAAGGCCCCTGGGACAGCAGTTCCTTGTCTAATGGAAGAATCCATGAATCGCATAGACACATGCTCTGGAGACAGGAGAACCACGGTCTCTTTGGCCAAAAGGGTGCAATGAGGATTACCCTTGCTTGTTCCCTCCTGATCTTCCTGATCACTAGTGGAATCAGAGACATTGGAGGAAAGGCGTATGCCAGTTTGAACTTCCAAGGATGGTGGTGGAGAGAGTCCAACATGTCTGGATGATCCATGAAGTTCAGGGAAGCGAACCTTTTTACCTGTCTGTTGTCTCTTGTGGCAAACAGATCTACCGTATTTGAGGTATACCCCATGCTCTTGTTATTACTCTGAATACATTTCTGTTTAAGGTCCATTCTCCCTGGCGTAGCATGTTTCGACTGAGGTAGTCTGCTTTGCTACTTTCTACCCCTCTGATGTGTAGGGCTGTTAAGGATGCAAGATGAGACTCTGCCAATTGGAAGATCTCTGCTGCTATGGTCATCAGACTTCCTGATCGTGCACCACCTTGACGGTTTACATATGCCACTGTGGTGGAATTGTCCGAGAAAACTCTTACATGTGCTCCTTGAATCTGCGGAAGAAAATGATATAAGGCATTTTCTACCGCTCTTAATTCTTTCCAATTGGAAGAACATGTTAATTCTGCCTGATTCCAGGTGTCTTGGACCAGATTATCCTCCATATGTGCACCCCACCCCATAGGGCTGGGGTCGGTAGTAATTATTTTAGAAGGGTCTATTATCCAAGGTACACCCCCTGAAAGGTGTTCCATATCTAGCCACCAGGATAGGGATCTTATGACATCCCTGGAAAGAGTTAGTTTACTCTCCAGATGTCTTTTTCTTCCCTGAACTGACAATACTTCATACTGTAATTGGCGGGTATGAAACTGAGCCCACGGTACAGCTGGAATACATGAGGATAATGATCTTAGTAAGGACATAGCTTTCCTTAGTGTCATGTGGGGGTTTTCTATTGCCTCTGACACCTTTGATTGTATAGTCACTTTTTTTGAATGCGGGAGGAAGCTTTTCTGACTTACGGAGTCTAGCTGGATCCCTAGAAATATTTGAACGGTCTCTGGGTTCAGTCAGGACTTTTCGAAGTTGACGATCCAACCCAACTGCTGTAGGGATGAGATCGTATTAGACAGTCGCATTTTACATTGAGTTATAGAATCTCCTACCACCAGAAAATCATCCAGGTACGGTATTATCAATGTGTCCCGTTGGCGTAGATGAGCCATCACTTCTAATATCACCTTTGTGAAGAGGCGGGGAGCCATAGAAAGCCCAAAGGGCATTGCTACATATTGAAAGTGACGAACCTGTCCTGCCAGGATGACTGCTACTCTTAGGTACTGCTGGTGTTCGGCATGTATGGGAAGATGATAGTAGGCATCTTTTAGGTCTATCCCGGCCATGACACACCTAGGGAACAGAAGTTTTATGGCAGAACTAATAGATTCCATCTTAAAAAGTATGGTTACGCAAAAAGGAATTTAATTTTCTGAGATTCATGATGGTTCTAAATGAACCATCTGGTTTATTGATCAAAAACAAAGGGGAATAGAACCCCTTTCCTTTTTGGTCCTGGGGAACCTCTATCAATACTTTTTTAGATAGAAGAGATAGGATCTCTGATTCTAGAGCTTCATGTTGTTCCCGTCCTTTTGGTGATGTTACTATAAAAGAATCCCAAGGGATTCTATTAAACTCTAATTTTAATCCGTATTTAACAATGTCCAGAATCCAATGGCTAGATGTTATTTGTTCCCATTTAGAAAAGAAATATTTTAATCTGCCGCCTACTTCATGGTTAGCGGTGCTTGCTACGCTTTGAATTATTGGATCCGGTAAACAGAGCACCTTTTTGTTTTGGATCCTTTGTCTCCCAGCGCTCCCTTTGCTCAAACGGTTTGTTCTTGGTAAAGGGGTGTCTTCTGAAGGCTCTCCTGTAAGATGGAAGATATTGGTTAGGGAAGCCCTTCTTTCGCTCTCCTGCTTTATTTAAGAGCTCATCCAGTGTTTTCCCAAAAGGAACTCACCCTGGCAGGGGATCGCACAAAGTTTTGCTTTGGCCTGTGCGTCCCCTTTCCAGTTTTTTAACCAGAGTGCTCGCCGGGCTGTGTTCACTAGGCCGGCTGATCTGGCTGCTAGGTGTAGCGAATCCAGAGAGGCATCTGCTAGGAACGCTATCGCCTCTTATTAGAGGGATTTTCGGTAGGATTGACTCTCTCGAAGCTCTACCTCTAATTTGTTCCTCCAGCTGCTCCATCCACACTAGCAGCGACCTTGCAGTGCAGGTACCAGAAATAGCTGGCCTGAATGCCCCCGTGTTAGCCTCCCATGATCTTTTAAGTAAGGCTTCCGCTTTTCGGTCCAACGGGTCAGTTAGAATCCCCGAATCTTCAACTGGCAAGACCGAATGTTTGGAAGTTGAAGCTACTGCAGCATCAACTTTTGGTACTTTTGACCAAGAATTCAGCTCTTCATCACTGAAGGGATAGCGTCTCTTAGCGGAGGATGGTAAGAATCCTCTTGTATTCTGCTTATCCCACTCCTTTTTAATTAGTTCTTTAATTGTGGGTATGACGGGGAAGGATCTACGCTTTTTCTGTCCTAACTCCGCAAACATAATGTCTTGAGCTGACTTTCCCCCCTTCTGTCTGGGCACCCCATCGTGCTTCTAACAGCTTTTACTAGGTTGTCTACACTGCTATTAGGTAGACAAAGCCCCTCTTCATTCTCGGATGAACTCGGCTGAGATTCATTTTCGTCTGAGGATTTATGTAACCCCTCTGACTCTGAGCTTGCTGGAGATTGGGACCTGCTTGGTTGTCGGGTACTGGTGCTACTTGCATGCGCCAAACCCTGCATTTCTTCCCGGATTATGGCTCTAACGTCAGACGGAGTCATTATATTCTCCTGTTGTAAGGTTAGTATGATGCATTCTGAGCATAACCTTTTCGTATAAGAATCCGGAAGGGGTTGCGTACATAAAGCACATTTCTTGTGCTTGGATTTATAGGAAGAGGATTTTTAAAAACTCACCCAGTGAAGCTGACAGGTACCGGTTCTGGACGCGGATTTTTTGATAAAAGATCTCTGTTCGGTGGTAGATCGTTTTTCCTGAGGTCGACCCCCACTCTTGGTGCTGCTCCTGGCGCTTGTCTCCTTGCTGGGAGAATGCTCTGTCGCAGGAAGTGCGCTTCGTCGGCCGATGAAGCCATACTTACACACACAGGCCGATGCTAGCGCTGCATTTTTAAATCTGGCGCCGAATCTCCTGCCTCCCCGGACCTAACCCGGAAGTGCTCCGGCTACTTCCGGGTCAGACGCGCCAATCCTCCTCACCATGCGGCGGCTGTGGATAAGAAGCCGGCCGCTGAGCGTGCGCGTCCTCATGGAGCCTGGGGGACCAGCGGTGACCGGACCCGGACCATGGCTACTGACCAGACAAGGGGGGAGGCTGCAAACAGTGGCTCCTCCGCCGCTGCCTCTGGAACCACAGCCCCTGCCGTTCCCACGGAGACCGACGCAGGCGGGTGCATGGCCCAGGAATCCTCTTGAACTGCAGGTACTTCGGATTCCCATAGGAACAGGAAACCTAAACTGAGGAGGAGAGGGGACCGCCTCCTTTTATTCTGTAGGTTTCCTGTTCCTATGGGCGGATCCCTCTCTCTCATGTGGGGTGCTGTTGTGGCGAAGGGTAAAAGAAACCATGGAACAGAGGCCAGACAGAGTCCAGAGAAACTCTGCTGCCTCACTATAGGGAATGGATCCATCGGGGGTTTTCATCTGAATCACGTCACTCAGAGATTTAGATGGAAACCGCAAAATAAGTGGTCAGTGTAGAGCGCCAGATAACTGATACCAAACGTTATGTAAAATGTTACCAAAAAAGCAAGTCCCCACTCAGGTCTGTCATCGGAAATATAGGTGGCTACCACGTTACTGGTAGTATAAAAGGATCTAGAAAAGCGCTATGGCTCCTCGCTCGCCAAAAAAATTTCAGCAAATTCTCCGCTCCCAAATCCAAATGTCCCCTTCCCTTCCGATCCCCAGTGTGCCTAAACAACATTTAGCGCTGACATGTTTGGCATTTCTGTAGCAATGAGAGCTCGCCTAATTTACAGGTGCGTGTCTCCAGAAGCACAGGATGGGCATAATGTACTGGTCACTACAACGGCAGTTTGCAATTTTCACTCAGCAACATTCACTGTTGCCCGTTTCTGGAAAACACCCATGGAGTCAAAAACGGTAATTAAACCTACCGGTGATTGTATTTCCAGGAATCCATCCTGACAGCACCATGGAGGTCGTCCTTCTTATCCATAGTGGGACAGGAAACCACGAGTTTAAAAGGACCCTCCCCCTTCCACCCTTCAGTGATTTTCCAAAGTAACACATCTGGATGGATGCAAAAAGAATTTTATTCTGAACATAATTTTTATACAAATGTTACTTCACATAAGTATACAACATATTTGTAATAGGGAGGGAACTAACAGTGCTGTCAGGATGGATTCCTGGAAATACAATTACCGGTAGGTTTAATTACCGTTTTCCAGGTCACCACCTGACAGCACCATGGAGAAGTACCAAAGGAGATCTTTTGGTCCTAGGGTGGGACTACTGCCTGAAGCACCTTCCTGCCAAAAGCTAGCTGAGAAGAGACTACATCTAGCTTGTAAATGTTTAGAAAAGGTACTGAGGCTAGACCAAGATGCAGCTCTGATCTACCGAGGCCCCCCCCTTTCTCTGCCCATGAAGCCGCCATAGCCCTGGATGAATGAGCTTTAAGATTGTCTGGGGGATCCCTACCCTGTGCCTGATAAGCCAGACTAATGGTGGACCTAATCCATCTCGCAATGGTGGACTTTGATGCCTTTTTCCCCTTATTAGGACCCCCATAAAAGGACAAAGATTACTATCCTGTCTCCAGGCCCTAGTTGCTTCTAAGTACTTAAGTACAGTTTCCCTGACATCCAGGTTATGGAAAAATGTCTTTTTTATTTTTGGGAAACTGGCAAAATGATGGAAGCACTACTTCCTGATTTATATTAGTAGTCGAGACCACTTTAGGAAGAAAACCTGGATCAAGTCTTAAGATCAGCCTATCATTAACTGGCGCTTCCTGCCGGGCGGCCAGAAATGTGCGCATCGCTGACCCCCGTCATATGATCGGGGGTCAGCGATGCTTCTGAATAGTAACCATAGAAGTCCTTGAAACCTCTATAGTTACTGATCGCTGGAAGCTGTGAGCGCCACCCTGTGGTCGGCGCTCATAGCACACCTGCATTTCTGCTGCATAGCAGCGATCTCATGTCATAAAGGTTGCCTCGACCAATCAGCGACGGGCACAGTCTGTCCAATTCTGGAGTCATCATTGTCCATATACTACTGGGACATAAAAAAAAATCTACATATATATATATATATATATATATATATATATATATATATATATATATATATATATATATATATATATATATATATATAGTGTGTCTTAGTTACTCACCGGTTAACGGTGTTTTTCGGAGTCCATGACAGCACTACGGAGAGAGGGGATCCGCCCTTCAGGAACAGGAAACCTACAGATACATAAGGGCGGCACCTCTCCCACGCATCAGTTGGTTTACAGAGCACAAGAGGACCACCAAGGTTAATAGCATACATAATAAACAATGATACAATAACTAACTATTCACTACCCGTGAATTATATGAATAAAGGAAGAGGTGTACACCCAGAACTTAAGAAGATGGGAGGGTATGTACAGGTGCTGTCATGGACTCCGAAAAACACCGTTAACCGGTGAGTAAGACTTTAATCGGTCGTCCATGACAGCACTACGGAGAGAATTACAGAGAGTAACTAACTAGGGAGGGACTACAGCTTGCAGCACCCTTACACCAAAAGAGAGGTCAGAAGAGGCACCCAAGTTCAATCTATAGTGGTTATAGAATGTGTTTGGGAAAGACCAAGTAGCAGCCTTACAAATTTGGTTGATCGACACCTCCAATCTTTCCGCCCACGAAGCCGCCATAGCTCTAGTGGAATGCGCTTTCAGACCTTCAGGCGCCGGCTTGCCCTTTGAGATGTATGCCAGCGAGATAGCCTCCCTGATCCATCTAGCTAAAGTAGATTTTGATGCTCTATGAACCTTCCTACTACCCTGATAGGACACGAATAGGGCATTATCCATCTTCCATGGATCAGTTACTGCTAAATACTCCAGGATACATCTTTTTACATCTAAAGTGTGTAGCTTCCTTTCCTTATCGTTAGTAGGATTGGGGAGGAAAGATGGAAGAACTATTTCCTGTGTTCTGTGGAACCTGGACACTACTTTAGGAAGATATGCTGGATCAGGGGATAATATCACTCTATCATCCCTAAGCTGCATGTAAGGGGGAACCCTGGATAATGCTTGGATGTCGCCTATCCTACGCGCCGATGTTAGGGCCACCAGGAAGGCTACTTTAAGGGATACATTTTTAATAGAGGCTGATGCAATTGGCTCAAATGGGGCCTCTGTCATGGCTGAGAGGACTAGATTCAGGTCCCATGGCATGACCCTATTCTTCACCATTGGCCTAGACCGTTTTGTCGCTCTGATGAATCTGCTGATCCAGTGATTCTCAGCAATTTTGCAGCCAAAGAGAGCCCCTAAGGCTGATACCTGCACTTTAAAGGGAAGGTGCCACCAGTTTTCTTGTAGTTTGTTTTTTTGTGAAATTAAGCTTAAAATAGTAAATAAAATGTACTAATGCAATGTTTGCACTGTTTGCAAACATTTCTATGAAAAATATTATATATTTTCTTACAAATATATATATTGACCACTAGGGGGAGATTTTCCGTTTTAGACCTCAAGCAGCTATAGTAAGACTTACCAGCTTTACTGTTAGCTGGAAAATTGGGGCAGTAACTGCTGACATCACCATTTCCCTCCCCTTTTGGGTGGTCTAATATCCCTGGGGCAGAATGAAGAGCAGCATCACAGGGCAGAGCCATTTTGTGTGTGACTGACCTGTGATCTGCTATCACCAGCAGTTAGTGCATCAGAAGCACAGTTAGTTTATGTGGTGTGTATGGAGCAGCATTGTCTGTGCAGAGCTGTCTGTGACTCATCCCTCAGTAAGATAAGAAGGAGCTCCAGGTCTGCAGAGAATGGCCAGGCAATGTGGAGGGAGGGGAGAGATACATTGTATGGCAGAGAGAGGTGTCAGGTGTCACCTCTCTCTGCAGGCTGGGAATGCAGCTTAATTGAGTGAATGGAGCTCCTGTGATAGAGAGTAAGTGGAGCTTGGCAGAGAGCACTGGGCTATAATAAAATAGCTGCTAGTCACACCTACAGCAGTGAGTTGTGCAGCCCACAGAGGCGTGCCCAGCTCACTGCTAACACCTCTCCAATGTTAAAGATAGGAGATAATAGACCGGCGCTGACCCTATGTCCATGGGGTGCTGTAAAATGACACTGTTAGTGTCGTGAACTGCTGTGAAACCAAGATGTCAGCCCCCAGTTCCTTCTTTAAACACATAACACACGAAATCTGTTTCACGTGCATTTAAAACTTGGTTATAGCAGCATGTTATGCTACATTACAGTGATTTATTAATGATCTACAAACGCGGTACCTTACCTTTAAGTGTATTTGGGGATAACCCCATATCTAACCCCTTCTGTAAGAATTCTAAAATCTGTTCTATTAGTATTGACTGACCAGCTATTACTCCCGAGTTTTGAAGGAACCTCTTCCAGATCCTGACATAAATCTTTGTGGTGATTATTTTTCTGCTCTTCAGCAGAGTGTTAATGAGGCCCGGAGAGAACCCCCTATCCTTTAACAGCGCCCGCTCAAAATCCACGCCGTCAGATAAAGGCCAACCGCCCGAGGATGGTAGACTGGGCCCTGGGATAGGAGATCCGGGATGTCTGGCAAGACCCATGGGTCGGATATCGACATAGCCCTCAGGCATGGGAACCACGTCCCTCTGGGCCAGAAGGGGGCAATTATTATCACTGTGGCTTTGTCCTTCCTGATTTTCCTCACCACCAGAGGAAGTAGAGACAGGGGAGGAAAGGCGTAGGCTAGCCTGAAGTTCCAGTCTATGAGGAGGGCGTCCATTGACAGAGGATTTTCTCTGGGGTTGAGAGAGCAGAATTGTGCCACTTTCCTGTTTTCTTTTGTGGCAAACAGGTCTACCTCTGGTTGACCCCATCTTTCCACGATGAGGTTGAAGATGGAGCCGTTCAGGGACCACTCTCCCTGCCTCAATGTGTTGCGGCTTAAGAAATCCGCCGTAGTGTTTTCTGCCCCTCTTATGTGAAGAGCCGTCAATGAGAGAAGATGTTGCTCTGCTAGATGGAATAGACGATCTGCTACGGACATTAGGGATTTGGAACGAGTCCCGCCTTGGTGATTTATGTATGCCACGGCGACCCGATTGTCCAAGAATACCTGCACGTGGTGGCCCTGTAGATAGACAAGGAGTGATTTAACTGCCCGTTCCACAGCCGTTAACTCCTTTAGGTTGGAAGACATTTCTATCTGATCCCATTTCCAAAGCCCCTGGACCAATGTATCCCCCATGTGAGCCCCCCACCCAGAAGGGCTAGCGTCCGAGGTGACTATACAAGTTACATTATATTCCCAGGGGACCCCTGTGGACAGGTTCTCTTGGTCTAGCCACCAACCGAGGGATACAATAGCGTCTTGGGATAGGGTCAGCCGGCTCTCCAGACACCCCAACCTTTTTTGTTGTAACAGCACCTCGCCCTGAAGTATCCTCGTATGATACTGGGCCCATCGGACCGCTGGAATACAGGACGAGAGAGAGCCTAATAGAGACATGGCTCTTCTAAGGGACATGGTGGGGTTTTTAGAGGCATTCAGCACCTGAAGGTGCAGGCGATCAATTTTCTCTTGAGGCAAATGGCATTCCTGAACCTGGGAATCCAGGGTCAGGCCTAAAAATCGCTGCACCGTCATGGGCTGTAAGCGTGATTTTTTAACATTTAGCAACCACCCCAGACGTTCCAGAGCCGACATCACTTTATGTAACTGTTCCAGACAGTGATCCGCCGTTTTACCTACGATAAGGAGATCGTCCAGGTAGGGGATTATTAGAATGTTGGACTCATGCAGGTGTGCCATAACTTCCACCATAACTTTGGTAAACACTCGAGGGGCGACCGATATACCAAAGGGGAGGGCCCTGTACTGGAAGTGTCTGACTACCCCATCCAACCTTACCGCCACCCTCAGGTATCGTTGGTGACCTGCATAAATAGGGATATGGTAATAGGCGTCCTTCAAATCCAATACTACCATAAAGCAGTTTTTAAACAGCAGCTTTATTGCGGTGTTAATAGTTTCCATCTTAAGTGATTGAACGGTCAGGAAATTATTAAGAGCCCTAAGGTTAATAATTGTTCTGAAGGAGCCGTCAGGTTTACTTATTAGGAATAGAGGATAGTAGAATCCTCTACCCTGTTCTCCTTCCGGAACCTCTGACAGGACATTCTTATTGAGCAGGTCGTGAACTTCCGTTTCCAGGGCTGCCTGTTCTGCTGGAGAGGACCTGAGTGGGGTAATTCTGAAGAAGTTCTGAGGGATAGAAGAGAACTCTAGCCGCAGACCCGTAGCGATTAACCCCAAAATCCAATCACTACTGGAGATTTTGGACCAGGCCGGGTAGAAGGCAGATAGTCTACCTCCCACCGGGGCGACTAGTCATTGGGGTGGTTTTTTGACCTCACGGGATGGCTCCTGACGTCCTCCACCTCCAAACATAAATCCAGTACCTTTCTTCTTTTTCTCATCCCATCTGCTCTGGTCTCTGGCTGGTCTCCTCCGAAAGAATCTCTTCCCTGCGAAGGGACGCCTGTAAGAGGTAGTTGGTAGATTGGGAAACTTCTTCTTCTCGTCTCCGGCTTTCTCTAGCAGTTCGTCTAGGACCGGACCAAACAGGTATTCCCCTTCGCATGGGATAGAGCACAGACGGGATCTGGATTGAAGGTCACCTGGCCAACATTTCAGCCATAGGGCCCTGCGTGCTGCGTTTGATAGTCCGGTCGCCCTAGCGGCCATTCTTGCCGAATCCGCAGATGCGTCCGCAAGAAAGGCAGCGGCATTCTGAATTGTTGGCAGGAATTTCAACATAGAATCTCTGGAAACACCCTGTTCCAAATTAGACCCTAGCTGATCCAGCCAGACCATCATCGATCTGGCTGCACATGTCGCAGCTACAGCAGGTCTCAGGGCACCTGCCGACATCTCCCATGTCCCTTTAAGGAACGAGTCAGCCTTTTTAATCGAGAGGATCCTTTAGGGAAGCCATGTCGTCGAAGGGGATAGATGATTTTTTAGACGCCTTAGATACCGCTGCGTCCAATTTCGGCGCCTTATCCCAAGTGTTCACCATGGGGTCCTCAAAGGGATACCTTCGTTTAAAGGCCGGTGGAAAAGAGCCTTTTTTCTCTGGCTTTTTCCATTCCCTTTTGATGAGGTCCTGAACCTTGTCATTGAGCGGAAAAGACCTACGCTTTTTAGGGTCTAGACCGCCAAACATTAGGTCCTGTGCTGAGAGTTCTGGCCTTTCGTCAGCCACCACCATGGTGGATCTGACTGATTTAATTAGTTTGTCCATTTGGTCCAACGGGAAACAGAACCGGTTAGACTCCTCTTCCGAAGAGGACGCTGAGGAGACAGACGTCTGACTCATTCTCCCTACTAGGGCCAACGGACGAATCCGACTGAGGCGCTAGGCTCCCTTCTTTTGGAAGGCTCCCCCTGGGACAGGGATTTCAGGGAATCTTTCACCTCCTTCCTGATAATCTCCCTAAAGGTACCGTCACACTAAACGATATCGCTAGCGATCCGTGACGTTGCAGCGTCCTCGCTAGCGATATCGTTTAGTTTGACACGCAGCAGCGATCAGGATCCTGCTGTGATGTCGCTGGTCGCTGAATAAAGTCCAGAACTTTATTTGGTCGTCCGATCGCCGTGTATCATTGTGTTTGACACCAAAAGCAACGATACCAGCGATATTTTACACTGGTAACCAGGGTAAACATCGGGTTACCAAGCGCAGGGCCGCGCTTAGTAACCCGATGTTTACCCTGGTTACCAGCGTAAAAGTAAAAAAAACAAACAGTACATGCTCACCTGCGCGTCTCCCAGCGTCTGCTTCCTGCTCTGACTGAGATCCGGCCCTAAAGTGAAAGTGAAAGCACAGCGGTGACGTCACCGCTGTGCTGTTAGGGCCCGAGCTCAGTCAGTGTCAGGAAGCAGACGCTGGGAGACGCGCAGGTGAGTATGTACTGTTTGTTTTTTTTACTTTTACGCTGGTAACCAGGGTAAACATCGGGTTACTAAGCGCGGCCCTGCGCTTAGCAACCCGATGTTTACCCTGGTTACCCGGGGACCTCGGCATCGTTGGTCGCTGGAGAGCGGTCTGTGTGACAGCTCCCCAGCGATCAAACAGCGACGCTGCAGCGATCGGCATCGTTGTCGCTATCGCTGCAGCGTCGCTTAATGTGACGGTACCTTAAGGGTTGATGTGAAATCAGGAGACTCTTCCGCCACCTATGGGAGCGGAGAAAAAGGCTATGTAATTTATCTGGCGCTACCGCTATCAGTGTTCCCATCAATTTATTTCCTACCGTCTGCCGTACACACGACTGACAAAGTCTCTTAGGGTAGGCGTCTGGCAAAGGGCAAGCGCATAGCACGCACTCCTTGTTTTTTGCTTTACCAGCGCATTTTTTCCCCTACGGAAATAAGCATAGGAAAAGACTGCATCAGGGTACATTCACGAAGATCTCTTACCCAGGCAGCAGCGGTAGGTACCGGATTACTGGGGGGTCGGTCCAGATCCTTCTGTCTCGATCTGCGACTGGCCTGATTACTGCGTCCGCGGGCCTTCAGCTGGGGGTTCGCATGGGACTTCTCCGAGGATCTGTCCTGCTCCTGCTCCAGCAGACCGACAGCAGCTTTCGGCTCATCCATAGCTGCAGATGGGCTCACAAGCAGCCCTGCAGCACTCTGTCTGGCTATAAATAGCCCTTCCCCCGGATCCGGATATAGTGCAGGTGCGTGGCCAAATCCACCCCCCATTTGCAGATCACTGCTCCACCCCCCCCCCCCCCGCACCCAAACGCTCCCCCCCCCCGCACCCAAACGCTCCTCCCCCCGCCCCCGCCGCATGCAGGACAGCGGCGTTTTTTGCAAAAAAGCCGGCCGGTGTTTGACTTCCGGTCCTGGCCCCCCCCCCCCCGTGCGTCACTTCCGGTATCGGGCAGAGCGCTCAGGAACGCGCCCGGAAGCAGGGGGACGGTGCCGCCGGACCCCCCAGCCGCCCGCCACTACACCATCGCCGTCTGCGGCCGCAGCACAGCGGCGATTGTGGCAGAAGCCGGCGCCCGACCCCCAGCTCTGGTCCCGAACCGAAAGGAGCGCACAGGACGCTGCACCGCACCGACGGGGATCAGAGCGGGGAAGACCGAGGCCCAGGGGGGGGGGGGGAAACATACTTACCTCGCTGACCACTGGGGATGGACCTCCTCCGGACGTCGCTCCACACTGCACTGCTCACTGTCGTGGAGTCCTACCCGGACCCACCGTGGCGCTTCCAGGGACCCGCACTGCCCGAGGTAGGAGACCCCCTCGCTACCTGGGTCGGACAGCCGGCCTGGGTATTGATAGGAGAAACGAAGTCGTATCTGAAGGGAATCCTGTCCTCCAGGAACAGGAAACCAACTGATGCGTGGGAGAGGTGCCGCCCTTATGTATCTGTAGGTTTCCTGTTCCTGAAGGGCGGATCCCCTCTCTCCGTAGTGCGGTCATGGACGACCGAAATAGAGAGAGAGATATATATATATATATATATATATATCTCTCTCTCTCTCTCTCTCTCTCTATCTATCTATATATATATCAGTGAGATATTATACTTCACAAAATTGAATCCACTGTGATCCCCGGCTGTAATGTTAGTATTATCTTTTGCTTCCTCCCCTGCCCAGGAGATGTTGTATGCTCCTTACACGGTCAGACAGAATTTTGAAAATGAACTTTTGTTCGTGGGAAAACCCCTTTAGGCTACTTTCACACACAGCATATTTGCTGCGTATTTTTACGCGCGCGTATTTTGCTGCTGCTTTACCTGCGTTTTTTTACGCAGGCAAAAAACGCAGCTGCTTTCACACACAGCGTTTTTTGCTGCGTTTTTTGCAGCTGCGTTTTTTTCAGCATTGTGTACTGAAAATAAAGTTTGTTTGAAAAAAAAAAAAAGGGGAAAAAAAAAAAAAAAAGAGTCATTGAGGTCATTTCCTGTCTTTATGACTCAGAATACAATACACACTGGAGTTAACATCATGTCGATTCTGCCAGCTGCAATGGCCTTGAGCCAAAGACGCCTCAGCAAGCGGAACAGACATCAGCTGGGGTTTACTAACCCCACTGTCACTAACCCCAGGTTATTAGGGCAGGCGTCAGTCAGACGCCCCCCCTCGTAACCCTGTACGGTAAGGCCATGTTCACACGCTGCGGTTTTTACCGCGGAACCGCCGCGATTTTGATGCTGCGGGTCCGCAGCAGTTTCCATAGCGTTTAAATTAACATGTAAACCCTATGGAAACCGCAAACCGCAGTGCACATGCTGCGGGAAAAACCACGCAGAAACGCAGCGGTTTACAACCCGCAGCATGTCACTTCTTTGTGCAGAATCGCTGCGATTCTGCACCCATAGGAATGCATTGAACCGCTTACTTCCCGCATGGGGCTGTGCCCACGTTGCGGGAAGTAAGCGGATAATGTGCGGGTGGTACCCGGGGTGGAGGAGAGGAGACTCTCCTCCAGGCCCTGGGAACCATAAAATAGTGTAAAAAAAAAGAATTAAAATAAAAAATGATGCTATACTCACCTCTCAGCGCTGCCCGCGGCCGTCCGGTCTCAGTTGCTGTGCCGAACAGGACCTGTGGTGACGTCGCGGTCACATGACCGTGATGACGCCGCGGTCACATGACCGTGACGTCACGAAGGTCCTTGTCGGCACAGCCGCTTGCAGCGCCGGGGAGATCGCGACGTCAGAGGGTGAGTATAACCAATTTTTATTATTTTTTACATTACTATTGATGCTGCATATTGCTGCATATGCAGCATCAATAGTACAGCAGTAATCCCGCAGCGGAAACCGCGGAACAAACCGCGATAAATCTGCAGGGATAACCACAGCGGTTTTGCCCTGCAGATTTTCAATTCCGCTGCGGGATTAACCCGCAGAGGAACCCGCAGCGTGTGAACATGGCCTAAGGGTATGTTCACACGATCCTGATTTCAATCCTTTTTTTTCAGGACAAAAACCGCAGCTCTTGGCAGAAAACGCAGGTGCGTTTTTGATGCGTTTTTGATGCGGTTTTTAGTGCGGTTTTTTATGCAGTTTTCTCTGCAGATTGTCTGTGTTTGACACAAATAAAGCTTTAACTGCAGTGGGGGAAAAAAAAAAAGAAATGATGTCATTTCCTTGTCCAACCCTTTTCTTCTTCCATCCTCCATTTTGGGACTAAACACCAAAATGAGTGGACGTGTTTTGAATGACAGCGCTCCGCAGAGTGCTGAGCGTAGGCCAGATCACAGCCCGCGGATCCAGCTCTATCCAGCTATTTAAGTCTACGTTCACATTTGCGGTCTGCGCCGCAGCGTCGGGCGCCGCATGCGTCATGCGCCCCTATATTTAACATGGGGGCGCATGGACATGCGTCGCACTTGCGTTTTGCGCCGCATGCGTCACTGCAGCGCACGCATCCGGCCGCAGAGGACGCAGCAAGTTGCATTTTTGCTGAGTCCAAAATCAATCAAAAAAAGGACGCATGCGGCGCACAACGCAAATGTGAACATAGCCTAAGTGCCACGTATTTAAGTGCCACGTATTTCAGTGCCACGTATTTCAGTGCCACATATTTCAGTGCCACGTATTTCAGTGCCACGTATTTCAGTGCCACGTATTTCAGTGCCACGTGCCACGTATTTCAGTGCCACGTGCCACGTATTTCAGTGCCACGTATTTAAGTGCCACGTATTTAAGTGCCACGTGCCACGTATTTATGTGCCACGTGCCACGTATTTATGTGCCACGTATCACGTATTTCAGTGCCACGTATCAAAGTGCCACGTATCAAAGTGCCACGTGCCACATATTTCAGTGCCACGTATCAAAGTGCCACGTGCCACATATTTCAGTGCCACGTGCCACGTATCAAGGAGCCACGTGCCACGTATCAAAGTGCCACGTGCCACATATTTCAGTGCCACGTGCCACGTATTTAAGTGACACGCGCCACGTATCAAAGTGCCACGTGCCACATATTTCAGTGCCACGTATCAAAGTGCCACGCATCAAAGTGCCACATATTTCAGTGCCACGTATTTAAGAGACACGTGCCACGAATCAAAGTGCCACGTGCCACATATTTCAGTGCCACGTATTTAAGTGACACGTGCCACGTATCAAAGTGCCACGTATCACGTATTTCAGTGCCACGTATTTAAGTGCCACGTGTCACGTATTTAATTGCCACATATTTAAGTGCCACGTATCAAGATTTTCCATGGAGAACAGACACATCCAGAGATATGTCTGCTCTCCACGGCTGCAGCAACACACTGACAGGAGCCATAGTTCCTGTCGGTGTGTCACTGCGCATGCGCGAGCGAGTTTACCGGCGGTCATTGACCCCGGCACTCTCGCTTAACGGCAGTGCTGCGTGGGAAAGTTCAACGCAGCTGTACTGCCGTTAACCGAGACGCCGGAGCCATTGAACTCCGGAACAGTACGCGATACACTGCTAGGAGCTTCGCTCCTGGCAGTGTATCGCCGGAGAGCAGCCGATCGGCGTGGGACACTCGTTTTATGGATTCTGCGGACAGGGAGTATGGATTTGGTTTATTATTTTTGGATTTTTTCCTGGAGGATCGAGGGCTTCGCCTACAAGTGTGCTGTTGGTGAGTATATACTCTGTGTTATATGTTGTATGTACTGTGTGTCATGTATGTGTATTGTGTGTAGGTGTTTTGTGTAACTTTACAATTGTGCTAAGTCGCCGGACACAGGGACAACTCTCCCATCCTAATACCGGATGGGAGTAGTAGTCCCATACGGCGACTTAGCACAATGGTGGCACTAGCGTCGCATGGGGACACACTACACGCACACACACACACACACACACACACACACACACACACACACACACAAGGACTCCATGCTGCTTCACTGGGGGGCGGGGGCTTCCCTCTTCCTGTCCGACGTCACGTCCGGTCCTGGGTGTCAACCCCTCCGTACAAAGACGCCGACACCCAGGACAAAGGCGCTGTGTGTGGACGGTAATATGGGGCCCTATGGGGATACGCAGACACGCCGCTGCGTAAAGAATTGACATGTCAATTCTTTTTACGCCGGCGTGTTTGCAGACAAAAGCGCCGCGTTTTTTTGCGGTGTGTCTGAACGGCAAAGTGAATTTCTCATTCACTTTGCCGGCAGACGAAAATGACATTGCGCATTTTTGAAAAGCGCCCGCAAAATAGCGCTCAAAAATGCGCTATGTCTGAAAGTAGCCTTAATGTGACCGGCTTCCTCTGCCTGTAGACACGTTGCGCATCTGCTACAGATATCGGCCGAATGATTCACTGCACCTGCACGTAATTCACGCAGTAAATCAGACCGCTGCCATCTTTGTGCAGACAGATTACGGCGGTCACATTAACCCCCTTTCTGACCTCCCTGGTCAGAAGCCCCGCTTTAATGCGGGCTCCGGCGGTGAGCCCGCATCAAAGCTGGGACAGTCAGCTGTTTTGAACAGCTGACATGTGCCCGTAATAGGCGCGGGCAGGATCGAGATCTGCCCGCGCCTATTAACTAGTTAAATGCCGCTGTGAAACGCAGACAGCGGCATTTAACCGGCGCTTCCGGCCGGAAACGAGCACATCGCTGACCCCCGTCACATGATCGGAGGTCGGCGATGCTTCTACATTGTAACCATAGAGGTCCTTGAGACCTCTATAGTTACTGATCCACGGTAGCTGTGAGCGGCACCCTGTGGTCGGCGCTCATAGCACACCTGCATTTCTGCTACATAGCAGCAAACATCAGATTGCAGAGCCAAACGCGTTGTGCTAGTTTCTAGCCTCCCATGAAGGCTATTGAAGCATGGCAAAAGTAAAAAAAAAAGTGAAAAAAAAGTGAAAAAAATATATAAAAGTTTTAATCACCCCCCTTTCGCCCCAATCAAAATAAATCATATATAAAAAAAAAAAATCAAACCTACACATATTTGGTATCACTGCGTTCAGAATCGCCCGATCTATCAATAAAAAAATCATTAACCTGATCGCTAAACGGCATAGCAAGAAAAAAATTTGAAACGCCAGAATTACGTTTTTTTTGGTCGCCGCGACATTGCATTAAAATGCAATAACGGGCGATCAAAAGAACGTATCTGCACCGATATGGTGTCATTAAAAACGCCAGCTCGGCACGCAAAAAATAAGCGCTCAACTGACCCCAGATCATGAAAAATGGCGCAAATTTTTTTTTTTGTTTGTAATTTTTTTAACCACTTAGATAAAAAAATAACCTAGTCATGTTAGGTGTCTATGAACTCGTAGTGACCTGGAGAATCATAATGGCAGGTCCGTTTTAGCATTTAGGGTATGTGTACACGTTCAGGAAACGCTGCGTTTTTGACGCAGCGCTGAGCCGCAGCGTCAAAAACGCAGCGTCCAGATGTTACAACATAGTGGAGGGGATTTAATGAAATCCCGTCTCCACTGTGCATTAAAAAACGCATGCGTTTTTCCCGCAAAAACGCACATGCGGTGCGTTTTTTCAGAACGCAGCATGTTGCTACAATGAGCAAAACACGCAGGAACACCGCAGGTGACCTGCCAGTGACCTCAGGTGCATTTTTGGTCAGGATTTTACCTGCATAAAATCCTGACCAAAGCCTGCAGCAAACCTGAACGTGGACACATACCCATACCCTCAGTGAACCTAGCAAAAAAGCCAAACAAAAAAACAAGTGTGGGATTGCACTTTTTTTTGCAATTTCACCGCACTTAGAATTTTTTCCCCGTTTCCTAGTACACGACATGGCAAAACCAATGATGTCGTTCAAAAGTACAACTCGTCCCACAAAAAATAAGCCCTCACATGGCCAAATTGACGGAAAAATAAAAAAAAAAGTTATGGCTCTGGGAAGGAGGGGAGTGAAAAACGAACACGGAAAAACGGGAAATCCCAAGGTCATTAAGGGGTTAAAACTGTGCATGCACTCCTCCTGGACAAAGATGGCGGCAGTCAGTGAATCATTCGGCTGATCCCGACGACGGCATGTTTGCGACGGTGTTCCGCGGGTGGTACTGCGTAAGAGGCTGTGTGAGAGTGAGTGAGTGACCGAGCGTGCGTGTGTTCTGCTGGTGGTACCGCGCAATAGGTTGGTACCAGCAGCAGTTTCCATATTGAGACACCCATCACTTGGGTGTCCCAATATGGCGGTTGGTGAACTACCTCCGCTTGGAGTTCTGGGATAAGGTGACATCTGGACAGAACAGGAAATGAAAACATTACAAGGCAATTATATAGATAGATATTGTGTGACACCATTATCAGATTTAAGGATACAAGAATTAAGTTTGAAAATTGCTACATTTTCACCAAATTTCAGTTTTTTCCATACATAAACGCAAGTTATATCGAAGAAATTTTACCTTTAATATGAAGTACAATATGTCAAGAAAAAAAAAAAAAAAAAAAAAAAAGTCGTTAAGGGGTTAAAACCACCTAGGCAGACAGACCACTTCTCAGTGTCCCTCCTCCTGCAGAGATTTCACACTGACCAGTACAGGAATCAGCTGTCAATCATGCTAGGTAGAGACTGATTACACTGACACACGATCTCAAATTCAGTACCTGGTCTCCTCAGATGCTTGTATTATTAGGATTATACAGTCATTCTGACATGAATTTTCAAAGCAAGTCCACCAGCCTCATCAGGTCTAAGATTCGCTTAATAATGCAAGCAATTTTTAATGTGAAATCTGCTGACAGATCCATTTTAAAGCAGAAAGTTACACTTTAAAAATCACATTAAGAAGACTTTGCTTTAAAATGCATTGTCGACGTGTAATGAGGCTAAAATATGAAAAATCGGTCACTTACCAAACACTTTTCTGATCCAATTATTAGTCAGCCCTGCCTATATCATCTTTGTACTTCTGGCTTAATGAATGAGTAGAATAACACTTGTCTATTTGTTACAGAAGCGCCTACAGATTGACAAGCAGTTTTCCTGCCAGCAGAAGACATCACAGAGGTACGTGGGAAGTGAGAAAATGAGGTCAATGGGTAAGTAAGTGACTTCGGGGAAAAATGGTGAGAACAATGCTATAACCTTCAACGCTCAGGAGGAAAAAAAAAAGAATGCCTATAGGAAAATATAGTAGGAGAATATAGCACATGTTTACCAGATTTGGCAACATAAAATAAAAAAAAATAAAAAAAGGAAAGGAGGATGCTTATGTCAGTGTTGCTGCTTCCTCCATCTACCCTCTTCTCCAGAAATCATCCAAGGAGAGGAGTTCTTAAATCATTGGACAACAGTAATCCAATCATTTAAGGCTCTTTAGATGACATGTTCTTGGTTTGTGCTTCTCGCAGGTAAGTTGAGGTTTAATGTGTTTATTTTGCAGCTGTTTCAGAAGCAAGTCTCAGTCCAGTGCCTGAGCATAATAGTACTGGTGATCAGTCAGTGTTTAATTGGTTATGATGGTCTAAAATGAGTCATTTAGAAAAGGGAACAAGTGACTATGATACCTGGGATTTCTATGTTCTACTGCTAAGGAACAATGCTGTTTAGGCAGGTGGGAACATGGTGACATGTGAAAGCGATGGAAGCAACACATACCATACAGGCTAAAGTTTTGTGACACCTTGGTATTACACCTACAATAGATTTTATGAAATGCATTTAGAAATCCATACGAAGCTTTCACTCTCCTGGGAAGGTTTTGGCTTTTTTTTACAAGATTTTGCAGTGTGTAAGAACATTTTTGTCCATTCACCCAGAAGAACATTTGTGAGGTCAGACAATGATGTTGGACCAGAGGCCTGTCTCAGATTCTCCATTCTGCTTCATCCCAAAGATGTTCGATGGACTTGAGATCAGGGTTCTTCCACAACAAAATCACTTAACATGTTGTGACAACACAGCATTGAATCTTAATTATGCCATGCGTATATTTTAAGTAGGCCAGGAGACAGACTATTGTTCATGTGATGACTCTTGAATGGATTATTGAGTTGCAATTCTTGGAGGACAGGGACACAGGGTTATTAAACAATTGTTGTTTGCCAATATGTTGATTACCCATTGTATCCATGCAGCTTGTTGACCTGCAAATATTGAAGGACAAACTATGCATATTGATTAAATAATAATCTCATCCCACCTTCCCCTTGACCTGTGGATGATGGTCTAAAGCACAATTGTGAACTATAAGAGGGGGATCTGCCTCTGTTCCCAGAGAAAATCTACAGGTTGCCAGCTTAAAGGGAACCTATCACCCCGTTTTTTTCGGTATGAGATAAAAATACTGTTAAATAGGGCCTGAGCTGTGCATTACAATAGTGTAGTTTGTGGACCCCGATTCCCCACCTATGCTGCCGAAATACGTTACCAAAGTAGTCATTTTCGCCTGTCAATCAGGCTGGTCAGGTCGGATGGGCGTGGCTTCTTCCCCCAGATATTGCGTAGTTTTCCGTTGGTGGCGTAGTGGTGTGCGCATGTCCAACGTCCCCAATCCTGCACGGGGGGGTGAAAACAGCAGCGATGTCCGTTATTCCATTGGTGGTCGGTGGGCGCGGCCATCTTCCTTTGGCCGCGCGTGCGCAGAAGCGGCGCTCTGCTGGCCGCGGCTTCAGGAAAATGGCCGCCGCGATCTCCATCTGCGCACGCGCGGCATCCCGCGGCCATTTTCCTGAAGCCGCGACCAGCAGAGTGCCGCTTCTGCGCACGCGCGGCCAAAGGAAGATGGCCGCGCCCACCGACCACCAATGGAATAACGGACATCGCTGCTATTTTCACCCCCCCGTGCAGGATTGGGGACGTTGGACATGCGCACACCACTACGCCACCAACGGAAAACTACGCAATATCTGGGGGAAGAAGCCACGCCCATCCGACCTGACCAGCCTGATTGACAGGCGAAAATGACTACTTTGGTAACGTATTTCGGCAGCATAGGTGGGGAATCGGGGTCCACAAACTACACTATTGTAATGCACAGCTCAGGCCATATTTAACAGTATTTTTATCTCATACCGAAAAAAACGGGGTGATAGGTTCCCTTTAAGAAATCATGGCCCGAGCTGGAGGAATACAAATCTGCTCCATTGACCATCACAGAACCCTCAAAGAATCCAGGCTGGGACAATCAGGTCACCTGGCCATATACCTCACTGCACTCAGGTCAGCTTCCTAAGCTTGTCGTTGCCTTCTTTCTATGGGTGCCCACCAAAAGTGGGGTGCCACAGCACAGGAGGGGGTAGTCAGCCCTGGAAGCGCACAAGTTCTAATTCCGGTAAGCAAGCGGAAGGGCGAGACTCTATAATTTGCACCATCTTGGGTATTTACTGGGGGCTGTTCTATAGGGTATGGTCTGTTGGAGGTTCAATAAAGTATAGCCACAATGTTTTACCCTCATCTTGTGTGTTCTGGGTAGTATTTTGCCTACGGGAAAGGAAAGTGGGCATTCAAGTGAGATGATCCCTGGTCCATGAGATCTTAAGACAGTTGGGCCAGGGGATGAGAGCACCCACTGATTCCAGTGTCTCCATACATGTCCTTACGCAAACAGAAAAAAGGGCCTTTCCAAAAATAATTCCCACAAAAATAAAAGCATACAATTGTCCAACATGCTCAAACAGAAAGGGTTGTTGTCTCCAGTTACAACAGTTGAAATGCAATAAATGTAACTTAACTTCATTAACTAGTATAGCAATACAAATACTAGCGAAACTAAGTTCTGACCAGTAGATACGAGCAACATTGCAAGTATTACTTCAGACTAATTTCATATAGGAGGACATTTTTTTATTTTTATTTTTTAAAGAAAAACTAACACACACCACTACCATCAAAATTTATATCCTCTTAATATATTGCAATCATATTATATGGCACTGTGTACTTACAATTGCTCATTTTACCCTATACCCAGCTAACTCTTCTCTTTTCTATTAGGTCTATCACATCAAATAATTAAAAATACAGTGCTATGTACTATGATGATTGCAATATATTAAGAGGATAAAAACTTTGATTGGAGGAGTGCTTCAAAATCTTTCGACATTTCAAGAAATAATGCCACATAATACAGTCCTAATTCAGGCCACAGGAGGCACCAAAAGGGATCTTGCTGACCTACAAAATAGATGATACACAGAAGAGTTGGGGGTATAGTCAGTAAACTTTTGACATGCTTGTTTTGCCGTGCATACCTTTTGCTAAGATCTGATGGATGCTGCCAGTTCTGGTGCTCCTGACTGATTTGCTTCAATAATGAGTTCAGTTCAATAGAAGGATCTGTTCAACAGATGCAAAGAAAGTCAAACGCAAATCAACCTTAAACTTTTAAATCCAATACATTAAATGCATATGCACAAATGTTTATACATCCCGTTATCACACATTAACACATGTAAGATGCAATTTTTCCTCAGATAAAAGATGAACTGTAAATTGCAGCACTAAACTCCTTCTGTAAATTCATTTGATATAATAATGAACTTCCCATTAAACTAAATATTTATCTATTTATTTTACTCATTTATATAGCGCCATTAATTCCACAGCGCTTTACAAACATTATTGGCACAGTCTACATTGGGGCTCATAATCTAGATTCCCTATCAGTATGTATTTGAAAGGGGAAGTAAACCAGAGTACCCGCAGGAAACCCACGCAAACACGGGGAGAACATACAAACTCCTTGCAGATGTTGTAGTTGGTGGGATTTGAACCCCTAAGGCTACTTTCACACTAGCGTCGTACGACGCACGCCGAATTGCATCGTTGCGACGTACCTACGCAAGCAGTGAAAGCGCCGCACAACGGGGGCAGCGGATGCTGTTTTTCAACGCATCCGCTGCCCCATTTTGAGGTGCGGGGAGGCGGGGGCGGAGTTCCAGCCGCGCATGCGTGGTCGGAAAAGACGGTCACAACGCCCCAAAAAACGTTACATGCAACGTTTTTTGGTTGCGACGGACCGTCGCACGACGGTTGCGACGTGTGTCAATGCTTCGCACTGCGTCGCTAATGCAAAACGACGCATAGCGACGTGCAGTGCACGACGCTAGTGTGAAAGTAGCCTAACCACTGAGCCACCGTGCTGCATCTACATCAATTGTATTGATATATGCATACATGTTACATATTAACACATGCTACCTAGCCCCTTTTCACCACGGCTAGGAAAATCCTGGTCAGAGGTACAAAAAGCAATTAACTATAATCTTTAAAGAATCCCTCCCATTAAATGTTGTATGCCCTTCACCTGTGTAAAGGTTTATGTAATGTAGTGTAAATGTGTTAATATATGCACCAATCGCTGTCATACTGCAATCTACAGTGAGCCAGACGTTGCCCTACAATGTAAATCTATGAGGGCTCAATCTGATGTTCCATAGACTGACATTGTAGAAGCAACTTCTGGTTCACACAGACTAATGTAGTCAGCATTGCAGTCATGTACATGAGAAGAGGACCACAGCGACGCTGTAAACCAGGAAAGTCAGCTAACGGTGATTATATCAACACTTACAAATCCAGGAAGCTCTGATCTATCAAAATATAAAATTATTAAACCTTTAGAGTAAATGTGATAAAAGAAAAAAAAAATGTAAATGCCCCCCAAAAAATGTAACTGCACCTCCTGGGGAAAAAAAAAAAATGCTAAAAAGCAGACAAAACACAGTATGTACTCCCAAATTGTATCAATACAAAATGTCAGACACAATAAGTGAGTCTTCACTCAGTATACCCCACAACATACTTTTTTGGTATCGCCATAATCATGCTGACCTGAAGAATCATGTTGCATGGTCATTTTTACTGCACAATATTAAAACTGTGAAAAAAGCAACTACACACTGCCCAAAACAATTGCGGAATTACACTTTTCCCCCACCATATCACCACACTTAGAATTTTTTCCCACACCATTTTCCCATACTTTATATGGTAGCAGGAAGGCATAATTCAAAGCTACAACTCATCACACAAAAAAGTCAGGCCCTCATACAACGACAAAAAAACAAAAAAAACAAAACATAATTATATATTATATTAGATTATATATTATATGTGTATGTTATGGCTCTTTGAAAAAGGGAGATGAAAAAAATAAAAATGCAAAAATTATAATTTGGTGAATCCTTAGGGGTTAAACAAATCAATCAAATACATTTTTCTATAAATGGCTTCTATATTTACGGCACACAAATATATATATATATATATATTTTTTTATATATACAATGGGTTAATTACCCTCTGACGTAAATTGTCTTGGACTAGTAATGTGCATCAAGACACGATGACAATAAACGTTCTTATCCTTCTCCAACTGAAAATCCGGTATAGAATCTCTAAAATACACAATATTAATTCAGCCACAAAAAAACCATATCCAAACATCATTAGAAGAAAAGCCTAGTTAAAAAAAGCATTTAATAGGATAGATAATTGAATAGAATTAATTATAAATTAGGAAATTAAAATAATTTTATGGATATGTAAAGCGGTTACATACGCATAAGAAAGTTCCTTAGATTATATCCAAGAACAAATAATCTTTAAAATGAACTATAATACAATAATCTAGTATCTCTATGGTTCCACTAATGGCAGAAAATGTGGCACCTGAAGGATGGTCTACACAATGGTGCAATTGCAATCCGTGGCTTTTCTTTTTTAGGGTCTGTAGAACTTTGCACTTTACAACATGGAGGGGCTACAACCTGTTTAGTGGGAGCAAAAAGAAAAAATAAATGACTGACATTAGAACATTTAAACAGCTAAAGTTGTAGGTAACATCAATCCCTTAGTCATCGAGACAACTGTACATCAGGCATGTCAAACTCAGGGTACCCCGAGGGCCACATGAGTAACAAGAGGTTGTTGCAAGGGCCGCACACAGCAGCTAATGTCACACACGTATTGTAACAGCAGTCATGAAAACAAGATATGAAGTAGTAATATGTAACAGCAACATATATTTGCAGTGCGCAACAGCAACTAATATATTTAACAAAAATACAGCAATTAAAAACTAAACATTTATTTGCTATCATTTTTTTCAATCATTAGTGTTTTGTCCTGAGGCTTGACACCTCTTTGTGCTAACAACTGTTGGTATATCAGGCTGAAATGACAACGCAGTGCCTACTTTGATCAAAGATGATAAGTGGTGATCAGTCAGCCTTGTTCTCTGAGAAGATTTTGTATGGGGGTGTCTGTGTCAGACTGGAGGAGCAGATCCTCTTCTATTATGGGGGTCCCTATATTTCTGGAGGTGGAAGTACCAGGATCTGATCCTCCACCCTCCAGAAATATAGGGACCCCCATAATACAAAAGGATCTGCTCCTCCAGTCTGACACAGACACCTCCATAGTACAAGGATCTGCTCCTCCAGTCCTACACACCCTCCCCCTATGCAGCAGGCAGGTTTCAGAGTCAGACTTCAGCTCCACCCGGTCCCCGTGGCCGCGTCTGGAGCACGCCACTTACCACCGACGACGTCACCTGGACTCTCCAACCACAAACTGAACACACAGCGAGTGCGAGTGAGACAGTGACGACGAGTCACCGGCGCAACGACCGTGAGTGACGACGAATGAACTGAAGCAGCCTGTCACACGCTCAGTGACGTCAGCCGCTGCTGGCGCTTCCCTGATGCGGAAGTGCCAGCGGCTCTCAGCGGTTGTCATGGCCCAGGGCGCACGCAGGGACAGGACTCCTCTTGTTGTCACTCTCACTAGTCACAACAAGCAAGCGAACCGGGCCGGCGCCGGGGGGGGGGGGGGGGGGGGGATTATCTCACTGGTCTGTCAGTCTGTGGGGGCGGACAAAGTTTGAGACTTTTGTGCGGGCCGCAGATATGCCTGTAAAGGGCCGCATGCGGCCCGCGGGATGCGTGTTTGACATGCCTGCTGTACATGATATAAAGCCTGTTTTACATAACATTTTATTGTAATTTTTAAAACAGTCTCACGTTTTTATATTGCAAACAAAAAAAACTCCCAAATATTCGGATCTGTACATGAACACACACACACACACACACACACACAATAATATCAAAAACACACATATACATATCTATCACAGAGTGCCTTAAAAAAAGTATTCATACCCCCTTGAACCTTTCCCTTTTCCACCTTTTATTCACATTACACCCATTAACTGAAATCTATTTTATTGGTATTTCATGTGATATACCAACATAAAGAAGAAAGGATATGTAAAGTGTGAAGGAAATGGTGCACGGTGTTCTAACCATTTAAAAGAGAACCCGTCACGTCCCCCATGCCCTCCAACCCAGCAGCATTCACCTGTGTATGATTAAACTCCTACACTCCTCCCCGTGTCTTTTGCAACATCAAACAGGATTTTCCTCCAGGATTGACTTGTATTTAGCGCCATACATCTTCCGATCAACTCAATCCAACTTTCCCGCCCCTACTGTAGAAAATCATAACCATAGTATGAGGCTGCCACCACGTTTGATTGTAGGGATGGTGTTTTCCGCCACACATAGCATTATGCATTTAACCCCAAAAAGTTCTACTTTGGTCTCATCTGACCATAGCCCCTTCTTCCACATGCTAGCTGTGTCCCCTACATGGCCTTTTGCAAACTGCAAGAGGGACTTTTCTTTCTTCTTGCTTTTAACAAAACTGCATTCCATATAACATTTCTTTAATCCTTAAAAGTTAAAAATGACATACTGTATATTCAAAAATAAATGAAAAAACAAACAAAAAAACACCGCAATTAAAAAAAAAATTAAAAAAAATTCTACTACATCAAGTATTTTGTATGATGAAAGCCATGATTTTTAAGGACAGTACCAAGTGTTCATGGCATGTAATGAACAACTTGGTGACATATTGTTGCAATATCTTTTTCCATTCTTCAAGCAAAATGGACCCCGGGTACAGTCCTGCCCCTGCTCACCGAAATCTAATTAGCAAAAAACGTCAAATGGTGATTAAACAAGAACACAGCGGATATCTTCACCAAAAGTGTCAACTCAATCAGTATTACATCCACGTCTTTACATTACAAAATTGTGCTGTCAGGTTCTCTTTAACTAAACCTACCACTATCCTACAAACAAGGCTCTCAGGTCCATAGCGTATGGGTCTGTGGGGTTCCAGCTCCTGACCTAACAGATGATTAATGGAGGCGACAGCTGACAGACCTCCACTGATCGGATGTTGATGACCACCCTATCACCCTGTACAAGCATTTAGTTCCTGACCTCACAAGTGGTTTTTTGACTGGTTTTGGCTTACAAATACTGATGTAAAATACTGAACATGTGAACATGACATGATGTAAGGCTGCAAATCCACACCCGGCCATGGATCTGATAACATGAACTAACCGCTTTTTAGGTCCATTTAAACATAGCATAGTGGAGTGGATTTTATGAAATCCCGTCTCCACTATGCGTGCGAACACGCATCCGGCGGCCCTGCGTTTACGGACATGCGGGACGTCTTTTTAGAATGCAGCATGTCCGTTTACCTTGCGGCGACTCCGATTGTGTTCAATGAACACATCCGGAATCACCACGTGTACAGAAGGGGGCGGCGCTTTGGGCGGAGCGGGTTTTCCACTCCGTCCAAAGTGCCGACAATCCAGCCTGTGGACACGCACCCTAACAGTTTAGCTCACCTCCGTTTCATCTTAAAAAGTCGCAAACGGAAGCAGAGGGTCAGTTTGATTCCTGTAGTGTGCAGGATTTTTCTCTTTTTTTTTGGGGGGGGGGTGCAAATTGAGATAAAACTTTGAAATTTGTCAGACCTCATTACAGGTCCTTATGCTTCAGGTTCTAATTAATATCCAACAGATCCATCACAGAGTGAATTTTGTGTGTTTCCTCTCCTAAAATGGAACACAAAAATTCAGATGTGAGGAGAGGCTAGTCTGTATTTTGTGTGTACCCCACCCAAATTATTTGCACGCTGACACCCTACAGACGGCTGTCAAGTCGGAGTCAGTATCCATTTTGGTGGAGTCGCAGTCAGTATAAAATGGAACGACTCCTAAAATATATAATAAATGGGTACAGTAGTACAATGCAGGATGTGCTGAATATTTTTTTATAATTTTTGGAAAGTTATGAACTGCCCTATAAATGTCTGTTCTGTTCCTGATCTAAGGATCTCGGATTTTAGTGGAGATGAATCTGTGCTGCATTTTATGCACATGCTCAGTAGTGAAGCATGTATGAGGGAGTCGGTGGTCAGGGAAATTGGGGAGTCGGAAATTTGGCTTACTGACGCCACAGCCCTGGTCCTACTACTATTTTTTTTTTTTTCTTTACTTTGGAGTGTTGCAACACTGAAGAGTAGGATACAAAGTTTGACAGGGCACCAGAAAAGTACCGTACTAGGAGAGCTGAGTTTTTTTCCCTACTTCATTTTGGTTGCTTGGTTGGAAATGCACTAAAATTTCACACCAAAAAGTGCAATGTGCAGCAGATTTGTCAGTTATTTCCCCATGGGCTTTTTCTAGATTTGCTGCTGAAATTTTCCAGAACAAATCCAGTCTGTGTACTTTCTCTATGAACGGCTTTGTTACATATTTCGATTAACTGGTCACACTACCTTGGTCAAGATGGTAAAATGCAGAGGAATTGAGTGGAGGTAAAAGCCACTGGGATCTGAGCACAGAAAGCAGCATTGTGAGGAGGGCAACCAGGGCAAAAAAACATTGATGCAGAAGGAGCCTTAGGGGGTTAGCCATCTCAGACTCAGAAAAGTCAGAAGAGGACTCGCATCAGAGAAAAATGATGTGGCATGGAGAACTTAAAGGGAACCTGTCAGCAACTTTGACCCCACTAAACTGTTTATAAGCGCAATGTAACCCAGTGAAAGATGAACTCCTAGGGACTTGTGAAGGAAAAGATTCTAAATTGTGTGATGTTTGAATTGGAAAAAAAAAACAAAAACACACATTTCCTTTGCTCAAGAACCAAGAAGATCGTTTCTCCTTGCGGAGAGTGACATGTTAAGCGAAAGCATTGCTCCGCAAGGAGAAAATACTTCTTGGATCCCGGTCAGACACCTCTCACACAGCCAAAGCAGATCTCACACTTGATGAGGGGCAGTACCCCGAAACACAGCGTCTGCAAATTGAGATTCTGGCTTTGGCTTTTATCCTGAGCCATAACTGACAAGACTCGTTAAAGGGTCGACATTGACTTGTAGGATTGCTACTTTCTATAGGTGGCACTAGAGTTCAAATTGTCTCTTCAAAGAGGAAGAGAACTAGCTTTGCTCAAGATGAATTTCTACTGCGACAAAAATGTCTTAAGACGGAGTTTGGAAAACATAATCTTGCATAAACTGGACTCGAGATTATAGCTGCCTGCCACTATAATCTAATGTGTGTAATTAACCAATAAAGTGGCTATGCAGGGGGGGAAACTACTTTGGAAACCCCCTAATTTACCTTTAAATATAAACGTTTGACCTATCCATAGTGGGAATCTTGCCAAGAATCACTTATTAGTGGTCTCCGTTATTCCTCCATCGCAACGCCAGACACACTGGCGCCCCCTACTGTTTGTAGATTGCCATAACAGACCTATATATTGTCAATCCAGTGTCTGAAGTTTGAGGAATACTCCTTTTTAGTGGTATGCAAATGAGTTAAGTGCATAGGACAAGAGAGTGCTCCTATGAAAACTCTTCGGGTTCATTACATTCTTAGCGTCTCCCTCTCTCTGCTGATGAATATCGGACGTCAAGTATCGACGTGAAAACTGTGCGCCTGGGCAGATCAGAGGTCTGCTCACTTGTGCGCACTAATGTGACGGAGGGAAAAGGTTTCAGTGTTCTACTAAACATTTACCACTAAAAACATGGATTTCTCAAGATGCAGACAACGGTTTGACAATATATAGGCACCAAAGAGTTCATGTCTCACTGGGATACAAGCTACTGTGGGGGCAGGGAAATACCGTATATAAAATTTATGCATTTTGTTTTAAAGTAAGAATTGAGGAGCAACTCAGACGAGTTACTCTGATTAACTGTCCCGCTCTACTGAAGATTTGTCTGCCGAATCATTACAGAGAATTGTCCAATTAATTAATTTAGCTAGGAAAACCCCTCAATTGGGAATTATAATGTTATGGTCCGTTGGAAGATATATGAACGGTGGCTCACTATGAGATCTGCACCTAGGGGTAAATTCTCACACTGCAGATTTTTCTATGGCTGAAAATGTATTTGAATGGGGTTGTTTCAAATGAATGGAAAAAGTGGACACATTTCTGCAACAAAATACATTGTAAATACGCAACATGTGAACATGCTGTAAGGCTAAGGCCTCTTTCACACTTCAGTTGTTTGGCGTCAGTCTAAAACCGTCATTTTCCTCAGATAACGGATCCGTCATTTTTTTTTTGGCGGATCCGCTATTTTCCCATAGACTTACAATAGCGACGGATTGTGACGGATGGTCGTCCGTTCCATCCGCCATGCGACGGATCCGTCGAAATTTGGCGGACGTTGTCTAGACATAGACGGACATTGAAAAGTTTGTCAACGCCGAAATGGCGGTTCGCGACGGATCCGTCACGTCCGCCATTCCATAGAATGGCCGCTTATGGGCGACGGATCCATCGCGACCGTCATTTCGGCGGATCCGTCGCCCCAATCCGCTTTTTCAATTGCGCATGCTCCAAAAAGTAGATACTTTTCCCAGACAACCCCCAAGTAACGGATCCGTCAAAAAAATGGATCCGTTAGAACCGTTTTCTCCACAATTGTGACTGATCCGTCACTATGTCGGAGACTGACGCCAAACAACTGAAGTGTGAAAGAAGCCCAAGACATTGCAATGCCCATCACAGAGTGTTGTGCAAAAGAAAACTGCTGGGGTAAAAGGACTGCATATCTTATTCAACTGGCATGAAGCATCCCTTATGCCCATCTAATAAAGCACACTTAAACAGATACCTTTACTTAAAAATCCATGTATAATAGTATAACAGCTGAATACTGACATCATTTCTGGCCTTGAAAAAAAAATCCTCCTACAGGCTGCAAACTATTCACCAACACTGCTGGTACGGGCATTTAGCCAAGTGATGAAATTCACCGCTTAGTCTGTCTACAGCAGATATCTGTAGCTACTGTCTCCGTTTCCAAGGACAGAAATTCTTTTTTTTTTGCAAATGCTAGCAAAATATGGACAGGGTTACTGATTATGGGACAGTCTCAGTACAGACTTTGTTGACAGCTCTGGACACAATTATTTGTAAATGCAATTGTCTACTGGACATATGACAATAGTGGCATATGTTGGATCTTGACTCCAGGATACACTGGATGCCATTGGGCCTTAAGATATTTAGGGGTCTATGGAGAGGTCATGTCTAATCAGCTGGCACCAAGCAAAATGAGTGGTCAGCAGCGCTACTGGAAGTGTACAAAAGAATCCTATATGTTTTAAAAGTGTAGACTCTAAGCTTTGAATTTGTATTCACATTCTAATTGGAGTAAGGGTTTAATATGTAGCTGCCTCTTTTTAAAGGGACCAAAAGTAATTAGACAATTATCTCAAAAGCTCTTTAATGGTCTGCATGGGTTATTCCATCATTAATCCATCATGAATCAGTTAAAAGGTCTGGGGCTGATTCTAGGTGTGGCATTTGCATTTTTAAAGGGAACCTGTCACCACGTTTTTGGAAGATGGGATAAAAATAGCGTTAAATAGGGGCAGAGGTGGGCGTTACATTAGTGTTTGTTATGCGTTTATTACCCACCTAAGGCTACTTTCACACTAGCGTCGGGAACAACCCGTCGCTGCGCGTCGGGCCGACGTTCCCGACGCTAGTGTGTTCTCCGCCGCACAACGGGGGCAGCGGATGCATATTTCCCACGCATCCGCTGCCCCATTGTGATGTGCGGGGAAGTGCGGGGAGGTGGGGGCGGAGTTCCGACTGCGCATGCGCGGTCGGAAAAAGCGGACCGTCGGGAGCAAAAAACGTTACATGTAACGTTTTTTTCTCCCGACGGACCGCTACCATACGCCCAAACGCCGCCAAACGCATTCACCGTTTGGAAATGCGTCGCAAATGCGTCGCAAATGCGTCGCTAATGTTACTCTATGACGAAACAACGTATCCAGCAAAAACTTTTGCTGGATGCGGCGTTTCGCAAAAACGACGCATTTGCGACGTATTGCAGTTAACGCTAGTGTGAAAGTAGCCTAAGTTGCCGAAATACCTTTGCAAAGTCTCCGTTTTCGCCTGTCAATCAGGCTAGTCTGGTCAGATGGGCGTTGTCTTCCCCCAGATCTTGTTTAGTTTTCCGTTGGTGGCGTAGTGGTGTGCGCATGCCCAAGGTCCCGAATCCTCTGCCAGGGGATTTCAAAGAGCGCGGTGTCCGTTATTGCATTGGTGATCGGTGGGCGCGGCCATCTTCCTTTGGCCGCGCGTGCGCAGAAGCGGCGCTCTGCTTGCCGCGGCGCTCTGCTGGCCGCGGCTTCAGGAAAATGGCCGCCGCGATATCCATCTGCGCACGCGCGGCATCCCGCGGCCATTTTCCTGATGCCGCGGCCAGCAGAGCGCCGCTTCTGCGCACGCGCGGCCAAAGGAAGATGGCCGCGCCCACCGATCACCAATGCAATAACGGACACCGCGCTCTTTGAAATCCCCTGGCAGAGGATTCGGGACCTTGGGCATGCGCACACCACTACGCCACCAACGGAAAACTATGCAAAATCTGGGGGAAGACAACGCCCATCTGACCAGACTAGCCTGATTGACAGGCGAAAACGGAGACTTTGCAAAGGTATTTCGGCAACTTAGGTGGGTAATAAACGCATAACAAACACACTAATGTAACGCCCACCTCTGCCCCTATTTAACGCTGTTTTTATCCCATCTTCCAAAAACATGGTGACAGGTTCCCTTTAAGTTGTTGCTGTGAACCCATAACATGAGATCAAAGGAGCTCTCAATGGAAAAGAAACAGACCTTCCTTAGCTGAAAAGAAAGACGAAATCCATCAGAGAGATAGATAACAGCAATGTTAGGAGTGGCCAAATCAACAATTTGTTTAATTCTGGAAAAAAAAAAAGCACTGGCGAGCTTGGGAACTAAAAAAGGTCTAGACATCACAGAAGACAATAGTGGTGGATGACTTCAGAGAAGAATACTCTAAAGGAAGGGGAGACTTCATGAGAGCAAATATAGAGAGTTCACCACAAGATGAAAACTATTAAATCAGCCTTAAAAATAGAAAAGGTCAGATTACACTTTGCCAAAAATCATCTAAAGAAGGCAGCCCGGTTCTGGAAAATAATTATTTGGACAGATGAAACTAAGATCAACCTGTACCAGAATGATGGGAAGAAGAAAGTATAGCGAAAAATTGGAACATGATCAAAAGAACACCACACCCTCTGTAAAACATGGTGGAAGCAGTGTGATGGCATGGGCATGCATGGTTTCCAATGGCACTGGGTCACTAGTGTTTATTGATAATGTGAATAATAACAGAAGCAGTCGGATGAATTCTGAAGTGTAGAGGGATAAATTTTGTGCTCAGATTCAATCAAATACAGCAAGGTTGATTGGATTCACAGCAGATGGACAATGACCCAAAACATACTACAAAAGCAACCCAAGAGTTTAAAGGGAACCTGTCACCAGAAATACGCTATGAACCTGCATATATGGAGTTAATCTGCAGATTAATAACATTATTAACCTGCCCGGTGCCCACCCTTTGCCTTAACTTTATTCTCCCCGGCAGCATTCAGTCATGGGAGTGGAGCCTGCGTGAGTTCAGTCACCTCTGAGTATAGTAAGCAGCGGCTGTAGCCATGCCCCCATATCTGAAGGTTAATAGCTTTTTTTAATTATTTTTTTTGTGACAGTTTCCCTTTAAGCCACACAAGTGGAATATTCTGCAAAGGCTGAGTAAATCACCAGATCCCAACCCCATGGAAGATGCATTTCACATGCTTAAAGGGGTGGTCAGAAGGTAAATTTTTTTTTTTAATTTAGTGCCGTAATCTAAACTAATTTCTAATAAGTTTGCATTAAAAATTCCTTACAGTTCGATAACTACACTAACAGCTGTTGTATTTTTCCATACTTTTTGTGTGATGACGTTTTGTTTGAGAACACCAGTGCATTCTGGGATACTCAAACAAAGTGATACCAGAGGGTAGAGGCTGCGGTCACTGCTGCAACCTCTGACCCCTCCCTGAAATGAAGCCTCATTAGTGACGCTCGTTTCAGGGGTGGGGCTAGTCTCTGGCTCGTGACTGCTGATATGAACCAGCAACAGAGCAGGTGCTGCGATTGTGCACAATGACAGCGCAAGGGACCATCCCCGCCCCGAAAACAAGTGTCACTGATGCTGCTTAGTGTCAGAGGGGCGGCGAAGGGGGCTGTGGCAGTGACTGTAGCCTTTGCCCCTATCTCAGCATGCACTGCGTCAAATAAGAAGTAGGGGGCAAAAAAAAAACAAAAACCTACAACAGCAGTTAGTGTAGTTAGGGAACAGTAGGAATACTGCAAGTATATTAGAAAATAGCTAAGATTACGACACCAAACAGATAGGGCTTTAGATTTACAATTTCTGTGACCTTCAGACCACCTCTTTAAGTCAAGAATTAAGGCAGAAAGACCAACAAACAACTGAAGTCAACTGCAGTAAAGGCCTGGAAAAGTATCGCAAAGGAGTAAACCCAGTGTTTGGTGACATCCATGGCTCCCACACTTCAGGCATTCACTGCCTCCAAAGGATTCTCTACAAAGTATTAAAAATTAGCAATTTATTTTTTATGGTACAGTTAAATCGTCCAATTACTTTTAGCCCCTAAAATGAGGAAGCTTTGTTTGCATCTCAGTGGTTTCATTTTAAATAATAATAAAAAAAAAAAGTGGCATGTGGAACCCAAATCACAAAGACTCGGCCACTGTCCAAATATTTCTCGACCAAATATATATATTACAAACACACACATATCTCTCTCTCTGTAACAGTAAAGAATCGACAAATGCCGAAGCTCAGTGCTCTGTATAAAACCCCCTTCAATCCAGTACTATTCTTACAGAACTTCCACAATAAGATGGTAAGAAGCCTACCTTGGATTGAATGCCGTTTGCAGTTGGTGCAGCACTTGGAGTTGGATCTTTAAGGCTTGTAGTAGACTGAGGATCGTTGTGCACGGCTTTATTTTCTTTAACCTCTGAAGGCTTTTCAAACTCTACAGTTTTTCCAGCTCCCAATGATGCAATGCTCAGTTTTGTCTCAACAGAAACTACAGTGGAAGTTGTGGAAGGCACTTTTGAGGGCTTTGGTTCAGCAGTATGAGGATAATGAGGATCCTTTGACAAGTTTGCTGCATCAAGGGAAAGTGGGGAGTAATGCTGTGCTGCAACTGAAATACTGTTACATGCCGCATTGGCTGTTGAAAGCTGATTAAACTCTGAACCCTGAGGTGGTAATTTAGAGACTGATATTTCAGAACTCTTACCTTTAGTGGTGATGGCAGCCAATTCACCACCATTGTCTTCATCTGATGAGAAGGGAGACCCAAGACTTATTGTCAAGACATTGTCAACGTCACAATCAAATGGAACGTTGAGGATCTCACTTCGATTCAGTGCAGCTTCAACCCTAGACAGAGTCTGCAGAAGATGTTTTGGAGAAAACGAATTGGGAGCCTGAGAAGAAGAAACTCCCTTTATGTCCAACAATGGTGTAGACAGGTCACTGTCCACCACTGTTTGAGCAGTAGGGAGCTCATTTGGAGATTTCACATTACAAACACTAGACTGGATTGCTTCACTCACCTCTTCTCGGTCTAAGGCTGACTGGCAGGGTGAGGGTGGCATTGCAGCATAGTTGTCTCCCTCACTCTCTTCAGTCAAAGTGTCAGAAACATCCAGTGTTTTGTAAAGTGAAGCTGCGCTATTCTCACCTTGACTTTCTGAAGGTCTAAATGGGTCCACACATGTAGTGACCTCATTACAGGTTTCTGGGGGCTCAGCAGCATGGTAAGGGTCAATAATGTCCTGCAGAATGATGTCCTCTTGTTCTGAAGTTAAATTAGCAGTGTCATCAAAGTCATCCTCATCATCCGAACCATGCAATAAAGAATCCTCCTCCTCCTCCTCATGTTCCACTGTATTTTCACTTTGTGAATGAAAGGATGAAAAATGTAGGTGCTTGGTGGCCGAAGAACGGCCAAAGGAAGATGAAGGTGTGCTACAACTAAAGGCATCGTGACGTGATCTCTTGGCCCAAGGGGTGAGTTCTGCAGCTTCATCTCTTTCACGCTTAGACCCAGTTGCTCGATCATTAACAATACTGATTTTTATCTCTTCCATCGTTCCTGGAAAAGGGTCTTCCCAGTCTGTTGGGTACAACAACACTTGCCGCTCAGAGCATACTCCGGGCACGGATGGATTACGGACTACATTCATAGGTCAGGCTGTTCAAGATGTTCTGCAGAAAAAGGCAATTTTATTAATAGCACAACACTAAAAGACTGACAAGTAAAGGAATCATTTTATATGAATAAACATTTTAATACACTGTGTGCAGAATTACTAGTAGACTATTTTGACCATATCATTTTTATGCAGATTTTCAAACGCCAAGCTATACAACCTTCAATTCTTATTGGTTGAAGCAGATCAGGTGCCTTTGTGTAATGATTAGGGTGAGGCCTAAGAATATCAATGCCCTTTATCAAGATGTGCAGAATTATTAGGCAGCTTGTTTTTCCTCATGCAAAATGGGCCAAAAATATAGATTTATCTGACTCAGAAAATTAATAAATTGTTGAAAATCTTAAAAGGGATGGAGTACTCTTGAAATTGCTAAAATATTGGACTGTGATCACAGAACCATCAAAAGTTTTGCTGCCGCTAAAAAAAAAAAAATTATATATATATATATATATATATATATATATATATATATATATATATATAAGAAAAGATGTAAATGAACTGCCAAAGGTTTGAGGAGACTCAACATGCAATTTGCAGCTTTATCAATTTCTAAACTTGAGATAGCCCCTTTAAATGGTTATTCTTATCTCCCCAACTTATCGGACCTGATCGTATTTTGCAAAGACTGGACCACAGACACCTATCACAAGGCTGAAGGCAGAGAAGGAACAAAGATACCCTGACGGAAGCTTGTTCGTAGCTAAGGTCATATGAACGTAGGGAAAAAAAAATGTTTTTGATCCCTATTGTAGGCTGTAATTTTTGTTTTGACATCCATATGACTTTTAGTTTTAATGTTAAAAATATATATATTACACTAAAAGGTACGTGCTCATTTTTCTATGAAATTTTTTAAATGGATCCATTAAAAAAAAAACAAAAAAATATGATACAGTGCAGGTGGTCTCTCTATTACATCAGTTATTTTTTCACACCCACTGAAATCTATAGGCGAATATCATAAAAAAAAACAAAAAAAAAACAGATGGGACTAAAGAATTTTTTTCCCTACACAGAACTTTGGTATGGACTAACACACTGACTAACATTGGCGTGTGCAGTTCGTCTTCCATATGGACCGAAAATAAATTTATGTAAATTAAACCTTCTCCCTCAATTACATGAACGAAGAAAAACTTCCCCAATCGTGGTTCAGGGACCCATGGTCTTAAAAGCTATGGTCACTTGCCATGGAAAAGAATACTTTTTACATGTTAGTACAGAGTTATTAATACAAGTTAACCAGTATTGTTTCCATCTGTGAACATCATTCATTTTCAGACCCCTTGACATGCAGTTTGAAGTCTGATCCAAGTTTCAAAATTTTCTCTTGAGGGGAGTGTCCCTCTCTGTGAGGTCTGTGTGTACCCCTCATGTATCGGTTGTATGTAGCGATTGTAGCCAGGTATATTTTTACTCTAAAACACCAAAGAATTTTCAGAGAACTAGGGCTGTGGAGTTTGCGTAGGTATAAAATGGACTGACTGGCTCCTAAAAGATATAACAAATTGGGTACAGTAGTACAATGCAGGATGTGCTGTAAATTGTCATAATTTGGGAAAGTTATGAACTGTCCTATAAATGTCTGCTCCGATCTAAGGATCTGGATCTAAGGCTACTTTCATACTAGCGTCCTGTGACGTAAGTCGCAATGCGTTGTTTTGGAGAAAAAAACGCATCCTGCAAAGTTGCCGCAGGATGCGTTTTTTCTTCATTGACATGCATTAGCAACGCATTGCGACGTATGGCCACACGTCGCTTCCGTCGTGCGACCGATGCGTCACGCTTTGGCGGACCGTCGGCACAAAAAAAGTTCCATGTAATTTTTGTGCGTCGTGTCCACCATTTCCGAACGCGCATACGCGGCCGGAACTCTGCCCCCTACTCCCCGGACATTACAATGGGGCAGCGGATGCGTTGAAAAACTGCATCCGCTGTCCCGTTGTTCATTTATTTCACAACGTCCGTCGGGCCGACGCATGGCGACGGCCCCATACTGACAGAAGTGTGAAAGTAGCCTTAGTTTACTTTATGTACATGCTCAGTAGTGAGGCAGTGCTGGGGAGGGAGTCGGAGGTTTGGGTTACCGACTCCACAGTCCTGCAGAGAACACAGTTGGCAGCGATGAGGAGAGACCAAACTAGTCCGGTAAGTCCAGTTGACTAACAGATCACTCCTTATGTACTTACATGGGAGAGACCTGTCAATCAACTAGATGGGGCGAAGCCATGGAGTTTCAGAGTAAAACAAACCTGGCTCAAATATCTATTGCCCGTGCTTCAGTCAGCATGAATCCATACTTAAGGATGGTGCACACATCTTTTCCAAGTGGATTCCACTTGAAAAAGCACTGTAAAAAATGAACATCATGCATAAAAATGTAAAAACCACATTGCTATATGCATGTTCAGTCTTTTGGTACTTCTGTTAACCGCTTCAGACAGCTTCCACTAGGAAAATGCTCGCTCGTTATAGTTTAAATAGAACAAAGACGGAAAAAAACGCCACCAATGCCGCTTTGGGAAAAGGACCATTGGTATTTTCCTGAACCGGCATCGCCAAGAAAATCCTTTTGTGGGCCCGCCAGAGTCTTAAAAACACCATGTGCACATAGCCTCACCATTAGTGATGAGCGAATATACTCGCTACTCGAGCACGCTCGGGTGTCCTCAGAGTATTTTTTAGTGCTCGGAGATTGTTTTTCTTGCCGCAGCTGAATGATTTACATCTGTTAGCCAGCATAAGTACATGTGGGGGTTGCCTGGTTGCTAGGGAATCCCCACATTTTCTTATGCTGGCTAACAGATGTAAATAATTCGGCTGCAACAAGAAAAACTAAATCTCCGAGCACTAAAAAAATACTTGGACACCCGAGAGTGCTCGGGAAATCTCGAGTAACGAGTATATTCGCTCATCACTACTCACCATCTCTCCTTTTGCTCCTTGCCTCTTTGGATACGCCCCCTGAAGCAGCTGGGTGATAGGCGCATTTGTCAGGGTTACACATTACTATGCAAGTTTGCCTCCTATACTCTTCTTTCTGATGTATATGTTAGCCATTAGGGAATCTACTGCAATATATACGTGGGCATAATAAGTATATAATGTTTATTGACTTGGGAGGTGTTTTGTTAACCCTCCAATGATCTACTATGTTTTTAAATAAATCGGTTATCTTTAATAAAGTTCATATATTTGTGAGATATTTTGTAACACCGTTTTTCTTTTTGTTTATCTCCTAGCCTATAGCCCGATTATTGGGCCCTTTCAACGTGCTCTTCGCTGGCAGTTAAAAGACAATCGATGGGCTACATACAACCCAATCAGCAGTGGTTTACACATGCTTGCCGACGATCATCCTATGCCAAAAGAACATCATGCTATTGGCAGCACATCACCTGTTTACACTGGCAATGTGCTGCCGATAACTATTTTTAAGACTCCTTGAAAATAATCACACTTCTTGAACGACCTTTCTGTTCATTCGCCGGGATATTTCTGGCCTGTGTATCTGAGTCACTAGTCAGGAGAGAGAATTCCTACAAACACATTTAAATGGACCATTAGATACAAGATTAGTGCACAATCCCTAAATCTTAACATCTCCTTCTCGAATGGTGGATTTACACCATTAGCTGTTAAACGACCACCATGCCGCCTACTCGTTTTGCAGGTCTCTCTCACTGGTGATTGACAGGCCTGAGTGTCTCTGCAGGCATTGCTCATTTAAGGCAAACAGGGCTGTCAATCACCAGCGAGGGAGGAGGGAACATGCAAAACTTAGAGGGGGCAGGTTGCACGAAGCCTCTTGACCGACAACGCTAGGGTGCACTGAGGACCCTAATTAGCATATGTGATTAAACTGCAGAAAAATGGCAGCAATAAAAGCACCAAATAGGATTATTATAGTGGCGATATCCCCTATAAGAACATGTGCTTAGTTTATACTGGAGACTGAGAAGACTTCATTCCCATAAAGTGGGTCAGAAAGGGTTTTGTAAAACCACACCAAAAATTGCACTGAAGGATTCTCCTTAGGAGGGGATAAATGCTCCAAAATCTGCCGCATACCAGACAAGGAGGGGAATTTCACCTGGATTAAAGCGGATGACCACCATATACACCTGTTGTGTGCACGAGGTTGAAGTTGGTTTCTTCAGCTTTTTACAGGTTTTACAGGTCTGTCACCGCATTTGACTTATCTAAATTATTAATATGGGCATACAGGTTATAGAATGCAGAGGACAGGTCTACCTGTGTGTCTCACATCAGATGTGCTGTTAGTGAGAAATCTTCTTTTATCACTTTATATAATCTCTTCCACAAAAGGGAAGCCTGGAATGGATGGTGCCTGAAAGATAACTCTGCCTTCAGAGCTTGTTTTACATGAAGGGGGAGTTACCAGTGTGATGAGTAATAGTCGCTCTCCTGACCTCAGGGTAGAGCAGTGTGTGATTATACCTGAAACATCTGTAGGTTCCTCACAGCTTCCATCTTGTAGGCAGACAGTGTTGCAATATTGATACAATACAGCAGAGCTCAGAGAGAAGCAAAAAATGTGTTTGCAAGAAGACAAATTTCATTTCTCCTGTTCTGTGTTGATTACTTGTGTGATAGAAATATATATATCATGTAGATCTCACTTGCATGTATACTCCTCTATAATCAAATATATACTTATATGCTCACAGCTAATATATACATTATAATCAATGGTTTAAAATGGCTGACACAAACTGAACTGATATAAGCCTGATATAACCCAGACAGATCATATGGTGTTTTTCAATCTTAAAAACAGGAAATCGGGTCAGATGTCTGAGATAATGCCTAGAATCTAGCTGAATCTTGCTGAAACGGCAGACCAACAGTGTCAGGTGTCTCCACTTTGTCCTAGACAGAGAACTCGAGTTTAGTTGCTTGATCAGCAGTCATATGAGCATTAATCACAATATTCCATATATGTTTAGATAACCAATGACAGAGGAGCTAGACAATATGGTAATTAACTAACCACCCCTGACAACCCCTAACCACTCCTTTCTATGTGAAAATATAAAACTATGTATGTACAATAAAGTATCAGTATTGATGGAATGTTGTTCTGTCACAGTTGTGTACAGTCCATTCTTGATGAGCGCTCAAAATACTCAGTCTAATTGGGAGCGGCCACAGCACACACAGGGATATATTTATCCAACCCTAATATTTCCATAACAGAATGGCCCCCAACAGCGAGGCACGGATGAAAGCAAGGGATCCTTCTAACCGGAGATACGGAAGCTGTAGCGTGGCCTGGCACAGGGGCAGGAGACTGCGCAGCTCCATAAGTAAGGTAAGAAAATGTTATCATCTTACCTGAAAGTCCCCTGTGCCCAGTCCTTGTCTATGCTTCTTGCCGGTAAGATGTGGTCACAAATTCCCAGGTAGTGTAAAAAATCCGTAGCCACGAATCCACCCTGGGAGGTGTCTGCTGTGGACCGTGTATGTGTTTGTGTAAAATCCGAGAGAGGAAGAAAAAGTGACTTTTGTTTGTGGTTGCTGAGAAACAGACCGCAGGAGGCCAAATCGCTCGATAAGTTATTGCAGGATTCCCGTGCATAGGAGGAACACGCAGAGTTCCGGGGCAGGTAGTCCCATGTTCCAGGCACGGGTAGTGATAACTTAAGAGGGCTACTGCAGATTCCCGTAGTGCCGGCGATCCAGTCAGGACGTCCGGACCGGGGTGGTAGATTTCCCGCTTGTTGTGCTTCTCAAGCACTCAGGTGGCCCGGGCGCAGGTGCGTCCAGTGCGATTGGCAGTAGTCTGTTCCCAGCGCAGCCTGCATGTGTCACAGAATTTAAAAGGGCATCTCTCAGATTGTCTATCTGTCTGTTTGTGTCATGTACTATTGCCGCTTTAAGAAGCAGAAATAGTTCTCTTGTCCGAACTTCCTCTTTCTCCGTGCTGTTTAGCAGAGAGATATGCATTGTAAATCAAACTGTCACATTTTTTTTTTTTTTTTCCGGACTGTTTTCAGCTGCAGTGCTGGGTATGTGTAGTTTTTTTTTGTGAAGAAGTGAAATTTAAGTTGTATCTATCATTTTTTGATGTGACCTAAAGAGATTCTAAAGGAAAAAAAAAAAAAAAAAAAAAGAGAAAAGCCGTTTTCATTTTTAATTTTTTTAACTCTCTTAGGGGGTCTTTTTTCTTTTTGCGGCATTTTAAAGTTTTTTTAATTAAGTTTTCCTCAATCTTCAATCTCTTTACCTTTTTATTTTTTATATATATATATATTTTTGAAAAAAGTTTTTTTTCCTTTACTATTGTATCAAAGTTTTGAGTTTTTGGTTGTGAACTAAGTTTTTGATGGTTTTTCTTATCGTTTTGGGTTTTTCTTAGAGTTTTATATACTCATTTTTAGAAGTTTTTTTTAGTACTGTTTTCTTTTTTCATTTTTATGTGTTTTTCATTTTCATTTTTTGCTTTTGCCATGGGGAATAAAGTGGCCGAGCAACAGGAAAGTCTTTTTACTTCCTGATGAGAAAACAGCCCCTAGATAGTGGCAGAATACGAAGGTGTTAAGTATGTGAAGATTTTTGGAAGGTATAAAGTACGTGAAATTCATTAGAATGGCAGATTTCAAGCTGCAGAGTGGCATGACGTAGAAAGGAAAATAAGGGAAGTTAGCTGATGTTAGATTGCTGAATACTAATACATGGTATGAAGTGGCAGCAGAGCTTACATCGTTTAGATGGTACAGAAAGTTATGTGAGCAAACCAGGAAGTGATTTTTGTGGGTATGAGACGGGAGAATCTGCGCAGTCTGCTTTTAGCAGAATCCATGGTGTAGGTAGTTATTTTTGCACAGTATGTGGTGCGCCCCGTCTCTCCCTACAGGGAGAAGGCATAATTGCTCCTCTCTATTATTCTTGTTGTTCTCCTCTATCCTCTTTCTTTTTTTTTTTCTCTGTCAGTCTTTTTCTCTCCTCATTCTCTCTCCTTTCTCTCTCCTCTCTCTCCACATTCTCTCTCTCTCTCTCTCTCTCCCTTCCTACTACTCCTTTGTCTCACTCATCACCCCCTCCCTCTCCTTCTTCTTCCTCTTTTTTCCTCCGTGTTGCCGGCTGGGCCAACGCCCAATTCAAACAATATGGTGCTTACAGCACAAGGTGTCCCTGGCACAGTCCAGCCATTGCCATTTGTGATATCGGGGAAAGAAGGTGAAAGCCCCCCCTACAGTGGGCAGCCCCAGACATATCAGGCAGCAGTCAGCTCAGCCCTGGGTGCAGAGGGGGGAGGAATGATATCAGAACGAGCTCACTGACAGATCCTCCGTTACCTCATTTCACAGTCAACAATATTGTAACCCTTAAGGTTTTACATGAACTTTGATATCACCATGTATTGATAATGTACAGCTTCAGCACCGGTCAGAGCTGCCTACATCCACATTCACACCAACATGAAACTATAAGCCTAATCCATCATAGCTTCAGCAAGGGGGGAGACATCCTCACATAAAAAAGCAACTTCTAAGTTCAAAATCAGTCAGTGTACGACCCCAGTACAAGCTGTCACAACTATTCCTCTGATGAAGATGAAGAGGGAACATCATACATGCTGTCTAGTACTAGAAAAGAAACCCACAGGCACCAAGAATGCAAGGGCAGATAGAGGCACCACCATTACACTATGTGCACTGCACTTCAAGTCAGGTGACAATTTTCCAGACCCAGGGATGCATCCTATGCCATTTTACCGAAGAATGTAGCAGAAGCAGCAAACATATGCAGGCAGCTGCAATGATCTCTGGGCCATGAATGAAAATAGAAGCAGGTGATGCACTCTGGCCAATCATGAAGGAACAATTCAAACTTCCAGCAGAATCAGACATACACGCTTGGGAGTCAGGGCCACAGCTAATTGAACAACTCAGAGAGTGGGCCAAAGGCAGATTGGCAGGACAAGCCATGACATGAGCCAAGATAAGACAGAGTCTGTAAAGAAGTTTCAGTGCAGAGTAATGCAAGTATTCCAAGACTTGGGCTTCACCATTGATGACCAGATACACAGGCCTTTGTGCATGGACTGAGACAGCCAATCAGGAAACCACTGATAGTGGCTAGGCCTAGGAACAGGTCAATAGCAGTGGACTGACCCAGAAAAAAATGTTTTATGTGCGCCTAGGAGACTGTTCAATGCCAATTGTCACCAAAACTGCCGCTATTATAGCACCACAAAGAGCGTGAAGAAGGAGCTGGTGCCGTGCTGCTGAGAACACCAGAAGGGGAGCCAGAGGTGAAGACGCTACAAAGTGCCGATCGACACACCGGAAGAACCGCTGCAGACTCCAGAGAGGAGACACCGACCTCAATAAGGTTAGCAAAGGGGAGAAGCTATGTCAGACCAGGGGTAAGAAGTGACGGCAGATGCAGCCGCAGCCCCTGTAACGCCCCAAGACCTTGGGTTGGATGCAGCCGCCGGTCTCATGGCACCCCGGGCCTCGTCACGAATGCACCTGCAGGCCCCGTCTTACCACCGCAGCTTCAATCAGCAGGCCGGACCCCGCTGCCGCTGCAGTACCCATCAAGGGATTGAGTCACAACCAGGGGTGCAGAAGACAGCCCCTCTCATGGTGACCACTGACCTGGAAGCCCAACCACCCTACAAAGACAGAAGAAGTGTCAAGTGTTACATCTGTGGCAAGTTTGGCCATTTCCAGAACCAGTGCAAAGCACTCACGCCCCCGAAGAGACTGGACCCATGCAATCCAAGAGTTGGTCCAGAGAAACAGGTCAAGGAGGAAGTGCAGAAAGCAGTGAAGTACCCCGTCCATAGGACAGAGGCAAGCAAGCCAGGTCTGCAAGACACTACGCTCCTGACATGTAAAACTTCATCTGCAAGACCAGTACCTCAAATTACCCTTAAAATGGATGGCGTTGTCAGATCCAAAGTGGTGCAGCCAGAAGTGTGATGACACCTGTGGAACTCGCTGATCCCACCTGCCTATCAGAATTCTCTGTGTCTCGCATGGGCATTGATGGTCAAGTCAGACCTTCTCAGCTTACAAAGCCACTGAGCGTGTGAACTCAGCCAGGACACTCTATCCTGTCCCAGTTTGTGGTGTCAAGGAACTTCCACTCAACCTGCTGGGAGCGAACCTACTGCAGAAGCTGAAGGCAACCACAGTGTTCCACGAAGATGGGACAGTGACACTTTCTTCATCCCTGACCCAAGAAGAGTCATGCTGGCGGCCCTACAAGAACATTAAGCAACCAATGAGGCCTACCCAAGGAGGTACTGGATGTAGTACCAGAAAGTCTATGGTCTAAGGGACCCCAGCACGTGAGAAAAACCTCAAGTTGCCCCAGTACGGGTGTCACTCAAGCCATGTACCCCGTACCCTCGTAAGGCCCAGGCCAGGCCTAGAGTCAAGCTGCCTCTGACCAACTGAAGGTCTACCTGGAAATAGGAATCATTGTTCCTCGCAAATCGCCTTGCAATACCCCGCTTTTCCCCGTCAAGAAAAAGACTGTAAAAGGAGAGCCAGCCAAGTTCAGAATGGTATATAACCTGAGAGCTGTGAATGACACCACAGTGTTTGAAACTGCAATTATGCCGAATCCGCACACTCTGCTCTCGAATGTGCCTGCCACAGCAAAAGTGTTCACAGTGAACAACCTGGCTAATGTTTTCTTCAGTGTTCCCCCTCATCCGGAAGACCAGTTCCTGTTTGCCTTAATGCACCAGGGGGGACACCACACATGGACAGTGATGCCACAGTGGGCCCAGAACAGCCCTTCACAGTTCACCAAAGCAATGTCCACAGTTCTCACCAACTGAGTCACAGAACAAGCAGAAGTAACCCTGCTACAATACATGGACAATCTACTCCTTTGTGCAATTGACTTTGACACGTGTAAAGCCCATTCCTTGTATCTCCTACTCTACCTGGCGGAGCAGCACTGCAAGATCTCAAAGAACAAAGTCCAGTGGTGTCTGAAGCAAGTTACGTTCCAGAGACACTGTATTGCTCACCAGGCGAAACACCTGACAGATGACCGGAAGACCACAGTAGAGAAGATGGTCCCTCCGACAACTCCAAAGGTGCTACAGGCCTTCCTTGGTCTAGTTTCATATTGCAGAGCCTGGATCCCTGATGCTTCCGTCCTAATGCAGCCTCAGTGTGAATACGTCAGTGTGACCCCGTTCCTCCAGACAGATGTGGCCTTCAGTTCGTTCAAGAAGTTAAAAGGCTCTGTAGTCTCAGCGCCAGCACTAGGCCTATCCGACTACAAGAAGCCATTCCATCTCTACTTGATGAGAAAAGAAGGCCTTGCTACTGGAGTCCTGACACAGCTTCAGGGGGGAAAGCAGAGACTTTCGGACTACTTTTCAGCTTGCCTGGATCCAGTTGCAAGGGAAGCCTCTTCCTCCCGCATGAAGGCAGCAGTTGCAGCACACGCCCTCCTGGACAGGACTACTGACATCAGTGGAAAAAACCATTGGAAATCCTGGCTCTGCATGACATCTCAGCAATCCTCAACCAAACCCAGCTAAAACATCTCTCCACCGCCAGGCATCTTCGCCTCCAGTGCTCTCTACTCCTGCCCAACAATGTCACCATCTCCAAATGCACAGTCCTCAATCCGCCCACTCTACTCCCACTCCCAAGGGGGGATACAGATACGGATCCTCAGATAAAAAGTCTGATCAAAATCTGCATGATACCTTCTGCAGGGATCTGAATTTGCTCCGGACGGATGACCATGATTGCTTCAGCATCATGCAACAGGAAACAGCAGGACTACCCAAGGTGGCAGAAGAGCCACTGACCAACCCAGAGTTGATCCTCTATGTGGATGGCTCCAGATTTGCAGATGATGAAGGAAGATTCCACACGGGAGGTGCAGCGACCAGCAATCAAGAGATCCTGTGGTCCAGAAGTCTGCCGCCCAGTCTGTCAGCCCAGGAAGCAGAACTGATAGCGCTGATGAAGGCCTACCAGATGGCAGAAGACAAGACTGAGAAAATGTTTACCGATTCAAGGTACTTGCATGGCATAGCACACGACTTCGGACCCATCTGGGCTGCAAGGGACTTCATAACAGCCAGCGGAACAACCGTGAAGCATCAATGGAGCCATTAAGGACCTGCTGAACACACTTCAACTTCCAAAAGTGGTGACAATGCTAAAAGTCAAGGCGCATGGAAAACTGAACACAGTAGGGGCACGAGGCAACAACATGGCGGATATGACAGCCAAAGAAACAGTCAAGGGAAGACAATATGGACAAGTGGAAGAGGTCGTAGAGCCGGACGGCTACTACAGGACGGCTGAAGACAGGAAACCTGACAAGATGACATCCTGGGATCTGCTCAAAAAAGTTGCAAGAGCAAGCCCCAAAGGACAAGAAGGAATGCTGGATGCAGAAGTGAGCAACACATGAAGAAGGAAGGGTATACTAAATGGACTACAAACCCTGTTTACCCCGAAGCATGCACCCTATGGTGGTCCAGTAGGCACTTGGGCCCACACACAGATTAAAGACACAGATGAATGATCCGATTGGTGCTTACTGGTTCGCTCCAGAAATCTCCACCCTAACAGCCAAGTTCATAAACAGCTGTCTGACCTGTGGCAAATGCAACCCTGGAAGAATGAAGAAAGTTCCCACACATCAACTTGCCAGACCACTGTACCCCCTTCCAGAGGATCCAGATAGACCACATCCAGATGCCGCCAAGTGGAGGATTCGAATATGCCCTTGTGGTCGCGGACGTGTTCTCAGGATGGCCAGAAGCTTTCCCAGTGAGGAACCAGTCAGCAAAGACTACTGCAAAGAAGCTACTCTCAGAGACGAGATATGCAGCTATGGGGTCCCAGAAGTGATAGAGAGTGACCAGGGACCTGCATTCACAGCAAACCTCACATGAGAGATCTAGTCAGCAGTAGGGTCAGACTTAGGCCTACACACTCCCAATCACACTACTCAGTGTTAGGCACACTCCCAGAGGCCCAGAAAAGCTGTCACCATATGAAATTTTGTTTGTGTCTAGTCCCAGGTTAGGGGTATCCTTTCCCTTAGCAGCTGATTATGTAATATGATACTTTGTCTGCTTATGTAATTGAAATCACCAAGAAACTTGCTAACATCCATTCTCGAGTTTTTTTCTTCATTGCCAGATCCAGATTCAGTGTCCGGTATGCACTCCTAGAAGCCAGGAGACTGGGTGTTGGTGAAAAAGCTTGTAAGGAGAACACCACTCGATCCCAGATTTGATGGTCCTGCTCAAGTGCTGCTGATGACACCAAACTCTGTGAAACTGGAGGGAAGACTCGCTTGGATCCACTCATCGCATGGCAAGAAAGCTCCCCTACCAGAAGATGACACCCAAGCCAGAATGATGTTGCGGCCTGACCGAAAAGATGACCTACCTGATAAAGACTACACATCGCTCACTACACATGCTATTGACTAAGAGACTGATTGCAACGAACCCCCGTTAGGGACAGATCTCCTGACCGCCCATTTGCGAAAAGTCTGTATGGAGTGGGGCACAGGCGTTAGGCTTGTGTCAGTTCGCCAACAGCACAAAAGAGTTGCAGCGCTTTGGGACAGGAGGCTAGGATTAGGGCAAGTGATATCTAAGGGGGGCTTGTGATAGAAATATATATATCATGTAGATCTCACTTGCATGTATACTCCTCTATAATCAAATATATACTTATATGCTCACAGCTAATATATACATTATAATCAATGGTTTAAAATGGCTGACACAAACTGAACTGATATAAGCCTGATATAACCCAGACAGATCATATGGTGTTTTTCAATCTTAAAAACAGGAAATCGGGTCAGATGTCTGAGATAATGCCTAGAATCTAGCTGAATCTTGCTGAAACGGCAGACCAACAGTGTCAGGTGTCTCCACTTTGTCCTAGACAGAGAACTCGAGTTTAGTTGCTTGATCAGCAGTCATATGAGCATTAATCACAATATTCCATATATGTTTAGATAACCAATGACAGAGGAGCTAGACAATATGGTAATTAACTAACCACCCCTGACAACCCCTAACCACTCCTTTCTATGTGAAAATATAAAACTATGTATGTACAATAAAGTATCAGTATTGATGGAATGTTGTTCTGTCACAGTTGTGTACAGTCCATTCTTGATGAGCGCTCAAAATACTCAGTCTAATTGGGAGCGGCCACAGCACACACAGGGATATATTTATCCAACCCTAATATTTCCATAACACTTGTCTCACTGGTAACTTCCCCTTCATGTAACACAAGCTCTGGAGGCAGAGTAATCTTCCAGACACCATCCTCCCCAGAGCCTGGAAGAGGTCATTTACATGAAGTGATAAAAGATGATTTCTCAGCAACAAGGCATTCGATATGAGGCATACAGGTAGGACTGTTTTCAGGAGTCTGTAACCTGTATGCCCATATTAAACCCCTTTCTGCCATCGGACAGAATAGAACCCCCGCTTTGATACAGGCTCCGGCAGTGAGCCCGCATCAAAAACGGGACATGTCAGCTGTTTCGAACAGTCGCGTTCCGGTGCCTCCCATCTTCATACGATGACGTCCTCTTCTTGTCTTCCTGCCGTGGCTCCGGCGCAGGCGTACTTTGTGTGTCCTGTTGAAGGCAGAGCAAAGTACTGCAGTGCGCAGGCGCCGGGAAAGGTCAGAGGGGCCCAACACCTGTGCACTGCAGTACTTTGCTCCCCTCAACAACACAAAGTACACCTGCGCTGGAGCCGCGGCAGGAAGACAAGAAGAGGACGTCATCATATGAAGATGGGAGGCGCTAGACCAGGACCGCAGCGGGACCTCCCCTGGGTGAGTATAATATGCCTTTCAGGTTACATCGGGGGCTTAGATAAATACCATAAAAATAGAGTACTCGTCCAAATCTTTTTTGTAAAAAAGATAAAAATACACTTTTTATTGAACCAAATCAGTACAAATATAACAGCAAAGTAACAAGAAGAAATTCAGTAAGGGAACAACTAGAAACAACACTGAAAAAACAGTGATATCCCCTAGGTACATCTGCAGCTATTTCATATGTAAAGTGCAAATTAGTGCATGTCTCAAAACAGAGAGAAGGTAGGGAGAACGGGTGACTGTCATATTTCATATAGTAAGTCCCACAGTCTAGATAGCAGTCAGGTATCGTGCACCAGATACCCCCACCCAGATCCTCCAATCTTGCCCATCATGCAGAGTACCGAGGGGTCACCATCCACGCCCCAACGCGCGTTTCGCGTTAGGCTTCGTCACTGCCCCCTGACGAAGCCTAACGCGAAACGCGCGTTGGGGCGTGGATGGTGACCCCTCGGTACTCTGCATGATGGGTAAGATTGGAGGATCTGGGTGGGGGTATCTGGTGCACGATACCTGACCGCTATCTAGACTGTGGGACTTACTATATGAAATATGACAGTCACCCGTTCTCCCTACCTTCTCTCTGTTTTGAGACATGCACTAATTTGCACTTTACATATGAAATAGCTGCAGATGTACCTAGGGGATATCACTGTTTTTTCAGTGTTGTTTCTAGTTGTTCCCTTACTGAATTTCTTCTTGTTACTTTGCTGTTATATTTGTACTGATTTGGTTCAATAAAAAGTGTATTTATATCTTTTTTACAAAAAAGATTTGGACGAGTACTCTATTTTTATGGTATTTATCTATGCTTGCAGGAGTGTCCTTGTTATATATTGGTGATAGGATCTCTTCTTATGATACATACAACACACTGCTATGAGCGTGTGGATGAGATCGTATTTTCTTTGGTCCATACTGGGCTGTATATATTACATCGGGGGCTTATCTACAGCATTACAGAATGCTGCAGATAAGCCCCTGATGCCGGTGGCCGCAGCTCATATACAATTTTTGGGGTGACAGATTCCCTTTAAAACCGTCATCCCGGAATGCAAAAAATAAGCTCTCGCCAAACCCCAGATCATGAAAAATGGAGACGCTACGGGTATCGGAAAATTGCGCTTTTTTTTTTTTTTCAGCAAAGTTTGGAGGTTTTTTTCACCACGTAGATAAAAAACCTAGACATGTTAGGTGCCTATGAACTCGTAATCACCTGGAGAATCATAATGGCAGGTCAGTTTTAGCATTTAGTGAACCTAGCAAAAAGCCAAACAAAAAACAAGTTTGGGATTGCACTTTTTTTTGCAATCTCTCTGCACTTGGAATTTTTTTTCCCCGTTTTCTAGTACACAACATGGTAAAACCAATAATGTCGTTCAAAAGTAAAACTCGTCCCGCAAAAAAAAAGCCCTCACATGGCCATATTGACGGAAAAATAAAAAAGTTATGACTCTGAGAAGGAGGGGAGCGAAAAACAGCTACGGTCATTAAGGGGTTAATAGTTTAGATAGGTCAAATGTGGCGACAGATTACCTTTAACAAAAAACAAAACAAAAAAAAATAATAAAAAAAAAAAAAAATGCAGCGAGGTGACCTGATGCGAGTACATTTAAAAGCAGCTACAAAAATGGGCATCAAAGAGCATTACTGAAAGGGTTAAAGGACTTTTGGAAACTGCTGTCACCCACCATTATATAGATAGTGACTCCCAACCTCAAATTCAGGTCCCTGCAGCCTGGCCCAAATGGGTCGTGGGCTTCAGACCAGGCAGCAAGGTGAGAGAATTGGCGGTCTGCCCACTGTGATGCCAGTTCTGATACACCCTACCAGTTTGGGCCAGGCAGCAGGGACCTGAATTAGATGCGGTGCATTTCCACATTGTGAGGTAAAATAATTTAACCCTTTCAGCAATGCCCTTCAGTGCCCACTGTGATGCCCAGATTTGTGCCAGCTTTACATTTTCCGTTGATTCTATTAAGCGCAGTCACATCAGGGCTCCTCTCTGCATTTTATAACTGGCATTGTTGTTGTTAGGCTATGTGCACACGTAGGAAATGTGGTGCAGAATTTTCTGCACTAAATCTGCATCTGCAGATTTGATGCAGTTTCTGTGCAGTACAATGTAAAAAAAAAAAGCTGTGCAGAAAAATCTGCGCAGAAACGCTGCAGAACTGCACAAAAGAAGCGACGTGCACTTCTTTGAAATCTGCAGCGTTTCTGCGCAGATTTTTCTGCACAGATTTTTTTTTTCACATTGATTTACATTGTACTGTAAATCACAGTGCAGTTCTGCAGCGTTTCTGCAGCAGAAAAATCTGCAGCAGTTCTGCACTAAATCTGCATCGTGTGCACATACCCTGAAACCTGTTAAGGGTATGTGCACACGATGCAGATTTAGTGCACTGCCCCCTGACGAAGCCTAACGCGAAACGCGCGTTGGGGCGTGGATGGTGACCCCTCGGTACTCTGCATGATGGGTAAGATTGGAGGATCTGGGTGGGGGTATCTGGTGCACGATACCTGACCGCTATCTAGACTGTGGGACTTACTATATGAAATATGACAGTCACCCGTTCTCCCTACCTTCTCTCTGTTTTGAGACATGCACTAATTTGCACTTTACATATGAAATAGCTGCAGATGTACCTAGGGGATATCACTGTTTTTTCAGTGTTGTTTCTAGTTGTTCCCTTACTGAATTTCTTCTTGTTACTTTGCTGTTATATTTGTACTGATTTGGTTCAATAAAAAGTGTATTTATATCTTTTTTACAAAAAAGATTTGGACGAGTACTCTATTTTTATGGTATTTATCTATGCTTGCAGGAGTGTCCTTGTTATATATTGGTGATAGGATCTCTTCTTATGATACATACAACACACTGCTATGAGCGTGTGGATGAGATCGTATTTTCTTTGGTCCATACTGGGCTGTATATATTACATCGGGGGCTTATCTACAGCATTACAGAATGCTGCAGATAAGCCCCTGATGCCGGTGGCCGCAGCTCATATACAATTTTTGGGGTGACAGATTCCCTTTAAAACCGTCATCCCGGAATGCAAAAAATAAGCTCTCGCCAAACCCCAGATCATGAAAAATGGAGACGCTACGGGTATCGGAAAATTGCGCTTTTTTTTTTTTTTCAGCAAAGTTTGGAGGTTTTTTTCACCACGTAGATAAAAAACCTAGACATGTTAGGTGCCTATGAACTCGTAATCACCTGGAGAATCATAATGGCAGGTCAGTTTTAGCATTTAGTGAACCTAGCAAAAAGCCAAACAAAAAACAAGTTTGGGATTGCACTTTTTTTTGCAATCTCTCTGCACTTGGAATTTTTTTTCCCCGTTTTCTAGTACACAACATGGTAAAACCAATAATGTCGTTCAAAAGTAAAACTCGTCCCGCAAAAAAAAAGCCCTCACATGGCCATATTGACGGAAAAATAAAAAAGTTATGACTCTGAGAAGGAGGGGAGCGAAAAACAGCTACGGTCATTAAGGGGTTAATAGTTTAGATAGGTCAAATGTGGCGACAGATTACCTTTAACAAAAAACAAAACAAAAAAAAATAATAAAAAAAAAAAAAAATGCAGCGAGGTGACCTGATGCGAGTACATTTAAAAGCAGCTACAAAAATGGGCATCAAAGAGCATTACTGAAAGGGTTAAAGGACTTTTGGAAACTGCTGTCACCCACCATTATATAGATAGTGACTCCCAACCTCAAATTCAGGTCCCTGCAGCCTGGCCCAAATGGGTCGTGGGCTTCAGACCAGGCAGCAAGGTGAGAGAATTGGCGGTCTGCCCACTGTGATGCCAGTTCTGATACACCCTACCAGTTTGGGCCAGGCAGCAGGGACCTGAATTAGATGCGGTGCATTTCCACATTGTGAGGTAAAATAATTTAACCCTTTCAGCAATGCCCTTCAGTGCCCACTGTGATGCCCAGATTTGTGCCAGCTTTACATTTTCCGTTGATTCTATTAAGCGCAGTCACATCAGGGCTCCTCTCTGCATTTTATAACTGGCATTGTTGTTGTTAGGCTATGTGCACACGTAGGAAATGTGGTGCAGAATTTTCTGCACTAAATCTGCATCTGCAGATTTGATGCAGTTTCTGTGCAGTACAATGTAAAAAAAAAAAGCTGTGCAGAAAAATCTGCGCAGAAACGCTGCAGAACTGCACAAAAGAAGCGACGTGCACTTCTTTGAAATCTGCAGCGTTTCTGCGCAGATTTTTCTGCACAGATTTTTTTTTTCACATTGATTTACATTGTACTGTAAATCACAGTGCAGTTCTGCAGCGTTTCTGCAGCAGAAAAATCTGCAGCAGTTCTGCACTAAATCTGCATCGTGTGCACATACCCTGAAACCTGTTAAGGGTATGTGCACACGATGCAGATTTAGTGCAGAATTGGTGCAGAACTGCTGCAGATTTTTCTGCTGCAGAAACGCTGCAGAACTGCACTGTGATTTACAGTACAATGTAAATCAATGTGAAAAAAAAAATCTGTGCAGAAAAATCTGCGCAGAAACGCTGCAGATTTCAAAGAAGTGCACGTCGCTTCTTTTGTGCAGTTCTGCAGCGTTTCTGCGCAGATTTTTCTGCACCATGTGCACAGCTTTTTTTTCACATTGATTTACATTGTACTGCACAGAAACTGCACAGAAACTGCACATGCAGATTTATAGAGCAGAAAATTCTGCACCACATTTCCTACGTGTGCACATATAAGAAAGCAGGAAAATAAATGGCCAAGTAACCAACTTCAGCCTGTGTGTGCCGGACATGCCCCTGCATGTAGTGGGGTCTCCCCATAGTGCCAGTACACGCTATAGAGGGGGAGACCCCAGCAGCCCCGCTGTGCACACAGCACGACCCCCACGTGTCTGCGGACAGCCAGAACACGTACATAGCTCTGCCGCTATACATAGTGGAGCTCACTGAACGCGCAGCCATTCCCGCCCTCACTGACAAACTTTGCTCAAGTTTCCACCAATTCTCCAAGTCCAGCTCCGGGGCAAACCCCCGTTACTTCTCACCGCACCGTGCCTGCGCGGAGACCACCTGTACCTTTCCACTACCGGTGACGACGGCATATCATTACCAGCTCTACCGCTGCATGCTGCGCCTTTAAGATCACCATAATCACATTACCCAATAGGAGCGGCCCAGCCAGTCGAGTGTCGAGCTCATCGATCTGACGGTCTGACGCAATCAGCGGCGACTGGGAACTGTGGGCTCAGCTAGTAACACGTGTACCGGTAAGAGGTCCGGCCCGGGGGCCGGGAGGGCGGAGAGTCCCACTGGCAGCTCAGGTTTTAGGACTGTGGATGCGGGCTGATGGGTCTGACAGACGTGGGGGTGGGCAGCGGTGGGGGGGTGATCCAGTGCAGACATCTGTGGCCGCAGTGCAGGTGTGAATGCTGACATACTGTGCGGTAGTGACCATGGCTGTGTATGTCTGCAGTGCGCGAGCTGCCCAGCTGATGGACTGCCATGGGGGCTCCCGGAAGGCAGTGGGATGTGATGGCAGCTATAGGCCAGGCTGGCACTAATGTGCTGTAACATATGTGCTTTCTACTTTACTGTGGCCCCCATGGCATAAAGGGCCTGGCATGCTAATGTCTACCTTGGCTACAGATGTCAGCTAGCCACGGGCACGTCTAGTCAGCTGGCCACGGGCACGTCTGGTCAGCTGGCCACGGGCACGTCTGGTCAGCTGGCCACGGGCACGTCTGGTCAGCTGGCCACGGGCACGTCTGGTCAGCTAGCCACGGGCACGTCTGGTCAGCTAGCCACGGGCACGTCTGGTCAGCTAGCCACGGGCACATCGGGTCAGCTAGCCACGGGCACATCGGGTCAGCTGTGCTTCCCAAGTACTATATGACTGTATGTATATCACGTACGCACAGCACCATATGCAATAATTGGGCATGGCGGCCCAGAGACACACGGGCATAGAAAGATCTCCAGGTGTGTTTACCAGCCAGAAGATGGTGTCCGCACCAGCCGCCCACTGCTGTGAGCCTGTGTACAGTGAGCGGCCGCTGCAGACAGCACTAACGCTGCAAGCTCTCCTCTCCAGCAGTGTCAGTGTCACTGCAGGCACCGCTCCTAGGAGAGGTGGAGGATGGTAACGAGGCGGAAAGGTCCACTGAGGTCCCTTCATTTATAGATCAAAAGTAAATGTTTACGAGAAATGAGTGAAATCTGATTTCCTTTATTAGGGGCTACTAAAAGCCGCCTACATGAATGTATAAGGTTTAATTTGAGTTTTGGGGGTGACATAAGAGATTGTTCCACTTTTTTAGGCAGTGATGATCGGATTAGGATACGTGACCCTTCTGCAACTTCTATGCGATAATGCAGTCATCACCATGCTGTACTAAACACCAAAAGTGTAACCGTGCCCCTTATTCTTGTCATTTTGCCATAGGTACTAAAAACTGTATAATAAATGGTATAACGCCTAAATACATTTTGCTTAGATGTTTATAACTATGAAATGCCAACGGTTGCGCAATGGTAAATGGCCACGTGCCCCAATCGCTGCCAGACTAGTAGATTGGTGCATCCATACAGTGCATGAGCCTATCACCACGTCTGTCAATACCCCCCGGCCTGGCATCACCAACCACTGCGGCACCTCGTGCCTGAAAATTGCTGCACTATCCATTCTAATATAATACTTCAATGTGATTGACATCAGCGCAAAAATATTAGTATTCCTATTTTCAGAACCTGTCTATCACTTTACCTGTATAGACCCTTTCCACCATGATGTATGACACGAAAAGACCTTTGCAGAATCTTCATGTAGCCAGCCTTTGTTTGATGTCGCTGATGCCTCCGATGTCATCCACAACTGTTGTAGCGGAGAACTGGTGTATGCATAGTGGGTGTTTTGTTTTTGAAGGGCGGAATAATCACTGACATTCTAGGCTTGACTCCTCATTGCCCAGACTTGGCCCCCACGTCCCGATGGCGCAGGCTTGGCCCACGCGTCCCGATGGCACAGGCTTGGCCCCCTGTGTCCCAATGGCTGGCCCCTCGTCCTGATGGTGCAGGCTTGGCCCCCACGTCCCGATGGCGCAGGCTTGGCCCCCGCGTCCCGATGGCGCAGGCTTGGTCCCGATGGCTCGGGCTTGGCCCCATGTCCCAATGGCGCGGTCTTGGCCCCTGCGTCCTGATGGTGTAGGCTTGGTCCCCCCCCCCCCCGCGTCCAGACGGCGTAGGCTATTGATGACCCCATCAGATGGGGACTGGCACATTGTAGGAATAACAACGCTTCCTAGGTGTACAAAAGTTTCTCTACTGGAGCAGCTTGAGGGTGACGTTGCGGTCATCAACATCAAGCAAAGGACAATGGGCTGGCTTGGTGACAATTCTGCCAGAATCACCCAGTGGTTAATGCTCTTAGCATACGGTTCAGAAGGTTTTTCGACTTAGGCAGTTTAGATTGCTATTTTTACACTGTACCTCGTAGTAAGAGGGGGTTTTATGGGTAAAACTTGGTGACAGTTTCCTTTTTACTGATACCATCAGCGGACAGGCTGTTGTAAAATGATTAACCTGAACCTGCAGATGAATTTTCAATTACCCTTTAATAACCCACATGCTGTTCGGCAGCTGTAGTAAAGTATCACACATGTTGTGGGACGTTTTATTACACAGCCCCTGAGCTTTAATATTTTAGAATTTGAGCTGCATTTGTTGGGAAGCCATGCATGATGCCATAGGCTAGACAGAAGTTTTGTGGGGCTTATTATCTATGTAAATAAATGTTATATAACTTTTTTTTTCTAGCATTCTTATACTAGGTGGGGCCCATTAAACAAGTCAGAATGGGTGATTGTCTAACTCCTGAAGGAAGGGTAGAGCTGATTACACGCAACCTGCAAGTAAGTACCTTTTCCATAATAATCTACTATATAATTGTCTAAGGGGTACTTCCGTCTGTCCTTCTGTCTGTAACGGTTATTCGTTCGCTGATTGGTCTCGGCAGCTGCCTGTCATGGCTGCCGCGACCAATCAGCGACGCGCACAGTCCGGAAGAAAATGGCCTCTCCTTACTCCCCGCACTCCCTGCCCGGCGCCCGCATACACCCCTCCAGTCTGCCCCCACACAGGGTTAATGGCAGCGGTAACGGACCGCGGTGTAATGCAGTCCGTTACCGCTGCTATTAACCCTGTGTGACCAACTTTTTACTATTCATGCTGCCTATGCAGCATGAATACTAAAACGATCTAATGTTAAAAATAATAAAAAAATAAAAAATCGTTATATACTCACCGTCCGTCAGCCCCCTGATTGACAACAGGCCTTTCCCGCTTGCGACGCTCCGCTGTCCGCTCCATGCTGCGATCTCGCGAGATGATGACGTAGCGGTCTCGCAAGACCGCTACGTCATCATCTCGCGAGACCGCAATGCACTCTTGGGACCGGAGCACACCAGCAGCGTCGGTAACCACTTCGCTGGAAGGTGAGTATATAACTCTTTGTTATTTTATTTCTTTTTTTTAACAGGGATATGATGCCCTTTTTAACCTGTGTCATACGTGGCTGGGCAATATACTACATAGCTGGGCAATATACTACGTGGCTGGGCAATATACTACGTGGCTCTGTGCTGTATACTACGTCACTGGGCAATATACTATGTGGCTCTGCTGTATACTACTTCACTAGGCAATATACAATGTCACTGGGCAATATACTACGTCACTGGGCAATATACTACGTCACTGGGCAATATACTATGTGGCTCTTCTGTATACTACGTCACTGGGCAATATACAATGTAACTGGGCAATATACAATGTCACTGGGCAATATACTACGTCACTGGGAAATATACTATGTGGCTCTGCTGTATACTACGTCACTGGGCAATATACTACGTCACTGGGAAATATACTATGTGGCTCTGCTGTATACTACGTCACTGGGCAATATACAATGTAACTGGGCAATATACAATGTAACTGGGCAATATACTACGTCGCTGGGCAATATACTACATCGCTGGGCAATATACTACGTCATTGGGCAATATACTACGTCACTGGGCAATATACTACGTCACTGGGCAATATACTACGTGGCTGGGCAATATACTACGTCGCTGGGCAATATACTACGTGGCTGGGCAATATACTACGTCGCTGGGCAATATACTACGTGGCTGGGCAATATACTACGTGGCTCTGTCCTGTATACTACGTGGCTGGGCAATATACTACGTGGCTGGGCAATATACTACGTGGCTGGGCAATATACTACGTGGCTGGGCAATATACTACGTGGACATGCCTATTCTAGAATACCCGATGCGTTAGAATCGGGCAACCATCTAGTAATAAGATAACTACTCTTTAAAGTAGCACAATTATTATTTTTTTTTTATTCTCAAACTGATTCTCCCCCCCCATTAATTTATGAAAAGATTACCTTATTTAGCTCTTCCTATCGGTCTGAAAATTCATGGATTCTGTGTTTTCTTCTGGTTCATGTTATCTCATCGAGAACCTCTAGAGAATTAAATTACTTCACTTTCCGTTCTCTCCAAGTGTGGGGGTGATAACATATCAGTCACCAGAACTTCCTGTATGATGAATCTGCATAGATTGTAGTGCACAAGTTCTCCACAAGGGGGCAGAAACTCTATCACAGTTATTCATGATGACTAAACACTGGTCACACAGTTACGATCTAGGAGCCCACAGTTCAGCCCTCAGCCTGTCATATACTTATCATCTTATGGTCTCCTTAGAGGAGTATAGAGAGGAGGATAATGACCTCCCAGGAGATAGAGAATCTTACTGGCTCTAGCTTTCCTTCTGCAGATACTAATGAAATTGAGATGTCAGGCATGTGGCACCGCATGGTGAGGGAGGCCACTGTTTCCTTTGGCTGTCCCAGCTCGTGGGCCTAACAGGGACAGAGAGCTGCATGTGGCCCACCGGCAACGCATTTTACCCAGGTCTGGCTTAGAGGAATAAGGCTCCCTTTAGTTTGTGCTCTTGCCCACGTTCAGTGGTGCTGTTGGCGCTTGTGCCCGATCCCACTCTTTGGGCATATGCGCCAACGGGGCCATTGGTTATAATGGTGCTGGGAGAGTTAACATGTGCTTTGTTGTGCATCATTTTCAGGCTTATACGCCTACTGGAGGCGGACACGCTCACATAGTAGACTGCGCCTCAGTGTCCTTCTTCAGTTGGCGTATACACCCCAAAATAATACACTACAGAGAACACGTTGACTCTGATGGCACCATTATCGTCTATGGCCCCTTCTGCTCATATGCCCAAATCCCATTTTGAGGGAGGGTTCAGATGCAAGGCATGATGGAACCAACAAACATGGGCAGCAAGGCAAGGTGGAATGAGACTAAAATGTAGAGTGGGAGCTAGGAATCAAGCTAGACCTTCAGGTTTAATTAAAGGGGTTGAACAAAAATATCCTGTGAAACATTTAGGAATTGCAGCCATTTTTCCACAAAGCCTCCTCATTTCAGGGGCTCAAAAGTAATTAGACAAAATAACTGTACCGTAAAAAATTTTTAATTTTTAATACTTTGTAGAGAATCCTTTGCAGACAATGACTGTGTGAAGTCTGGAAGGCATGGAGGTCGCCAAACGCTGGGTTTCCTCCTTTGTGATGCTCTCCCAGGCCTTTACTGCAGCTGACTTCAGTTGTTGCTTGTTTGTGGGCCTCTCTGCCTTAATTTTTTTTTAAGGGGTTTTCAGACAAAGTTAATTTAAATTTAATACATTTTGTAATAATAATAATAAGTTCCACAATTGGATGTGTTTAAAAAAAAAAATGCTCCTGTGCTGAGATAATCTTATAAATGTGCCCCTGCTGTGTACTGTGTAATGGCTGTGTCTGACTGTGTAGGAACATGAGAGTCAAACAAATGGAAGTCAAAACCGCACCCTTTTATATATAGATTGAAGGTCTCAGCAGACACAAGGGCGCACGTCCAAAACCGGGGAGCCCATCCCGGACAGTACCAAGACCACAAAAAACAAAAAGACAGCGCCACAATGGATGGTGAAAAATAGGAGCTTACATTTATTCTGCCTCCTGTAGCGACGTGTCGGTCAACAGACCTTTATCAAAGTTTTTTGTGGTCTGTGTAGGAACATGGTCTGATCATAGCACAGCTCCTGGGGAGGAGGCAAAAATGTACTCATATATTGCAGCTCGGGATTACAGCTGATTCTTTCTTTCTTTGAGGTAAAACATTGATTAAAAAAAAGGCAGTGAAATATTTAACCTCGCAGAAAGAATGAGCTGTACCCTGTGCTGTCCTGTCTGTATTCTCTCTCTTGCTTCCTCCCCTGCCCACGAGATGTGGTGTGATCAGACCATGTTCCTGCACAGTCAGACTCAGCCATTACACAGTATACAGCAGGGGCACATGTATAAGATTATCTCAGCACAGGAACTTTTTTTTAACACATCCAATTGTGGAATTTATTTATATTCCAAGATCTATTAATTAAAATGTTCTTTGTTCATGGAAAAACCTCTTTAAGTATGTAAAATGCATGATTCATAGGGTTGAGATCTGGTGATTGATTCGGCCGTTGCAGAATGCTCCACTTCTTTGCCTTAAACTCCTGGGTTGCGCTTGCAGTACGTTTTGAGTTATTCCCCATCTGTACTGTGACGTGCCGTCCAATAAACCTTGCTGCATATGGTTAAATCTGAGCATTAAGTATTGCCCTGTACACTTCAGAATTCATCCGGCTGTTTGTCTTCAGTCACATCATCAATAAGCACTAGTGACCTCATGCCATTGGAAGCCATGCATGCCCATGACATCACACTGTCTCCACCTTGTTTTACAGAGGGTGTGGTGTTCTTTGGATCGTAAGCTGTTCAAGCCTTTTCAATACTTTCATCCTCCCATAACTGTGGTACAGGTTGATCTTAGTTTCATCTGTCCCAAAAAATGCCTTTCCAGAACTGGGGTGGCTTCTTCTGATGTTTTTTGGCAAAGTCTAATCTGACCTTTTATATTTTTAAGGCTGATTCATGGTTTGCATCATGTGGTGAACCCTCTGTATGTTCTCTCATGAAGTCTTCTCTTCATGGAAGACTTAGATACTGAAACACCTACTTCTCGGAGAGTGTTCTTCACCTTGAGTGGAACTTGTGAAGGGGATTCACCATGGAAAGGATTCTGTGATCATCCACCACTGTTGTCTTCTGTGGGTGTCTAGGCCTTTTTGAGTCCCCAAGCTCACCAGTGCACTCTTCTTTTCTTTTTTTTGCCGAATGAGTTTTTGAGATAATTGTCCAAATACTTTTAGTCTCTTGGAAAAGAGGGCACTATATATAAAAGAGCTGTAATTCTTAACTCTAACTCTAATTAATTAGGTGAATTCCCTCAAATTAAAGCTGAGAGTCTGCATTTTAAGCCCATATTGCTATAACTATCTTGTTTTTGTAACATAACTATCTTGTTTTTGTAAGCAGCTAAAATGCCCAAACTTGTGTCCCTGTTCTAATATTTCTGGGCCTAACTGTATGTAGTGGGTAGCTGTTGAATCTTGACAATGATTGTATATTCTTGTTGATTGACTTATCTCCTCCTGTACTGTGGTGCACAAATTATATATTTTCTGTATATTGCATTTTTTTGGAAATTGTTTTCTTTTTTACTGTTTTAGATATCAAAAACAATACAAAGATTGAAAGAAATAATTTCTCAAACTATGCACATTAAATATATCGTCAAGTGGGAGTGCAGTTGTGAAAAATAAATTGCTTTTCTAAAGTAAATCTGTAAGGTGATTTATGCTGCCAAACGTCAGCTACATCAATTAGGGTCTGGCTCCCTCGTTGTGGGCTGAAACCTCTGCTGCATTTCAGAAAAGACCTCTTTTGAAACCCAGCCAGAAATGGAATGACTAGTGTTTTAGGTGGGTCCCCATCTGATGTGGCTTGATTGACCAGTCTCTTCCTATGTAGGGGAAACCGTGCCAAGCTGGCCAGTGAGAAGCTGAGTGAGGATTATGCCCAGATGATTGTACATTGTATGTATACTCTATGAATGTTCCTACAATTTTAACTTGTGAATTTTTTTTCTGTAGGAGGTTCTTGGCGAGGATAAGCTAAAAGAGATCTTAAAGGAGCGTGAACTTAAAATATATTGGGGCACCGCCACTACAGGAAAACCCCATGTAGCTTATTTTGTGCCAATGTCCAAAATTGCAGACTTCCTAAAGGCTGGATGTGAGGTAGGTACTGACTTTACCAGAGAAGTATCAGGTAGCCATTAAAATAGGAACTGGTATACTTAGATATTTGTTTTTTTTTCTTCCCTGTAGGTAACAATCTTGTTTGCAGACCTCCATGCCTATCTAGATAACATGAAAGCCCCATGGGAGCTGCTGGAGCTTCGTACCCGCTACTATGAGCATGTTATTAAAGCCATGTTACAAAGTATTGGCGTGCCATTGGAGAGACTGTGCTTTGTTAGAGGGACCGAATACCAGCTTAGCAAGTATGTGTTCTGCAAGGTGAATTCATCCAGGTGCTATCATCGCCCATGTGGGTATTTAACTGCAAATTCCGAGATTCTCTTAACATACTCTGAGACAGGAGACGTGCAATCAGTTTAGCTATATAGTATACTGAAGTAACAGAAAAACTGACTGGCACATCCAAACTAGTGTGAATGTCATGTAGTTCACATTGACATGCTTTAGCATGGTAGAGTGCAACCTTTTTTTTGTATATAGTATACTGGTTATATATAAACCTGTAGGCCTTGTTGACTTAGTGTTATCAAGTTGCCTCTTGAGCAGTTAAGAGCAATGCATTCTCATTAGTTTCCTTACTTTATGGTTTATAGCAAGGTGGGAACTTATTGATTAACAACTCTGGTGAATAGTAGAATTGTATTAGTAGAACTACAACACTCAGCACAGGTCCTGCTATAACACATTCAGTGGTTTGGTCAGAGTCTACACTGCTATTACTATATTTACACACAGAGATAACAAGACATTTGAACAAGCACCAGCTCCACCTGCCAGAGTGACAGCAAGAGCAGAGATTAACCCCTCAATGACCCGGGGTATTTTCGTTTTTCGCTCCCCTCCTTCCCAGAGCCATAACTTTTTTATTTTCCCATCAATACGGCCATGTGAAGGCTTATTTTTTGCAGGGGACGAGTTGTACTTTTGAATGACATCATTGGTTTTACTATGTCGTGTACTAGAAAACAGGGGAAAAAAGTGCGGTGAAATTGCAAAAAAAAAGTGCAATCCCACCATTTTTGGCTTTTTTGCTAGGCTCACTAAATGCTAAAACTAACCTGCCATCTTGATTCTCCAGGTCATTACGAGTTCATAGACACCAAACAGGTCTAGGTTCTTTTTTATCTAAGTGGTGAAAAAAAATTCTAAACTTTGCTAAAAAAAAAATGTGCTCATTTTTCCGATGCCCGTAGCGTCTCCATTTTTCGTGATCTGGGGTTGGGTGAGGGCTTATTTTTTGCGTGCCGAGCTGATGTTTTTAATGATACCATTTTGGTGCAGATATGATCTTTTGATCGCCCATTATTGCTTTTTAATGCAATGTTGTGGCGACCCAAAAAAATGTAATTCTGGCGCTTTGATTTTTTAGTGCTACACCGTTTAGCGATCAGTTTAATGCTTTTTTTTTTTTAATTGATCGGGTGATTCTGAACGCGGCGATACCAAATATGTGTACATATCTTTATTTATTTATTTTTATTGCTTAATTTTGAATTGACCGAAAGGCTGTGATTTGAATGAAAAAAAAAAAAAAAAAAAAAATATATATATATATATATATATATATATATATATATATATATATATATATATATATATATATATATATATATATATATATATATTTTTTTTTTTTTTTTTTTTTTTTTTACTTTTCCCATGTTTCACTAGCCTCCATGGGAGGCGGGAGGCTGGAAGCTGGCACAACTTGATTGGCTCGGCTGCATAGAGGCGATGCTCAGATCGCCTCTATGTAGTAGAATTACTGCATTGCTATGAGCGCCGTCCACAGGGTGGCATCAACAACCAGGTGGCATCAACAACAGTAATCCGGCATTAACAACCATAGAGGACTCAGGAAGGCCTCTGCTTGTCATGCCGATGACCCCCGATCACGTGACGGGGGTCACCGGTGCGTGCATTTCCGTCCGGAAGAGCTTGTTATATGCCGCTGTCAGAGTTTAACAGCGGCATTTAACTAGTTAAACGGTGCTGGTGGATCGCGGGCACATGTCAGCTGTTCAAAATAGCTAACATGTCCCAGCTTTAATGCGGGCTTACCGCTGCAGCCCACATCAAAACAGGGGTTCTGCCATCGGAGGTACTATTCCGTCCGATGGCAGAAAGGGGTTAAGAGACATGCAGGAGACCTTCTCTGAAAGCTGTGGAGCTGGTGATTTATAACTGCATCTCTTCAGAGGTTGGTTGGGGGAGGGATGTGAGAAAGAAACTGCTGTATAGATATCAATGGGCTGTATGAGCTGACTGGGATGTTAGGAGTTAACCTTTCTCCTGGAATGTATCTACTCAGTACTCTTGGCCAGGCTTTGAAGCCAAGCTCCATGGAAACCACCACTTTAAGGCTATGTGCACACGTAAGAAAAGAGGTGCAGAATTTTCTGCACAAAATCTGCATCTCCTGGCAGAATCCGCAGCTGCGTTTTTTGTGCGTTTTTTGTGCGTTTTTTGTGCGTTTTTAGTGCGTTTTTTGTGCAGATTTTATTTCTATAATGGAGGGGTGCAGAAACGCTGCAAAACTGCACAAAAGAAGTGACATGCACTTCTTTGAAATGTGCAGCGTTTCTGCGCAGATTTTTCTGCACCATGTGCACAGCTTTTTTCTTTTCACATTGATTTACATTGTACTGTAAATCACAGTGCAGATCTGCACCAATTCTGCACTAAATGTGCATCGTGTGCGCATACCCTAAACAACAAAAGCTGTAATTTAAAGGAGAATGGCAACAGATGTAAAAAGCAAGTCAATTGTATACTTGCTTATTTTCATTACATCTAAACCTCCCTGTTGTGAGGCTTCATTTTACTATCCTTAGTGTATGTTGAAAATGAATGTGTGTGTGTGTGTGTGTGTGTGTGTATGTATGTATGTATGTATGTATGTATATACATATACAGCTCTGGCAAAAATTAAGAGACTACTGCAAAATGTTCAGTTTTTCTGATTTCTCTCTTTATAGGTATATTTGTGAGTAAAATGTAAATTCTTTTATTCTATAAGCTTCTTACAACATGTCTCCGAATTTCCAAGCAATAAATTTTTAATTTTTTTCTGAAAAGGAGAAATGGCCAAAACTAAATTAAAAAAAAAAAACACAAAACCCAGTGCTTTCAGACCTCAAATAATGCAAAGAAAACAAGTTAACACGTTCATAATAATTTAGAAACAACGATACTAATGTTTTAACTCAGGAAGAGTTCAGAAATCAATATTTTGTGGAATAACCATGATTTTTGTCAGAGCTGTACATGTGTATACAGTGCTCTGCATAAATGAGTACACCAAATTTTTTGTCAGCAAACCTATAGTTTTCTTTCAGAATCCACAGTTTCTTTGGGATACCTTACCTCAAAATATTCAAATGGAGACCATTGATTGCACAGTCAAAAAAGTTACTTTCTAAACAACTTCATTCAAGAACATGTTTCAAAAATGAGTACACTCCAATGAAACTCTTAGGAGAAAATCTAAAATTTATACTACAAAATTCTAATTAACAAGGATTCAACCACATATAAGTCTATTTATTAATTAAAAAGGTTTTCAACAGACAGTTGACTGTAAAAGGGAGTTACTTAATGTAAAAAAAAAAACACAAATATTTCCCATTTCATGCTGTTAGGAATTGCACAACATAGAAGAGAAATGTCACAAGACTCGAGGAACAAAATAATTTCTTTGTAGGCCAACCACGGAATTAAACGCCTGAACAGGAGCGTCTTCTGATAAGAAGCATATAGATAACAGAAAAACTGACCGGCACATCAAGAACTAGTCTGAACAGGTGCATACCAAAAAAAAAAGCAACTTATATATCAAACTATTAAAATGGTTGCAGTCAATTGTGTTAAAGCATGTCAATGTGAAATACATGAAGTGGACATAGCAAAATGGCTTTTGAAATTTAAGAAAAATACATGAGACATTTAGCACAAAATTTGGCCAAATAGTGTGAGCCCATCCACCATCGTCAAGGTAATCTCATGAATCGGATGGGTCCCTGACCTAACTGACCAGTGTGAACACTTACCTATGGCTAATATCTGAATGCATGGGTGAATATAAACACCTCAAGGTAAACCCTACATTTATGGGTTGGTCGGAACCTGATGTGATTAGACATGCTTTTAACACTATTGAGTGCAACCATTTTCGTATTCTGATAAGAAGGGTTAAAAATCGACATGCAAGATCACTGCAGTTAGCAAAAGAAGTAGAAAATAAAACGGGTGAATATTTCCTGTGACTGAATACAGTGTACACTGCAGAGGAATAGCATGTATGGGTATCATCAATGAAAGAAGCCTCTCCTAATGCCCATATACAAATACCGTATAGACTCGAGTATAAGCCGACCCGAGTATAAGCCGACCCCCCCCTTAATTTTGCCACAAAAAACTGGGAAAACTTATTGACTCGCGTATAAGCCTAGGGGGGAAAATGCAGCAGCTACCGGTAAATGTCAAAAGTAATAATAGATACCAATAAAAGTAAAATTAATTGAGACATCAGTAGGTTAAGTGTCTTTGAATATCCATATTGAATCAGGAGCCCCATATAATGCCCCATACTGTTCATTATGGCCCCATAAGATGTTCCATATTAAAATATGCCCCATATAATCCTGCATAAAGGTTAAAGGGAACCTATCACCCCGTTTTTTAAAGATTAGATAAAAATAGTGTGAAATAGGGGCAGAGCTGGGCTTTACATTAGTGCCTCTTTGGTGCCTTTACACCCCCGTTAGGCTGCCGAAATACCTTAGTGAAGTGTCCGTTTTGTCCTGTCACTCAAGCTGGTCAGGTCGGATGGGCGTGGTCACAGCGCTGTTTGTCCCCCAGGATCCTGCTCATCATTACGTTGGTGGCGTAGTGGTGTGCGCATGTCCAGCAGATGAATCCACTGCCCAGGAGATGAATAGCGGAGCGGTCTTCGCTATTCAGCCGTTTACCGGTGGGCGCGGCCATCTTTCCTGTGGCCACGCCTGCGCAGATGGAGCGCTCTGCTGCCCGGGGCTTCAGGAAAATGGCCGCCGCGATCTCCATCTGCGCACGCGCGGAATCCCGCGGCCATTTTCCTGAAGCCCCTGGCAGCAGAGCGCTCCATCTGCGCAGGCGCGGCCACAGGAAAGATGGCCGCGCCCACCGGTAAACGGCTGAATAGCGAAGACCGCGCCGCTATTCATCTCCTGGGCAGTGGATTAATCTGCTGGACATGCGCACACCACTACGCCACCAACGTAATGATGAGCAGGATCCTGGGGGACAAACAGCGCTGTGACCACGCCCATCCGACCTGACCAGCTTGAGTGACAGGTCAAAACGGACACTTCACTAAGGTATTTCGGCAGCCTAACGGGGGTGTAAAGGCACCAAAGAGGCACTAATGTAAAGCCCAGCTCTGCCCCTATTTCACACTATTTTTATCTAATCTTTAAAAAACGGGGTGATATGGGGCCTTTAGGAACCTAAGATGCTCCATAGACACATTTGCCCAATATAATGCTGCACAAATGCTGATTATGGCCCCATAAGATGCTCTATAAAGATATTTGCCCCTTATAGTGCTGCACAAACGTTATGGCCCTATAAGATGCTCCATACAGACACTTGCCCCATATGCCGTAGTGCCCTACAAACGTTAATTATGGCCCCATACAGACACTTGCCCCATATAGTGCTGCACAAACATTATGCCCCTATATAGTGCTGCAGAAACGTTTTGGCCCCATATAGTGCTGCAGAAACGTTATGGCCCCATATAGTGCTGCAGAAACGTTATGGCCCCATATAGTGCTGCAGGAACGGTATGGCCCCATATAGTGCTACAGGAATGTTATGGCCCCATATAGTGCTGCAGGAATGTTATGGCCCCATATAGTGCTGCAGGAATGTTATGGCCCCATATAGTGCTGCAGGAATGTTATGGCCCCATATAGTGCTGCAGGAATGTTATGGCCTCATATAGTGCTGCAGGAATGTTATGGCCCCATATAGTGCTGCAGGAACGTTATGGCCCCCATATAGTTCTCCAGGAACGTTATGGCCCCATATAGTGCTGCAGGAACGTTATGGCCCCATATAGTGCTGCAGGAATGTTATGGCCCCATATAGTGCTGCAGGAATGTTATGGCCCCCATATAGTGCTGCAGGAATGTTATGGCCCCATATAGTGCTGCAGGAATGTTATGGCCCCATATAGTGCTGCAGGAACGTTATGGCCCCCATATAGTGCTGCAGGAACGTTATGGCCCCATATAGTGCTGCAGGAATGTTATGGCCCCATATAGTGCTGCAGGAATGTTATGGCCCCATATAGTGCCGCAGGAACGTTATGGCCCCATATAGTGCTCCAGGAACGTTATGGCCCCATATAGTTCTCCAGGAACGTTATGGCCCCATATAGTGCTGCAGGAATGTTATGGCCCCATATAGTGCTCCAGGAACGTTATGGCCCCATATAGTGCTGCAGGAACGTTATGGCCCCATATAGTGCTGCAGGAATGTTATGGCCCCATAGATGCTCCATACAGACACTTGCCCCATTTGCTGCGATAAAAAAAATAAATCACATACTCACCTCTCCGTCGCTCAGGCCCCGGGCACTTTCAATAGTCACCTGCTCCTCGTTCCGGCGCCGATCTGTCTCCAGCACTGACGTTCAGCAGAGGGCGCGCACTGACCACGTCACCGCGCCCTCTGACCTCAGCGTCAGTGCTGGAGACAGATCGGCGCCCGGAACGAGGAGCAGGTGACTATCGCGCAGCGTTGCGCTCCCCTCCCTGTATACTCACCTGGTCCTGCCGCTGTGTAGATCCTGCTTCCCCGACGCCGCAGCGCTTCATCCTGTACTCAGCGGTCACATGGTACCTTCTGATTACAGTAATGAATATGCGGCTCCACCCCTATGGGAGGTGGAGCCGAATATTCATTTACTGTAATGAGCGGGACCATGTGACCGCTGAGTACAGGAAGAAGCTGAAGCTGCTGGCGCCGGGGAAGCAGGGACCGCGCCTGGACTAGGTGAGTATTTTTAGACAGCCCCCGCTCCCCCTCCCCTGCCGACCCCCGGTATGACTCAAGTATAAGCCGAGAGGGGCAATTTCAGCCCAAAAAAGTGGGCTGAAAATCTCGGCTTATACTCGAGTATATACGGTATGTCCGCCTGCAATTTGCCAGGGCCTATGCCGAAAAATATGAAAAAACTTGACTGTTTACTCTGGAATGATGAGACCAAAGTAAATGTGTTTAGAATTGATGGCTTCAAATCTGTATGGCGTCTCAAGGGTGAAAAGTACAAAGAAAACTGCATGTGAAACATGGTGGTGGCAGTGTCCTTATGTGGGGCTACAGTTCATTGTTGGCATCATGAATTCACAGATGTACTGCTCTGTATTGAAAGGAGATGCTACCACCACGCCGTGCCCTTGTTGTACGTGCACTTTTCCGACATGACAATGATCCAAAACACTCATCTAAGGCCTTTGTTGCGTATCTAAAGAAGCTCGTGGTGAACGTGATTTCGTGGCCAAGTCTCCTGAACTGAACCCTATCGAACACCTGTGGGAAATTCTGAAGCGACAAGTTAAACATCACTCTCAATTGAGAATCCCGGGTCTAAAAGGTTGCTCTTGAAAAATGTTTTTTCAATATGTCACCAACCTGTTAATTCCATACCTAAAAGACTTGATGATGTCCTTAACCCCTTCATGACATATATTTGCGTCATATGTCGTGTCCCTGCCTGTCGCTGAGCCCGCATCTTTCCTCGCAAATAATAGATGATTTAGTCAGCCATCATGTGCCTTTACTTCTGATGGAGTGGCATCCCCCTGCAGCTGTTAACCTGTTAAATCCTTCTGTTAATCTCTGTGAACGTAATTTAACACTTGCCTACAGGGCCGTGTGTAATTCTGTGCTTCCATTGGCGTGCCTGTGACGTGATCGCGGGGCACTGATGGGTTGTCAAGACACCTGTGTATGTCTGTCATTACGATCCTCCTATGAATATTTTCCCATGGCTAACGTTCATAGGAGATTGATTTCTGCTATACATTGCACTGCTGTGATATAGCACAAGCGATTGGATGATCGTAGATTCAAGCTATTAAATACAATAAAAAGGAAAAAAGTTTTAAAAATATGAAAAAATAAAAAAACACACTTTCAAATCACCACCCTTTTGCCCCATTGAAAATAAAACCATTAAAAAATAAACATTTGGTATTGCTGCTTTCAGAAATGTCAGATTTGTAAAAGAATAAAATAAGTTAATCTGATCGGTAAACAGTGTAACAAGAAAAAAATTGTAACCCTAGAATTACGTTTTTTTGACCTCTGCAACATGCAAAATGCAATAAGATGCAATTATAACATCGTTTTCTACCCTAAAAATGGTATTCGTAAAACATCTGCTCAGGGCAAAAAGAAAAAGCCATTAACCAACATCCGATCCTGAAAAATGAAAACATTATGGGTCAATGGGATAGGTTTTTCACTATGAATTGTTAGTATCTATATATTTTTATTAGTGAGGAGCGAGTGTACTCGTTAGTCTGGTTTTCCTGAGCACGCTCGGGTGACCTCCAAGTATTTGACTGCTCGGAGGTTTTCATCCCAGCAGCTGAATGATTTACAGCTACTAGCCTGCTTGATTACATGTGGGGATTTCCTAGCAACCAGGCAACCCTACATGTACTCAGCCTGGCTAGTAGCTGTAAATCATTCAGTTGCCTCGATGAAAACTAAATCTCCGAACAGTCATAAATACTCGGAGGTCAACCGATCTCGGGAAAACTCGAGCAACGAGTACACTTGCTCATCACTAATTTATATTTTTTTCTGATGCCATTCCCTTCTCCCATATCAGGTATTATGGTCGATATATTGATGACCTGCTCCGGATATGGGATGGACCCTAGGGAATTGGCATCTGTTTTTTTTTTTTCCAGTTATATCAGTGAGAATGATATCAACTTTAAAATTCATGACCCATATTCCAAAAAAGCAAATTGACTTTTTGGATATCACATTAACTCATGATTCAACAGAGGGCGTTGTTGGGGTTTTACTCGCTTGGGTGCGACGGGAGGAAAACAGGAGGCTTGTTCCTTTAAAAGTTCATGTGGGTTTATTGCTTCATAAACCCCAGAAGCCAAACAGAAAACAAACAGCCTTTAGATCAGGCAAACAAAATACAAAATGTCCATAGCAGGGCTCTGCTTCACCAGGACTGTGGGCATAAGGCTGGGTTAGTGTCCAGTACTCGGGCTCAGTCTGGAGCCAAACACACAGAAGGCCTTCTTCTTCCCAATACACAGACCATGTGCCATGCAGCCTCCATTATATAGGCCAGTGCTTCCCAAACTCCAGTCCTTGTGGTCCCCAACAGGTCATGTTTTCAGGATTTCCATAGTGTTGCACATGTGAGAATTCCTGATGCCTTGATGATACTTCCATCACCTGTGAAATACTAAGGAAATCCTGAAAATATGACATGTTGGGGGCTGTGAGGACTGGAGTTTGGGAAACGCTGATATAGGCTGTTAACCACACCCAGGGGTGAGGTATGTGCGTAGCTAGACCTGCCCATATCTCACAGCTACCCGCAACTTGGTCCCAGGTGCAACAAGCGAACCTCTTAGTGATTTCATGCACTAAAGAAAATACTGCGGGTTACATCAGAGACAAGCCATCTCTGCGACACGTACCTCCCATCGACTATGGGACCATTAGCCACACTACATACCTCCCCCTCTGCCTAAAGCCATGGGGCTTGGCGCTTTCTCCTACCAGACAAGGGATTCTCGAGAGGGCATCGGCACTACCATGTAGCTTCCGTGCTCTGTGCTCTACATGGAAGTTGAAATCTTGTAGGTCTAAGAACCAATGGGTGACCCTAACGTTTTTCCCCCTTTTTTCCCTTCATCCATCTGAGTGGGACATGGTCGGATATGAATTTAAACTTGCGTCCGTAATAGTACCGTAATGTGTCCAGCGCCCACTATTTCGCCAAGCACTCCTTCCCTACAACCAAATAATTCCTCTCACATGAGGATAGCTTCCTACTTAGGTAGAGAACAGGGTGCTCCTCCCCGTGTATCACCTGGGAAGGACTGCTCCTAAACTGACATCTGAGGTGTCTGTCTCAAGTATAAACTGTCTTAAAGTCCGGGGCCACCAGAACTGGTTGTTTATACAGAACCCATTTCATTTCTTGAAAGGCCATCTCTGCCTCTTCAGACCATTTGACCATTGCCGATTTTGTCCCCTTAAGGAGATCAGTCAGGGGCGTAGCCATCATGTCGAAGTTTGGGATGAACCTCCTGTAGTATCCCACGATCTCAAGGAAGGCTCTAACTTGTTTCTTGGACAGTGGTCTCGCCCATGTTTGAATTACCTCCACTTTACTGATTTGGGGTTTGATTTTTGCCTCGACCCACTACATATCCCAGGTACTTGGCTTCTTCTTTCCCCAAGGCACACTTCTTCAGGTTTATTGAAAACACCACCTTTCTTAGAGCATGAAACACCGCCTGAACCTTTTCCAGATGACTCTCCCAGTCCGGGGTAAAGATAACAATATTGTCCAGGTATACAGTGGCATATTGCTTATGGGGTGCAAGGAATTCTATCCATAGCTCTCTGGAAGGTCACCAGGGCCCCCTGCAGTCCAAAAGGCATCCGAACATACTGAAAGCATCAGTCCGGCGTAAAAAAACCCGCAGTCTTCTCCTTGGTAGAGATGAGTGAATTTGATCGTGTCATGGCTTATTCGGCAAGCTTTAGCGCTTACCGAGTAAGCTGCAGAGGGAACCCAGCTTTCTGGATCGCTCCGGCTGATCAGCTATTCGGCTTCACAGCTGCATGTGTCAGTCACAACACATGCATGGAGAGCCTGTTTGTTGGGCTATTATTATCTTTAGCCTGGACTGGGTCAGCCATCTGGAAAAGGTCCAGGCGGTGTTTGATGCTTTGCCAGCGTCTCCGCTATGGCGACACCTGCAACTCGCCTTCTGAGTTGCCCAGCAAGCACAGAGTTTCTGACAGCCCTCTGTCTTGCCATGGCTTGATGAGGTTGATATGGTAGACCTGATATGGTTTCCGTCTTCCTGGTTAATGAATCTTTTATAGTTTATCTCACAAGCTTCTCCGCCACCTCATACGGCCTTGCTATTTGGCCAAGAACTTGCTCTGCACGGTAGGAATTGGCACAAGTACTCGGTCTCCCGGATGGAACTGCCTCACTCTGGCTGACCGGTTGTAGACTCTGGCTGACCGGTTGTAGACCCTGGCCTGAGCTTCTTGTGCCTAGAGGATTTTTCTTCACCACTTAAACAAAAAAGAACCTAGACATGTTTGGTTTCTGTGAACTCGTAATGACCTGGAGAATCACATTGGCAGGTCACTTTTAGCATAAATTGAACATAGTAAAAAAAATTCCAAAAAACAATTGTGGAATTGCACTTTTTTGCAATTTCACCGAATTTGGAATTTTCTTCCCATTTTCCAGTACACAATGTGGTGAAATCAATGGTGCCATTCAAAAGTACAGCTCGTCCCGCAAAAAACAAGCCCTCACATGGCCATATTTACAGAAAAATAAAGTAATGGCCATGGGAAGAAGGGGAGCAAAAAATGGAAACGCAAAAACTGAAATTCCCCTGGTCCTTAAGGAGGTAGTCCGAGGGATGTTTTTCGTTTATAGCTTCAGATGGATTATTAAAACATGCCTCATAACATAGTTCAAAACAGAATAGATGGATATATTCATAACTGCGGAATCTATCCGCTCAGAAATCAGGGTTCAGCTTTAAGCAAGAGCCTCTTTAGGTCAGCTCTCTTTCAGAGCACACACAACAATCATTAAGTCCTGAGGCTTCTCGTCTACCTCCTGAACCCCACCCCCCTGGGTGGAAATATAGTGAACAGTTGTCCCACCCAACTCTTTAGCTGTCCACAATAAACCAGGCCTGTCATGACCGATTAACCCCACTCAGCGCGTAACATGCTGGAGCTAACTTCCAGGTTCATATTACTGAATCTAATAACCTCAGTGAAACATATTTCCCCTCCAGCACATTACCAATGATCCTCTTTGGAACACAAAAATCCCACATCCTAGATATCACTGAATGAAATATTCCAGTTGCAAATCTTTATTCATTACATAGTGGAATGTGTTGAGAACAATAAAACCTAAAAATGATCAACGTAAATCACAACTAATATCCCACGGAGTTCTGGAGTTGGAATGATGCACAAAATCAAAATGGAAAATGAAGTTACAGGCTGATCCAACTTCAGTCGAAATGCCTCAAGACAAGGAAATGATGCTCAGTAGTGTGTGTGGCCTCCACGTACCTGTATGACCTCCCTACAATGCCTGAGCCACTTGTGTGGGTTGTGGAGTCCGTCTCATGCTACCACAAGTGTGAAAGCACAACCAACATTCAAAAGTGACCAAAACATATGCCAGAAAGCATTGGTACTGAGATGTGGTCTGTGGTCCCCATCTGCAGAACCACTCCTTTATTGAGTGTGTCTTGATAATTGTTGCTTCCTAAGTGGACAGTTTGATTTCACAGAAGTCTGATTTACTTGGAGTTATATTCTGTTGTTTGTGTTCCCTTTATTCTTTATTTTTTTGAGCAGTATATATGTATAATACCTATAAAATATATATATATATATATATATATATATATATATATATATATATATATATATATATATATATATATACCTTTGAAATTGTTCCAGATAAGGAAGTATTTCTCCCAGAAAACTATGCAATTACACATGTTTTGTTCTACACAAAAGGGCAAATTGGACATGGGAAATCTGGAGCAGCTTGCTAAAGAGTGGTCCAAAATTCCAGCTGAGAGGTGTAAGAAGCTTGTTGATGGTTATAGGAAGCAATTGATTTGTAGTTACGGTATATATTCCAAAGGGTGTGCAACCAAATATTAAGTTGAGGGTACCAACAATTTTGTCTGGCCCATATTTGGTGTTTTATGCGAAATTATGTCCAATTTGCCTTCTATTTCTGTTTGTTTACGTATAACAAAACATGTACGGTAATTGCAATAATTTCTGAGATAAATACTTAATTTTCTAGATCACTTTCAAGTGTCCATTTCTGACTTGTGATTTCTATCTATTCTTTCTTACAGGGAATATACATTAGATGTGTACAGGCTTTCATCAGTAGTCACTCAGCATGATGCCAAGAAAGCTGGAGCTGAAGTAGTTAAACAAGTGGAGCATCCACTGCTCAGCGGGCTGCTGTACCCAGGATTACAGGTGAGATTACTCAGAAATTGATGTTGAGAAATCATTTGACATAGTAGATTAATTAAGTTTTATTATGCGTTTCCATTCATAAGCAATAAAGAGCAGAAACTGCTCTTGGGCTACATTTTTGTGGGGACTGGTCCCCTTTAAGGCTGTGTACGTCACTTCTTCAGGCCTACTTCTGGGTGTTATTTAGAGAAATGGAAAGTTAAAAGACAGAAGCCTGTCATGCCGATTCACCACTGTTGCTTTTCTGCTTTTTAGTGACTTTAGTATTTGCTCCTTATTCTGTGTATCATTTGCACCACTATTTAAATTTTTGATTTAATGCTGATTACATCCTTGCCTTGCTGGTAGATATCTGTTTTGCTGTTTTAGAGAATTCCATATCTGATATTGTACGGTAATGAGTTGCAGGTGCTCTGTGGGTGGGCTCTGCCCTTGTAGCTCTCCTGCCCCTCTCCTTATTTCCTACTCACTGACTTACTCCTGTCTCTGACTGACAGGTTCGTCATGTTTCAGTGACCTGAGGCAGACAGTGAGTTGGGAAAAGGCAGAGGAGCAGGAGAGCTATAAGTGCAGTGCCCCGCCCTCTGAGCACTTGCAACTCATTAGCATACAATTTCAGTTCTGGATTTCCACAAGCAAGGTAACGATTTAATCAGCATCAAAGCATTCTTACATACCGTATATACTCGAGTATAAGCCGAGATTTTCAGCCCAAATTTTTGGGCTGAAAGTGCCCCTCTCGGCTTATACTCGAGTCATGATCGGTGGTGGGGTCGGCGGGTGAGCACTGTCATATACTCACCTAGTCCCGGCGTTCCTGTCGCTCCCCCTGCCTGTCACACTGTCTTCAGTGCCGCAGCCTCTTCCCCTGAGCGGTCACGTGGGACCGCTCATTAGAGAAATGAATAGGCGGCTCCACCTCCCATAGGGGCGGAGCCGCCTATTCATTTCTCTAATGAAGCGGTGCCGGTGACCGCTGACAGAGGAAGAGGCTGCGGCACCGAAGACAGGCAGGGGGAAGGAGCGGGACGCCGGGAGCAGGTAAGTATGACATATTCACCTGTCCTCGTTCCACACGCCGGGCGTCGCGCCATCTTCCCGGCGTCTCTCCGCTCTGACTGTTCAGGCAGAGGGCGCGATGACGCATATAGTGTGCGCGCCGCCCTCTGCCTGATCAGTCAGTGCAGAGAGACGCCGGGAAGATGGCGCCGAGGAGCAGCAAGCAAGACAGGTGAGTATGGTTTTTTTTTTTTTTTTTTATTGCAGCAGCAGCAACAGCTATGGGGCAATAATGGACGGTGCAGAGCACTATATGGCACAGCTATGGGGCAACGGTGCAGAGCACTATATGGCACAGCTATGGGGCAACGGTGCAGAGCACTATATGGCACAGCTATGGGGCAACGGTGCAGAGCACTATATGGCACAGCTATGGGGCAACGGTGCAGAGCACTATATGGCACAGCTATGGGACAATGGTGCAGAGCACTATATGGCACAGCTATGGGGCAATGGTGCAGAGCACTATATGGCACAGCTATGGGGCAACGGTGCAGAGCACTATATGGCACAGCTATGGGGCAATGGTGCAGAGCACTATATGGCACAGCTATGGGGCAATGGTGCAGAGCACTATATGGCACAGCTATGGGGCAACGGTGCAGAGCACTATGGCACAGCTATGGGGCAACGGTGCAGAGCACTATATGGCACAGCTATGGGGCAATAATGGACGGTGCAGAGCACTATATGGCACAGCTATGGGGCAATGGTGCAGAGCACTATATGGCACAGCTATGGGGCAACGGTGCAGAGCATTATATATATATATGGCACAGCTATGGGGCAACGGTGCAGAGCATTGTATATATGGCACAGCTTTATGTGGAGCATCTATGGGGCCATAATGAACGGTGCAGAGCATTATATGTGGCACAGCTTTATGTGGAGCATCTATGGGGCCATAATGAACGGTGCAGAGCATTATATATGGCACAGCTTTATGTGGAGCATCTATGGGGCCATAATGAACGGTATGGAGTATCTATTTTTAATTTTGAAATTCACCGGTACCTGCTGCATTTTCCACCCTAGGCTTATACTCGAGTCAATAAGTTTTCCCAGTTTTTTGTGGCAAAATTAGGGGGGTCGGCTTATACTCGGGTCGGCTTATACTCGAGTATATACGGTATATGCCCTTCATTTGGGTTATAATATCCTGATGACAGTTTCTCTTTAAGTCTGTCTCTATTCTTCCTTGACCACTTTGCTTATCCAGATGTTTTAGACAGATTCATGACCTGTGACGTTTCCCAAATGTCACACTTTTCTGACACATCTCACTTCAGTCCCTCCCTTGAGAACAGTTTTTGGCAGAATTTTTAAACGGATGCATTTTTTGACAAACGTACAACTTTTTAAAGGCTTTGTGACTTTTGATGCTGAAAAATTGGTTAAAGTAAAAAAAGAAATAAAATAAAGAGCATTTTTGATTTTGCGCTCAGTTTATGAAGCTTCGTCATTTTCAAAAATTAGGCACAAAAACATCAACGAAGACAGAAAAAAGTGGTTGAACAAATCGCAAATGATGAGTCGGGCGCTATGTATTTACAAGCTTGGAAGATTAGATTTCGGAACTTGTGGTTGGATCGTGGAGAATAAATACATAAGAATGTGTATTGTGCGGTTTCCTCCCTGGTTTGTGCATGAGGGTCTTCTACTTTCTGATAATTATATGTGTTCAAATTTCCGTTTGTCATGCTGATTGGTCAAGTTTTTTTTCTATTTGCTCTCTCGCCAAGCTATTGGTATAAATAGAGGGGTTGGCAAGCTTTGAGCTGGCCACATTGTCACTTGTGTCTCTATGCTTCTCGGCCTCCATCAGCTGATGACTGTCTAGTAAGGAACAAACTGTGTGAACTTTGTACATTTAAACATGTGCACCCTCCACTGATCTTTATATGTTTGTCTTGTTGCTTGCAGGCCCTGGATGAAGAATACTTGAAAGTTGATGCACAGTTTGGGGGTGTTGATCAGAGGAAAATTTTTACATTTGCTGAAAAGGTAGAAATTTATATTGGAACAATCTCTGTGCAGTTATTCTATTTTACTATTGCTGGTCAGTTATCAGTGGTGGAGGATTCTCGGGTGCTGGGTGTGGGTGGTCTTGTGACCACAAATATGCGCTTTGCATACTTTCGTCCACATTCCAACTAGACATGTCCAGTCTCACTCGGTACATTGGCACTGAGTGAGGGCGCGCATGCTAGTCGGCATGTGACCGCATGTATGCGCATCACATACTTGTGCCGCTCCTGGCACTATAGAACCATCACAGCGTATAATGTGCGCGATGTGAGGATTCACAAGTCTGCAGTCACATGGAGTGATTGCAGACTTGTATCCTAACTCCAGACAACCACTTCAGAGCTTCCATTTTGACCTTGCATGGTGTTCCATTTCATTGAGACCTCATTGAGAAGCTCCTTTTTATCACGTGTGATCAAAAAAAAGTTCCCAACGTCATCAGTATTCAGTAATCCTTTCATCAGTGTTTTGTTAGCCTTTCAATAGAAATTATTTAATTCCATAAAAAAAAAAAAATATGGTGACGCTTCTTCTATCCAGTGCAAAATGAACAGCACAGAGAGGGCACACTGATGATAGTGACTTTCACGGACCCATAGATTTGTACGGGTGATTTTAATTCATGAATCTGAAACTTCTCAATGATTTTTTTTTTTTCGGATGCACAGTCTGCAAAAAAACCCCAAATGTTGTCAGCCACATACACTATAAAGGGTTTGTGTTCTGTTCATAAAAGCCAGAGATGAAGAAGATTTCATGGTTCATATATGGACTGCAATGCCTGGATTGGCTGTGGGTCTCCCAACTCATAGACACATATAGTGCTGTAAGTTTGGTCCGGAGACGCGGGGTCAGTCCGGGCATTGTGGGAAGCTGGCCTTAAGGGAATATAGTGGATGCACATTTGGATCTTTCTGCCTACAGTTAAAAAGTACTTTACGACTCATGTCTTATATAATGTCGTCTGACTGTCAGGTTTCTAGTCCTCTCCATCTCCGTGAATCCGCTTTTTACTTAATGCTAATCAGATGGGTGGATCATGGAACCTTAATTGTATTAGCAGTGCCTCTCCATGTGCCTTTCCATGTTGAGCTTTTTAGAGCCACTGCTGTACGCCAGTCAGGACAGTTAAGGCAACCATTGGATGCCCTCCAGGTGTCATGCATGCTGAGAATCCCACACTGAGCAAGCCCTTTAACTTCCCTGAGTCATTCTTAGTCTAGTAATGGGGTTTCTTAGTCCATCTCTGGGCACAGAGGCTTAGGTGAAGGTGGACACTGTCACAGTCCCGTGAAAAGTCTTCTGCTCTGAGCATCATTTATAATCTACAGTCCAGGCCATTCTCGTAAACCCATGATAAACATTACCTCTGGTGAAACGACCCCACTGACACACCGAGTGCTTATGATCACTGTTGCCAGGATTGATTTTGGTGGACGTTTGATGAATGTTTTATGCAGGCGCAGATGCATGTTAACAGATCTTACACATATGCATGCCTACATGTCATTGAAAGCTGCTTATGTAAAGCGCCATGGAATAAATGGCGCTATAATAATAAATAATAATAATAATTAAAATCAAAGGGTTAGTCCAATTGTTGGATAGCGTTTGTAAATAGAATCCGTTTTACAATTTGCCATTTTTTACACTTTGATTACAGATGGTTGCCTTAGAGACCAACCACCACTGCAGAACATGTGCAGTACTCATCAGCTCTTTTACATTGGGCCAGTGTACTGTTGTGAACCTGGCCAGAATCACTGGAGCGTACTTTTAACGTTATCCCAGCCAGCTTCAATGTAGCACTTACAAGCAAGACAGCAGCGGCGGTTGGTCTCCTAGGCAACGAGCTAATAAAAGTGTTAATACCTCAAGAACAGCTTTGAAGTTTTTACAAGCCCTATCCGACAATATCCATTAATAAAAATGGGAATAACCCTTTAACACTAGGACTACCACACTGGTGACCCCCCCCCCCCCCCTCCAGAACTACCGAATGGAGTCATTTTGACTTCTGGCTTGTTTTTGTTTATTTTTAGAGTTTCTTGCTCCTGGTATTGTTGTAACTTTAATTTACAGAATGTGTAGAATGCAAAATAGCAAGAATATCGTCAGGCTTTAGGGCAGTTATTCTAGCCATATGAGCAATTAGAAAGACTGCAGGCCGTATTCTACAGAAATGTAGTCCACTCTAGCTGTATATGTCCTGTGTATGTCAAGCGTATTTGCAAAAATGCTAATTATTCTAAGCCAAAGCCAAAATGTATTTTTAACATACAAGTAAATGAAAACTAAAAGAAATAATAACATTCAGCCATAAAGACTTGCATAATATACACTGCTCAAAAAAATAAAGGGAACACTTAAACAACAGAATATTACTCCAAGTAAGTCAAACTTCTGTGAAATCAAACTGTCCACTTAGGAAGCAACACTGTTTAACAATCAATTTCACATGCTGTTGTGCAAATGGAATAGACAACAGATGTACATTATTGGCAATTATCAAGACACACTAATAAAGGAGTAGTTCTGCAGGTGGGGACCACAGACCACATCTCGGTACCAATGCTTTCTGGCTGATGTTTTGGTCACTTTTGAATGTTGGTTGTGCTTTCACACTTGTGGTAGCATGAGACGGACTCTACAACCCACACAAGTGGCTCAGGTAGTGCAGCTCATCCAGGATGGTACATCAATGCGAGCTGTGGCAAGAAGGTTTGCTGTGTCTTGTCAGGTTAGTGTCCAGAGGCTGGAGGCGCTACCAGGAGACAGGCCAGTACACCAGGAGATGTGGAGGGGGCTGTAGGAGGGCAACAACCCAGCAGCAGGACCGCTACCTCAGCCTTTGTGCAAGGAGGAACAGGAGGAGCACTGCCAGAGCCCTGCAAAATGACCAAATGGTCACAAATGGTTAGAAACCGACTCCATGAGGATGGTCTGAGTGCCCGACGTCCACAGATGGGGGTTGTGCTCACAGCCCAACACCATGCAGGACGCTTGGCATTTGCCACAGAACACCAAGATTGGCAAATTTGCCACTGGCGTCCTGTGCCCTTCACAGATGAAAGCAGGTTCACACTGAACACATGCAACAGACATGACAGAGTCTGGAGAAGCCGTGGAGAGCGATCTGCTGCCTGCAACATCCTCCAGCATGGCAGTGGTGCAGTAATGGTGTGGAGCGGCCTTTCTTTGGAGGGCCGCACAGCTCTCCATGTGCTCGCCGGAGGTAGCCTGACTGCCATTAGGTACCGAGATGAGATGCTCAGACCCATTATGAGACCATATGCTGGTGCAGTTGGCCCTGGGTTCCTGCTAATGCAGGACAATGCCAGACCTCATGTGGCTGGAGTGTGTCAGCAGTTCCTGCAAGATGAAAGCATTGAAGCTATGGACTGGCCCGCCCGTTCCCCAGAGCTGAATCCGATTGAACACATCTGGGACATCATGTCTCGCACCATCCACCAACGTCACGTTGCACCACAGACTGTCCAGGAGTTGGGGGATGCTTTAGTCCAGGTCTGGAAGAAGATCCCTCAGGAGACCATCCGCCGCCTCATAAGGAGCATGCCCAGGCGTTGTAGGGAGGTCACACAGGCACATGGAGGCCACACACACTACTGAGCATCATTTCCTTGTCTTGAGGCATTTCCACTGAAGTTGGATCGGCCTGTAACGTCATTTTCCATTTTGATTTTGCGCATCAATCCAACTTCAGACCTCCGTAGGATATTAGTTGTGATTTACATTGATAATTTTTAGGTTTTATTGTTCTCAACACATTCCACTAGGGGATCCCCTTTGAGAAAGCTGGACCGCGAAACGCGCGTCAGGGGAACCTAGGGAGGCTGTGGGAGACATCCCTACTCATGGGTAAGCGCTGATTTATTTGCAGGAGTTCTGGACCTATGGTTTATGGATTGTATCATAGAATTGTGACGGGCTGAGTCCTTGAATTCTGCTTGATCTGATTACAACTCTGCTGACCATGAGGGAATACATTTTGTCTCTCACTTAATCTCTAGTCTATCACTAGTTCTTTTCTTTGACCTCCTGTGTATTTGGGTCTACATTGGAATATGTATATTGATGTACTAGATGGTGGCCCGATTCTAACGCATCGGGTATTCTAGAATATGTATGTATGTATGTATGTATGTATGTATGTATATAGCAGCCACATAGTATATAGCACAGGCCACGTAGTATATAGGAGCCATGTAGTATATAGCAGACAAATACTACGTGGTCTGTGCTATATACTGTGTGGCTGCTATATACATACATACATACATACATACATACATACATACATACATACATACATACATACATACATACATACATACATACATACATACATACATATTGTAGAATACCCACTGCGTTAATACAGGCCACGCAGTATATAACAGTGGCCATGCAGTATATAACACAGCCCACGTACTATATAACACAGCCCACGCAGTATATAGCAGCCACGCAGTATATAGCACAGCCCCCGCAGTATATAACACTGGCCACGTAATATATAGCACAGCCCACAGTACATAGCAGCCACGCAGTATATAGCACAGCCCCCAAAGTATATAACACTGGCCACGTAATATATAACACAGCCCACACAGTATATAGCAGGCACGCAGTATATAACTTAGCCACGTTAGTATATAGCACAGAGATGTAGTATAGAACAGAGCCCACGCAGTATGTAACACAGCCCACGTAGTATATAGCAATGTGGGCACTATATGCGTGGTTAAAAAAAGACTTAAAATAAAAACTAAACATATACTCACCTTCCGAAGGCCCCTTGAAGTCCTGGCGCCTGTGTGCGGTGCACGCGGCAGCTTCCGGTCCCAGGGTTGGTATGAGCGCAGGACCTGTGATGATGTCGCGGTCACATGACCGTGACGTCATGGAAGGTCCTTCTCGCATAGCATCCTTGGCTCCAGAACCTGCCGCTTGCACTGCCGAGGACAGCTGGCGACGTCGGAGGGTGAGAATAACCTTTTTTATTATTATTATTATTATTATTATTATTATTATTATTATTCTTATTTGTAACATTAGATCTTTTTACTATTGATGCTGCATACGCAGCATCAATAGTAAAAAGTTGGTCACACAGGGTTAATAGCTGTGTAACCGGAGTGCGTTACACCACGCTCCGGTAATGCTGGCATTAACCCTGTGTGAGGGCTGACTGGAGGGGAGTATGGAGTGGGCACTGACTGCGGGGAGGAAAGAGCGTCCATTTTGCCGCTGGACTGTGCCCGTCGCTAATTGGCGTGGCAATGGTTGTGGGCGTTTTGCCACGACCAATCAGCGACTTGGATTTCCATGACAGACAGAGGCCGCAACCAATGAATATCCGTGACAGACAGACAGACGGAAGTGACCCTGAGGCTATGTTCACACGATGCGGTTTTTGCTGCGGATCCGCAGCGGATTTGCAGCTGCGGATCCGCAGCGGATTTGCAGCTGCGGATCCGCAGACGTTTTCCATGCAGGGTACAGTACAATGTTACCCTATGGAAAACCAAATCCGCTGTTCCCACGTTCCTTTTTTCCGCTGGAAAATCCGCGCTGATTTTCTGTGGAAAAAAAAAAGTAGCATGTCACTTCTTTCTGCGGATTCCGCAAGTGTTTTCCACCTGCACCAATAGGAAAGTGCAGTTGGAAAACTGCAGTGGAATCTGCAGGAGAAACCGCACAAAAAAACGCAGGGAAATCCACCGCGGTTTAGCACTGCGGGATTTCCAAATCAGGACCTGAAAAATCCGCAGAAAAAAAAGGATGGTGTGAACAAGCCCTTAGACAATTATATAGTAGACTAGATGGTGGCCCGACTCTAACGCATCGGGTATTCTAGAATATGTATGTATGTATGTATGTATGTATGTATGTATGTATGTATATAGCAGCCACATAGCATATAGCACAGGCCACGTAGTATATAGGAGCCATGTAGTATATAGCAGACAAATACTACGTGGCCTGTGCTATATACTATGTGGCTGCTACATACATACATACGTATGCGTATGCTGCATACGCAGCATCAATAGTAAAAAGTTGGTCACACAGGGTTAATAGCTGTGTAACCGGAGTGCGTTACACCACGCTCTGGTAACGCTGACATTAACCCTGTGTGAGGGCTGACTGGAGGGGAGTATGGAGCGGGCACTGACTGCGGAGAGGAAAGAGCAGCCATTTTGCCGCCGGACTGTGCCCGTCGCTGATTGGTCGTGGCAATGGTCGTGGGCGTTTTGCAATGAACAATCGGCGACTTGGATTTCCCTGACAGACAGAGGCTGCGACCAATGAATATCCGTGACAGACAGACGAAGTGACCCTTACACAATATTGATGTATTTGTACACATCTATATATATGAGGCATCATGATTACTCGCTAATCCCGCCCCTTGCACAGTAGCTCCGCCCCACCACATCACCACACATAATCCCGTCCTCCACCCCATTACCACACACAATCCCGCTCCCCCACCACATTACCACACACAATCCCGCCCCCCACCACATTACCAGACACAATCCCGCCCCCCACCACATTACCAGACACAATCCCGCCCCCCACCACATTACCACACAATCCCGCCCCCCACCACATTACCACACAATCCCGCCCCCCCACCACATTACCACACACAATACCGCCCCCCCACCACATTACCATACACAATCCCGCCCCCCACCACATTACCACACATAATCCCGCCCCCCACCACCTCACCACACATAATCCCGCCCCCCACCACATCACCACACATAATCCCGACCCCCCCCACCAAATCACCACACATAATCCTGCCCCCCACCACCTTACCACACATAATCCCACCACATCACCAGACATAATCCCGACCCCCCCCCACCAAATCACCACAGAAAATCCCGCCCCCCACCACATTACCACACCTAATCCCGCCCCCCCACCACATTACCACAATTATTGTTATTAACTTTATTTTAAGTTAATTTACCACCTGTGTAAGCGCTATTGAATGTTGTCATTATTTACTTTAGTTTAATCACCAGCAGCGTTAATTAGATAGCAATGAGCGTGCCGAGCGTTAGCTGGCTGGAAACAGCTAGTTATTTATATTGAATAAAAATTTATATTTTTATAATGATTGGTGGGACATCTTGTTTACTCCATTTTGTTGTGTATAGATCTTTACTTATGTAAGGTCCAAATGTCACAGTATTGACATAGATGTAATAATGGTTGCCATGGCGACGATGATGTCATAAAGGTTGCCTCGAACAATCAGCGACGGGCACAGTCTGCCGCGAATTCTGGAATCATCATTGTCCATATACTAGATTGTGGCCCGATTCTAACGCATCGGGTTTTCTAGAATATGCATGTCCCCGTAGTATATGGACAATGATGATTCCAGAATTCGCAGCAGTCTGTGCCCGTCGCTGATTGTTCGAGGCAACCTTTATGACATCATCGTCGCCATGGCAACCATTATGACATCTATGTCAATACTGTGCCCTGGCGGCCTCGACCAATCAGAGACGCGGGATTTCCAGGACAGACAGACAGACGGAAAAACCCTTAGACAATTATATATATAGATATATATATATAGATAGATAGATAGATAGATAGAGAGATATATATATATATATATATATATATATATATATATATATATATATATTTAGATGGTGGCCCGAGTCTAACGCATCGGGTATTCTAGAATATGTATGCGTAGTGTATAGCACAGCCCACGTAGTATATTGCACAGCCACGCAGTACATTGCACAGCCCACGCAGTACAAATTGGGGACACACAGGTTAATAGCGGTTACGGAGTGCGTTACCCGCGGCATAACGCGGTCCGTTACCGCCGGCATTAACCCTGTGTGAGCGGTGACCGGAGGGGGGTATGCGGGCGCCAGGCACTGAGTGCGGGGAGTAAGGAGCGGCCATTTTCTTCCAGACTGTGCGCGTCGCTGATTGGTCGTGGGCGTTTTGCCACAACCAATCAGCGACTTGGATTCCATGAGAGACAGAGTCCGCGACCAATGAATATCCGTGACAGACAGAAAGACAGAAGGACAGACAGAAAGACAATTGTATAGTAGATATATATATATATATATATATATATATATATATATATATATATATATATATATTAGCTGAAGAGCCCGGCGTTGCCTGGGCATAGTAAATATCTGTGGTTAGTTATAGCACCTCACTTCTCTTATTTTCCCATCACGCCTCTCATTTTCCCCCTCACATCTCTCATTTTCTCCCTCACACCTCTCATTTTCTCCCTCACACCTCTCATTTTCACCCTCACACCTCTCATTTTCCCCCTCACTCCTCTTATTTTCCCCCTCACTCCTCTCATTCCCCCTAACACTTGTCATTTCGACCTCACATCTGTCATTTTCCGATCACTCCACTATTTGCACTCACACCTTTTCATTTTCACCTCACACCTCTCATTTTCACCTCAGTATATACATGTTTGTCATCTCCCTTATATATAGTATACACCTGTATGTCATCTCCTGTATATAGTATATACCTGTATGTCATCTCCCCTGTATATAGTATATACCTGCTGTGTCATCTCCCCTGTATATAGTATATACCTGTGTCATCTCTCCTGTATATAGTATATATGTGTGTGTCATCTCTCCTGTATATAGTATATGTGTGTGTCATCTCCTCCTGTATATAGTATATACCTGTGTGTCATCTCCTCCTGTATATAGTATATACCTGTGTGTCATCACCCCTGTAAATAGTATATATCTGTATGTCATCTCCTCCTGTATTAGACCTCGTTCACACGTTATTTGGTCAGTATTTTTACCTCAGTATTTGTAAGCTAAATTGGCAGCCTGATAAATCCCCAGCCAACAGTAAGCCCACCCCCTGGCAGTATATATTAGCTCACACATACACATAATAGACAGGTCATGTGACTGACAGCTGCCGGATTCCTATATGGTACATTTGTTGCTCTTGTAGTTTGTCTGCTTATTAATCAGATTTTTATTTTTGAAGGATAATACCAGACTTGTGTGTGTTTTAGGGCGAGTTTCGTGTGTCAAGTTGTGTGTGTTGAGTTGCGTGTGGCGACATGCATGTAGCGACTTTTGTGAGATGAGTTTTGTGTGGCGACATGCGTGTAGCAACTTTTTGTGTGTCGAGTTGCATGTGACAGGTTAGTGTAGCAAGTTGTGTGCAGCAAGTTTTGCGCATGGCGAGTTTTGCGCGTGGCGAGTTTTATGTGTGGTGCCTTTTGAGTATGTGCAAGTTTTGTGTGAGGCAACTTTTGCATGTGTTGCAACTTTTGTGCATGTGGCAATTTTTCCACGTGTGCAAGTTTTGCGTGTGGCGAGTTTTCCATGAGGTGAGTTTTGCACGTGTGGCGAGTTTTGCATGTGGAGAGTTTTGCGCCTGGCGAGTTTTGAGCGGCGACTTTTGTGTTTCAACTTTTATGTGGCGAGGTTGGTGTATGTGTGGTGAAATGTGCGCTGAGGGTGGTATATGTGTTCGAGCACGTGGTAGTGTGTGGCGCATTTTGTGTGTGTGTTCATATCCCCGTGGTGGTGTGGTGATTATCCCATGTCGGGGCCCCACCTTAGCAACTGTACAGTATATACTCTTTGGCGCCATCGCTCTCATTCTTTAAGTCCCCCTTGTTCACATCTGGCAGCTGTTAATTTGCCTCCAACACTTTTCCTTTCATTTTTTCCCCATTATGTAGATAGGGGCAAAATTGTTTGGTGAATTGGAAAGTGCGGGGTTAAAATTTCACCTCACAACATAGCTTTGACGCTCTCGGGGTCCAGACGTGTGACTGTGCAAAATTTTGTGCCTGTAGCTGCGACGCCTCCAACACTTTTCCTTTCACTTTTTCCCCATTATGTAGATAGGAGCAAAATTGTTTGGTGAATTGGAAAGCGCGGGGTTAAAATTTCACCTCACAACATAGCCTATGACTCTCTCGGGGTCCAGACGTGTGACTGTGCAAAATTTTGTGGCTGTAGCTGCGACGGTTCAGATGCCAATCCCGGACACACACACACACACACACACACACACACACACACACACACACACACACACACACACACACACACACACACACACACACACACACACACACACACACACACACACACACACACACATTCAGCTTTATATATTAGATATATGTATGTATGTACCGTGTTTCCCCGATAGTGAGACAGCGTCTTACTTTCTTTTACCACTCAAAAGTCCCACTATGTCTTACTTTCGGGGGGGGGGGGGGGGGGGTGTCTTACATTAGGAAAAAAAGGTTCGTTTTTTGTTTTTACCATAAAATTAACATTTATTAACAACCTGAACAGTATGGTATTCACCACAAAACAGTTTTATAAAAGCAAATGCCAAGAATGTCTTGTTACAACCGTATCATGACGGTATTTCTATGTATAACATGTAAAACAATGAAAAACGGTAAGAACAAACAGTCTGAATATGTTATACTGGAAGATAAAACAGATTTATTCCATGACAACCATGTCATCATCTTCAGGAACATCATCATAAACATCCACACTCTGAGGTTCCTGTGAATTTTCTTGGGACTCTCGGGACTCCATTTCCTGCTGAATCATTGGCCCATATCTCTCATGGGTAGCAACGGCACTGTCCTGAAATGAGCAGGTCTTGTCCAGGTAGCCAGCTCGTAGTGCATTTGCAACGCAGGTGTCAGTGATCTTACCCCATGAATTCTTAACCCAGTTCACAATCTCTGGCAGTCTGGGCTTCACAAAGTTCCCACGTACATTTCTCTCCATTCGGTTTTCAATGTAGTCATTGATTTCCGCACGCAGATAGTCCTTGAACGGCTTGTTAATGGCGATATCCAGAGTCTGGAGATAAGCCGTCATCCCTGCAGGAATCATGATTTGGTCGATTCTCCGCTCATGAAGGAAGTTTTTCATGGTTTTGGCGCGGTGTGTGCTGGCTGCATCCCAGATCAGCATCCCTCTTTTGTTCCCTCGCATAACAAGCGGCAGCATTAAATCAAGCCACTTCCTAATAACAGCTTGTGTGGCCCAGGCTTTTTCAGTTTCCAGCACATAAATGCCAGAAATCCGCTCAATCTTGTCCTTCTTGCCCTTTGCAATGAGTAGCGGTGTTACTTTAGTGCCATCCAGGCGAATCGCCAAAATGCAGGTGACACGTGCACTTTCATAAGCGGTGGAGGGAACGTACACTGAGGAGGCACCTCGTTGATCAATGGTGGTTTGAGCTGCTTGGCACATGAACACGGCAGTTTCATCCATGGCGATCATGTTGCAAAGACTGTATTTAGAGAAGTCAATGTCATCCACAAACTTCTTGTAGGCAAATGCACGTTTAACAATCTCAGCATCTTCCAGCCTAAAGAGGGTTGTGGATCTTCTCAAAGACAGGTCATTGCGTTCAAGAAAGCTATCCACCCAGTGCTGTGATGCTTTGAATTGTTAAGGGGAAATGTTAAACTGTGGTGCCACTGCAAGGGCATACTCCTGAATCAGAGCCCTGGTCACCACCAATGTCTTTGCTCTCCTGTCTGCAACCCACTCAGAGACCAGGCTTTCCAGCTTTGTATACATTGGTTGCCGACCACATCCAATCTTGCGCTTTTTAGCCATTCCGCTCTCCACTTTTTCACTCAGGTTAGTGTAGTCTGCACGCCATTTTTGGACCAGTCGGTGATCCAACATTTTCTCCTTGCAGAACTCCACTACATTTTTGCCCCAAGATTCTTCGACAATCGCTTTTTTATATTCCACGGTGTAGCTCTTCCTTTTACCACTGGAACCGGAAGCGCTCATGTCTAGGGGCAAAAATATAGCGTATAAGCACAGCTTATGGTTCTGTATCACAGTCTCCCATAGGGTTACAGCCCCATACAGTATCCCATAGGGTAACAGCCCCATACCCTATGGGAGGCTGTATGGGATACTGTATGGGGCTGTTACCCTATGGGAGGCTGTATGGGGCTGTTACCCTATGGGAGGCTGTATGGGATACTGTATGGGGCTGTTACCCTATGGGAGGCTGTATGGGATACTGTATGGGGCTGTTACCCTATGGGAGGCTGTATGGGATACTTTATGGGGCTGTTACCCTATGGGAGGCTGTATGGGATACATACGGTAGGGGTAACAGGTGCATTTTACGGTACCGGTATGAATTGCTTACTTGGTACCGTAATGGCGATCAATTCCTCTGGGTAGAGGTGTGGCTTCTTCCTCATGCAGGAGCCGCTGGGCCAATCAGAGGGGCCACCAGCGGCTGCACATGAGGGCACTGAGGCTGCGTGTTTTTGTACCTTCTCACTTGCAAAGAAATACGGCCGAGGTTAAAACCCAGCGCTGGCGCCGGCACTTGGGAGCGGAGCGTGCAGCTCCATGTAATGCTGTGCGGCCGTACGCTCCGCTCTGGAGTGCCGGTGCTCTGAGCTCTGGCACCGGCACTCCAGAGCGGAGCGTGCGGCCGCACGGCATTACATGGAGCTGCACACTCCGCTCCCAAGTGCCGGCGCCAACGCTGGGTTTTAACCTGCGAGCCTCGGCTGTATTGCTTGCAAGTGAGAAGGAGCCGGCACAGGCACTATGGCTTATACGGTATTTTCCCACAGTTTACTACCATACGTCTTACTTTCGGGGGGGTGTCTTACATTAGCCGACCCACTCAAAACCCCCACTACGTCTTACTTTCGGGGGTGTCTTACTATCGGGGAAACACGGTGTGTGTGTGTGTGTGTGTGTGTGTATATGTGTATATATATATATATATATATTTCGCTCTATCCTCTCTCTATATCCTCCCTCTCTCTATCCTCTCTCTATCCTCACTCCATCCTCTCTATCTTCTCTTTGTCTTCTCTATCTATCTATCATGTATATTATCTTAGCCTATTCTCTCTCTCTCTCTATCTATCTATTTATCTATCTATCTATTTATATATATATATATATATAGAGAGAGAGAGAGAGAGAATTATAGAGAGTATATAGAGAGAATGGAGAGCGAGAATAGACAGAGAATAGTGTATATGTGTATTCTCTCTCGCGCGCTCTCTATTTTCTCTCTATTCTCTCTCTATTATCTCTCTCTATTCTCTCTTTCTGTGTAATATAAATTCAAATTCAAATGAGCTTTATTAGCAGGACTAAGTACATGTTAACATTGCCTAAGCATATGGTAAAAATAGGGGGTTAGGGGGGTGGGGTAGGGAGGCATATAGAGGTCCAGGATATGTCCGGCTCCTTTTAGAGGATAGGGGACATGTCTAGGGTGGGGTATAGCAGTCCATGACATATCAAGCTCTATTAGTCGGGGGATAGGGACATATATATATCTGTATATTAGATTGTTTTATTAGCTTGAAAATTAGCTTTAAATTACAAAGAGAATAACATTCTGTAAAGATGATGTTAAAAATGCATTGCATACGCATGTCATACAGATGTCATATGGATGCTAGGTGAGAAAAATCGCATTGTACTTGCATGCTATGAATTAGGATTTTAAAGGGAACCTGTCACAAGGCTTTCCATATAGAAACCTTATCCACTAACTTTTAGACCTCTTTAATAGTATTCGCACACACCTTTCATAACAGCCCAGCTCTCCAGATACATAGGAAATTTATTTTTGCGTATTCTCCAGCGTGGGATGTTACTTTGCATTGTGCTGTCCTATGGGCATCTTTGGAGTGTCATCTGTTCCTGTGATCGCATCTTCTCCTGTCCCGGCAGAGGTGTGCTAAGTCTTCTACTTCATCCACACATCCTGTTGTATCCGTGCAGGTTGTGTTCCTTATTGCGCAGGCGCTAGATTTGAACGGGCTGTGTAGATTACATAGGAGACACCATCTACGTCAATCAAGGCATGATAGGAGGCAATAATGGGCACATGCCCATTAAACTAGTTGGAGCGGATTAGTACTTGGCATGGTATAATTATAAAACACATTTTTCCTATTTTTTTTCCTATACTTATCTCTGTGATTCTTGTTTGAAAGCACTCTGTCCCTCATGAAGACTTATTATGAAACTATTAGAGAACATGTTGGACCAAATTCTCAAAATAAATGAAAAGGCACAAATTGATTGGTGCACTTTAAGGCTTTTCACTTGAATGCCGTTCTCTTCATATGGTATACCTTTTGTTCTAAGCTTTTCTTGTTTATAAGATTAATTCTCTCCCTCTTAAATCCTCAGATACAATGACATTTTCTATATATATTATCCTTTCTATCATCTGCACCAGCCATGGATTAGGTAGATTTCTCTTATTGACTGACCTTAATGTCCTTATTTTCAGTTAATCTCCTTAAATTACGTGGGATTTCAGTTCAGGAACTTTGCTGCGGTACAGATTTGATGAAACAGAATATTTTTTTTTTTTGAGGTTATAAAATCGGTTACATTGTGAATCTGAAGGTCTTTGCAGTCATATGCACCTCGATATGAATGTATTTTAATAGTGATTCTGTATGTGTGTATTATCGGGTGGTGATCGTGACTGTAACAGAAAACATATTTAAAAGGAACCTATCTATCGCTGAGGTTTTGCTATCCCGTTCGAGAGCAGCATGATATAGGGGGCAGAGACCCATATTCCAGCAATGTATCACTTACTGATCTGCTTTCTTTAATTTTGATAAAATCACTGTTTATCTCTGTAGATCTAGGGCTTTCTGATTGTGAGCTCTGTATAACCCCGCTCACACTACTGACTTTTGTGCACACATTGTGCTTCTGCAGAAAGCTGTCAATCAATGGTGGAAGCGGGGATCTAAAAAGCTCATGAATATGGAGGACTATCTGGTAGCAGGTTTGCTAGTCATCTAGTGGCGATCTCATGCTGATAAAACAGCAATTTAATAAAAACTACAGCAAGCAGTCCAGTTAGCGGTACATCATACCCTGAGCGACTACTGAAACCGTGACAGCGCTGCCCCTAAACTGAAAGCCAAACGCTTCCGGGGGGGGGGTAAAGATCATTTCCTCCCTGCAGTGGGGCTTTTAGCGCCAGCACGACATGGTGTCACAACGCTTTTAACCTGCAGATTAACCCTATATATGCAAGTTAATAGATTTGTTTGACATGACCGGTTCCCTTTAATGTTTGAATCCCATTTCCCAGTTTGTACTTCCCAGCTATACACACTTCTATGCAGTTACATTGTCGCCACATGAGCCCACACAAAAATGTATAATGCCAAGAATAAATCTTTACATACCCATTAAAATTGCTTCCCATATGCTGTACTATTTTCAACAGCTTTGCTGTATAACTGCTTAGCATGGCTGCGTGCACTGGAAAAATATAGTCTGCAAAAAGTATTTCTCTGCAACGTGTGACATTTCCATTTCTCCCTTTTTTCACCATCGCCGCTCCTTGTCATTTGGACTTGTCCTGATTATATCTCACTGACACAGGTACATGCCTCATTACAAATGTCCAGTAATCTGATTGGACTGTTTATAGACTATCATTGGACAATGTGTCCTAAAAACTATAAATATGACAATTTTTGGGCCTATGTGTTTAATAATTAAAGGGGTTGTCCACTGCCAAGAACACTCCTTCTTGATCAAAATGTTTGGCCCCCATAAAATAGAAAAGTCTGTACTGGCCTCCCGTGCCATGTCGGCACTCACTCTCCCCAGGGCGCTCGTGCAGTGATGTGACGCTGGCATCACTGTCCGCACCTTTGGACAAATAAAACATGAAGAGGAAGTCCGGGCTGCATCTGAGCTCGGACTTCCTGCTCAGTTTGACAGGAGGCGGGGACAGTGACGCCATCACTGATTGGGCGGCAGCATCACAACGCTGCACGAGAGCCCTGGGGAGAGCGAGTGCCGACACGGCACGGGAGGCGAGTATAGGCTTTTTTATTTTATTGGGGGCCAAGCGAGGGGTGTGAGAAGAAGTTGTCCAAGTAGTGGGCAACTTCTTTAAGTACAGAATTGATTGATCATACTTCTGCCTTTCTTCTATGTAAAGGGGACATTCAAACACTAGTAAGTGATCACTTGTCTGGTGAAAACAACTTGTCACTCCACCACAGGACCATATTCCGTCTTCATGTTTAAAGGGAATCTGTCACCAGGTTTTTGCTATCCCATCGGAGATCATCAAGATTTAGGGGCAAAGACTCCATAGTTGTCACATACTGGGCTACTTGCTGCAGGTTTGATAAAATCACTGTTTTCTCTGCTGCAGATCTACTACTACTCTGAATGCTGAGTTCTGTATAACCTCGCCCACACTACTGACAGACAGCTTCTGTATACACTGTTCATAGGCAGAAAACGGCCAATAATTGGTGGAGGCGGTGTTATACAGAGCTCATAAATATGGAGGACTACATGCCATCAGGTTTACAAGTCCTCTAGTGATAATTTCATGCTGATAAAACAGTGAGTAATTTTATCAAAAGTACAGCAAGCAGCCCGGTAAATGACATACCACTGGAATCAGGGTCTCTGTCTTTACATTTTGCTGCTCTCAGATTGAGGAAAAACCTGCTGAAAGATTCCTATTAAAGTAGCAATTTGATTGGCTACCAAGGGAAACTACTCAATTTCCTTTCCACTGACACCAATTCGATGTCTTTAAAATGGTGAGAAATTGAAATTAATATTTACTTTAATATACAATTGATTTGCTAGTAGATTCTGTTTTTTTATTATTATTATAGACCTTATTTATATTATCCATAACAAAAAAAATTCCCCCATTACATGGGACCAAAGAACAACTATGTAAGCGTTTAACGGCAATCTAGCCCTTCAATTTTGGCAGGGCCAACTGACTGTCTATAGGGAATACAGGCTTCCCAAGTCCTACCCCGAGAAATAGTCAGGGGACAGTAGGACTGGGCATTTTGCATTTCAATGTCTCATCCTCATGGTCCTACAGGCAGATAAGCCACTGGCAGAATTGTTTAGCACAGGCCTTCTCCATTCACCCTGTTGAAAACTCATGAATGCTTGGATAAGTGTGCATCTCTATGGGGGAATAGCTATATCCGTGCTCCCCTGACCTTTATGTAAGCTGTATGGGAACCATACAGAAATAACTTGTTACTTTTATTTTACAGCCCATTGCAATTTTAGGAGTACCCCCCAAAAAAAATAATATATATACAGTATATTATACACAGTGGGGGAAATAAGTATTTGATTTTGTAAGTTTGCCCATTGACAAAGACATGAACAGTCTATGATTTTAAGGGTACGTTAATTTTAACATTGAGAGATAGAATATCAAAAATAAAATCCAGAAAATCACATTGTATAAATTATATACATTTGTTTGCATTTTGCAGTTAGAAATAAGTATTTGATCCCCTACTATCCTTTAAGAGTTCTGGCTCCTACAGACCAGTTAGACGCTCCTAATCAACTCATTACCTGCATTACAGACAGCTGTCACATAAGTCACCTTTATAAAAGACTCCTGTCCACAGACTCAATCAGTCAGACTCTAACCTCTGCAACACGGGCAAGACCAAAGAGCTTTATAAGGATGTCAGGGAGAAGAGCATAGACCTGCACAAAGCTGGAATGGACTACAAAACCATATGTAAGATGCTGGGTGAGAAGGAGACAACTGTTGGTGTAATAGTAAGAAAATGGAAGAAATACAAAATGACTCAATCGACAGTGATCTGGGGCATTATGCAAAATCTCACCTCATGGAGTATCCTTGATCGCGTGGAAGGTGAGAGATCAGCCTAAAACTACACAAGTGGAACTTGTTAATGATCTCAAGGCAGCTGGGGACCACAGTCACCAAGAAAACCATTGGTAACACATTATGCCGTAAAAGTCCCCCTTCTCAAGAAGGCACATGTGCAGGCCCGTCTGAAGGTTGTCAATGAACACCTGGATGATTCTGTGAGCGATTGGGAGAAGGTGCTGTGGCCAGATGAGATATAAATTGAGGTATTTGGCATTAACTCAACTCGCTGTGTTTGGAGGAAGAGAAATGCTGCTTTGACCCAAAGAACACCATCCACACTGTCAAGCATGGAGGTGGAAACATTATGTTTTGGGGGTGTTACTCTGCTAAGGGCACAGGACTACTTCATGGCTTCAATGGGAGAATGGATGGAGCCATGTACTAAACAGTTCTGAGTAATAACCTCCTTCCCTCCGGAAGGACTTTAAAAATCGGTCGTGGCTGAGTCTTCCAGCAAGACAATGACATAAAACACACAGCCAAGGCAACAAATGAGTGGCTCAAAAAGAAGCACCGAGTTGTCAAGCGACAGCCTCAAAATCTTAATGATTTAGAGATGATCTGCAAAGAGGAGTGGACCAAGATTCCTCCTGACATGTGCGCAAACCTCATCATCAACTACAAAAAAGTCTGACTGCTGTGCTTGCCAACAAGGGTTTTGTCACCAAGTATTAAGTCTTGTTTGCCAGAGGGATCAAATACTTATTTCTCACTGCAAAATGCAAATAAATTTATATAATCTATACAATGTGATTTTCTGGATTTTATTTTTGATATTCCATCTCTCAATGTTAATTAACCTACCCTTAAAATTATAGACTGTTCGTGTCGTCAGTGGGCAAACTTACAAAATCAGCAAGGGATCAAATACTTCCTTCCCCCACTGTGTGTGTGTATGTGTGTGTATATATATATATGTATGTATGTGTATTGTTTTTGTTTTCTATTTATTGCACAATAATTGCCTATGTCATGGAAAAAAAATTGTTTTCTGTTTGCTATCTTCCAAAAGCTGTAACTTTGTTTTTCAGTCTTTCCTCATCACTTGTTGCTCTTTTGTAAATCTGAAGTGTTGTTTTCCAATTCTTTGTCTGTATTTTGGCTGTCTACCAGTCCTTCTGCTGTTTTCTCACACAAGTCTAATCATCTTGCGCTCTGGTCACTTTCCTTCCAAGGCCAAATTCCTAGAATCATGAAACTGCATTTAAATGTCTAGTTGCGAGTAAGAATAAGAAAGGGAAGAGACTGTGTGTGTGTATATATATATATATATATATATATATATATATATATATATATATATATATATATATATATATATATATATATATATATATATATATATATATATATATATATATATATTATAATCATCTGTGTCAGAGCTTGGAGGCATACAGCAGAAATGAGAGCGCCCGATTTACTATCTAAAGGCTTGGGAGATCTAAAATCATTTTGTTAGTTTGCAGATTGTCTGTTATAATATAACAATGAGGTTATTCCACAGTCAGGAAAGGACTGACCTCTACATATTGAGGTTGTTTTCTGCTAGTAATCACTAAAAGCTCATAAATCCAACGCTAATCATACCTTATTGTTAAGATCCATTTCTAGCCTGGTTGCTGTTGTGTAGGCGGGACGCAGCACTGACAGCACTAGAAATATGGCCATGTACTTCTTATCCTGCCCTCTCGGAAACCACATGACAGGCAGAGAAGACGCTGCGTCTTCAGAAGGGGCCTGATCTCTACTAGACCGAGGCTCTTTCTACGTCACCAATGAGAAACATTTGTGTCCTCCTCAGCACAGTTGCTAAGGTGGGCACAAAAGAGGTTGTCCCCTTTCAGAAAATTCTAGTCCAAGAGTGCATTTAGCTGTACTCACCCTCCCCTGGTCCAGGGTTGAATCAGAGCTCCTGATCCCGGTATTTGTTATTGGCTGCAGTGCTGACGTCATGTCAACATAGAGTTCAGCAGTAGTGATGAGCGGATATACTCGTTACTCGAGATTTCTCGAGCACGCTCGGGGGGTCCTCCGAGTATTTTTTAGTACTCGGAGATTTCGTTTTTCTTGCCACAGCTGAATGATTTACATCTGTTAGCCAGCATAAGATTTTTGTAATTTTGCACATTTCCTATTTAACTTGCCTTTCATTGTCTTGCATGTAGCTCCATCATAATTTTAATTGTTTTTAATTGCATTTTTTTGTCTGCCTTGGCATTGTTGTTGTAATAAAGTTTTTCTATTTATTATTGCCTTGTGTGCACTATATTTTGCGCTCTTTTTCTTTACTATTTATAATTCTGGTTGCGCACTGAGTAGCACCTGGCTGTATGGTGTAATTGTATTTTATTAAGTGGTGCCCACCTTCTTTCCATTTCCAGTCCAATATATTGTTTACATGAGCCAACAGATCATAGAAAATCCCTAAAATGTATACACCCAGTGGTGGATTAATTCTATATATTGACAGCCAATAGTAAAATCTCTTTATATTTCTCTTGGAGTATGTCAATCTGTACATCCAAATCTGTATACACAAAATGGCTATATACATGTCAAATAGACTTATCACCCAAATACAAAGTAACATTGTTCCTAGGAGTAAGACTTGCTGTCTATCTAAAAGAAAAACCAAGCTGTTTACAATGATGAACCATCTGACCTACTTAGCTCAATGTGGACCAGTCAGACAAATGCGCCAACGCACGTTTCGCCCATCTTCCTCAGGAGTCGTGGTGAAGATGGCCAGCAAGTCTAACTCCTACGAACATTGTTTCTTTGTATTTGGTTGATTAGTCAATTTGATATGTATTTAGCCATTTTGTGCATACATATTTGGATGTAACCATTTGAAATATTCAAGGGAAATAAATAGAGATTTTACTATTGGTTGTCAATATATAAATTTAATTCACCACTGGGTGTTAACATTTTAGGGATTTTTTATGATCTATTTGCTCATGTAAACTATGTACAGGTGCTTCTCACAAAAATAGAATATCATCAAAAAGGTAATTTCAGTTCTTCAATACAAAAAGTGAAACTCATATATTACACAGGTCAACAAAAAAAAATTTGTTTTCTGGTGTCCAAAATATTTTAATGAATTTGGGGTATTTTTGGGGTGCTGATTCTGAATATGCTATCAGTTTTGCCAGATTGGCTCAAGTTTTTGAGATTTTTGGTATCTTATTTATAGCACTTGTTGGTAAATGCGACGCATCATCTCATTAATTTCTTTGGATTAGTACTTGAACTGAGCAGTTCTCAATATAGTTTTGTGTTAATTAGTGTTCTAAAAGTTTGTTCATAGCTTGATTTTTGCACTAACTTTATGTTGTTGTCTGTTTTCCAGTGAAAAGCATGAACTCATCAAGAAGAAGTTGTCTTAACGATCCAGACTCATTCTGTTACATTTGTGGTGAATACACACTGCCAAAACATAGAAGAAACATAACAGACTTCGTAAAAAAAGTGTATTTTGCCTATTTTGGGGTTATGCTTGGGGACCAAGACAAGTTTTGGGCACCACACATAGTGTGCAAAGCATGTATCGAATTATTACGAAAATGGAGCAAAGGACAAAGAAAAAGCTTCAAATTTGGTGTTCCAATGGTGTGGAGAGAGCCAAAAAATCATCATGATGACTGTTATTTCTGTGCAGTGCAAGTGCAAGGATTCAATAAGCATAAGAAACGAAAATGGGAGTAACATGGAATCTGCAAGAAGGCCTGTCCCTCATTGTGAAGTTGTGCCTGTACCTGTGTTTACCATAAATAACATGATGATTTTTTGGCTCTCTCCACACCATTGGAACACCAAATTTGAAGCTTTTTCTTTGTCCTTTGCTCCATTTTCGTAATAATTCGATACATGCTTTGCACACTATGTGTGGTGCCCAAAACTTGTCTTGGTCCCCAAGCATAACCCCAAAATAGGCAAAATACACTTTTTTTACGAAGTCTGTTATGTTTCTTCTATGTTTTGGCAGTGTGTATTCACCACAAATGTAACAGAATGAGTCTGGATCGTTAAGACAACTTCTTCTTGATGAGTTCATGCTTTTCACTGGAAAACAGACAACAACATAAAGTTAGTGCAAAAATCAAGCTATGAACAAACTTTTAGAACACTAATTAACACAAAACTATATTGAGAACTGCTCAGTTCAAGTACTAATCCAAAGAAATTAATGAGATGATGCGTCGCATTTACCAACAAGTGCTATAAATAAGATACCAAAAATCTCAAAAACTTGAGCCAATCTGGCAAAACTGATAGCATATTCAGAATCAGCACCCCAAAAATACCCTAAATTCGATGAAATATCTTTGGCACCAAAAATGCTGTTGACCAGTGTTATAGAGTCATTACAAACAGAGTGATCTATTTCGAGTGTTTATTCTGTTAATGTTGATGATTATGGCTTACAGCCAATGAAAACCCAAAAGTCGTTATCTCAGTAAATTAAATTATTTTATAACACCATATTGAAAAATGATTTTAAAATCCAAAATATTGGCCTACTGAAATGTGTGTTCAGTAAATGCACTCAATACTTGGTCGGGGCTCCTTTTGCATCATTTACTACATCAAAGTGGCGTGACATGGAGGTGATCAACCTGTGTCACTGCTGAGGTGTTATGGAAGCCCAGGTTGCTTTCATGGCAGCCTTCAACTCATCTGCATTGTTGGGTCTGGTGTCTCTCATCTTCCTCTATGATTCCCATAGATTCGCTATCGGATTAAGATCCAGCAGGTTTGCTGGCCAATCAAGCAAAGTGATGCTGTTGTTTTTAAACCAGGTATTGGTACTTTTGGCAGTGTGGACAGGTGCCAAGTCCTGCTGGAGATTGAAATTTCCGTCTCCAAAAAGCTTGAGGGAAGCATGAAGTGCTCGAAAATTTCCTGGTAGATGACTGCGCTGACTCTGGTCTTGATAAAACACAGTGGACCTACACCAGCAGATGACATGGCTCCCCAAACCATCACTGATTGTGGAAACTTCACACTAGACCTCAAGCAGCTTGGATTGTGTGCCTCTCCACTCTTCCTTCAGACTCTGGGACCTTGATTTTCAAATGAAATGCAAAATTTACTTTCATTTGAAAACACCTTGGACTACTGAGCAACAGTCTTGTTCTTTTTCTCCTTGGCCCAGGTAAGACACTTCTGGCGTTGTCTGTTGGTCATGAGTGGCTTGACACAAGGAATGTGACACTTGTAGCCCATGTCCTGGATACATCTGTGTGTGGTGGCTCTTGAAGCAATGACTCCAGCAGCAGTCCACTCTTTGTGAATCTCCCCCAAATGTTTGAATGGCCTTTTTTTGGACAATCCTTTCAAGGCTGTGGTTATCCCTGTAGCTTTGTAATAATTATAGGGGATAACTCAGGAGACTCTTTGCGTGGAACAAGACAACTACAGGACACAGTTTTATAAGTGGTAAAGTCTATATTATCACACGGTGATTCAAACAGGTGCAGAGAGAAACTCAAGTCCACAACACTTGGTGCAAATAATAAACGCAGCTTAGCAGTCTATAGGAAACTTCAGAGGAAAATGCAATCAAGCAGAAAGTCTATGAAGCACAGTTATTCTTGAGGATACTTGACATGAATAAATCCTTGTCTTAGTCCAGGCACAGATAGATATGCTTATTAGGCAGTTCAAATCATATCTTAGCTCAACCAGGGAGGCCTGGTTAATAGTCTCAGGTTATTGCAAAGCAAAAACAGCTTACATGTCCAGCAAATGCAGATGGAAGTAAACGCGATCAGCAGATGAAGGAGGATTACTGGAAACTTGTGTATGCAGCAGGAACTCGGAGCAGAGTAGCAGGGTCGCCACACAGGTTCACAGGAGCAGGTGTATAGCCAGGGAGTAATCAGAGGTCAGGAGCTGGATGCAAGGCAGAATACTCTAGCACAGACAGAAGGCTGGGGTGGAGTTTTATAGCAGGAAGACACAGTGCACATGAGACCAAAGACGCCATCTTGGAAAAGGGCAGTAATGCACAAAAGGTAAAAAATGTTCAGAGTCCTGACAAGCTTGTGCATATTTTCTACCACACTCTTTCCTTCCACTCAAGTCTCCATTAATATGCTTGGATACAGCGCTATGTGAACAGCCATCTTCTTTAGCAATGACATTTTGTGGCTTACCCTCCTGTTAGAGTGTGTCAGTGACTGCCTTCTGGACATCTGTCAAGTCATCAGTCTTCCCCATGATTGTGGTCCAAGGTAACGAAGAAAGTTGAGAGCACTCACCATCCATAAAATTTGTCAATCCTTTATTATGACATAAAAGTCAAACGGCAGGGAAACAGGGAAGAACGTGTACTACAACCGGACGACAGCCGTTTCGCGCACCTGCGCTTCCACGGGTCCTAATGCTGTGAGAGAGGGCGAGGAACAGGAAACACGCCAAGGTAACCTCCCCCACTCTAACAACAGCACAGTATACGAAACACCTACTTATCAGAATAAAAACACAATATGATTAAAAACAATGCATGCGAACATAATTCAGACAAATTATAGAGACCAGATGGAAAATATTCATAAAAATACGGACATATCAATCCTTTCATTGAGGCCCAATGGTCCCATTGCGTTTGCACGCAGTATCCATCTGGCTTCTCTCCTGCGTAGGAGTCTGTTCAAATCACCTCCTTGCTGGGGCAATTTAACCCTCTCCAAACCGGCAAAACGGAGCAATGCTGCATTACCCCCGTGACACGACCGCGTATGATTTATTAAACGGGTGACTCCCTTACCGGAGCTAATGGAATTATAGTGCTCCCTAAACCTGACAAAAAGGGGACGATCCGTTTTCCCAATATAAAAGAAACTGCATGGATAGAACAACGCATAAACCACATGCGTGGTTCTGCAAGATATGAATTCACGGACAGAATGTTGAATAGAACCAATCTTGAAAGTTTTATCGACTATATGGTATGAACAAAATCTGCAGTGACCACACCTGAAATTACCTATAGGGGTCCCTGCTCTCAACCAATTAACTCGTTAATTACTCACGCGGTTGTGCACTAGTAAATCACTCAGATTTCTCCCACAACGACAAGAGAACAGGGGGCCTCTGCTACTGAGCTCTGCCAGGTCAGGATCCTTCTCCAAAATCCTTCCCCATGATTGTGGAGCCTACTGAAACAGACTAGGGGACCTTTTTATATGCTTAAGAAGCCTTTGCAGGTGTTTTTTGATAATTATTCTAATTTACTGAGATAATGACTTTTGGGTTTTCATTGGCTGTAAGCTATAATCATCAACATTAACAGAAATAAACAGTTGAAATAGATCACTCTGTGTGTAATGACTCTATATAATATGAGTTTCACTTTTTGTATTGAAGAACTGAAATAAATGAACTTTTGATGATATTAGAATTTTGTGAGAAGCACCTGTATTTGACTGTCATTCATTTTTCATATTTTGATTTACCTTGCTTATTTGTTTTTTTTGCATTTTCATGCATTTTAATGTTTACGTAAAAATTATGTTTTACTATATTCTGGAAAGTATTTTTTCATTCTAATAGATCTGAGGTGATTCTCAGGTCCTCTTTTTTGTTGTTCAAGAAAAATATATATAAGATTAGGAACTTGATTTAATTACCGTATTTTCCAGCGTATAAGACGACTTTTTAACCCCTGAAAATCATCTCAAAATTCGGGGGTCGTCTTATACGCCGGGTACAGCGTGTGCAGGGAGCGGTCCTGTATGATTCCCAGGATCTGGAGGAGAGGAGACTCTCCTTCAGGCCACGCGACCGCGACTTTATCGAAGGTCCTTCGCTCAATGCATCCTTAGGAACGGAGGCCGCCGCTTGCACCGCTGAGAGCCGTGGGCCGGCGGACGGTAAGTATATCCCATATTTTTTTTTTTTATTCTTTTTTTTACATGAATATGGATCCCAGGGTCTGAAGGAGAGTCTCCTCTCCTCCAGACCCTGGGAACCATCCGCACCGCACACGCCGTATAAGATGACTGGGCGTATAAGATGACCCCCGTCTTATATGGCGAGTATATCCCAAACTCCATATTTTATATGGAAAAGTTGGAGGTCGTCTTATACGCCCAGTCGTCTTATACACCAGAAAATACGGTAAGTACAATATTATTTGTGCAGCAACCCATATAAAGAAGTCTGAAACCTTACAGCAGTGTTCCCCAACTCCGGTCCTCAAGAGCCACCAAGAGGTCATGTTTTCAGGATTTCCTTAGTATTGCACAGGTGATAATTGCATCACCTGCATGGGCAAGCTTTCCATCACCTATGCAATACTAAGGAAATCCTGAAAACATGACCTGTTGGTGGCTCTTGAGGACCGGAGTTGGGGAATACTGCCTTACAGACAATATTCCACTTTGAAAACTACCATAAATACTCGAGTATAAGCCGAGTTTTTCAGCACATTTTATTTTGTGTGGTGAAAACGCTCCCCTACTCGAGTCAGTGTCCCAGAAGATGGAGGGGGAGCGGCAGCGGGTCACAGAGGCTGCTGCGGCTAAAACCTGTGCCCTTTGCTAAAGAGAAATGAATACTCACTGTGCTGGCAGTGAATATTCATTTTTCTGTAATAGCGCGCACAGTGTCAGCCGCAGCCGCCGGCTTCCACCAGCAACTGGGAGGGTGGTCACATGTGCTACTTAAGAGAAATGAATATTCATCTCTCTCCACTCCCATAGGCGTGGAGAGAGGTGAATATTCATTCACTTAGGTATCGGGGACACGTGACCCCCGGTGGCTGCAGCTGACACTGCACGCTACATAATAGCATTGAAAACTCACTGCCCTCCATGCACATAGTTCAGGCATGTGGAGCGGTGAGTATTCCGGCAGATGTGCTCTGCTTATAAGTAGCGCATGACATCCCTGCCATGCACTGCTTACAAGCATAAAACAGCTACTGGCACCGAAACAAGACACTGCGAGGGAGCATAGGAAGGGTACGTAGGATGTTTTTTTTTTTTTTTTGTATTTTTTTTTTTAATGCTTTCTTGATGGGAGCCATTCATACCAGGATAAGGATGAGAGTGCCATGCATACAAGGATACGGATGAGGAACCATGCAGACCAGGATGGGGATGAGTAGGCCGTGCAAACCAGGATGGGGATGAGGGGGCCATGCAGACCAGGATGGGGATGAGGGGATAATGCATACCCGGCTTATACTAAAGTCAATAAGTTTTCCCAGTTTTTCGTGGCAAAATTATGTGCCTTGGCTTATATACTGTAATATATACGGTACTTTTATTATTTCAATTGAAAATCCCCCACTGTTCCCTGTCTACACCAACTTCCTATTTCAGAATTTATTTTTAAGTTTCTGATGTTCTGTAGAAGTCTTGCAGCATGCATTGTCGAGTTAGAAACGGAACGGGTCTGACGCTGCGGTCACGGCCCATACATCATGAGTGACCTCTTTTTCCGGGGCTAGTCTCTGTTCTAATGAGCATGCACTGGCTGACAATCTGACATGGTCAGTATTCTCTCCCTCCTCGCTGTGCTCTCTCTTTCAGTGCACACTAGTAGTGTGTTCCCTCGGCAGCCTGTTAAAATAAGGGTGAAAGAAGGAGCACACATCCTATTGAAAGACAGAGATAGCGTTGAGGAGGGGGAAGATTCTGAGCATACATCAGAACGAACAACTGCCACTTGCTCAGTACAGAGAAATGACAAGCTGGTTAAGGAGCCCACTGCTAGTGTACAGTGAAGGGTAGAGCATACTGAGCATGCATCACAAATGACAACAGGCCAACCCCTGAAACATATATCACATGTTATGCCTTGTTTCGGATCAGTGAAAGCAGCTGTGGGGTGTATCCACAGCGCCAGCCCCCTGAAGGCGTCCTGTTTCAAAACGGTAAAAGAAGCTGTGAGATTGAACACAGCCCCTTGATGAAGTTCAATGTCAGACACCCCAGTGCATAACGGGAGACTAAAACAGAATGTCCTCAAAGTGTAAACAAAATTCGGAAATGGGAAGTTGATGTAAAGAGGGAATGATTAGACATTTTTAATTGATGTAAATTACAGAAGTGTTTAGTTTTTCAAATTAAATAGACATTGAATATATGATTCCCACATCCTCTTTAATTACGATCTGCCCCAGTCCGTAACAGTTTGTTTCAGGAAATATGCCGTTTCAACAAGCTGCCATTCTATTCTGTCATGAACTCATCAGCTTTCTCTTGCTATCACTTGTAGTTGCCAACTTTCTTGTGCAGCTGACACCCCACTCTAGTGGCCAGAATCAGAAATCATTTGAAGGAGTATTCTCAAGTTGTCTTAGGAATGAGAGAGCCGTGATTAGGAGAACTTTTCTGTATATTGCCGATGCTAGGGGCCAGGAATTGTGATTCTACAGGTCTTATAACAGCTCGTCTAGTACTTGAGCTCCTAATAGTGATGAGCGAACATGGTCGGTGATACTCAAATATCACTCGACTATCTGGGTGCTCGGATATGCTCTGCTCTCGTCAAGCACTGACTAGTGTTCGGATTGAGTGCTCCAATCCCCGGCCATGTTTGATGCCTGTTACACAGCCAATAAACATGCGGGGATTGCCTGGCATTACTATGATTCGCTGTGTTACCTGATCACGGGTTATAAAAGGACCATTCCCTTATGGGAAATATGCAAATGCATGTAGGATAGCTGCGGAGACACCATCACGTGTTTCTCAACGCAAGCAGCTCCTAATAGCCAGATTCCTACTCCACACTGATGAGGGGCAAACACCCCGAAACAGCTGTCTGTGGATGGATACCATGCTTGGCATAGGTGGTTTTCCTGTATTGGATGTTTTCCTTTATTGGATGCTGCCCTTCCCGTGGTTGTTCCTTCCCGGGGAAAGGTCTGGCTATTCACTGCTTGCGTTGAGAAACACGTGATGGTGTCTCCGCAGCTATCCTACATGCATTTGCATATTTCCCATAAGGGATGGGGGCAGTGTTCTGGATCACTGCGTTGAGAAACACGTGATGGTGTCTCCGCGGTGTTGGATGTTTTGGTCTCCCCGAGGCCAATCATCTGTTCCTTCACCACTTTGCAGGGAGGCACGAGACACCACTTCTGAAGCTACACCAGTGCAAACAGGTGGTCGGTTGGATAGCAGATAAAAATTTCAGCATGTTTGCCAGCACCACACCGTTTTCCACACTGTCCAGTCTGGCCAGCCAAGAGTCTGGATCACTTAATCCTCACCCTGTACCTCCTTCCTCCCACCATGTCGAGTCAAAGGAGACCAGTGATCCCATGTTAGAACTCTGGAAGATGAGATGGTGGGTGACTAAGTCACTGACTCAACCTGGGAAGCTGGGATGCAGTGCGAGGCCAGCAGCGCTGAGAGGGAGGAATTGGCAGCACCGAAATAGGCAGGAGGAGGCAGTGGGGAAACCAGAGGGAGAAGGTGGGTAACTGTTCTCCCAAAGAGTTAGGACTTGTTTAAAAAGAGTTCTGAGACAAAAAAAAATGGTCATTTGCGACCTGTGTATTTTACTGAATTAGACCAAAATTGAGCCAGAAGGAAACTGAAGGTAACTGGATACTTAGTCACAATAAACAATGTTTCAGTTTGTCTTCATTCTCACCCCCATAGTCCTTCATTTCATACTAACCCTCCTAATCCCTACACCTAGTAATTAGCTGGTTATCTCTCCCTTCATCCTCCCCATCCATCTCACCTCCTGTTATTCAATGTACAATTCTTTGTCTCGCAGACAGCCACCTCATGCCCTCTCCAGCTCTCGCCTAATAACACTTTGTCTGCTCTTCCTCACTGCCTGTGATACCTCTCCAAATCCTGGTTCTCCTTACCACATCCTCAGTCACTTCTACCTCCCATCCATGATCGATCACAAATTTACGCAACCTTTCTAACCTCATACCTGTTCACCCAGCCCCCGCTTCACCAGTCCTTCTTAACAGGAGATCTATGGAACGTTTTTCTGTCTGCAACAAACTTTCATACATCCATGATCTTTTAATTACTAACAAATTTTCCTTCCTCGGCATCACTGACACCTGGCTCGCCCCCTCTTGACACAGCCTCTCCAGCTGCACTTTCTTATGAGGAACTCCAACTTTCGTACACCACCCACTAAAGCAGCAAGCTTGTGGGAGGAGATGGTTTTCTCCGGTCAGATAATTGCTTCTTTACCCCAATTCCACTACTACCCTCTGTTGCTCTCCCTGCCACCACCTTTTTTGACCACTTCAGCACCTAGCTACTTAATTTCCTTTACACTTACATCCCCCTATCATCATGTGCAACTTAAACATCTTGATTGATACTTTCCACTGTTCTGTAGCAACTCACAAAGAGGGCCACACACTGGACCTCATCTTCACTCGCCTCTGTTCCCTATCTAACCTCTCTAACTCACTTGTTGCTCTGACCACAACCTACTTACATTCTCTTCCCTCTCCTCTCCTAGTGCACAATCCCCACTCCACAAACTTGCACACCCTTGCAGAAATCTCAAACACCTTGATTTACACTCACTTTCTGAGTCCCTTCTCCCTGTCGCAGATATGTTCCTTACACGATGCAGATGCTGCCATCACTTTATATAACACCACAACAGCTGCATCTCTTGAATCGTTTGCCCCCTCATACATGCAAAAACTCATACTCAACAGGCAACCCTGGCACACCAGCTTGACTAAAGAACTGAGGTGGGCGTCCAGGGTTGCTGAGAGGAGATGAAAAAGATCACACTCCAACGCGCACTTCATCACATTCAAACAGTTCCTCACCACTTTATGTCCACACCCACTGCAGCTAAACAAACCTAATTCTCAACTCTCATATCATCCCTGTCTCACAACCCTGAACAACTATTCAACACTTTAAATTTTCTCTCACTTGACCCTATCCTACCTCATCCCACACCTTACCAACCCCAGCCCATCTCTTCTCTGCATGTACCCCTTCTGAGGAATAAACTATCGAAAGGCACATCAAGGAGATACACTGGAGCCCTCTGGACCCTGGGTATTTATATCTGGTATTGGTCTTGGCCTGGATTTATCCTTATATCTATTCATGGTATTGTTAAGAATTGCTGTCAAATGCCTATTTAACCTTGAGCTATAGTGTGTACTTTTATCTCTGTACTCTCCTATGAATTCCTTATTTTGTGTCATTCAACTTATTTAGTACAACTTTCTTCTTTCTGGGAGTCACCAGAAACAAACCCCAGCACCGTCCATTTAATTTGTCTGTGTCCCTCTCTGCACTTTAATTATCTGCACCTTGCACTTTATGAGAATTCTATTTTTTCATATATTACTACCTCATGTATTTGCCTGCTTATGAATGTAAACTTACTCTGCAAGGTGTTGCATTATATACATAACTTTGAACACAAACTATTTATTGGCCCAGTGTTTGCTTTTTCATTTTCTGTAGTCTTACATCTCCATTTTTAGACATGTTAATGGAAACGCTATGGAAACTGCTGCGGACCCGCAGCATCAAAATCGCCGTGGTTCCGCGGTAAAAACCGCGAAGTGTGAACATGGCCTTAAGCTTTTTAATTTTTGTTTCAATAAAATTGTTTATTCTTTATACACCTTGTGTATGGAGGACTCTTTTTCTCTACATAGGTTTTTTTTCTTGCATCACGGTCCTCTGTGTTATCACCTAGGGCGTTTCTCTGTATCCTCCTGTACAAGTTGGGGCCTTGCATTGTTTGATTACTGTACTTGTTTTTTATTATGTATACCCCTTTTCACATGTAAAGCACCAAGGAATAAATGGCACTATAGTAATAAATAATAATAATAACCTGTGCAATGCCAAGATCAGCAGGGGCCTGACCACAAAGAGCCTAACAACCACAGCATAATCAGGCAAATGTCATCTAAGCACCAGACTCAGTGGGTGCCATGTCGGACGCTATTCACACTAGGGCGTCCGACAGACAGCGGTAATTCCACATTCGTCCACTATACGCTCAGTGGCGCCGGCTAGACTTTATCCAGGTTGTCCGGGGTTAATCTAGCTGGTAATCGGGTTGGCGGCTGGGTCACGCCCGTGGCCTTTAAATAGTCATTCTGGACTTTGGGCGTCGCCAATTATAGATTGTGTCTTGTGCCTGGTGATCTCGGTCTGGAGTGGTGGTCTAGGAGAAGAAATATCATGTCTGGTGGTGTATTATCCTTTGTCATATTTCTCCTTCCTATATTTGTATTTGTTTTGCCCTGTGCACATTATAGTGTTTTCCTGTGTGTCTGCGGTGTGGTGCGTTTTTAGTTTTCCCTGTCTGTGCTTTCTGTAGGGGTTGGTGTGTGGTCTTATCACTGGGTGGCGGGTGGAGGTTTCAGCTTAGGACTGAAACAGGAGTCAGGGTCAGGCCTGGCGGCCCAGACAAGCACACCATCAGTGTAAATTCTGGGAGAGGGACAGACAGGGTTTTCCCTAGTCTGAGTGATATCGCAGGGGCCCGGGTAATCAGCTGTTGTCTACCCAGTACCCGCATGACAGTGGGTCGACAAATGGTACCAGCGGATGACACCACTGCCTCTTCCCCTGTGCTAGGTGCTTTCCAATCCCCTGTCAAAATGCTAAACAGGCACATGTTGAGGCTGCTTGCAGTGGAAATATTGCCTTTTAGTTATGTAGAAACAGAGCATTTCCACTGACTTATGGTGGCAGCCGTCCCTCGCTACTCTGTCCCCTGCCACCACTATTTCTCCCTGTGTGGCGTCCCCGCCTTGTAACAGCATGTGTCCAAGAACATCTTTGGTGCCCTTACCAACGCTCTTGGGATTGTCCACTTAACGACCGACAGGTGGACAAGTGCTTGTGGCCAGGGATGCTACATTTCCCTGACTGCATACTGGGGGTTAACATTGTGGAGGCTGAGTCTCACCCTGGCATGGCACATGTGCTCCTGACGCCGAGAATTGCTGGCGCTACTTCTATCAGTTTTTTCCTCCACTTCCTACACCAGTTCCTGAACCACTCCTGCTCCTCCTCCATCTCCGATTTGGTATCTCAGGGCACATCGTCCGCATAAGCTGGAAGCTCTGCAGAACTGCCTCAGAGAAGCAGCAATAGGGTCCTCTGAAGCAAATTTGTCTAGGAGACAAACTGCACACTGCAGCAGAGTTATTGAAAGGATAACAGAGTAGACAGATCTGAGGCTCTCTGCACTGAACCTACAACCATGCATGGTCGTGTGCGATAATGGCGTAACCTGGCGGCGGCTGTGAAACTTGGCACGCCCACTTGCTCAACTTGGTAGTTCAGCAGTTTCTGAAAACCTACCCAGATTTGCCAGAGCTTCTGGTCAAGATAAGTCACATTAACGCCCATTTCCACAAGTCAGCTACAGCTGCTGCGGCTCTGGCAGTGCTGCAGCAGCTTATTCGATTGCCAGCTCACCGACTGGTGTGCGATGTGACCACTCGCTGGAACTCCACACTGCACAATCTGCCGGGGCTTGGTGAGCAGTAGAGGTCAGTTGAATACCAGCTCTAACACACCCGTCAGTATTCTGGTCATTCCTACGCAGACAACTGAAGAGTGGGCATTGATGTCTGACATTTGTGCGGTTCTCCAAGACTTTGAGGACTTCACAAAGATGGTGAGTGGAGATGACACCATAATCTGCACAACAATCCCACTTTTCTGCCTACTATAAACAGTCGCTGCTCCTAATTAAACATGAAGCTTTGAATGCGGACCAGGTGGAAATGGAGGAAAACATGAGAAAGGGAGATACTCTGCAGCCCAATCTCATCTCATCTTCTCAGCGCAGATTGGGTAAAAATGAGGAGGTGAAGGCTAAGGAGGAGGAACAGAACTTGGTTTCTAGCGCAACAGAGGCTAGTGCCCAAATAAGCTTTGTCCCATCTCTCCTATGTGGATGGGCTGAGAATTGGAATGATGAGAGAGGAGGAGGAGATGGAGAGACGTCATCATGGTGGAGACAGGAAAGTGTTGGCTGTAGTGAGCTTGGAACTTATGGCCGACTTTAGGGGAACACAAGCCTCACATGTGGCAGACCCTCCCCTGCAAGCCAGGCCCTTCATCTAACTGGAAACTGACTATATGTTTTGTTTATACCCTTTGTCCTACCACTATTGTATTTGCATATCTGACCATTATATATGTATAGCCATTGTGTATATAAAGTGTATTGTCTAGTGTGTCCTTAAGGCGATTAAATAAATATATAATTTAACCATGGGCTGCTTTTTTATCTCGATCCACAAGTGTGTTTCTCGGCCTAGTCTCACATGCTGCTGGTGGCTGGTCTGTGGCCCGATATAACCCTGTTAACGGACCAGGCGTATATCGAACAAGGAACTGGCGGTACTCATACTGGGCTGAAAAGGTTCTGTGTCACTGGGGCTAGTGAAAGTAAGGTAGCACAGTGGCTCTGTGATTAGCACTGTTGCTTTGCAGCGCTGGGGTCATGGGTTCAAATCCCACCAAGGACAACAAGCAATGCATATATGTCAGGGTTGTGGGCGAGCGTGGTGCCACGTCAGTGACTGCGTGGGCCACCTTCTTTCACTCCCTGGGCCCATGTGGACAGGGGGATGTCTGTGTAAAACTGTGCCAAGCTGACCTTACATGTCCCTAGAGGGTGCGGAACATCACGTTGGTATAAGTGTATAAGTATAACCTTACCGCATGATCCCGCTGACGTAATTTTAACGTCAGGCAGGATGGCGAGGTGTGGATCCTTCACATTTCCTTCACAGTATATGTAAATAACAGAGTACTTAGTTAACATTATTTTGATCAAAAAGTCCATTCCACCACAGCAAATTCTGAAAAAGCAGCTGAGGAATTACTTAGATTTTTTTCAGAATAATCTATATTAGCATGTAAGTTGGTGTTGTGCTATTTGCAGGGTATTGATTATACAATAATCTTCAGTATAGTTAGTATCTTCTAAAGGTTTCATTTGGTTACAGATGGCTCCTTGCACATTACGGAACTGTACCCTGTATCTACTGATATAGAAGGGTTAATGGTTTTTCCTCTCTGTTCTACATTTTGGTTAGTAGTAACCGGTCTTATAGTCTCATATTCAAGGTTTCACACTCGATCTAATACTTTGTTCTGAGGTTCTGCGGAAACTGTTATGGGTACATGATAAATAAGTGTTTACACATGTTTACAGGTTGGTTTACTGTATATTTTCTTTTCTTCCCCTTTAGTACCTTCCAGCTCTGGGTTACACAAAGCGCATACATTTGATGAATCCTATGGTTCCTGGGCTTACAGGCGGAAAGATGAGCTCATCTGAAGAGGTAATGGTGGGGGAAACAAACATTTGAGGATGTGGTTGAATTTGATTGTTGTCTAAATTAGCTGTCCTGACTATATAAAGAATCCCCTCTTCCTTGACATTGGTGGGACTCCAAATCACCAAATCTCCACCAAGTACAAAGCAGCACATGAAATGTAGCAGAAAGTGGTTGGAAGTTATTGGAAGTGACTCCTTAGACAAGTCTTCTTGAGCAGTGACTGATTTCTTAAGACGGGCAACAGGACAGATTACTGAGGGATGAGAAGTACAGGCAGTGTGATGTTCAACCGATAGGGCTGCAGAGTTGGGGTACGATCCTGAGATCTGCTCACAGGGGGTGTTATGCAATCCTGACACAGAAGAACAAAGAAACATCACTATATCACATGTTGACATAATTTATGGACCTTTGGCAAAATTACACACAGACTGCGAGGCTCCATGTTGGCTGTAAATATGCCAATATATGACACCTACAGCTTCTAAGGCTTGAACTAATTGCACAAATCTTAGCGCTTTGACAACACTGTTGATCTGTGAGACCATTACAGTCCCGTGAATCCATCCTTGCACATATTCTCTGGAATCTTACACTGACATGTACCACAATGTATTAGTCAGTTTCTTTATCTCCATGAAGGAATACATTTAACATGTAAAGCTACAAAGACAAAGGTCACTTCAACCAAGTTTTCAGTTGTAAGATGGCTGACTTAGGGTACTGTCACACAGTGCAATTTTGATCGCTACGACGGCACGATTCGTGACGTTGCAGCGTCGTATATTTATCGCTCCAGCGTCGTATACTGCGGTCACACGTTGCAATACACTGCGCTGGAGCGATAATTTCATGACGTATTTGCGATGTAGAAGCCGTTGGTTACTGTGCGCACATCGTATACAACCTGTGTCACACAATGCAATCATGCCACCACAGCGGGACACTAGACGACGAAAGAAAGTTTCAAACGATCTGCTACGACGTACGATTCTCAGCGGGGATCCAGATCGCAGGAGCGTGTCAGACACAACGATATCGTAACGATATCGCTAGAACGTCACGAATCGTGCCGTTGTAGCGATCAAAATTGCACTGTGTGACAGTACCCTAAGAACAACAAAGCTGATTATAACAAGACCTCAGTCTCTCACAGACTTTAGATATCTAAAGTCAATCCCAGCTATAATCTTACATTTTAATGAACCTGAAATGATCTGGTAGTCAATACTAAGTGATAAACTTTTCAGTGAGGAAGAGAACTAGAACTCTGTCTCCACCTATTGGAAGCAGTGATGCACCCGTGTCTGCAAATTGACCTTTTGATTTTGGCTTTTATCCCAAGTCATATAGCAATGCTCGTTAAGGAGTATTAACCCCTTCCCGACATTTGACGTACTATCCCGTCGAGGTGGGGTGGGCCCGTATGACCGCCGACGGGATAGTACGTCATAGCCGATCGGCCGCGCTCACGGGGGGAGCGCGGCCGATCGCGGCCGGGTGTCGGCTGCATATCGCAGCTGACATCCGGCACTATGTGCCAGGAGCGGTCACGGACCGCCCCCGGCACATTAACCCCCGGCACACCGCGATCAAACATGATCGCGATGTGCCGGCGATGCAGGGAAGCATCGCGCAGGGAGAGGGCTCCCTGCGGGCTTCCCTGAGCCCCCCGCAGCAACGCGATGTGATCGCGTTGCTGCGAGGGTCTTACCTCCCTCCCTGCCTGCTCCAGACCCGGATCCAAGATGGCCGCGGATCCGGGTCCTGCAGGGAGGGAGGTGGCTTCACAGACGCCTGCTCAGAGCAGGCACTGTGAAGCAGCCTGCACTTCTCGCAGATCGGTGATCTGTCAGAGTGCTATGCAAACTGACAGATCACCGATCTGTATTGTCCCCCCCTGGGGCAAAGTAAAAAAGTAAAAAAAAAAATTTCCAAATGTGTAAAAAAAAATAAAAAAAAATATTCCAAAATAATGAAAAAAAAAAAAAAATATTATTCCCATAAATACATTTCTTTATCTAAATAAAAAAAAAAAAACAATAAAAGTACACATATTTAGTATCGCCACGTCCGTAACGACCCAACCTATAAAACTGCCACACTAGTTAACCCCTTCAGTAAACACCGTAAGAAAAAAAAAAAAAAAACGAGGCAAAAAACAACGCTTTATTACCATACCGCCGAACAAAAAGTGGAATAACACGCGATCAAAAAGACTGATATAAATATCCATGGTACCGCTGAAAACGTCATCTTGTCCCGCAAAAAACAAGCCGCCATACAGCATCATCAGCAAAAAAATAAAAAAGTTATAGTCCTGAGAATAAAGCGATACCAAAATAATTATTTTTTCTATAAAATAGTTTTTATCGTATAAAAGCGCCAAAACATAAAAAAATGAGATATCGCTGTAATCGTACTGACCCGACGAATAAAACTGCTTTATCAATTTTACCAAACCCGGAACGGTATAAACGCCTCTCCCAAAAGAAATTCATGAATAGCAGGTTTTTGGTCATTCTGCCTCACAAAAATCGGAATAAAAAGCGATCAAAAACGGTCACGTGTCCGAAAATGTTACCAATAAAAACGTCAACTCGTCCCGCAAAAAACAAGACCTCACATGACTCTGTGGAGCAAATGTGGAAAAATTATAGGTCTCAAAATGTGGAGACGCAAAAACTTTTTTGCTATAAAAAGCGTCGCTGGTTTCACACTTCCGTTTTTGTCTGCAGCGTTTTTTGCACAAAAAAACGCATGCGTTTTTTCCCTATATTTAACATTGAAAACGCATGCGGTTTTTTTGTACGCGTTTGGTCGCGTTTTCAAACGCATGCGGTTTTTTTCTGCATGCGTTCATTTTCAGAAATACAACCTGCAGTATTTTCTTGCGTTTTTAAGCACATGCGTTTGTTTGCGTTAAAAACGCATGCATTTTTATCGAAAAAAACAGAAAACACACTGAAAAGCCACCCACCACCATCAAGGTGATAAAGGGATCCAAACCCTAACCCTAACTCTACCCCTAACCTCACCCCTAACCGTTTAATGAACATTTTCTGACAGTCATAGTGCCACGTATTTCAGTGCCACGTATTTCAGTGCCACGTATTTCAGTGCCACGTATTTCAGTGCCATGTATTTCAGTGCCACGTATCACGTATTTCAGTGGCACGTGTTTCAGTGCCACGTATTTCAGTGCCACGTATCACGTATTTCAGTGCCACATATTTTAGTACCACGTATTTCAGTTGCACGTATTTCAGTGCCACGTATTTCAGTGCCACGTATTTCAGTGCCACGTATCACGTATTTCAGTGCCACGTGTTTCAGTGCCACGTATTTCAGTGCCACGTATTTCAGTGCCACGTATTTCAGTGCCACGTATTTAAGTGCCACATATCACATATTTCAGTGCCACTTATTTAAGTGCCACGTATTTCAGTGCCACGTATTTCAGTGCCACGTATTTCAGTGCCACGTATTTCAGTGCCACGTATCACGTATTTCAGTGCCACTTATTTAAGTGCCACGTATTTCAGTGCCACGTATTTCAGTGGCACGTGTTTCAGTGCCACGTATTTCAGTGCCACGTATCACGTATTTCAGTGCCACATATTTTAGTACCACGTATTTCAGTTGCACGTATTTCAGTGCCACGTATTTCAGTGCCACGTATTTCAGTGCCACGTATCACGTATTTCAGTGCCACGTGTTTCAGTGCCACGTATTTCAGTGCCACGTATTTCAGTGCCACGTATTTCAGTGCCACGTATTTAAGTGCCACATATCACATATTTCAGTGCCACTTATTTAAGTGCCACGTATTTCAGTGCCACGTATTTCAGTGCCACGTGTTTCAGTGCCACGTATTTAAGTGCCACGTATCATGTATTTCAGTGCCACGTATTTCAGTGCCACGTATTTCAGTGCCACGTATTTCAGTGCCACGTATTTCAGTGCCACGTATTTCAGTCACGTTTAGGGTTAGGGTTAGGGGTAGGGTTAGGGCTAGGGTTGGAGGTAAAGTTAGGGTTGGGGCTAAAGTTAGGGTTGGGGCTAAAGTTAGGGTTAGGGTTTGGATTACATTTACGTTTGGATTAGGGTTGGGATTAGAATTATGGGTGTGTCAGGGCTAGGGGTGTGGTTAGGGTTACCGTTGGGATTAGGGTTAGGGGTGTGTTTGGGTTAGGGTTTCAGGTAGAATTGGGGGGTTTCCACTGTCCAGGCACATCAGGGGCTCTCCAAGCGCGACATGGCGTCCAATCTCAATTCCAGCCAATTCTGCGTTGAAAAAGTAAAACAGTGCTCCTTCCCTTCCGAGCTCTCCCGTGCGCCCAAAAAGGGGTTTACCCCAACATATGTGTTATCAGCGTACTCGGGACAAATTGAACAACAACTTCTGGGGTCCAAGTTCTCTTGTTATCCTTAGGAAAATAAAAATTTGGGGGGCTAAAAATCATTTTTGTGGGAAAAAAAAGATGTTTTATTTTCACGGCTCTGCATTATAAACTGTAGTGAAACACTTGGGGGTTCAAAGTTCTCACAACACATCTAGATAAGTTCCTTGGGAGGTCTAGTTTCCAATATGGGGTCACTTGTGGGGGGTTTGTACTGTTTGGGTACATCAGGGGCTCTGCAAATGCAACGTGACGCCTGCAGACCAATCCATTTAAGGCTGCATTCCAAATGGCGCTCCTTCCCTTCCGAGCTCTGTCATGCGCCCAAACAGTGGTTCCCCCCGACATATGGGGTATCAGCGTACTCAGGACAAATTGGACAACAACTTTTGGGGTCTAATTTATCCTGTTACCCTTGTGAAAATACAAAACTGGGGGCTAAAAAATCATTTTTGTGAAAAAAAAAAAAAGAATTTTTATTTTCACGGCTTTGCGCTATAAACTTTAGTGAAACACTTGGGGGTTCAAAGTTCTCAAAACACATCTAGATAAGTTCCTTGGGAGGTCTAGTTTCCAATATGGGGTCACTTGTGGGGGGTTTGTACTGTTTGGGTACATCAGGGGCTCTGCAAATGCAACGTGACGGCTGCTGACCAATCCATTTAAGTCTGCATTCCAAATGGCGCTCCTTCCCTTCCGAGCTCTGTCATGCGCCCAAACAGTGGTTCCCCCCCACATATGGGGTATCAGCGTACTCAGGACAAATTGGAAAACAAATTTTGGGGTCCAATTTATTCTGTTACCCTTGTAAAAATACAAAGCTGGGGGCTAAAAAATCATTTTTGAGAAAAAAAAAAAAAATTATTTTCACGGCTCTGCGTTATAATCTGTAGTGAAACACTTGGGGGTTCAAAGCTCTCAAAACACATCTAGATAAGTTCCTTAGGGGGTCTACTTTCCAAAATGGTGTCACTTGTAGGGAGTTTCAATGTTTAGGCACATCAGGGGCTCTCCAAACGCAACATGGCGTCCCATCTCAATTCCAGTCAATTTTGCATTGAAAAGTCAAATGGCGCTCCTTCCCTTCCAAGCTCTGCCATGCGCCCAAACAATGGTTTACACCCACATATGGGGTATCAGCGTACTCAGGACAAATTGCACAACATTTTTTGGGGTCCAATTTCTTCTCTTACCCTTGGGAAAATAAAAAATTGGGGGCAAAAAGATCATTTTTGTGAAAAAAATATGATTTTTTTATTTTTACGGCTCTGCATTATAAACTTCTGTGAAGCACTTGGTGGGTCAAAGTGCTCACCACACATCTAGATAAGTTCCTTAGGGGGTCTACTTTCCAAAATGGTGTCACTTGTAGGGAGTTTCAATGTTTAGGCACATCAGGGGCTCTCCAAACGCAACATGGCGTCCCATCTCAATTCCAGTCAATTTTGCATTGAAAAGTCAAACGGCGCTCCTTCCCTTCCAAGCTCTGCCATGCGCCCAAACAATGGTTTACACCCACATATGGGGTATCAGCGTACTCAGGACAAATTGCACAACATTTTTTGGGGTCCAATTTCTTCTCTTACCCTTGGGAAAATAAAAAATTGGGGGCGAAAAGATCATTTTTGTGAAAAAATATGATTTTTTATTTTTACGGCTCTGCATTATAAACTTCTGTGAAGCACTTGGTGGGTCAAAGTGCTCACCACACATCTAGATAAGTTCCTTAGGGGGTCTACTTTCCAAAATGGTGTCACTTGTAGGGAGTTTCAATGTTTAGGCACATCAGGGGCTCTCCAAACGCAACATGGCGTCCCATCTCAATTCCAGTCAATTTTGCATTGAAAAGTCAAATGGCGCTCCTTCCCTTCCAAGCTCTGCCATGCGCCCAAACAATGGTTTACACCCACATATGGGGTATCAGCGTACTCAGGACAAATTGCACAACATTTTTTGGGGTCCAATTTCTTCTCTTACCCTTGGGAAAATAAAAAATTGGGGGCGAAAAGATCATTTTTGTGAAAAAATATGATTTTTTATTTTTACGGCTCTGCATTATAAACTTCTCTGAAGCACTTGGTGGGTCAAAGTGCTCACCACACATCTAGATAAGTTCCTTAGGGGGTCTACTTTCCAAAATGGTGTCACTTGTAGGGAGTTTCAATGTTTAGGCACATCAGGGGCTCTCCAAACGCAACATGGCGTCCCATCTCAATTCCAGTCAATTTTGCATTGAAAAGTCAAATGGCGCTCCTTCCCTTCCAAGCTCTGCCATGCGCCTAAACAATGGTTTACACCCACATATGGGGTATCATCGTACTCAGGACAAATTGTACAACAACTTTGGGGGTCCATTTTCTCCTGTTACCCTTGGTAAAATAAAACAAATTGGAGCTGAAATAAATTTTGTGTGAAAAAAAGTTAAATGTTCATTTTTATTTAAACATTCCAAAAATTCCTGTGAAGCACCTGAAGGGTTAATAAACTTCTTGAATGTGGTTTTGAGCACCTTGAGGGGTGCAGTTTTTAGAATGGTGTCACACTTGAGTATTTTCTATCATATAGACCCCTCAAAATGACTTCAAATGAGATGTGGTCCCTAAAAAAAAATGGTGTTGTAAAAATGAGAAATTGCTGGTCAACTTTTAACCCTTATAACTCCGTCACAAAAAAAAATTTTGGTTCCAAAATTGTACTGATGTAAAGTAGACATGTGGGAAATGTTACTTATTAAGTATTTTGCGTGACATATGTCTGTGATTTAAGGGCACAAAAATTCAAAGTTGGAAAATTGCAAAATTTTCAAAATTTTCGCCAAATTTCCATTTTTTTCACAAATAAACGCAAGTTATATCGAATAAATTTTACCTTTAACATGAAGTACAATATGTCACGAGAAAACAATGTCAGAATCGCCAAGATCCGTCAAAGCGTTCCAGAGTTATAGCCTCATAAAGGGACAGTGGTCAGAATTGTAAAAATTGGCCCGGTCATTAACGTGCAAACCACCCTTGGGGGTGAAGGGGTTAAAGATAATAACTTTTAGGATCGCTGCTTACAATAGGTGGTGCTAGAGTTCTAGTTCTCTTCCTCGCTGAAGAGACAATTTGCATATTTAATGGAAAGGGAAGCTGGGAAGGGGTGAGGAACAGAGGGAGACACAGAAATATCATTCTCTGCTTTAACAAGTCTTTGATCTCACCCTAGAGCTGGATTCACATCTACATGCCTCATTGCAGCTGTATAATTACCTGCACACTGCTACTGTTTCTATCTAGGGGCTAACAGGAGGGAAAAGCTCTCTGCAGCGCTGTGAATGGGGGAGATCGGTGCGGCTAGTCAACAGCTCTGAGTCAATTGGAAATTAGAGACAGTCTGCAGCGGGGGAAACTTTTGACAATGCAGGAAACAAAACATATAATGGTCAGAAATGACTTTATTCATTATGTACATGCACAGGACAGATTCTTCTGAAAAGTTGCTTGAAATTAAGGCTTGGCAATTAATCAAACTAATTCGATTTATTTGCCATGTGCATGTTTCACAATTTACATTTGTCCAAAACGAAAAGTTGTATTCTTTTCCAATGGTGAGAGGATGCAGGAAAAAGTGAGGACCTTGAGAAATAAACGCGTGTACCAGGCTGCTGCACCTAACCAGAAGGAAGATAGCTGGTATTCTTGGTCCCAGTAATAAGTTGGTCAGTTGCGGTGTGTGTGGGACTGTGTTGTTCACACCAGACCATCTCCTAGACACTTGATCAACTCCTCAGCTGCCAGGTGGCAGCATCATCAGCTGTTTTAAGTATGAGGAGCGCAGCTTCTTGGCAACTTCTGTTCTTGAATGCTTGTGGGTTCCTCTTCTGTTTTGTGCCCCCTTCCTCAGAAAAAAAAAATGTCCTCATCTCCTTGTCTTTGTGTGTGTGACGGTTAACATTTACCTCCCTTCTTCTTCCAGCTTGTGTGTCTATCCCTGTATTGTTTCTGCCATACAGAAGAGGTAATGGTAAAGGTTGACCCCTCATACGGTCTCCCTTCTGTGCTGGATGACCCAATGGCCACTCCATGACCTCTTGGTTGTCCCCCGCTAATCAATCTATAAGTTAATAGAAATGTACTGTGGAATCATTTATAAGTTCTCACGTATGGGATGTCTTGTGGAAAATCTTCATAGCTAGTCCAGACAAAACTGCAAGTTGGTCAGATTTTGGTGTCTTTTTTTTTTGGTTGTTGTTTTTCACATTTATCTGTGAAAACAAGCCAAGCATCCAAAACAAACAAAAAAATCACTTGCCTCCCCTGGAGTTTCTGTGACAGTCATAATTCCCATAGTGAATGATTTGGGGTCCAAATTCTTTTTATTGTCCTCTGGCAAGAAAATGTATGAATAGGATTGCATATATTAAAACTATTACCTGTATTAACTCGTTTGGCTTTTTATTTTGGATATATGCTGCAGTTTTGCAAAACTACTGGCGCAGAAATGTGTGACAACTCTCAGCGATGTGTGTACACTGTTAAAAAGTTTGACCTGAGGAATTAATTGTTTTAGCTTATGTTTTAGGAATCAAAAATTGATCTCCTAGACTCCCCTTCAGATGTGAAGAAGAAGCTGAAGAAAGCATTTTGTGAGCCAGGAAATATAGAGAATAACGGTGTTTTAAGCTTCGTCAGGCATGTCCTGTTCCCTCTCAAGTCAGGTGAGACTGTATGATTTATAAGCAGGATGTCTTATTTGACCTGTCCTGTAGCTCTTACTTCTGATCTGCTTTCATTTTTCAGAGTTTGTTATTCTTCGCGATGAGAAATTTGGTGGGAATAAAACTTACACAGACTTTGATTCGCTGGAAAAAGACTTTGCTGAACAGGTAAGATTCTGATTGTAATGTACCCCAAATTACTAACATCTCTGGTGTGCACTGTGCTTACCTAACCTGTATGCTCAACATGCTGTTTTTATATGACATTTGCAGAATGTCCATCCCGGAGATCTGAAAGCCTCAGTAGAGAAAGCTCTCAATAAATTGTTAGATCCCATCAGAGAGAAATTCAACAACCCAGAATTGAAGAAATTAAGTAATGAGGCTTATCCAGATCCCACCAAGCAAAGTGAGTACAGATGGCTTTTAACTCAATCACATGGACTTATTTCACCTGTCGTCCTCCAAACGTTTCTTCTCATATGGCTTACGTTTTTAGCGCTACAGTGGCATGTAAAAGTTTGGCACCCCTTGCCAAAATTACCGCTAATGTGAACAGTAAGGCAAGTTGAAGGTGAAATTATCTCCAAAAGGCCTAAAGTTACAGATAACACATTTATATTTTAGGCAAAAAAATATACAGTCATTTTTTACATTTTAAAAATTCCAAAAAGGAAAATGGGCCGATGCAAAAGTTTGATTACCCTTGGAGATTTGTGTGCTCAGATAACTTTGAATAAGGTTTCAGACTTTAATTAGCCTGTGAGTTATCGCTTGTTCACGATCATCGTTGGGTAAGCCCAGGTGATGCAAATTTCCCAGCTTTATAAAAACCCAGCCTCCTCTAACCTTATGCCAAAAAACAGCAGCCATTAGTGATGAGCGAATATACTCGTTACTCGAGATTTCCCAAGCACGCTCGGGTGTCCTCCGAGAATTTTTTAGTGCTCGGAGATTGTTTTTCTTGCTGCAGCTGAATGATTTACATCTGTTAGCCAGCATAGATACATGTGGGGGTTGCCTGGTTGCTAGGGAATCCCCACATGTAATCAAGCTGGCTAAGAGATGTAAATCATTCAGCTGAGGTGAGGAAAACTAAATCTCCGAGCACTAAAAAATACTCGGAGGTCACCCGAGCGTGCTCGGGAAATATCGAGTAACGAGTATATTCGCTCATCACTAGCAGCCATAGGTTTTTCTAAGCAGCTGCCTAGCACTCTGAAAATGAAAATGGTGGACACCCACAAAGCAGGAGAAAACTACATGAAGATATCAAAGAGTTTGCAAGTTGCCCTTTCCTCAGTTCGAAATGTAATTAAGAAATGGCAGTTAACAGGAACAGTGGAGGTCAAGATAAGGTCTGGAAGACCAAACAAAATTTCAGTGAGAGCTGCTCGTAGGATTGCTAGCGAGGCAAATCAGAAACCCCAATTAATGGCAAAAGACCTTAAGAAAGATTTAAGAGACTCTAGAGTTGTGGTACATTGTTCTACTGTTCATCATAGGAAAACTTGTCCTGCATCATCACCATAAAGTTCAGAGTCAGAAGTATGTAAAACAACATCTAAACTAGCCTGATGCATGTTCGAAACAAGTCCTGTGGACCGATGATGTTAAAATGGAGCTCTTTGGCCACAATGATCAAAGGTATGTGTGGAGAACAAAGGGCACAGAATTTCAGGAAAAGAACATCTCTCCAACCATTAAGGATAGGGGTGGATCAATAATGCTTTGCGGTTTTGTTGCAGCCAATGGCACGGGGAACATTTCACGGGTAGAGAGAAGAATGGATTCAAGGAAATTTAAACAAATTCTTGATGCAAACATAACACCACCTGTTAAAAAGCTGACGTTGAAAAGAGGATGGCTTCTACAATAGATAATGAACCCAAACACATGTCAAAATCAACAATAGACTACCTCAAGATTTTACAATGGCCCTCGCAGTCCCGATCTGAATGAATATCATTGAAAATCTGTCGCTGCACATCAAATTAGCAGAGCATGCAAGATGACCCAGGAATCTCACCGAACTGGAAGTATTTTCCAAGGAAGAATGAATGCAAATCCATCAAACAAGAAATGAAAGAGTCTTGTCTGGCTACAAAAAGTGTTTACAAGGTGTGATATTTGCAATAGAGGGTGGTACTAGGAACTAACCATGCAGGGTGCCCAAACCTTTGCATCAGCCAATTTTCATTTTTGGAATTTTTAAAGTGTAAAAGATGAAAATATATTTATTTTGTTTGCCTAAAATACAAAGGAAATGTGTCATCTAACTTTAGGCCTTTTAGAGATCATTTCATCTTCAACTTGCTTAACTGTTCACAATAACAGTAATTTTGACCAGAGGTGCCCACACTTTTACATGCCACTGTTCTTGAGCAAATTAAGAGTCCAACATTATAGTATCTGTCTTAGGTGTACCACTATGGCTTTTGCAGACAACTTTGCTGCTTTTTAACAGTATTTTTTTATCCACAGAGGCAACACCTAAAGCTCAAACTAGAAGCACTGGGCTAGAGGATGTGATTCCCTCTCTCCTGGATTTGAGAGTTGGGAAGGTGCTGACTGTGAACAGGGTAAGCAGAATTACAGCTATTGTATGTTATAGTCCATCAACTCTAACATGTTTGTTATAGTGAATACTAATATTCTCCATAAACTACCACTTACAGAGAAACTTCTTAGTACTCCGAATTGTGTTGTTCCTATGTAATCACCTTCTAGAAATGTACGGATAAATTGACAGCTAAGTTTGTCTTATTTGGCTGGTTTGACCCTACACATTTTGATGCTGTCTAATCAGTACAACAACTGTTAGGGTATGTGCCCACGTTGCGGATTCGTGTGCGGATTTTTCCGTGCAGAATCTGAAAAATCCGCAGGTAAAACACCCTATGTTTTGCCTGCAGATTTACCGTGGTTTTTGTGCAGTTTTCACATGCGTTTTAACACCTCCGGATTCCTATTATGGAGCAGGTGTAAAACGCTGCGGAACCCGCACAAGAATTGAAATGCTGCGGAAAATAAACCACAGCGTTTCCGCGCTGTATTTTCCACAGCATGGGCACTACGGATTTGGTTTTCCATAGGTTTACATGGTACTATACAACGCATGGAAAACTGCTGCGAATCCACAGACAAATAATGCAGCGTAACGCAGTCCGTTAACGCCGCCATTAATTCGTATGTCAGACGCACAATGGGCGTGCGCTAGGGATGTGCCGTCATTGAGTGACGGACCCCGAGACGCGGGCTGCAGCGTTTCCGGGTCCGTCACTGCTAGCGCAGATCTAGCAGATGCTCTATCTGCGCTAGCGTGCTGCCATACCGGCACTTACGTTTACAGCAGCCCGTTACCGTATGTGTTGAACGGGCTGCTGTTAACGTAATGTGAACCCAGCCTTAGGGGTGTAGATGGAAACACACCTGTTTTTTTCTCTTCTTTGCATTTTAATTAACTTACAGGAGGAATAATAGAGAAATTAGACAAGGGTGAGTTTTAAAAAATCAGACATATCAGGACTCAGGAGAGATGATAGTTCCTCTTAAGGCTGTGTGCACACGTAGCAGATTTTTCGCATTTTTTTGCGGTTTTTCGCTATAAAAACGCTATAAAACCGCAAAAAAAACTGCTCACATTAAGCATCCTATTTAATAGAATGCAATCCGCATTTTTTGTGCACATGCTGCGTTGTTTTCCTGAGCGCAATCGCATTCCAGAAAAAAGCGCAGCATGTTCATTAAAATTGCGGAATCGCGGGGATTCCTCACACCTAGGAATGCATTGGTCTGCTTACTTCCCGCATGGGGCTATGCCCACCATGCGGGAAGTAAGCAGATCATGTGCGGTTGGTACCCAGGGTGGAGGAGAGGAGACTCTCCTCCACGGACTGGGCACCATATAATTGGTAAAAAAAAAAAAAAGAATTAAAATAAAAAACAGTAATATACTCACCTTCGATGGCCCCCGGAGTCCTCCCGCCTCTCAGCGGTGCACGCGGCCGCTTCCATTCCTATAGATGCTGTGTGTGAAGGACCTGTGATGACGTCGCAGTCACGTGACCGCGACGTCATCGAAGGTCCTTCACACACAGCATCTATAGGAACGGAAGCCGCTGAGGAGATTGGCTGTCTGCGGAAGGTGAGAATAACGATTTTTTTTAATTTTTTTAACATTCTTTTACTATTGATGCTGCATAGGCAGCATCAATAGTAAAAAAAAATGGTCACACTTGTCAAGCACTAATGTTTGACAAGTGTGACCAACCTGTCAATCAGTTTTCCAAGCGATGCTACAGATCGGTATCAGGAGCTGCAGAATTGCTGCGGAAATTTCTGCGGCAATTCTGCAGCGTGTGCACTTAGCCTCAATGTGACTGTGTTTGGCTTTGTTTCAATTATTGTGAAATCTTTCAAGCTTTTTCTAAAATTATACTTATATGGCCACTGTTGTTTCGATAAACTTTGCAGAAGTCAAAAGGACACGAGTCTAAAACACAGATTAATAAGTTTTAGTCTCTACTTTAACCCCATCAAAACAGAGCCTTTTTGCGTTTTGTTTTTTGCTCCCCTTCTTCCCAGAGCCATAACTTTTTTTTATATTTCTGTCAATATGGCCATGTGAGTGCTTGATTATGCAGGACAAGTTGTACTTTTGAACGACCCCATTGGTTTTATCATATTGTGTACTCAAAAAAACAGGGGAAAAAAAATTCCAAGTGCGATGAAATTGCAAAAAAAAAGTGCAATTCCACAACTGTTTTTGGAATTTTTTTACCATGTTTACCAAATGCTAAAACTGACCTGACATTCTGATTCTCCAGGTCATTGTGAGTTCATAGCCACCAAACATGTCTACGTTATTTTTTATTTAAGGGTTGAAAAAAAATCCCAAAGTTTGTTTAAAAAAAACAAAAAAAAACTGCGTCATAAGCCCTCACCCCTTGATCTTGGGTGGGTGAGGGCTTATTTTTTGCATGCCGAGCTGACGTTTTTAACGATATCATTTTGATGTGGATACGATGTTTTGATCGCCAGTTATTGCATTTTAATGCAATGTTGCGGCGACCAAAAAAACGTAATTCTGGCGTTTTTCTTTTTTCACTACGCCATTTACCAATTGGATTAATTATTTTTATTGATAGATTGGGCGATTCTGAACGCGACTATGCCAAATGTTTGTTTGATTTTTTTTATTGTTTTATTTTGAATGGGGCTAAAGGGGGGTGATTTGAACTTTTTTTTTTTTTATTATTATTATTTAATAATATTTTTAAAAACAATTTTTTTCACTTTTGGCATGCTTCAGTAGTCTCCATGGGAGACTAAAAGCTGCCACAACCCAATCGGCTCTGCTACATATTATGATGATCAGATCAGATCGCCTCTATATAGCAGATTTACTCACTTACTATGAGCGCTGACCTCTGGGTGGTGCTCACAGCAAGCCGTCACTGACAAACAGAAGTTTCCAAGAGACCTCTGGATGCCATGCCAACAAACGGCGCGATTGCCGGAATCGCATGTTAAATGCCGCTGTCAGCATTTGACTGCCGCCTTTAACGTGTTAACCCCTTCATGACCCAGCCTATTTTGACCTTAATGACCTGGCCGTTTTTTGAAATTCTGACCAGTGTCCCTTTATTAGGTAATAACTCAGGAACGCTTCAACGGATCATAGCGGTTCTGAGATTGATTTTTCGTGACATATTGGGCTTCACTCAAGTTTATTGTGCTAAAGCAAGGAAATGTGCAATACATGAAATGTGAACAGCATAATGGCTTGTGAAATTTATGAAAAAACACATGAGATTTTTAGCACAAGATTTGGCCAAAAGTTGTGAGCCCATTCACCAAACGTCAAGGTAATCTCAGATCGAATGGGTAACTACACTGACTGCCTGGTGTGAACACTTACCTATGGCTAATAAAATGGTAAAGCCTGCATTTATAGAGGAGGTTAGAACCAACTGTGTTTGGATGTAATTAAAATCACAGTATGGTGAAGGGCGGGGCGTTCAAGTCAGAAAAAGCAATACATAGTAAATATAGAGAAACTGACTGAACAGCCATCTAGTCTGAACTGGTGCATAACCAAAAAGTCTTACATAGCAAATAGAAAATGGCTGCACTCAAGTTTATTGTGCTAAACAAGGAAAAGTGCAATACATGAAATGTGAACAGCATAATGGCTTGTGAAATTTATGAAAAAACACATGAGATTTTTAGCACAAGATTTGGCCAAAAGTTGTGAGCCCATTCACCAAACGTCAAGGTAATCTCTTTTTTCTATATTTACTATGTATTGCTTTTTCTGACTTGAACGCCCCGCCCTTCACCATGCTGTGATTTTAATTACATCCAAACACAGTTGGTTCTAACCTCCTCTATAAATACAGGCTTTACCATTTTATTAGCCATAGGTAAGTGTTCACACTAGGCAGACAGGTTAGTTACCCATTCGATCTGAGATTACCTTGACGTTTGGTGAATGGGCTCACAACTTTTGGCCAAATCTTGTGCTAAAAATCTCATGTGTTTTTTCATAAATTTCACAAGCCATTATGCTGTTCACATTTCATGTATTGCACATTTCCTTGCTTTAGCACAATAAACTTGAGTGCAGCCATTTTCTATTTGCTATGTAAGACTTTTTGCTTATGCACCAGTTCAGACTAGATGGCTGTTCAGTCAGTTTTTCTATATTTACTATATTGGGCTTCACGTTAGTGGTAAATTTAGGTCGATAATTTTTGCGTTTATTTGTGAAAAAAAATGGAAATTTGGCTAAAATTATGAAAATTTCGCAATTTTCTAATTTTTAATTTTTATTCTGTTAAACGAGAGAGTTATGTGACACAAAATAGTTAATAAATAACATTTCCCACATGTCTACTTTACATCAGCACAATTTTGGAAACAAAATTTTTTTTTTGCTAGGAAGTTATGAGGGTTAAAATTTGACCAGCGATTTCTCATTTTTACAACGAAATTTACAAAACCATTTTTTTTTCGGGACCACCTCACATTTTAAGTCAGTTTGAGGGGTCTATATAGCTGAAAATACCCAAAAGTGACACCATTCTAAAAACTGCACCCCTCAAGGTGCTCAAAACCACATTCAAGAAGTTTATTAACCCTTCAGGTGCTTCACAGCAGCAGAAGCAAAATGGAAGGAAAAAATGAACATTTAACTTTTTAGTCACAAAAATGATGTTTTAGCAACAATTTTTTTATTTTCTTAAGGGTAAAAAGAGAAATTGGACCCCAAAAGTTATTGTACAATTTGTCCTGAGTACGCTGATACCCCATATGTGGGGGTGAACCACTGTTTGGGCGCACGGCAGGGCTCGGAAGGGAAGGAGCGCCATTTGACTTTTTCAATGAAAAATTGGCTCCAATCTTTAGCGGACACCATGTCGCGTTTGGAGAGCCCCTGTGTGCCTAAACATTGGAGCTCCCCCACAAGTGACCCCATTTTGGAAACTAGACCCCCCAAGGAGCTTACCTAGATGCATAGTGAACACTTTGAACCCCCAGGTGCTTCACAAATTAATCCTTAAAAATGAAAAAGTACTTTTTTTTCACAAAAAAAATTTTTTAGCCTCAATTTTTTCATTTTTACATGGGCAACAGGATGAAATGGATCCTAAAATGTGTTGGGCAATTTCTCCTGAGTACACTGATAGCTCACATGTGGGGGTAAACCACTGTTTGGGCACACGGCAGGGCTCGGAAGGGAAGGAGCGCCATTTGACTTTTTGAATGAAAAATTAGCTCCAATCGTTAGCGGACACCATGTCGCGTTTGGAGAGCCCCTGTGTGCCTAAACATTGGAGCTCCCCCACTTGTGACCCCATTTTGGAAACTAGACCTCCCATGGAACTAATCTAGATGTGCGGTGACCACTTTTATCCCCCAAGTGCTTCACAGAAGTTTATAACGCAGAGCCGTGAAAATAAAAAATAATTTTTCTTTCCTCAAAAATGATGTTTTAGCAAGCATTTTTTTATTTTCACAAGGGTAGCAGGAGAAATTGGACCCCAATAGTTGTTGCCCAGTTTGTCTTGAGTACACTGATGCCCCCATATGTGGGGGTAAACCTTTGTTTTGGCACACGACGGGGCTCGGAAGGGAAGTAGTGATTTTTGAAATGCAGACTTGATGGAATGGTCTGCAGGCGTCACGTTGCGTCTGCAGAGACCCTGATGTGCCTAAACAGTAGAAACCCTCCACAAGTGACCCCATTGTGGAAACTAGACCCCCCAAGGATCTTATCTAGATATGTGGTGAGCACTTTGAACCCCCAAGTGCTTCACAGAAGCTTACAACGCAGAGCCGTGAAAATAAAAAATAATTTTTCTTTCCTCAAAAATTATGTTTCAGCAAGCAATTTTTTATTTTCACAAGGGTAACAGGAGAAATTGGACTGCAATAATTGTTGCCCAGTTTGTCCTGAGCATGCTGGTACCCCATATGTGGGGGTAAACCACTATTTTGGGCGCACATCGGTGCTCGGAAGGGAGGGAGCACCATTTGACTTTTTGAATACAAGATTGACTGGAATCAATGGTGGCGCCATGTTGCGTTTGGAGACCCCTGATGTGCCTAAACAGTGGAAACCCCTCAATTCTAACGCCAACACTAACCCCAACACACCCCTAACCCCAACTCTAGCCATAACCCTAATCACAACCCTAACCCGAACCCACCCCCAACCCTAACCCCAACACACCTCTAACCATAACCCTAACCACAGCCTAATCTTAACCCTGTTTCCAACCCTAGCCCTAATTCCAACCCTAACCCTAAGGCTATGTGCCCACGTTGCAGATTAGTGTGAGATTTTTCCCCACCATTTTTGAAAAATCCGCAGGAAAAAGGCACTGCGTTTTACCTGCGGATTTACCGTGGTTTTCCAGTGTTTTTTGTGCGGATTTCACCTGCGGATTCCTATTGAGGAACAGGTGTAAAACGCTGCGGAATCCGCACAAAGAATTGACATGCTGCGGAAAATACAGCACAACGTTTCCGCGCGGTATTTTTCGCACCATGGGCACAGTGGATTTGGTTTGCCATAGGTTTACATGGTACTGTAAACCTGATGGAAAACTGCTACGAATCCGCAGCAGCCAATCCGCTGCGGATCCGCAGCCAAATCCGCACCGTGTGCACATACCCTAATTCTCACCCTAACCCTAGTTCTAACCCTAACCCTAGCCCTAGTGTAAATAAAAAAAAATATTTTCTTTATTTTATTATTGTCCCTACCTATGGAGGTGATAAAGGGGGGTTATTTATTATTTTTTTATTTTGATCGCTGTGATAGGTTCTATTACAGCGATCAAAATGTACCTGTAACGAATCTGCTGGCCGGCAGATTCGGCGGGCGCACTGCGCATGCGCCCGCCATTTTGGAAGATGGCGGCGCCCATGGAGCACACGGACGGACACGGGAGGGACACCGGAGGTCGGTAAGTATGAGGGGGGGGAAATCGGATTACGGGGGGAGCGGACAGGAGGCCGGAGGGGAGCGGAGGACAGCAATTACAGGACGGAGGACCGTGGGGACAAGATCGGTGGCGGTGGAGGGGGGCAGATCGCGATCTCCAGCCGTGGCTGATGCTATTGCAATATTTCACCAATTTTCAGTGGTGAAATATTACTATCGCTCTGATTGAAAGTGAAACGTCACTTTCAACAGCCAATCAGAGCGATCGTAGCCATGGGGGGGGCGAAGCCACCCCTCCTGGGCTGTAGCCCCACTCCCCCTGTCCCTGCAGGTCGGGTGAAATTACAGTTAACCCTTTCACCCGGCCTGCAGGAGCGCGATCCGACCATGACGCATATGCTGCGTCACAGGTCGGATTGGCACAGGTTTTCATGACGCATACGTTGCGTCAAAGGTCGGGAAGGGGTTAACCCCTTCATGACCTTGCCGTTTTTTGCAATTCTGACCAGTGTCCCTTTATGAGGTAATAACTCAGGAACGCTTCAACGGATCCTAGCGATTCTGAGATTGTTTTTTCGTGACATATTGGGCTTCATGTTAGTGGTAAATTTAGGTCGATAATTTCTGAGTTTATTTGTGAAAAAAATGGAAATTTGGCAAAAATTTTGAAAATTTCGCAATTTTCACATTTTGAATTTTTATTCTGTTAAACTAGAGAGTTATGTGACACAAAATAGTTAATAAATAACATTTCCCATATGTCTACTTTACATCAGCACAATTTTGGAAACAAATTTTTTTTTTGCTAGGAAGTTATAAGGGTTAAAATTTGACCAGTGATTTCTCATTTTTACAACAAAATTTACAAAACCATTTTTTTTAGGGACCACCTCACATTTGAAGTCAGTTTGAGGGTTCTATATGGCTGAAAATACCCCAAAGTGACACCATTCTAAAAACTGCACCCCTCAAGGTGCTCAAAACCACATTCAAGAAGTTTATTAACCCTTCAGGTGTTTCACAGCAGCAGAAGCAACATGGAAGTAAAAAATGAACATTTAACTTTTTAGTCACAAAAATGATATTTTAGCGAAATTTTTTTTATTTTCCCAAGGGTAAAAGGAGAAACTGGACCACGAACGTTGTTGTCCAATTTGTTCTGAGTACGCTGATACCTCATATGTGGGGGTAAACCACTGTTTGGGCGCACGGCAGGGCTCGGAAGGGAAGGAGCGCCATTTGACTTTTTCAATGAAAAATTATCTCCATCACTAGCAGACACCATGTCACGTTTGGAGAGCCCCTGTGTGCCTAAACATTGGAGCTCCCCCACAAGTGACCCCATTTTGGAAACTAGACCCCCCAAGGAACTTATCTAGAAGCATAGTGAGCACTTTAAACTCTCAGGTGCTTCACAAATTGATCCGTAAAAATGAAAAAGTACTTTTTTTTCACACAAAATTTCTTTTAGCCTCAATTTTTTCATTTTCACATGGGCAACAGGATAAAATGGATCCTAAAATTTGTTGGGCAATTTCTCCTGAGTACACCGATACCTCATATGTGGGGGTAAACCACTGTTTGGGTGCACGGCAAGGCTCGGAAGGGGAGGCGTGCCATTTGACTTTTTGAATGGAAAATTAGCTCCAATCATTAGCGGACACCATGTCGCGTTTGGAGAGCCCCTGTGTGCCTAAACATTGGAGCTCCCCTACAAGTGACCCCATTTTGGAAACTAGACCTCCGAAGGAACTAATCTAGATGTGTGGTGAGCACTTTGAACCCCCAAGTGCTTCACAGAAGTTTATAACGCAGAGCCATGAAAATAAAAAATAATTTTTCTTTCCTCAAAAATGATTTTTAGCCCAGAATTTTTTATTTTCCCAAGGGTAATAGGAGAAATTGGACCCCAAATGTTGTTGTCCAGTTTGTCCTGAGTACGATGATACCCCATATGTGGGGGTAAACCACTGTTTGGGCGCACCGCAGGGCTCGGAAGGGAAGGCACGCCATTTGGCTTTTTGAATGGAAAATTAGCTCCAATCATTAGCGGACACCATGTCGCGTTTGGAGAGCCCCTGTGTGCCTAAACATTGGAGCTCCCGCACAAGTGACCCCATTTTGGAAACTAGACCTCCGAAGGAACTAATCTAGATGTGTGGTGAGCACTTTGAACCCCCAAGTGCTTCACAGAAGTTTATAACGCAGAGCCATGAAAATAAAAAATAATTTTTCTTTTCTCAAAAATGATTTTTTAGCCCACATTTTTTTATTTTCCCAAGGGTAACAGGAGAAATTGGACCCCAAAAGTTGTTGTCCAGTTTCTCCTGAGTACGCTGATACCCCATATGTGGAGGTAAACCACTGTTTTGGCACATGTCGGGGTTTGGAAGGGAAGTAGTGACGTTTTAAAATGCAGACTTTGATGGAATGCTCTGCGGGCGTCAGGTTGCATTTGCAGAGCCCCTGATGTGCTTAAACAGTAGGAACTCCCCACAAGTGACTCCATTTTGGAAACTAGACCCCCAAGGGAACTTATCTAGATGTGTGGTGAGCACTTTGAACCCCCAAGTGCTTCACAGAAGTTTATAATGCAGAGCCGTGAAATTAATAAATGTGTTTCCTTTCCTCAAAAATATTTTTTTAGCCCAGAATTTTTTATTTTTGCAAGGGTAACAGGAGAAATTTGACCCCAAAAGTTGTTTTCCAGTTTCTCCTGAGTACGCTGATACCCCATATGTGGGGGTAAACCACTGTTTGGGCACATGCCGGGGCTCGGAAGGGAAGTAGTGACGTTTTGAAATGCAGACTTTGATGGAATGGTCTGCGGGCATCATGTTACGTTTGCAGAGCCCCTGATATGCCTAAACAGTAGAAAGCCCCCACAAGTGACCCCATTTTGGAAACTAGACCCCCCAAGGAACTTATCTAGATGTGTGGTGAGCACGTTCAACCCCCAAGTGCTTCACAGACGTTTACAATGCAGAGCCGTGAAAATAAAAAATCATTTTTCTTTCCTCAGAAAAGATGTTTTAGCAAGCAATTTTTTATTTTCACAAGGGTAACAGGAGAAATTGGACCCCAATATTTGTTGCCCAGTTTGTTGTGAGTACGCTGATACCCCATATGTGGGGGTAAACCACTGTTTGGGCGCACGTCGGGGCTTGGAAGGGAGGGAGCACCATTTGACTTTTTGAACGCAAGATTGGCTGGAATCAATGGTGGCGCCATGTTGCGTTTGGAGACCCCTGATGTGCCTAAACAGTGGAAACCCCTCAATTCTAACTTCAACACTAACCCCAACACACCCCTAATCCTAATCCCAACTGTAGCCATAACCCTAATCACAACCCTAACCACAACCCTAACCCCAACACACCTGTAACCCTAATTCTAATCCTAATCCCAACCCTAACCCTAATCCCAACCCTAACCACAACTGTAACCCCAACACACCCCTAACCCTATCCGTAACCCTAACCACAAGCCTAATCTTAACCCTATTTCTAACCCTAGCCCTAATTCCAACCCTAACTCTAATTCCAACCCTAACTCTAAGGCTATGTGCCCACGTTGCGGATTCGTGTGAGATTTTTCCGCACGATTTTTGAAAAATCTGCAGGTAAAAGGCACTGCGTTTTACCTGCGGATTTACAGCAGATTTCCAGTGGTTTTTTTGTGCGGATTTCACCTGTGGATTCCTATTGAGGAACAGGTGTAAAACGCTGCGGAATCTGCACAAAGAATTGACATGCTGCGGAAAATACAACGCAGCGTTTCTGCACGGAATTTTCCGCACCATGGGCACAGCGGATTTGGTTTTCCATAGGTGTACATGGTACTGTAAACCTGATGTAAAACTGCTACGAATTCGCAGCGGCCAATCCGCTGCGGATCCGCGGCCAATCCGCTGCGGATCCGCGGCCAATCCGCTGCGGATCCGCAGCCAAATCCGCACTGTGTGCACATGCCATAACCCTACCCCTAACCCTACCCCTAGTTCTAACCCTAACCCTAGTGAAAAAAGAAAAAAAAATATTTTCTTTATTTTATTATTGTCCCTACCTATGGGGGTGATAAAGGGGGGGGGTTATTTATTTATTTTTTTTATTTTGATCGCTGTGATAGAACCTACCACAGCGATCAAAATGTACTTTGTAATGAATCTGCCAGCCGGCAGATTCGGCGGGCGCACTGAGCATGCGCCCCCCATCTTGGAAGATGGCGGCGCCCAGGGAGAAGACGGACCGACTTCGGGAGGCTCGGTAAGTATGAGGGGGTGGTGGTGGGGTGGATCTGAGCACAGGGGGGGAGATCGGAGGACGGGGGGAGCGGACAGGAGCACGGGGGAGCGAACAGGGGGACGGAGGGGCGTACCGGACAGAACGGAGGACTGGGGAGGAGATCGGGGGCGGTGGGGGGGGCCAGAACATGATTTCCAGCCATGGCAGATGCTATTGCAGCATCGGCCATGGCTGGATTGCAATATTTCACCATTTTCATAGGTGAAATATTGCAAATTGCTCTGATTGGCTGTTGCACTTTCAACAGCCAATCAGAGCGATCGTAGCCACGTGGGGGCAAAGCCACCCCCCCTAGGCTGAAGTACAACTCCCCCTCTCCCTGCAGATCGGGTAAAATAGGAGTTAACCCTTTCACCCGATCTGCAGGGATGCGATTATTCCCTGACGCCACATAGGCGTCATGGGTCGGGAAGGGGTTAATAGCCGCGGGTGTATCACAATTCCACCCGCGGCTATTGCGGGCATATGTCAGCTGTTCAAAAGAGCTAACATGTCCCGGGAAAGATATGGGCTCACCGCCGGAGCCCACATCAAAGGGAGGGAGTCCAACATCTGCGTAAATGTATGCCTGAGGTCGGAAAGGGGTTAATATATCTTCAACTTTCGTGACATTACATAACCTGATTCAGTGTTGAAGAAGTGTTGAGTTTTTGGGTCTTCGGCTACGTTCACACTTTCAGTATTTGACATCCGTATTTGTTCCCCTCCTGATTTTGGCTTACAATCATAGGAAAAGTATGATAGAAACATGTCACCACTTCTGTATTTATTACCTACTCCAGCTTGAATACATGTGGGGATTTCCTGTTTGTTAGGCAACCCCCACATGTATTCAAGCTGTCTAGCAGCCACAAATCATGCAGCTGCGTCGACACAAACTAAATCTCCGAGCACGCTGAAATACTCAGAAACCACTCAATTGTGCTCGGAGAAACTCAAGTAATGAGCATACTCGCTCATCACTAGTTATAAGACACTTCATCTTTTTCCTCTGAACTCCTCATTCACAGCTAAAATCTGTATTAGACAATAGAAGACAGATTGACAGCTCTTTGACGTGTTAAATTACAGCTGCCTATTGAAGTCTATGGAAAGAAGATGGAGGAGCATACTGCTATTCTCTAGGAAGTGCTAGCTGCTACTTTCTAGGAAGTGTTTATTGCATCTCAGTGCAGGATTCACAGCAACACTACTCAGTACTACTGTACATTGTCCCCCACGTGCTGTTGGTTCAAATCAACTGGTACAAAGAGATTTAAGAGCAGTATTCCTTCATGTCTCTGTGTGAATCATTGACAGCAAGGCTCCACCTATTACTGAATAGACCACTAAAAACTAAAGAGAGCATGCAGAGGGGAAATCTGGTGAAAAAATACATATAAAAGACATATAATGGCCAGAAATAGGGTTATTCCACATGTACACACGACCGCTTATTCTGAACAGCTATGTGAAATGACATTTACACTTTAGCATCCTAAACTTCACTGTCTGTTATCAATTATTTAAGACAATAAGGTCTATTTTATTTATTAGATCTGCCGTTTTTTCTGCAGCATCCAGATGCAGACACCTTGTATGTGGAAACTGTGGATGTGGGTGAAGAGAGTCCACGTACTGTGGTTAGTGGACTGGTGAAATATGTGTCCTCAGAACAGCTAGTAGGACGCTCCATTGTCGTGCTGTGTAACTTAAAGCCTCAGAAGATGCGGGGAGTGGAGTCACAAGGCATGCTGCTCTGTGCATCTATGTGAGTCCATGAACTGTTTGTGATTTTGTATTGAAAAAAAAAATAAAAACAACAACAATCCTCATTTCAACAAAAAGTGTCTTTGCACCCCAAAAATGAAATTCATACTGCACAATCTGAAATCTGTAAATTGTTCTATTCTATAACCCTGGAAATTGCCCATTTTTTTTAGGCCTCAGAAGAATTTATAATTGGTGGAGAACACTAAACGGTAAAAAGAGCAGTGGGGCTCAGTTCCATACACTACTTATATCAGGCCGCTGCCGGAGTTTGTAAGAGTTAATTGGTGAGGGGTGACGGGTGTCAGCCACCTACCAACCTGATATTATGACCAATCATAGATAGGTCAAAGTATGATAGCAGAGGTCAACCCCTATGCACTGGCATCTTTACGCCTTCTTGAAGAACGTTTGTGCTGTGTCTCTGACTGCACAGCAGCACACAATGCTAGATGAACAATCCCTGTGTAAGAGAGCACCTGGATGTGATACAACATGGTTCAGTTTTACAAATTAAATTGTGGCAGAAAAACAAAATAAAAAAAAAAAAATATATATATATATATATATTGTAATGTATTTTGGTTTTAGATCTAAATTATGCAGAATAGGTATAGGTCTAATGCGTTGGTGCCAAACAGGATTTTAGTTTAGATCATGCAGTATTTATAAAATCCCTATGGCAGCATTGATTGTCTTTAAAGAGGACCTTTCACCAAATTTTTCATGTTGAATGATGTAATAGTATCCATAGAGCGAAATAAAACTTTTCTTATTTTTTTTTTTTATATTTCACCTCTCTGTTGCGAGATGTCAGCAATCAAAGTATTTGGCACCAAATGAGTTAAAACAAATTTGAACTTGGTTATCAGATGATTTTTTTTTACTGTGGGTGTGCACTTCTTCCTCCTGCATAAGGCTAGGTTCACATTGCGTTAGGGCAATCCGTTTAGCGCTAGCGGATTGCGCTAACGCAATGTTTTTGTAGTGGCCGCATTTAGGGGTCGCGCTAACGTCCCCGCTCTCGCAGATCCCTGATCTGCGAGAGCGGGGAACGGACCTCAGGCGCGCCGCGGACGCTGCAAGCAGCGTCCGAGGCGCGCTACAAAAAGAATGGCACATCGCTAGCGCGAGCCAAAAAAGGCACGCGCTAGCGATGCGCTGCAGGCGAAATGTACATTGCTGTCAATGGGTGCGCTAACGGACCCGTTGCACGGCGTTAATTGCGACATTTTCGCCGTGCAACGCTGTCCGTTAGCTATCACCCACTAACGCAATGTGAACCTAGCCTAACACTGGAGAAAGAACACCCCCCCCCAACATAGTGTGAAGCAGAGTTCTCAGGGTGTAAAATGTAATCACACTTATGTCTGCTGTGCTCAAGCAACTTGTACTCGCTCTGCAGTGAGATCAGGACTGTCATTATGTCTCACACAGGAGTAACCTGCCTGTTCAGGGCTACTGCTGTGTAAGATGTAATGACATTCTGCTCTGATCTCACTGCAGGGCGATTACAAGTTGAGCACAACAGACATAAGTGTGACTATTGACACATTCTGGACAGGCAGTATAGTGGGAAGGCATAACTGACAGTGCTATGAAGGGAGGAGAGCTGATATAAGAGTTTGTAATGTGACACAGCTAAACTCAGCTGCACATCCCCTTCCTTGACATTTCACTGATGCAAGAGGTTAGACCAGGAGATCAAAGCAGTATCATTACATCTCACACAAGAGAAACCTTCTGTAAGCTATAGTGGGGACATGTTACTGCCTACTTATGTTTAACTAGATGGTGGCCCGATTCTAATGCATCGGGTATTCTAGAGTATGTATGTATGTATGTACGTTGCGCTTAGCACAGCCACGTAGTATATAGTACAGCCACATAGTATATAACACAGCCACGTAGTATATACCAGCCACGTTATAGCACAGCCCACGCAGTATATAGTAGCCACGTAGTATATAGCAGCCACGTAGTATATAGCAGCCACGTAGTATATAACACAGCCCACGTAATATATAGCACAGCCCATGTAATATATAGCACAGCCCACGCAATATATAACACTGCCCACGTAGTATATAGCAGCCACGCAGTATATAACACAGCCCACGTAGTATATAGCAGTGTGGGCACCATATCCCTGTTAAAAAAAAATAAATTAAATAAAAAATTAGTTATATAATCACCCTCCGGCGTCGACTGAAGCTGTCCCGAGACCGCTAAGTCATATGGGTAATTTCGCAATGCATCACTGGGAACGGAAGCTGGCAGCAGCATCGCGGTGGACGGCGGAAGGTGAGAATATCACAATTTTTTTATTTTTTTAAATTATTTTTAACATTATATCTTTTTAGTAAAAAGTTGGTCCGGGATGGGGCGACACACTGGCACTGACTGGAGGAGAGTAGGGAGGGGCCAATTCGCGGCCGTACCAATCAGCGACGCGGGATTTCCGTGACAGACAAACAGACGGAAGTACCCCTTAGACAATTATATAGTAGGATCAGCATCATACATGCCCCCAAGTGAAAACTCTGACACCCACTTGGGCTAAAGAAAAGTTAACTCCTTCAATGCCAAATACTTTGATCACTAATATCTCTGCAATGTAGATGTGAAGAATGTAGGGGGTGTATGCCACTATTGCGTCCTGTGTCCAGTTCAACATGAAACATTTGGTGAAAAGTCCTCTTTAACCATGTAAAGGATGAGGTACTCTGAGCCATAGATAATTCAAACCTCATGTAAAAGCTTCATGGTCCAATATTTCAGAAACTTGCTTATTGAGTGGAAATCATCTTTAAAGGGAACCTGTCACAACCCACCCCCCCCTCCAGGTGTTAGTAACTAAAAGAGCCATCTTGTGCTGCACTAATGCTGCATTCTGACAAGGTGGCTCATTTAGTTATTGTTCGTTGCACTGCAGAAATAATCGCTTTTTAAATTTGTCCCTCATACCTTAAAATTGCCACGGGGGCAGGTCTCTCCCCCCTAATCCACACGCACCACATCCCTCACGCTGCGAGCCGGGCACCGCCTCCTCGGCGTTATTCAATTCTCCAGGCGCCTGCGCTGTCATATTCTGCCTTGGGCATGCGCAGTTCGCGCTGTCCGTCCACTGACATCACTTCATGTCTTGCTTACTGCCCCAGTGTGGACACGCGGCCCGAGATCCCGCCCCGCAGATCTCGGGCCGCACAGGCGCAGTAAGCAAGACATCAAGTGATGTCAGTGGTCGGGCAGCGCGAACTGCGCATGCCCAAGGCAGAATATGACAGCGCAGGCGCCTGGAGAATTGAATAACGCCGAGGAGGCGGCGCCCGGCTCACAGAGTGACGGATGTGGTGCGTGTGGATTAGGGGGAAAGACCTGCCCCCGTGGCGATTTGAAGGTATGAGGGACAAATTTAAAAAGCGATTATTTCTGCAGTGCAACGAACAATAACTAAAAGAGCCACCTTGTCAGAATGCAGCATTAGCGCTGCACAAGATGGCTCTTTTAGTTACGAACGCCAGGGGGGGTGACAGGTTCCCTTTAAGTGGAAGTGATCTCATAAACATATTCATACTGTTCCTCAGTTACATTTAAGCGTTTCCTCCATTTATTCCTCACAGAGAAGGAGAAAACAAACAGGTAGAACCTCTGGACCCTCCTGCAGAATGTGCTCCCGGAGAGCGAGTTTATATCGAGGGATATGAGAATGGAGAACCTGAGGCAGAGCTTAAACCGAAGAAGAAAGTCTTTGAAAAGTTGCAGGTATTTTCCCATTTACTCCACATTTGTGCACTAAGGGCCCAATTCATCATTTGCAATCATTTTATTTTTTTGTCTTGTGTTATTCGCTGACAGTTTTTGTGCCAAATTTATAAAAATGGTGCTGTTTCTTTTTGTCTTTTACCAATTGTTATGCATGCCAGATTGAAAACTCCTTCAGTACCCTTACTCTATTAAGGACTGAAGTGAGATGCGCCCAGAAAATGCGCCATTTTGGTAAAAGTCACTGTTCTGTGAATCTGTCTAAAACATCTGGACAAGCAAAGGTCAAGATGAAACAAATGTTTAAATTACTTTAAACTAGAAAGACCGTTTGAAAAGTTGAGCAAAACATATAGGGAATAAGGTGCAAATACTAAAGCCACCAAAAGGGATCGAATAATTCCAGAAGTAGAGCAATAGCAGTGATGAATCAGGTGTTTATTTGCAATCATTCATCAGATCCTTGGTTAATGCCACAACTCTTTCTCTTCCTGTCTGCAGGCGGACTTTCAGATCTCTGAAGATTTATTTGCTCAGTGGAAAGAAAATAATTTTCTGACTAAGCTGGGGCCTGTGACCTGTAAAACACTACGAGGGGGAAATATTAGCTGATTGCACCCACTTTATTCCATCCAGTGGCATAGCCATCATCATTCACTTCTTTGTGAGAAGAATCGGACCTGAAGGCAACGATTAGATGTCCTGCTATTTATATGAATAGGTGCATGTGACGGAGGCTGCATCTGCCCATACCATTCCTGCCCGCCTGGTCTTAACCATTGTATACTGTCATATCAAATAAACACTTATCTCATTTAGTCCTGTGTGTTTCTGATTAATCCCCACAAAGCGACACAGATTTGGTAACAGCATTTATAAAAAGATTATACAGATTTCCAATCAAAAGCATGTGACAAATATATATCATAAACTAAAAGCAAAACCTTATTTTGGTCTCTAATATTTGGGCTAGGCTCCCAAAAAGTCTACATTTATACAAAATCAACATTTTGTTCTACCAGAAAGAATTACATGTGGATACGTTATAGTTACAACTCTTCTTGTGCTTATTTTATACTGCAGACATTCTGAAACATTCATACACTATCGGACAACCCTTGCTTAATCAATTTAACACCCCACAGAAAATTAATTAAATTAATTAAAATAATGTATAATTACCTCCAGCAATGCAGTATCAGTGATGTAGGGCCTGCAAGGGATGGCGTGACATTGTTGTGTTACGTGACCGCTGCAGCCAATCAACGGGTGCTGCTTGGCTGCCGCTCATCAATATTTGTAAGACAAATAGTGACAAAATAATAAAGGCTGTAGCTGTTCAGTAATGTCAGTGCCCACATCGCTGTAAGGTGAATATATACTGTTTATATTTTCTATGGGATCCTAAATTAATTACAGGAAATTTATCATCAGGTTTTTGCTATCCAATCTGAGAGCAACAATTTGTAGGGCTAGAGACCCTGATTCCAGTGCTATGTCACTTACTTTGCTGGTTACTGCAAATCTGATTAAAAACTGTTTTATCCGCTGCACATCTAGCAGCTCTCTAATGCCGAGCTCTGTATAACCAAGCCCACACCACTGATTGGCAGCTTTAGGTGACCACTGTGCATAAGCAGAAAGCTGCAAATCAGCGGCGTGGGCATGGTTGGACTACCTGGCAGCATCCCAAGTAGTCCTCCAGTGATATCTCCTGCTGATAAAACCGTGGAATTCTAAAAACTACATCGATCAGCTCAGTAAATGATACGTTGCTCAAATCCAAGTCTCTGCCCTAATATTATGCTGCTCTCTTAAGTAGAACAAACCTGACAACAGGTTCCCTTTAAGCGAGGGTTGTCCACTAGCCAGGGTTGTCCAATAGTGGGCAACCCCTTTTAATTTACTGACTCTACAGCCGGCTGACACATCACTCCTGAGAGTAAAGGTTAAATACAGTATCCCAGAAACATTCTAATATATAATAGACCACCACAAAAAAGATTGTATTGTAGATGCCGACAAGATTTCCTTTAAATCACAGCTAGGCCTAGGCCACTACAGGCAAACCAGACTAAGCATCCAAGATGTATGCTTTCATACAGTATATAATAGGTAAGGAAGGCAGTTTGATAAGCTTTAAGGCAGTGCGGTGATTTGTATTTAACCAGTCTCCTCAGGCAAGCATCATTCTGCGGACCATGAACGAGAGACAGGACCGAGCTGTGCGCGCACTGCCTCTGGTACTATGCTGTAAATCAATAGTGTCATTAGCTTGTCACAATCCAGCAGATCAGTGGACATAAATCCGTTTCTTCTGTCCCTTTCTATGTCACGGAACGTGGCTATTGTGCAATTATTAGATTGTCTATTGAAATCGAAATTCCAGATCAGCAAGACGTGACTATTATAAGCGATCTGTGCATTACTGCTCACTTCTTTTACCGTATCATGTGAGAATGTGCTTAGAATTAACACTGAATCATAAGGTGCGTATTCTAATCTGTAACACAAGTTGTCTAGTGGTGCAGGGAAACGATGGACATGTCAATTGAAGGTGTGTTCAGACCGTTATTAAAGTACGTGTTTCCAATATATGTTCACACTGCGACAAGCATGGCATTAAAGGGGGTATATACCACCTGGAAAACCGCTTTTTAAATGAAGTAGTTCCACTTGTAAAGTTAATGTAACAGATACTCACCTACCATGTCGGGTCTCCCGGTGCTCACGTGACACAGTTATGCTCTATGAGCCATGGCCACTAATGGGCTGCTGCGTTCTAATTCATCCGAAGGAAGCGAGAACGCAGTAGCCCAATTGTGGCCACTGATTGGCATTAGGGCTCCCGTGGCATAATGTCATGGGAGACCTAGCGCTGACATTGTTGGAATGGCGCTGGAGTGGGAGGTGAGTATCTTATTTGTATTTTACAAGGGGGACTTCTTCATTTAAAAAGGGGTTGTCCAGGGAGCGCAATAGTTGGTAAGGCTGCTTCCTGAAAGCTGTCTATGAAAAATGTCTAATTCATTAATTATTTCTATCCCGACCATGCTCCATTGTGCGCTTGTCCAGATTAGGTTGTGGATTCAGTGGGTACAATGCTATAGCAGCGGCTTAACAAGCTAATTTGCAACATTACTAACCACAAGTAGAATTTCCCAATGTATGTAAGCATCTAAGAAAAGCTCTTTTGTAAATGTCGGCTAACAGGAATGACTCCCAAGTATAAAATAAGAGTTGAAATACCACAGGATTGCAAGGTAGCTGCAGCATTATAGAAAGAAGTGCTGATTTCTATCATTACATTGTGCAGAACGCTAAGCTTACCAACAGCATTAAATGACCTTCAAACCTAAAAACAGCAGGAATGAGACATTTATGTGTACACCTAGAACCTTTTCCTAACTGCTCCAGCAGATCACTGTTTTAAATAACATTTACACCAGAAGAAAAGGTGCAGTACCATAGGTAGCCACCACAGTGTACAATACTGGCTTTCCACCAGATGGCGCTCCATTCAAAGTTCTCCAGCTGAACCAATACAGTAGTATAAGATAATGAAGTCATAAAAATGAACTTCAACACATGTCGGTGCTTTAAGACTATATATATATACACAGTTAAGGCAATTGTTGTGAGTCCAGCAGCTTCTGGGGGTCTTGTGGAGCATCAGAGGATCCCTGAGACAGCAGAACCCTGAATATTCCTTGTGACAAGTTTAGGCTGAAAGAAAGAAAAAGTATGTATTAGTTCTAGTTGTGCATTTCACTGATACAATAACATTGGTAATTAAAGGGAATATGTCCCGTCCAGAAATGCAATTTATCTGCAGATATAGGAATAATCTGGATGCAAATAACACTTAAACCGTTTACGGGAGCAGCGGCCACAGGGAGAAAATGAAATTATATTCTCCCTACAAATGTTGCATTCCAGTCATCGGGGTGGTGCAGGACAGTTACCTCTCACTGCACATCGAGGGCATCGAAATCAAACTGAAACATTCAGAGCCAGCAATGCACGCACACGTTACAGAGGAGTCTGTCACTCAAAAGTGACGGGGAGTCATTACAGTGTGCCCACTATAGAGTGACCACTGCCTCGATGACACTGAAAGAGACTGGCTGAAGGGAAAATAAAAATTAATTTTCTCCCTGTAGCCACTGCTTCAGTAGGCTTGGCAGAAATTATTTAAAGGGAATCTGTCACCCCCAAAATCAATGGTGAGGTAAGCCCACCATCATCAGGGGCTTATCTACAGCATTCTGTAATGCTGTAGATAAGCCCTCGATGTATCCTGAAAGAGGAGAAAAAGAGGTTAGATTATACTCACCCAAGGGCGGTCCCGGTATGATGGGCCTCGCAGGTCCGGTTCGGGGCCTCCCATCTTACGATGACGTCCTTTTCTGGTCTTCACGCCGCGGCTCCGGTGCAGGCGTACTTTGTCTGTCCTGTTGAGGGCAGAGCAAAGTACTGCAGTGCGCAGGCGCCGGAAAGGTCAGAGAGGCCCAGCGCCACTGCAGTACTTTGCTCTGCCCTCAACAGGGCAAAGTACGCCGGAGCCGCGGCGTGAAGACCAGGAGAGGACGTCATGGAATGAAGATAGGAGGCGCCGGAGCGGACCTGTGACGCCCATAGGACCGGACCGCAGCGGGACTGCCCCTGGGTGAGTATAATCTAACCTCTTTTTCTCCTCTTTCAGGTAACATCGGGGGCTTATCTACAGCATTCCAGAATGCTGTAGATAAGCCCCTGATGATGGTGGGCTTACCTCATCATCGATTTTGGGGGTGACAGGTTCCCTTTAAACACAATTTAACTGTATAGATTATGTCTTTAGGTAAGTAGTGTTTCTGGAAATAACAGGTTCCCTTAAGTCTTCCTCCTAACCAACACTACAAATGGCAGAACTACAAACCCTGCAGGATATTGGTATCTTTTTGATCCTCACTACCATTTTCAGTAATAAGAATTTTACAACAGGACTATAACCTGATAACTTTCTTCTGTTGTTCCTACCTTACAACATTACAAATCAGATACAGATTTGTATCACTAGTAGAACCTGATAAAAGTTCACACATAAGACCACAATAGCATAAAGAGGGGTAGAGTTTAGTGATGAGCAAACATACTCTGATAAGGTGTTATATGAGCATGCTCGGGTGCTAACAGAGTGTCTATGGCGTGCTGGAAAAATATATTCAAGACCCCGCACCTGCATGTCTTGAGGCTGTTCAACATCCGCACCACATACAGGGTTTGCCTGTTTGTCGAGCAATCCCTGCACGTGTTGCAGCTATCGAACAGCCAACCATATTATTTGAGCACACCGAAGTCACTCGGTAAACACCAGAGCATGCTCGGATAACATCTTGCCGAGCACATTCGCTCATCACTAGTGCAATTCTCTTCAAATGTATTTGTCATGGATATATTTGATCAAAAGTTTTGGATTCGTCACATCCCATTCCACCTCAGCTACGTCCACTTTGGTGAAAGTAGCATAAAAACCCCATAAGTCTGTGTTTTTGCGTAACTCAGAGTTGCGCAAAAATATGTCAACGTTTCGGGATGTTTAATGCTGGAATTCTTGAGTAAATACCTTGATGAATCGGGCCCTTCCTGTTCTGTACAGAATTTCAGCAGCAATAGACTGGCTTTGACTTAATGACTTTCTACAGAAGAGATTTGTTGTCACACTCTGATCTGGACAAAGGTCATTGTCAAGGAAGGAGGTGGAAGTGAGCTGTGACGATCACCTATTGAAAATGGTACGTAATGTTTTATCTACCTTATAAAGAGGCGATTCTGTCACTGTAATCCTGCCCGTAAGGATAATGACGGCTAAACATGATCTGTACAGCACAGATGGTATGGGACTAGTGTTGGGGCCAGTGGCCAATGTGAAAATTGCATGATTTCTGTTTTTTAGATAAAGTTAGCAATTTGGAAAATTGAACACACAAGGGTGATGTGTTGTGGTGGCGTGCAGTCTTTTGTACAAGCAGAAGCATCATCTCATCTCTCCTGTGTTTCATTGTCTCCATGAAAAGACGCCATTCCAGGGAATAGGACATATTCGATCCCATTCATATGTTCCAGAAAAGATAAGTACTATTTTTTTCTCCACACCAGTGAAAAAAAATCGTCCACAAGATGAAAGAGTATGTTTATTCTTCTTGCAGATTCAGCATAGAAAAAAGCCCAAGATTAACCTCACTGAATGACAATGGGGCTAATCCCTGTGGCGGTTTGCCTGCATATCGTGGTGCATTTCCACAGCAGGGATAACCTTGGATTTCTGCAGTGGATACACTTGTAAATGAGAACATACCATTACTAGAAAAATAATGAAATTGAAACTAAACACAGAGATAGTGTGAGCATACAGAGACCAGTCGGCGCAAGAATGGAGACCTGTCATCCTGAAAGCTGAAGCACACTCTAGTTATGATGCCCAATTAGGCGGTTGTCTGGTCATAATATACTAGTGTACAATATATCAGCATGCACTGCGCAGATCCCCATTCAGTGTGTAACAGCCGTAGTCGGGTACTGCAGAACTGCTCCTATTAAAAAAGAACTGCGCTGTTCTGTAGAACATGGCCGCTGCACTTTGCATGTGTTTACATTAAACCCCTGCCAGAGCTGATCAGTGCCGGACCCCACCAGTCTCATATTGATGACCTACCCTCCATTTTGACCGGACAGTCCCCTCAATTTATTTTTTTTAAGCTGGCACAAAAACTAAGTCAGGTGCTGTATTTACAGACCTACTCATCCCTATAAAACTGGAGCATTACACGTTCTCTTCGCCAAAATTTGATAGGATGGGAGACCTATCTTGGCTCAGTACAAAAAGCAGCCATAATTCTACTTTGTGCATATGCTTCAAAACTTGAATCAAACTTTACGATTTCCATAATAGTAAGTAAATACAAAATTGCAAATTACCTTGTTCGGTCTGGCTTTTTTGTTGTTGGTTTTGGCCTGCCTGGGTCCCTGATGTGACGGCTGCTGTAGTAGAAGGAGCTAATTCTGTATCTCTGGGTGTGAACACGCTGCCATTTGTGCTGCCTGTTGAGCTTGGAGGGCTTGTGGGAGTCCGAGGTACCCCAACTGAAGGTTTTCTTGCCACAGGAGGGGGAATCTTGCTGGGTTTCCTCTGTATTGGGGGTTTTTCATCTGGACTGCGAGGGCCTCCATGTGTTTTAAGCTCTGCCACTAGGTCTTTCGTCAGCGATGATTCTGCATCTTGTGATGTTGGGGGTTCAAATACAAACTTCTTTGAACTCCGAGCAAACACAAAGCTGGCGGCACTGGCTGGTGATCTGTATGCAGACGGGGATTCTGGTGGTTTCTGTGGTGAAACAGGAGGTGCTGTTGGGCTTTCTACTGGGGATGAATCGGATCCCTGAGGGGATCTGTGTGACAAGGATTTGCGAACAGGTTTTTGGGGTGCAGGAATCCCAGGTAGTGGTTGCGAGTAAGGACTCTGTGGAACCCTAGCTTGTATTGATCGCAAACGAACCATCTGCAGCAAGGATGGGGTTACTATAGGCAAATTTGCATCTTCTTTTTGTGTAACTACAGTGATCTGACTGGTTACTGATTCCTTCTTGGTAACTGGTGCAGTGACTGGCTTCCATGAACTTGACTTGGAAAGGGGTGATATTCCTGCTTTTGAAAAAACTGGGCTAGTAACTGCAACAGACAATGGCACTTTAGGAACAGAGGATTCCACCATAGTTGATGGCACAGTGGTTTCAGAGGATGTAGTGGTAGTTTTAGGTTCTGTAGTGGTTAGTTTTTCAGTAGATTCTTGCGGCACAGTAACTACAAGCGTTTCTTTGGGCACACTGCTTATAGTTGAGGCTTTGCTAAAATGTGGCTTGTACATCATAAAAGCATCTCCATTAGTAAATTCAATATCTGAAGTAACAGGACATTCCGCAGAAGATTCTGAAGAAGGAGGTACAATTAAGTCTGTGTTCTTTGTGTCTAATGGAGGCACAGGGGCAGAATCATTCTCTATCACAAGTGCATGCTCTGAAGGCTTGGAATTTAAAGGCACCAATTCAGGCTGAAGAGCTGCAACAACAGTTAAATATTCCATAGTGTTAGAAGTCGACACGGGCATTTCTTCTTTCGGCACATCCGATTTGTCGTCAGCCTTGACGCTAACCTGTTCTGAATTTGGAAGTTCAGTTACTAGATGACGAGAAGGTGGAGGGAGAAGAAATAGCTCATCATCAGGAGGCGGAAAATCTGCCATGGATAAGTCCTGAACATCAGAAGACTCTGGAGGAGGGGGAGGCCACAAGGTTTCTTTCTGTGCAGCGTCTTCTTTTACTGACTGTGTAATATTGGCATCTGACTCAGATTTTCTAGAAGGAGGAGGTGTGGGATGATGAGCAGGTGGTGATGGTGGAGGAGTTACTGTTGTTTTAAGAGGGTCTGCTGCACTGGTGGGTGGTGGGCAAAAAGGAGCAGGTACACTTGGATGTGGAGGAATCAGGTCTTGTCCATCTTGATAACCCATAGAAGAACCAGCTCTAGCGGGGCTGACAAGAAGAGTGGAAGTATTCTCAATGGGAGATGTAGAGCTCACAGACATGTTTGCTGCTGACTTAAGACTAGACCTCTCTGGTTTTGGTGGTGTTTTCCTACGAGAACTTGGAGACTCCATAAGAGATCTTACAGGCATTGTTGGTGTACCACTTTGGCTCGAGTACCCACTTGATGGAGACATTGTTCTATCTGAACGACTTGGAGAATTTTGCTTTGGTCCAGCCAAAGACGGTAAAAATACATCGTTATCAGATGAAACTTTGTCTGCTCTTAGCACCCAAGGGTCTTTGCCATGGCTGGTCTTTGAAGGTTTTTTATCAGGCCTAGGGGGAAGACCTAATTCTTTTTGCTGTTGCAATGAATAGGTACGTGTAGGAGGTGGAGGGGCCTTTTTGCTTTTTCGCAATGAAACACTACGCACAGAAGAGCGGCCACTGCATAAGCTTGCAGCATCTGAACCATCTTGAGTTCCAGTGCTGAGGGCAGGTGATGCCCTACCAGTGCTTAATCCAGATTTCTCGTTTGCTTCTAAAGTATTATCACCACCTCTAGAGGAAATAGTGGAAGAATCTGATACTATTGTCTCTGTAGACTGTGACCGGCTCCAGTTATCACTAGATGAAGACAAGCCTCTCCCCCTATGCAAGGAGCCACGAATTGAGGCTGGGCTGGCTGTGGCAAGACTGCATCTGCTCAATGTTCGAACACTGGACCGACTCAAGGCAACCACATCAACAAGAGGAGGAAGAATTGCATTTGGTATTATTTTGGACATGTAAGTACCTTGAGGTGATATGGACATAACAGGGCTTACAGGGTCACTTTGAGGTGAGTGTGTGGTCATTCCAGGGACAGCCAGAGACTTTGGGCGCAGGATTAGTGGTGAGAGCTTAGATCCAGATTTCCAACCAACGCAGCTGTCATCATGATATACCTTGTCTATGTGTCGTTGTAAAGCAGCTTCTGTCTGCTCAAGAACAGCCAAGGAGATGTGAGCTCCATCAAGTGGCACTGAAGCAGGTTTTCCATCTACTGTAGGGATAACAACGAATTCCCCCTCCAGTCCTTGATCCCCATTTGCTACTGGAATTTCAGCACTCTTTTTTTCCAACAATTGACCGTTTTCCCTGCGAAACAACTCATGGATGCCACGATGTGTTGATGAGGGTTTAAGTCCTTTGGAGGCAAAAGAGAAAACAAATAAGCTCCCGATTGACATGTCGGACCAGCAGAATTGTTGGGCTCCTGGCCTGAACTGAGGCAAATTTGCCTCTGCAGCACTGGAAGAACAGTAGCACTGAACAAACCAAGTTAAAAGAAAGCCACTGTGCTACAACAATTCAGTATAATTAAAGGGAAGAAAAGGGTGCAATGTGCCCCACCCACTACCTCATAATTCAGGAACAAAAACTGGATGTAGAGATACAGGCAGATTGTTCTATGTTGCTACTAATGATGTCCCTGAAGAAATCCTCAGGTAGCTATGCAAACCGCTTCGGATGATGACTTATTGATCAGCGTTGCTACCCGGTGGATCCGTATGTTTTTATTGAAGTGCTTTTTTTTTAGTCACGTTACTCTGGTATGAAATCTTGTGGATTTGCACTATGTTTTTTTTATCAACTAGATGTTTGCTGCTAACTTTATCCAAGTAGTCATCAGGATCCAAAGCTATTTGCTTGGACAGCTGACTATTTCTTCATGGACTTCACAAGTAGCAACATAGAACAATCTGCTTTTTTTCCCTGAACGATGAATATACTGTGAATATACTGCAAGGCAGCAGTGTCATTTTCTTTTAACCTGTTTTGATTGAAAGACTTTGCCCTTTTATTAAAATGCTGTTGCTCTACTGAATTGTGATCAGGATTGATGTGGCAACACAGAATCTATATAACATTGCAGTAGCACTGACGTTTTCCAGGATCAGATGCTAACAGTCCGCTCCAGTGCAGACGACTTTCAGTGATGTGCTTACCAGCACAATAGGAAAAAAGTATCTATGCAATGTGTATATTTGGCCACCATTGCTAGACTGCTGAGGTGGTCGGTCCCCTAGGCAACAAGCTAAACGAACATAAAAAGAAAAAGCAGTAATTATCCAGTCAAATTTTAATGAAAAGCAAATGAGAAAGTTGCCCTTTTTTTTTCCAATCACTTTCCAATTTACCTACCTTTAAAGATGCAATTAACCCTTCAACGTGACCCTCATCTTGCAATAAAAATGTCACAAATGCATATTTGAAATACCTGATGTCCTCATTTTTAATCTTTCTGGTGCAGTTCTTATGATTTTCAGTTCTTTTTAGGTAAATAAAATGACTGTCCGCATTTTCTTTGCACAGTGTACCCTAGGGGTCCGATACACTCCCACTGCTCAGGGCTGATCCACCTTCAGGCAAGTGTGAATGTCTCAAGCTTGACGATTAATTTTTCTGAGACACTCCCTGTGCACTCGGATCATCAAGAGCAGGAGAGTGAATTCCAGGTTTCCAAAGCACTTTGTGCATAGAGAATGCTGATACTTGATTTAAATACATGCACCAGAAAAATCAAAAAGGGAGGGCATCAAAAATTTAATCTATGCATTTTTTTTATGATATTTTTTTTGTTAGATGGAGTGTTGCTTTAATTATGTTTCCTTCACAAGTTTTGTCTTATTTTTTTTCCCCAGAAAAAAACATTAAGTCAGATATGAAAATATAAAGCGCACTACAGTGTCCTTTTTTATGCGTTTTTTTCACAGTTTTGGCCATTTTTTTAAATTCTTGCCATTTTCCCCCAAAATCAGCCTCCCCCTACGGTTTTTTTTGTTTACATTTTATCATAGGCTTCTTGACAGTTAAAAGACGTAAATGTATTTTGCATAAAACTTTGCACTTTTTTGTGTTTGTTATAGAGAGTTCTCCTACTTTTTTTATTTTTAAAGTGACGTCTTAAGTGGCCTCACGAGATGTTTACTATTATTTACTCCAGAATTTGTACTAAATGCTAGTGCAAATCTACACTGGCTTATAGCTATTACATATTTGTGCTGTTAATTTTCTTACCAATCTCTGTATACCTGCGTTATCAGGTCCTTCAATTGTACCAGGTGACTCATACTCTGACTCTCAGACTTAAGCAGCCTCTTCACTTTGGACTGAAATCCGTTCCTCTTTGTGCATTTTCCATTAGAGTTCTGATGTGAACCTCTCTGGAAGACAGACAAAACTGGCTTCTGGTCCACACATCAGAGCCTGTCTGGTAAGGTGAAACAACCCGAGGACCGGATCAGTGTTGATAATGCAGGAAATACAGTGACCGGTAAGAAAATATCACAGCCATGCACCAGATAAACATTATCTATCTAGCTGCCAGGGTAAATGTACTATTGGTGTGTGCAAACATATACATAAAATATAAGCATAGGGATGTTACTATTGTACTCAGCCTCCCATCTAGTTTTTCATTCTTTCCATCAGGTCACAGGGATTTTAGTAATGAAGTTTCCGGTTAGTATTGTGAAATGAATGCAAGGCTCATGGTATTATGAAACTGTGCCTGCATTATGACACGTTAACTCCTTTCCTTCCTTAGAAATACCAAAGCACAATGTAAGAATCACAACGTGTTACTTGTCCCGTCCAATGCTTCTAACCCAAATGTACCAGAAGTGTGTGCAAGTTACCAAGTTCTGCAGCGATGTGCTGAGGCACTCCCACTACTGTAGCTCTCTTCTCCTTACGCTTCCTTCCTACCCTGTTAGTTGGAGTTCTGGGCGAGTCATAAGGTCTAAATGTGGAACCTGGAAAGAAAAACAATGGGAAGGAAGGTTACAAGCTTCTAGGATTTTGTAACATGAAAACCAATATGATCCCTGAATGCGTAGGAGAAACTCGTATCTACACTTCTTGTGTTCTCGGGGCTCAGCACTGCAGATATTGCGCTGAAACATTTCCCACAATTAGAGGGAAAGAAACTTGTTTTCCAGATGAAATACTTTACAGTCTAACAAAACGTCTGAACAGAGAATCATAGAGCAAATCCCCTGGTTTATCTCACGCATTATGTGCTTCCAAAATGTTCTCACCTTTGCGCTGGATCATCTCTGACCGAACAAACATTGCATCATCGGTGTTCTCTGTGGTGTAGGAAAGCGAACGAGCGCGGAAGCTACTGTCATTTGTGTCAGGTGTGGGCTGTGGAATTGAACGTGAAAGGAAAATTACAAGGGAGTCTTAACCTAACATATCTACACTTACGAAGCAAGGAAGAGACAGTACTAGGCTCCTAGAATACATAAATTAGGACCAAGGCACTAAGTAACCCAACTATGCTATAGTAAGGAACTGTTTATATGTCTTATTATGGTACATTTGGCTTCTTAGAGGGAATCTGTCAGTAGGACCAACCCTCCGGATCTACATGTCTTACACTGGTAATGCCCCCTTTAGTTTAAAATAAGCTTTGGAGGCAGATTCTCGGGGAGATCTATGTCCGGCCCATAGATCTTAACTGCTCATTTAGATACTAAAAACTGAGATTTCTATGGAATAAGACATCTGATCGTAGATATCAATATAATTTTATTCAATTTTCTATGACCTACATGCCAATATAGACTGCTTTGGATGGTTGATGTTACGGACAGATTCCCTTTAAATGCAAAAATCAGGTAACTATACAAATAGCCTTTATTACAAATTCTTCCTAACATATTCCTATTATAGTGTAACTTTCCAATGGAGATTTTCCTGCAAATTCATGGTGAAATCTGGGACCAAATCCACGTGTTAGATGTAGATTCATTGCTGATTTTGCTACAATTTGCCACAGATTTTGTCCCATGCATTGTAAGGTTGAAAATTTGCAGCATAACTTTAAAATCCACATTGCAGGTCTTTAGAAGCTATTGTTATTTTTTTGAACTGTATAGAGATTTGGTAAAATGTCATGCATTGTGCTACTACTGTAATACAATGCAGAATTACCATCTAGCTTTGCATCTGGCCCTTCAACATTCCTGAACTCTTTCGCTGCTGGCTGTTATGCTACTTCTTGTACAGATCTAACAATAGGTCTCTTGGCTTCTCTTCCTTTCTCTCAGTGTTAGAGATACCAGCAGGGAAAGAGGTTGTACACCAGCAGATCAAAGTTTTTATGAAGGGTAGACCACACAGGCTGTACCAAGGGAGGAAAATAAGCACAAAATGCAGTACGAAGAGGGGGTTTGCATTGGCTTTATAGAGAGAACAACTACAGCCGTCTCTGCTTGGAAAGTGCTGGAGGAACACACAAACTCCTCCACATCAGTGTAGATCCCTCACCAGCTGTAAAAGGAGAAATTACTCCAGGATTGAAAATGTATGGATACATGAGAGCTAGTGAAGGCAGCAGTACTATGGACACACAGACCTCACATGCTCGATGTATTACTGGGAGATGCAAGCATACCTGAAAGTCTGAAACTAGGGGCACGTTGTAAACTGCAATTTAGGGAGTATAAAAATAAATGAAGGGATGGGTGTTGCAGCTTGAAACTTAATGTAACTTATTTTTAGCTCAAGCACGAACATTTCATAATTATTTTTATGTCAAAGGTGTTCATGGCCTTAGATACAAAGTGATTGCATGGCTTTTCTGAGTCACGCCTCCTTCTGCTCCAAAACAATATCCTCATGCATCTGTCAATCAAGCGACACCAATTGTAGTCTCATTGACCTCAGGGAATATACAATAGTTGATACATGGACCAGGGAGAGAAAAAAAAAACAAGAAAGCAGAAGTATTTACAGAAGATGGCTTGTAATGCTGGGTATACTGACAAGATGTGTGCTTAAACTAGGGAATGTAAGCCCCCCCGCTCAAACATTAAAATATAGCGGGGGTCCCATGTCCACATAGGCCTAATACATTCATTTCTGACCATGATTTCAGGGTCAAGTTGAGGTCAACGCAGTTTACATTTCTTTTATGTAAAAGCAGTCAGATCTGGTTCTGGCTGGCTTTTTGCCCGCTTAAAATTTGACAACTTGATTGGTTGTCAATCAGTTGCTGGGCAGATTTTATGATTATATATACCTGTGCACCGGCGTTAGATGCTCAGTTCGCCGGTGCCTGAAGAAAAGAAGATCCCGCCCTCCCTCCCCTTATGTTATCATTTACCTGTCGTTTGGTTTTATTTGTGGGTAAAAATCACTCAATTTTGAGTGGATTTGGTTTATGGAAGTTTATGGACATTTTGGACTTATGAATTTATGGATATTATTTATTGGTTATTTATTCATTTAATTGGATTTTGTAACCCAAAATAAAACCACACGGCCATTTATTCCAAGCATTAAAAGTGTCTTGTGTCTTATTTTATATTATATTTATAGTTATAGGCCTTATGGGGACATGCAAATACACTATTCACAATTCAAATTGCAACACCAAGAAGGAAAAGTTGTGGAAATATGGAAATAACAAGATCAATAGACATGTTAATGATATGCAAAAAATAAAAAAAAAAGGAAACTAAATTTTCAAAACATCTAAATTTATTCAGCATGAGGACAGCGCACAAAAATACCTGCACTTACATGCCCTGGTATCAATGAGGTTACTAATGGTTGCTTGTGCTTTGAGCAGCCCTTATGGCCTAAACATTCTACTATGGCCTTTACTGTCTCCAGACTTGCCTCACACCTAGCACAAATGGGAAGTCACTAATGGGGAAATGCAAAGACAGCTGCCAGCAGCAGACCTTGATGATTTGCGTGCCCAACTGCATTCAGCAGAAAACTCCTTAGACAACCATTAATTACTTCATTGAACATGCCAAGGAGTAAATACATGCATATCTGCGCATGGCACTCATACTCTATATTGAATAAATTGAGGGCTTTTTTGCAAATAAAAAAAAGGTTTCCTATTTTCACCATTTGGATATCTTTTACATGTCTATCCATCCTGTGGTTTCCATAATGCCATGAATATCCTTCTTGGTATTGCAGTTTAAATGTTGACTATTATATGTAGCAATGAAAGTTGGCAATTTACAAGTTTACTTGGGTGAAGGAAAGCTTTTGTCTAAGAACTATGCTTTAAGTGTCTCAATGGGAAAATGCATGCATGAAGGAATTGCTGGGGATTTGTGCAAGAACAATCTGCAGCAGATTACAATTGTCGTCGTGTGAATGAGATTAAAAAATTCTCGTCCACGTGCTTGACCTGCAGTTCTTGTTTTTAAATCTGCAGCATGTTGATTTCTGTTGTGGATTTTCTCCAGAGAGTTCAACCTTTTCCATGTAAAAAGAAAAAATCTGCAGCAAAATTTGCAGCACATTTTTCCAGCTGTGTGAGCATACCCTAAAATGCCAATTGGATTTTAAATTGATTATCCGCACAAAGGAGACATCAAAAGTTATGCTATGCAGTATACAAGATCTAATCATTTCCATTAAAGGAAACCTGTCAGTAGGACTGTGCTGAGTAACCTACAGACAGTGTCAGTTCGGCGTCGTTATACGAATTAAAATGGTACCTTGGTTAATGAAATCCGTCTTATGGTTGCTGTTTAATCTGTATTTTCAGTTTTGGGTTAATGATATATGCTTGTGATCCGGGGCAGCCTGTGGGGGAAGACCTGCCACCTGTTTTACATACTGAATATTATATATAGAAAAAGAAAAATAATCACTCTCAGCAGGCAGGCGCCAGCGCTGCAGCATGATCGCATGTGTAATGTGCATTTAATTATTTTATTTGCTGGTATAACTAAATTCAGAAAAAAAGGTCTCAAAATGGTGTCGGCCGCGCCTGCGCAGTAGCATCTATCGGCGATGCTATAGATGCCACTGCACAGGCAGTTCCATCTTGCTACAGAATTTAAAAAAAAAAAAGTCTCCACTAGGATGGCGCCGGCTGCGAAGTAGCATCTATCGGCGATCCGATAGATGCTAGTGCGCAGGCGGCGCCATCTTGGTGGAGACCACTTGTTTGTTTTTTTTCTCTAGTAAGATGGCGCCACCTGCGCAGTAGAAACTATCGGATCGCCGATAGATGCTACTGCGCAGGTGCGGCAGGCGCCATTTTGAGACAGGTTTTTTTTTTACTGAATTTATACCAGCAAATAAAATAATTAAAAGCCCATTACACGTGATCATGCTGCAGCACCGGCACCTGCCTGCTGAAAGTGATTTTTATATATTTTTTTCAATACACCATATATAGTCGAGTTTAAGCTTATACTCGAGTGAGGGTCCGACAAGACGGAAGGGTAGCAGCATGTCACAGGAGACGGCTGCTGCAGCTATCACCTGTGGAAATCAAAAAAGAAGATGATCCAGCTTCCAAGCTTGCAAAAATGTATTGGATTAAAAAATATTAATAGATTCCATCAAGAGTGTAGACACAGCTACGGGTTTCAAACATCCATTGCGTTCTTTAACAAAGCACATGGCTGTTCAAAACGCGTAGCTGTTTCTACACTCTTGATGGAATCTATTAATATTTTTTAATCCAATAAATTTTGGCAAGCCTGGAAAGTGGATCATCTTGTTTTCTCAGTTCCACAAGTGTAGTTCCTTGCAGATCCCTGCCTCCTGGGACGCCTAGCTAGGGTGAGCTGGTTAATCTTTTTCTATTTCTAGCCAACACCTGTGCCCACTGCTAAAGAGAAATTAATATTCACTTCTCTCCACTCCAATGGGCGTGAAGGGCAGTGAATATTCATTTCTCACTAATAGCGGGCACAGTAGTGGCAGCTGCCGACTTCCTGCAGCTGCTACGCAATCACATGTGCCCGCTACTTAAGGGAATGAATATTCACTGCTCTCCACTCCCATGGGCTTGGAGGCCAGTGAATATTCATTCCGTTTATTAGCGGGCACATGTGATCACCTAGCCACTGCAACAAGCCAGCGGCTGAGGTTACTGTGCCCGTTATTAAAGAGCAATGGGTATTCACTGCCCTCCACGCCCATAGTCCCGGTGTGGCGAGCAGTGAGAATTCTGGTAACTGTCCTCTGCTTGTAGGCAGCGCATGACGTCACTGCTTACAAGCATAAATCAGCTGCTGGCATCGGAACAAGATGCTGCGAAGGAGCGCAAGGAATGTAAGTAGGATGTTTTTTGTTTTTTTATGTTTTTCTAATGGGTGCCATGCACACCAGGATGGGTATGAGGGTGCAATCCATACCAGTATAGTGATGACCGGCCATGCATACCTGGATAGTCATAAAGGAGTCATGCATACCAGTATAGGGATGAGGGGCCATGCATACCAGGATGGGGACGAGGGGGCCATTCATACCAGTCATATACTTGAGTCAATAAGTTTTCCCAGTTTTTTTGCAGTAAAATTAGGTGCCTTGGCTTATATTCGGGTCGGCTTATACTCTAGTACAGAGGTCCCCAACCTTTTTTGCACCAGGGACCGGCTTTAAGCAAGACCAGTTTTCCATGGCCCGGTGGGGGTGGGGCAGGGGCGGGCTTTGGTCATATGGGTGTGGGGTTATGGAGGGATGGAGCTTAGTGCATACTTATCATATAATTATGACATTTATAATGAGAATGTGATTCAACTTACCATAGGTTCAGAATGAGTGGGAGCACCATGCTTGTTTCCCTGGTGCTCTGCACCATTATTGCCCCATAGCTGTGCCATACAGTGCTCTGCACCGTTTATTATTGCCCCATAGCTGTGCCATACAGTGCTCTGCACCGTTCATAATTGCCCCATAGCTGTGCCATATAGTGCTCTGCACCGTTCATAATTGCCCCATACCATATAGTGCTCTGCACCATTATTGCCCCATAGCTGTGCCATACAGTGCTCTGCACCATTATTGCCCCATAGCTGTGCCATATAGTGCTCTGCACCATTATTGCCCCATAGCTGTGCCATACAGTGCTCTGCACCATTATTGCCCCATAGCTGTGCCATACAGTGCTCTGCACCGTTTATTATTGCCCCATAGCTGTGCCATATAGTGCTCTGCACCATTATTGCCCCATAGCTGTGCCATACAGTGCTCTGCACCGTCCATTATTGCCCCATAGCTGAGCCGCTACTGCTGCTGCAATAAAAATAATAAAACACATACTCACCTCTCTTGCTTGCAGCTCCTCACGTCCCGTCCCGGCGTCTCTCCGCACTGACTGATCAGGCAGAGGGCGGCGCGCACACTATATGCGTCATCGCGCCCTCTGACCTGCACAGTCAGCGAGGAGAGACGCCGGGAAGATGGAGACAGCGCCCGGCGTGTGGAACCTGGACAGGTGACTATGTAATACTTACCTGCTCCCGGCGTCCCGCTCCTTCCCCCGGACAGCTGGTCTTCGGTGCTGCAGCCTCTTCCTCTATCAGCGGTCACCGTTACCCCTGATTAGAGAAATTAATTATGCGGCTCCGCCCCTATGGGAGGTGGAGCAGCCTATTCATTTCTCTAATGAGCGGTCCCACGTGACCGCTGTACAGGGGAAGAGCTGCTGCACCCGGAGACCGTGGGACGGGCAGGGGGAGCGTCAGGATCGCCGGGACTAGGTAAGTATGCCTCAGCGCCCTCTCCCCCTCACCCGCCGACCCCACCGCCGACCGTGACTCGAGTATAAGCCGAGGGGGCACTTTCAGCCCAAAAATTTGGGCTGAAAATCTCGGCTTATACTCGAGTATATACGGTAGCTGTCAGCGGCGCCGCGGACCGGCTGAAAAACCCCAACGGCCCGGTCCTGGTCCGCGGTTGGGGACCTCTGCTCTAGTATATAAGATACGAGGGGCATTCATTAAAGATTTCCGCTGACCCACTTCTATTTATCACAGGACGCTGAAACTGAACTTGTGTAATGATATAAGTCTCTATAGGTTAGGTTACGTGCCAATTTGCCACTCAGAACTGATAACGATCTTGATTTCATAGGTGCTCAAGTGATGTGAGGTTTGATAATGGACCCAGTGGAATACATGAAGTTCCTTTACTTTAAAGGCCACACAACAAAGGAGACGTTTGATGAGATGAAAGAGGTTTATGGTGATGATTCCCCATCATATGATGTAGTCAAGAACTGGCATCCTCAATTCAAAAGTGGTCGGACTTCGGTGCAAACAGCTCTAGTTCCAGGGTGACCCCACTCTGCTATTAATGAACGCAGCATCCAGCAAGTGGAGGTCGGCATTTTGGAAAATTGCCACCTAGCCCAAAATGTCAAGATTAGTGTGGGATTCGTGGAAAAAATCATCCGAGACCATCTTCACGTGCTTAAGGTATCTGCTCCCTGAGTTCCTTGGCTGCTCACATCTTTCCAGAAGCAGGAATGAGTCAAATGCTCTCAAGCTCTATTGATGATGTGCCATGGAAACCAGGAAAAAAATTTTCAACAGACTAATCACACAGGACCAATGCTGGGTCATTCACTATGATCCTGAGACTAAAGACCAGTCGATGCAATGGAATCATCATGATTTACCGCCTCCAAAGAAGACACATGCCCAACCCTCGGCATTAAAGGCCATTCTCAGTTTTTTGGAACCAGCACGGAATAGTATTGATGGATTTCCTAGCAAAGGGTACCATGATCACTGGGGCATATACTATGCTTCACTGCTGCGGAACTTGCCATCAAAACCAAGAGACATGGCATGCTCACCAAAGGTTGTGCAAGACAATGGACCAGTTCACAACTCACATGTTGCCCAAATGGAAGCATACCAGACCTCGCACCATCGGACTTCCAACTCTTTTCAACAATTAAGTTAATTTTGAATGGCAAGCATTTTCCAGATGATGAGACTCTGATTTCCAATTTTTGGCGCAACCTGTCGACTTCTACCTGGAAGGTGTTTACAGTTGCTTAAAGAGATGGGGGAAGTGTGTGTCCCTAGGTGGCACCTACGTAGAGAAGGACTAATAACTGTGCCAAGTTTCATTGCTCTCAGTCAAGAGGAAGTGGGTCAGGGGAAATCTTTAATGAACGCCCCTCGTGTATATAATATTCCGTATGTAAAATAGAGGGCAGGTCACTGAGGGATCAGTGACCTGTCAGAAGCCATACAGATGAATACCTAAGCAGAGCACCACAAGAAGATCCCCCCCCACACACACAGGCTGCCCCGCAGCATGAGCATATCATTAACTCAAAACTGAAAATACAGATTAACCCCTTAACGACTGCCGATGCGCCTTTTAAACGGCAGCAGTTAAGGGTACTTATTCCTCAGCGACGCTTTTAACGGCAATGAGAAATAAGGTTATAGCGCCCCCAGAGTCGGAAAATCTCCAGGGTCTCGGCTCCTCTGATCTAGCACATCTTGAGGAGACATAAATGGGGTAGATTTTTCCTATTGGTTCATTTTGATCACTGTGATAGACCCTATCACAGTGATCAAAATAAACAGTAAAAAAAAAAAGTAAATCAAACCCCCTTTATCATCCCCTTATTTAGGTAAAAATAATAAAATAAAAAGTATATTTTCCATTAGGGTTAGGGTTGGGCTAGGGTTAGAGTTGTGGTGTTGGGGTTAGGGCTGTGTTAGGGTTGGAGTTAGAATTGGGGGGATTCCACTTTTTAAGTACATCAGGGGGTCTCCTAACGCTCCATGGCACCCGCCATTGATTCCAGCCAATTTTGCGTTCAAAAAAATCAAACAGTGCTCCCTCCCTTCTGAGCCCTGCCATGCACCCAAATAATGGCTTTTCCCCACATAAGGAGGGGTATCAGCGTACTCAGGAGAAATTGCACAACAAATTTTGTGGTCCATTTTATCCTGATACCCTTGTGAAAATAAAAAAGTTTGGTTACAAAGTAATTTTTTTGTGAAAAAAGGAAAATGTTCATTTTTTTTCTCCTTCCACATTGCTTTAGTTAAACCTCTTGAATGTGGTTTTACACACATTGAGGGGTGCAGTATTTAGAATGGTGTCACTTTTGGGTAATTTGTTATGTTGACCCTACAAACTCACTTCAAATGTGAGGTGGTCCCTAAATAAAAATGGTTTTGTAAACTTTGTTGGAAAAATGAGAAATCGCTGGTCAACTTTTAACACGTATAATGTCCTAACAAAAAAAAATTATGTTTCCAAAATTGTGCTGAAGTAAAGTAGACATGTGGGAAATGTTATTTATTAACTATTTTGTGTGATAAACCTCTGTGATTTAAGGGCGCAAAAATTAAAAAATTTGAAAATTGCAACATTTGCCAAATTTGTTTTTTGTTCATAAATAAACACAAGTCATATCGAATAAATTTAACCACTAACATGAAGTACAATATGTCACGAAAAAAACATCTCCGAATTAGTGGGATACGTTGAAGCGTTCCAGAGCTATAATCTCAAAGGGACAGTGGATAGAATTGTAAAAATTGGCTCTGTCTCTAAGGGGTTAAACAACAACCACAAAATGGATTCACGTAACAAAGGTATCATTTTAATCAGACACTGTCTGTAGGTTACTCAGCACAATCCTGCTGACAAATTCAATTTCAATCTAGAGGTTTATTTTCTACAGTAATAATGATTGTCTAACCGTTACCTCAGGTGGAGTATTTTCATCTTGGAAGGAATGTTTGCTCTGATGTTTTTCTGAAAGAAGACATAAGATGATTGAGATCTGGGCTGTGTACATAAACATGTGACGTTGCAGTATCACTTTCCATCCATACTCATAATAAACATCCATGTCATGCATCTGGCTGAGAAATCATTCATTAGATTTCAGACCTTTTTTTGACATTCTAAGGCCATGTGCACATGTTCAGTATTTTTCTCGTTTTTTTCGCTATAAAAACGTGATAAAAATGCGAAAAAAACGCTTACATATGCCTCCCATTATTTTCAGTGTATTCCGCATATCTTGTGCAAATGTTGCATTTTTTTTGCGAAAAAATCGCATTGTGGAAAAAAAAAGCAACATGTTCATTAAATTTGCAGAATTGCGGGGAGTCCGCACAACTAGGAATGCATTGATCTGCTTGCTTCCCGCACGTGGCTATGCCCACCATGCAGGAAGTAAGCAGATCATGTGCGGTTGGTACCCAGGGTGGAGGAGAGGAGACTCTCCTCCACGGACTGGGCACCGTATAATTGGTAAAAAAAAAAATAATAATTAAAATAAAAAATAGTCATATACTCACCTTCGATGGCCCCCGCAGTCTTCCCGCCTCTCAGGTGCACGCTGCTGCTTCCGTTCCTATAGCTGGTGTGTGTGAAGGACCTGCGATGACGTCGCGGTCACGTGACCGCGACGTCATCGAAGGTCCTGCACACACCATCTATAGGAACGGACGCCGCTGAGGAGATCGGCTGTCTGCAGAAGGTGAGTATAACCATTTTTTTTATATTTTTTATTATTTTTAAACATTCTATCTTTTACTATTGATGCTGCATAGGCCGCATCTATAGTAAAAAGTTGGTCACACTTGTCAAACACTATGTTTGACAAGTGTGACCAACCTGTCAATCAGTTTTCCAAGCGATGCTACAGATCGCTTGGAAAACTTTAGCATTCTGCAAGCTAATTACGCTTGCAAAATGCTAAAAAAAAACGCGAAAAAAAACGGGAAAAAACGCAAAAAGAAACATGCGGATTTCTTGCAGAAAATTTCCGGTTTTCTTCAAGAAATTTCTGCAAGAAATCCTGACGTGTGCACATACCCTAAATGTTACATCTAAAAATTGGGCACTTGTAAATTCTGCATGTCCAGAGGAGTCTGAAAATTACATGTTTTTACCTCTTCTTTGTAGCGATTTAAGCCCCTCTTGAGCCTGGCTGTGAATCTCTTCCACAACAGAGGTGCGCCCGATGGGGAAGAACACATTATCAGGGGAGTCATCTTCTTGAGATGGAGTTACTTGGGCAGCAAGTGTTGAGTTATCTTAGGAAATCAACATAAGAAGAAAGGGTTGTCATATTATCTTGTGTTCCGCCAAACATTCTTTCTAATCTCCCCTGCTAATATCACATTGGCATGCACATGCTTATAACTATCATTATGTAGCAACATCAGATAAAGTATATACAGACTTATTTGTATACTGCGGCTTCAGCATGTTCTCTCTTGCAAATTATCTAACGTTAGACAGCCATATTAAATGTGATCACATGTCATCTGGCAGTTGACTCTTTTATCCTGTGATGAGTCATTCTTAGCCTGAAGGACACATACAAGCTTTCAATGTCACGAGTAGTGTCAGCCCAGAGTGATTCAGGCAGCGCAGGAACTCCGTCCACATATACCGGAGCCCCAGAACCACAAGAAACAACTATTGCACTGTTCACACTTGGGTAAGAGCCCAGCAAGACTTTAATAACATCCGACACTTTCTCTGCGGCGTAGATCAGTCCAGTACCTGAACACTAAATTACTAATAAACTATTTAGTGCTGCATCCCATTCTCATGGTAGGTTGGGGTCTTAATGATTCTAACAATATGTATCACTTGCTGGGATGTCAATACCACATTATTGTGTACATGAATGTTATATCTTCACTTTTAAACGTCATTCTTAGTTTACATAATCTTTTTCCATATGTTACTTAACCCCAATTCTAAAAAAGTTGGGGCGCTGTGTAAAATGTAAAGAAAACAAGAATGCAATGAGTTGAAAATCTCTTATAGCCATATTTTATTCATGACTCACAATTCAGAACATTGCTGGAAGGCTGGAAAAGTAAATGGTATTAATGAAAAACAGCTGGTGGTTCAAGTCACAACTGAGCCACATGTTTTTGTATAAAAAGAGCATGTTAGGAGGTAGAGTCTCTCAGAAGCAAAGACAGTCAGAGGTTCACCAATCTAAATAACTGCATATAAAAATTGTAACAATTTTAGAGAAACGTTCCTTTACGTAAAATTGCAAGGGCTTTGAATATCTCACCATCTACACTATCATGAAAATATTCAGATAACCTAGAGAAATCTATGTGTAAAAGAGTTATGGCCGGGGGTCAATATTGGATGCTTGTAATCTATGAACTTTCAGGTGGCACTGCATTCAGTTGTACAAATCACTGCACAACTGAACTCAGGAATGATTTCAGAAAGCACTGTCTGTTAATGTTCGCTATGCGAGCCACAAATTAAATTTAAAGCTCGGTCATTCTAAGAAGAAGTCATATATGAACACAATTGCAAAATGATGCTGTCTTGTAGGGCTCATTTAAAATGGACTGATGGAAAACTGTTCTAGAATCACATGAATCAAAATTTGAAATTCTTTATGGAAACCATGGACAACTTGTCCTGTGGATTCAAGAGAGGGACCATCCAGCTTATCGGGGGATACTTCAAAAGCCTGCACCTCTAATTGTATAGGGTCCTGTATCTGTGATAAGGTAACGGGATACATTAGTGCCTATGGCACAGGCAGATTCCACATCGTGAAAAGCATGGTGATTGCTGAGTATTATATGTAGGTTTTAAACCAATTTTTGTTCCCATACAGACATAGTCTATTTCAGGAAAAGGACTTGCATATTTCAACAAGACAATGCTAAACCCATCACAACAGCATAGCTTTGCCAGAAGAGTTTGGGTGATAAGCTAGCCTGACTGCAGCCCCGACCTTTCAGCAATACAAAACATTTGACACATTTTGAAGCAAAAATTGGACAGAGAATACTAGAACTGCTTAGCAGCTAGAATCCTGCATCATATAAGAATGGGACCACAAACCACTCCAAAAACTCCAGCAATCGGTCCCCCTCAATTCTCCGACATTTAGAGTGTAAAAAGAAAAGAGAATGCTGCACAATGTCAGAGGTGGCCCTGTCCCAACTTTTTTGAGATGTGTTGCTGCCCTTAATTTCTAAATACCGTATATACTCGAGTATAAGCCAAGATTGTCAGGCCATTTTTTTAGGCTGAAAGTGCCCCTCTCGGCTTATACTCGAGTCATTGACCCAGGGGGTCGGCGGCGGTCACATCATACTCACCCCCTCCTGGCGCATCTCTGCATGTCCCTGCTTCTCAGATGGTCACTGGTGCCGACAGCTCTTCCGGTGTTCAGCGGTCATTAAAGTAATGAATATGGACGCGCCTCCACTCCCATAGGCGTGGAGCGCATATTCATTATTTTAATGAGGGGTACCATGTGACCGCTGAACACAGGAACAAGCTTCCGGCGCCAGAGACCATCGGAGAAGCAGGGACGTGCAGAGACGTGCCAGGAGGGGATGAGTATGACGGGGGAGGGTGAGCCATGCGATATTCACCTGTCCCCGTTCCACTGCTGGGCCCAGTCTTCCGCGTCCTCTGGCTGTGACGTTCAGGTCAGAGGGTGCGATGACATGTTTAGTGCGTGCCCTCTGCCTGAACAGTCACAGCCAAAGGACTCGGAAGACACAGCGGCGCTCGGTGGTGGAACGGGACAGGTGAATAACGCAAGTGCCGGGGGCCTGAGCCAGCGGAGATATCGGCACCTGGCCCCTAGTGACGAGTATGTAATTTTTTAATTTTTTTTTAAATCGCAGCAGCGTTATATGGGGCATAATATTCTATGGAGCATCCTATGGAGCATCTTATGGGGCCATCAACCTTTATGGAGCAGCATATGGGGCATATTATTCTATGGAGCATCTTATGGGGCCATCATTAACCTTTTATGCAGCATTATATGGGGCATAATATTCTATGGAGCATCTTATGGGGCCATCATTAACCTTTTATGTAGCATTATATGGGGCATATTTTAATATGGAGCATCTTATGGGGCCATTATTAACCTTTGTGCAGCATTATGTGGGGCATATCTTTTTATGGAGCATCTTATGGGGCCCATCATGAACTCTATGGAGCATTATATGGGGCTCCTGATTCAATATGGATATTCAAAAACACAACCTACTGATGTCTCAATTAATTTTACTTTTATTGGTATCTATTTTTATTTTTGAAATTTACCGGTAGCTGCTGCATTTCCCACCCTAGGCTTATACTCGAGTCTATAAGTTTTCCCAGTTTTTTGTGGCAAAATTAGGGGTCTCGGCTTATACTTGAGTATATACGGTAAGTTAATTTTTTTCAAATGAAATGGAAAAGTGTCTAAATTTCACCTTGCAATATGTTCCGAATTTTGAGTCCAACTTTTTCGGAATCAGAATGGTAATTACATTGTTTTTCTTGTACAGATCTAGAATTACAAAATGTATTATAGTGTGAGCTGTACTCGCACGTATGCAGATTTCAGAGCTACAATCTCTCAGCATCCATTCTTTCTTAAAGAGGTTCTCATAGAGGGACATAAAGGAAATAAATGAAAAAATACATTATAAAGAAAATGAATAAATACTTTAAAATTATTTATTTTGGCTATTCTTTTCTAAGATTTTTTCAAAATGGCTGCAGTCACATTTCTGAGCAAAAAGCCTGAACAGCAGCACTTACAATCTGTTAGAAAATTCCATCTCTTCTAGCCTGAATCTCGTCTTGTCCCATCTCGCGAGACCACTACATCATCGGGTCATTGTCTCGCAAGGCGTCACTGGGAACGGGAGCTGCTGGGAACGGGAGCTGCTGGGAACGGGAGCTGCTGGGAGCAGCGGGAAGGCTGCGGTGGACGCCGGAAGGTAAGAAGATCACAATTTTTTTTATCATTATTTTTAACATTATATCTTTTTACTGTTGATGCTCCATAGGCAGCATCAATAGTAAAAAGAGAGAGATAGCGAGTGAGAGAGAATTTCCCTGACTGGAAATTCTTCCGCACATGCTCAGTTTCAAAAGACGGAACCCGTCACTGGATTCCTGCTTTTGACAGTCCGCGACGGATTCTGGGTCCATAGGCTTCCATTCTAGCCAACGACAGACAGCGCAGGATCCGTCGCTGGGCAATTTTCCAATGCACACAAAAAATGTTTCTATGTGCGTTGTCTCGGCCCGACGGACAGCAATTTTACGACTGATCCAGCGCACGACGGACAAAAAGTGTGGCCATCCGTCACAATCCGTCGCTAATACAAGTCTATGAGAAAAAAAACGGATCCAGCAGAAGCATTTGCTGGATCCGGTTTTTTTCACAAAACGACGGATTTTGACGGAAACAAAAAGACGGAAGTGTGAAAGAGGCCGAAGAGTCATGTGAGTAATATACTTTACTGAGGAGCCCATGAAGATTGTGGTGACCGAGTCACATCAACAACAATGTATTATATGCTACTAAAGCAGGATCCCTGTATCTACTGTGGACAGTCTGGTGATTAGATACACTCCTGCCCAAGACTCCCAACGCCTGACAAACACTAGCAGCTAGGTGGATCTATGGATGCTCACTTAGATGCCCAGATATTTACCTATGCGTCTTCAAAATTATAACTCATAGCTGATTTATGTCATCTATAAATATCTTTGTGGTTGTTTAGCTAAAAAACATCTCCACTGGCCAGCACTCCCTCTCTGGAGCCAACCCAGAGGGCGCTATGTAAGTCCATATCCCTGTGCAGGGGTTAAAGGGTGAAGGCAAGGGTTCCTTTGGGACCTGATAGGGCTTCCATGAACAGGCTCCATCTATCAAGTTATAATGGACCAGAAAAAAAAACAATGTATTTTGTAAATATTGTAACCGAAGGCTATAGTGGTTTGAGGGACAACTACATATATCAGTATAGTGCAGCTTCAACTGTAATCATGCTTCCTTACTAGTGATGAGCGAGTATACTCGGTACTCAAGATTTCCCGAGCACGCTTGGGGGTCCTCAGAGTATTTTTTAGTGCTCGGAGATTTAGTTTTCATTGCCACAGCTGAATGATTTACATCTGATAGCCAGCATAAAAGTACATGTGGGGGTTGCCTGGTTGCTAGGGAATCCCCACATGTAATCAAGCTGGCTAACAGATGTAAATCATTCAGCTGCGGCAATAAAAACTAAATCTCCGAGTACTTACAAATACTCGCAGGACACTCGAGCGTGCTCGGGAAATCTCGAGTAAAGAGTATACTCGCTCATCACTATTCCTTACCATGACTGATGTCCTCTTCACTGACCATGTCATTACTTCTCCACTGGAAATCTCATGCATGTGCAACACCCATCCGACCTGGGTATGTGTATTGAAGCCAGATGTACTCTTCATTGCCCAGTATTCCCAGGAACAAAGGACATTACGCATGTGCAAGATTTCCAGTGCAGAAGGGAAGGCTTGGTTGGTCATGAGTTTGTCAATCAGGCCTAAGGGATGTGATTTCCAGCATGTAAGGCCAGGCTGTTGTGGGTGGAGAGACATCCTGTGTTGGACAACAGAGGTTGTTTTTGTGCAAATAGAAAGTATTGTCTGGGTTAGGGATATGACAGGGATGCAGAATTAGCATTATAATTGATAATGGAAATGTATGGAAATGTATTGGGATTCTTTGTTTCCTTTAAAAGGAGTACCGTAAATGGCAGATATACGCAACTACATAGCATACAGATGCATACATCTGGCCATAAATCAGTTGGGACCAACTCAAACAGACCTGCAAATGGGGTTTATTTCCTTTATTGCTACTATGAAAATAACATATAAAAGAATATAATTGCAATAATAGTTTCTGGAGTCAATGCTTTGCATTGTGCTACTGTAGAAAAGTAAAACATGCACATATAAATATAGCATACAGGTAATTTTCCTTTATTGTGGCTAGGAGGTAAATATTTCCTTCTGAATGCTGATACTATAAAAAGAGCAAACACAGCACATAGCATTCATCCTGAACACAAAAATAGTATAAAATGGGATTAGGACAAAGTACATTGCTTACTCATGTCCAGATTTCTTGAACCTATTCACTGCTTAAGTTAAGACTAGTTTACAAGCCAAACATTAAAGAGAACTTGACACCATGAAAATAAATTCTAACCTGCTAGCACCATGTTATAGCGTAGGGAGAGCTAAACAGATTGATACATAGGTTTGTGAGTAAAGAAAGATTTACCTAAAAAGATTTTATCATTTAGGGTACGTGTCCACGATCAAGAACTGCTGCGGGTTTGACATTGTGTATTTATGCAGCGTCAAACCTGCTGCGGCCAGATGTTACAGCATAGAGGAGGGGATTTCTATGCGTGCATAGTTGGCTGCGGATCACCCATGTACACTGACATGCAGCCCGTCTTTCAAGACCGAAGCATGTCAATTTCTCTTGCGGAGAAACTAGTCTTCCCAACAAAAATTGCATCAAATGAAATGTATTGAATGCTATAAATTTGCACGGTTCAGTGAGCACATGCGGATTTATCTGCATTCAATAGATGACGGTGATTTGCAGGCAGCAAACATACGGTGCGTCTAAAATGCTGCTAGTTCCAGATCGTGGGCATCTGGCCTTAAACCTCTGCTCTTCTGGGATTTTCGGTCCAATGAGTGGTACCATCAGTGACTGACAGCTTTCACTGCATAAGTGTGCATACAGAAATAGAGGTTATTCCCTGATAGGACCGCTCACTAGACTGAAAATCCCAGACAAAGCTGAGGAATAAACAAGTAAAACACAGGTTATACTGAATATTTTCTCACAAAACTACTGTATATATTAATTTTACCCATCTCCCCTTGTCCTATAACATGGTGCCTGCAGGCTGGACTGCATTTTAAAGATGCACAAGTTGCACACGGCACTCAAGGCTCCTGGGTGGTGCACAAGTAAGGTTTCCAACCCGTCAGTAAACAAGAAATCACTTGGCACTCAAAGGGTCTTTTGCAAGACGAAAGTGAATGTTTCGTTTATTTGTGCATCCAGTTCAAAGATTTAAACGTTTTCGGTCACAAGACCTTCATCAGAAACATCTCTTATGAAACTGGAAGCAGGACAGCACGATACAATGGCCCACGGGGCCTGCGCGCAATTGTAACCGGGTAAATGTACCTGGGAAGACCTGGAGGGTATACTACAGGTAGGGCGCACGGAGAAGGCGAGAACCTCGCTGAGGAGAACTGGCGCTAGTGTATCCAGGTCCAGGATGCCATCCTGGACCTGGATACACTAGCACCAGTTCTCCTCAGCGAGGTTCTCGCCTTCCTGGTCTTCCCAGGTACATTTACCCGGTTACAATTGCGCGCAGGCCCCGTGGGCCATTGTATCGTGCTGTCCTGCTTCCAGTTTCATAAGAGATGTTTCTGATGAAGGTCTTGTGACCGAAAACGTTTAAATCTTTGAACTGGATGCACAAATAAACGAAACATTCACTTTCGTCTTGCAAAAGACCCTTTGAGTGCCAAGTGATTTATTATTTGCATTTTAAAGATGGTTATTTATATTATGGATGAATGACACTGCACCTGCAAATATGAGTGGGACCAAGGGACAATATATACAACCATGTGTGTACTGATACCTTGACTGTAAAGAATAATTGGCTATGTTAGATTTCAACCAGCAGTTTATCTCACCCAAGCCAACAACATGAGGTTAGAAGGAATAGCATTCGGAGGACAGCTAAAAGCAAGGCAAGTTATAGCCAAAAATATTTTTCCAAACCTCCATAAGATACTCCAACTAGAGTATGGCAGTGGATAGCACAGCAACCTTGCAGCGCTGGAGTCCAGGGTTCAAGCCCCACTAAGGACAACATCTGCAAAGAGTTTGTATGTTCTCTCCGTGTTTGCGTGGGTTTCCTCCGGGTTCTCCGGTTTCCTCCCACATTCCAAAGACATACTGATAGGGAATTTAGATTGTGAGCCCCAATGGGGACAGCGACCATAATGTATGCAAAACTGTAAAGCGCTGCGGAATATGTTAGCGCTATATAAAAATAAAGATTATTATATTATTATAGTAAAGCTCACACGAGATAGCTGTTGGTCATACATTAATTTGGCAGACCAATCTCTCCCGATTTCCCCATACACAATAGCACTTGGCTTGACAAAGTATTCAAGTGTTTTCAATGGCCAGAGTGGAGAAAAACACTGCCAGACACTTCTGATGTGGCTCGTCTTCAGTGAAAACACAAGGAATTGGGCCTTGAAATTCCAACTGCTGAACATTCTTTTCCCTGACGTCTTCTGGTGACGGCTCATACACATAACATGGTAGGTCAACTTTCATCTAATGTTTGTGGGGGATTTTAACAGCACAGGGCTCAAGGGCAGAATCAGTCTGTGTTTGCAAAGGGATTAAAAATTCCTTTACAAAATAAACTAACTGGCCATACACATTGGATGGCTGTTAGCTGAACGATGCTTTGCCGACAGCCAACACTCCCATACACAGGAAGGCTCATTCAGCCTGTGTAATCTATGAGAAAGTTGGCAGTTGACATGTTGGCCGGTGGCTAATCTCTGAGAGAACAATGCGATCAGCAGTCCGAAATTAGACATGTGCGATCAACACCTTTCACGACAATAAGTTGGTCGGTGACCCCTTACATGTTAGGCAGTAAGTCGAAAATGTAGATAACTGGGGATGGGGGGTGGGGGTTTGAGGCCAACATTCATCTCCCGTGTATGGGGACCTTTACAGGTGGGCTCCCCTCGTATTTGTTATTAGATGTTAGCTTGCACTGGTCATTTAGCATGTTTATCTCCTCCCCTACATGTAGCCGTCTGCATATAGGATATATTTCTATTTCATGTAATTAATAGGATTCTTCACTCAATATTTGCAAGTGGTTCATGACCCACAAAATGTTGGGGGGCAACCTCTTATGGAATGGACTCTGCTTTCTTCTTTACATGTGAGGGGTTCCATTCATTCATTTTATTATAATTTATATAGCACTATCACTTCTATGTTGAGTTCTTACCATATACAAAAAGACAACACATACACATAAAGACATACGGTACTTCACACAAATGAAAACCCAAAAACTAAATCAAATATTACTACTAAGCAATACAATTGGTTATTCATTGGTCGCGGCCTCTGTCTGTCATGGAATCCAAGTCGCTGATTGGTCGTGGCAAAACGCCCACGACCATTGCCACGACCAATCAGCGACGGCCACAGTCCGGCGGCAATATGGCCGCTCTTTCCTCCCCGCAGTCCGTGCCCGCTCCATACTCCCCTCCAGTCATTCAGTCAGCCCTCACACAGGGTTAATGGCAGCGTTACTGGAGCGCGGTGTAACGCACTCTGGTTACGCAGCTATTAACCCTGTGTGACCAAGTTTTTACTATTAATGCTGCGTATGCTGCATCAATAGTAAAATGATCTAATGTTACAAATAATAATAATAAAAAAAATGTTATTCTCACCCTCCAACGTCGCGTCCTGTCCGCCGGCAGGTTCTGGTGCTAAGGATGCTATGGGAGAAGGACCTGCCATGACGTCACGGTCATGTGACCGCGACGTCATCACAGGTCCTGCGAGCCTGCGCGAGAAGGACCTGCCATGACATCACGGTCATGTGACCGAGACTTCATCACAGGTCCTGCGCTGATAGTCATACCAACCCTGGGACCGGAAGCTGCCGTGTGCACCGTACACAGGAGCCAGGACTAAGTTGAGTATATGTTTATTTTTTATTTTATGTCACTGGCCAATATACTACATTACTGGGCAATATACTACGTGGATGACCAATATACTACATACTACATGGCTGTGCAATATACTACGTGGCTGGGCAAGATACTACGTTGCTGGGCAATATAATATGTGGCTGGGCAATATAATATGTAGCTGGGCAATATACTACGTCGCTGGGCAATATACTACGTCGCTGGGCAATTTACTACGTGGCTGGGCAATATACTACGTAGCTGGGCAATATACTACGTGGCTGGGCAATATACTACGTGGCTGGGCAATATACTACGTGGCTGGGCAATATACTACGTGGCTGGGAAAATATACTACGTGGCTGGGCAATATACTACATGGCTGGGCAATATACCACGTGGCTGGGCAATATACCACGTGGCTGGGCACTATACTACGTGGCTGGGCACTATACCACGTGGCTGGGCACTATACCACGTGGCTGGGCACTATACCACGTGGCTGGGCAATATACCACGTGGCTCGGCAATATACGTGGCTGGCCAATATACTACGTAACTGGGCAATATACTACGTTACTGAGCAATATACTACGGGGCTGGGCAATATACTACGTGGCTGGGCAATATACTACGTGGACATGCATATTCTAGAATACCCGATGCGTTAGAATCGGGCCACCATCTAGTACATACATTCATGTAGTACCTTGTGCATTTCGTAACCAGTAATTGCTTGCAATTATTTGCACGTTACCCCAGTTAGCAGTTATCATTTGATCTCTGCTGCTCCTCACAATCATATATAATGAGTGGCAAGACTCTGAAAATTTTTCTTGGACATCATTTGTACTCATCAGTCATTCTATAAGGTAGCCAAGTACAGTGAGCGTCAGACAGACCCCTACTGGCATACTCCAGGATGGACAAACTACTGTAGACTTTATAAACCACATAGTTCTTTCCAGAAATCAGCATCTCCGCAAGATAAATAGACATCCTGCTCTGGACATGCTCTTGCTTCTTCTTGAAATCCCATCCACAATGCTGTAACATCTGGACCCTGCGGGTTGGACGATGCACCAGCACGCAGCGTCCAACCCACAGCGTTTACTGACCGTGTGCACATACCCTTATAGACATCAATAAAAAAGTTTGGCAAACGGCAAATTTCCAGGCATGTTTTCTACTGGTTGCTTGGATTTGTTTAGCCCTGACATACGCTGCTGTATATTGGAAATACTTTGGATGACCAAGCATTGAAGAGAAAGCACAATTGTAAAGCAGATTGTAAACTGTGGGTCAAAGGGCAACCAGATTTACATTTACTAAATGATAATCAATAAACAGCAGTCATGTTTCTTTGAACATTTCAACACTTTATCCACGCCATTAGTGTTTATTTATTTTACATATAATGTTAAGTATTCTTCAAGGGTTATTCCCAAAATCTTAGCTATTCCCTATTCATGGGGTAAAGGATCATTTGCTGATCGCAGGAGATCTAACCGCTGGGATCCCCAGTCATTCTGAGAATGGGTTCTGGAACCCTAAGGCTATGTGCACACGTTGCGGATTAGCCTTAGGAATTTCTGCTGTGGATTCTGCATCTCTTGGCAGAAAACGCAGCTGCGGATTTGTCATGCGTTTTTTGTGCGGATCCGCAGCGTTTTTTGTGCGGTTTTGCTGCGGATTTTCAGCATTTTTTACCCCTGCGGATTTCTATAATGGAATGGGTACAAAAACGCTGCACAGCTGCAAAAAAAGTAGTGACATGCTACTTCTTTTAATCCGCAGCGTTTCCGCACGGAATTTTCCGCACCATCTGCACAGCGTTTTTTTTCTCATTGATTTAAATTGTACTGTAAATCAGTTGCGGATCTGCAGTGTTTCTGCACCGCAAAAAACGATGCGGATCCACAGAGAATCCGCAACGTGTGCACATACCCTTAGAGTGGAGCTGCAGAGTCCAATCTTGAATGGAGCTGGGTGAAAGCTACACTTGTGCTCCATTCATTGCATACGAGACTACTGAAAATAGCTGAGCTTTAAACTAGGAATTTCTTGGTAGTCCCATAGACAATAAAGGTAAAGCATGGGAAACCAAAAAAGAGAGAGAAAACCGACAGAAGGCCAATATAACGATAAAACATATTGAGCACATAGGGAGGGGAAACAACCAGATGAAGGCAGACGTTTGGGTGGGCACATCCTAGTGTATCTCTTGGCTTCTGGCTTCTCCACTGGTATATACTTACCCTCGTAGTATACTAGATTTTCATTATCTTGCCACAATTATATATGCTAGGAGCCTTATTTCTTCTTGGTATCTATGCACTATTGCACTTTACTTACCTCTTGCATGCACAAACGCTCGCTTATATACCGTAATTTTCCATGGTTTAAACACCAGAAATGTTACTATACTGCTGAACTTCATGTTATCCTCAGACATTGGACATGATGATCTTTCATCTGTATCTGATAATCTCGCATACACAGTAAGCGTACTCTGCGATACCTGGGATTGGTTATACTGTTTTTTATATATCCATTGAACATCCATATATTTTGGTATAGGTGATATACTTGGATTAGCTCCCGCTTTTTTTCTGGTTGTTTCCACTCCCAATGTGCACCCATTTCTTGATTAAATAAAGCCAAATATATATTTTACCATTATATTGGGCTTTTGTTGATTCTCTCTTCTGGTTTCCTATGCTTTACCTCTATTGTCTATGGGACTACCAGAAAATTTCTAGTACAATGCTCAGCTATTTTCAGCAGTCCCATAGGCAATGAATGGAGCACAAGTGTAGTATTTGCACACCAGCTCCATTCAAGACTGGGCTCTGCAGCTCCATTGTAAGGGATCCAGGGTCTGTTCTCAGGATGACTGGGGTCCCAGCGGTCAGACCTGCTGCAATCAGCAATTTATCCTTTATCCCATGAATGGGGAATAGCTACGATTTGGGGAAAAGCCTTGAAGAATACTTTACATTTGCCGATAGGTCATTACACTGTCCAGTTCACACATGCACCTATATGAGGATGGATATCTTACTATATATACACACACACACCCTTTTACTTTTCCTTATATTGGGGGTTTATGTTGACATTATGCATGTGTACCATTGAATATATTTTGGAGCTTTCCTAATGGAGGTTAAGCATTCACACCTCGGCTCCGCTGTTGGAGGTCCTACTGCTGGGATTGATTTGGGTCCCAGCAGTAAAACCTCCAACAATCAGCATGTTATCCCTTATTTTATTGAGAAAACGCTATTTTGAAAGTAACCCCTTAAGATTTATGATGCTAAAAACACTCCCTAGTACCGTATTCCTTTAATAGCAAAATCTGAAGAAAGAAGTTAAGCCATTTGTCTACAACCATAGGCTTTATTTATGCAATGCTTAGGCCATACAATGGAAGTATGTCAACATGTTAAAAAAAGGTTTTAAGCAAACATTTACATTCTTTCAAGGATCCTGTTTAATGGGACGATAGTGATTTTTGGTGGGACTTTTTCCAAACATAAATCGTTGTATGACATTACAGTGTACATCTTAATTTATAAACATATATATATTATTTATTTGTTATTTTTATACATTTGCTTGCTATCACATTTTAATCAATGGACAATCATTTTTCCAGATATCCCAGTCTGAAGTGGCTTCATCAAAGAAAATAACTGTACTCCAGTCCTCTGCAGTACGATCCCTATAATTGTTACAGAATGCCAGTCTGTCCTTGATGTTATTTTGGACATCTTGAAGAAAAGGTAAGCGCTACCATGAATGTCATACCAACAGTAAAGTACACCAAGACCATCCATGCATGGAATTGCATTACATCTAAGGGAATGATCATGAATCACACACAATTTTGCCTAAGAATACTGCCATGAATAAAGGATGATATTTAAGCATCCCCTAAGAACAACTTCTCCCAAACATCCAGGTGCAATTTGGTCATGAACAATGCTTTTTCCAGCATGGTGGATCCCTATGTCACAAGGCGGAAGGGATAACAAAGTGGCTCGGTTAACAATACATTGAAATTTTGAATCCATCATTAAGAAGCTGCCCCAGATCACATGCCCATTGAGAAACTGTGTTCAATTCTCAAAAATCGGGTGGACTAAAAAATAAAACACAGAAAAGTTGTGAAAAACTCCCAGCACTGATTGGACAAGAATTGGTAGCCGTCAGTCGGGATTTGGCCTGTGTAAAAAACAAAATTTGTGTCAGCCTCAAAACTTCTGCCCATGACTGTAGAGTTATTGAGGAATCTACAATTAAATACTATACGTAGCCACACACCTAAGAAAGTAATGATGGGAGAGTCTTGTCAATCTAAATAAGGAAATAAAGGATGTAAACAGTTATTCCATAACGATATGGACACAGTAAAATCTGCAGAAACCCTCTGATTTCAATGGCCACCGTGTAATGTGCAGTGATGCATGCAATTCTGCTTTTCATGTACGGTAAAAGACAAAAGTTCTGGGAAGACCTGCTCCTCCCTCCCTGTACATTAGCCTAGAGCTGCATTCCATCATTAGCGGGGATGGTGTGATGGACGCCTCCAAAATATTTCAATGGAATGTGTCAAAAAAGTGTAAGACAAACAAGAACTTTGAAGGGACACACCGGACTGATTCAGCAGGTTGTCCATCACAGAGTTGAGAGCAGAAAATCTCGTGTACTAGAGTACAAGCATTGTTGGTGAAATTTAACACATTCTCAAAAAATACGCAACTATTTTACCTGCAGCAGATCCATCCAAAGGGTACATTTACACAAACTAAATGACTGCCACTGTATGTATGCCAATTGAGAAGCAGATGCAAAAACCACTGACTAATTCTATTAACTAAGGAGCCAAGATGATCCAGATGTTCAGCTACGTCACACACTACACAGGTAACTTTAATATGCAAGTAGCATATTAGTTCAATAAAAACAATGTAAGACCTGGCAAGCTTGTGGCTTTAATTAAAGATGGCATGCTCTGCCATACAAACAATGTCAGATGTTCAAACACCATTACGTCAGTGTGTGGGTCACAAATAATGTGTCAGTTGTGTTTTCCTCTCCAAACCACAAATACAGCTGAGTCAGACGGAGATGAATAGGTATATATAGCCTGCTCCTCGACTCTGTAAACCCTTGACCTGTGTACAGTATGTAACCAGTGTCTGACAGTGACCCATGACAATGGCTGATCATTCTCCGATAAGGATTGTTTATGAAGAGGATTCATTCTGCAGGGATTACAGGGAGAAGTCCACAACAATCCAGAGGGAAGTAGTTACAATGAACAGCCACTATCCATATAGAGATAGTAGAGGGGACACCCAGATCAGACCTCAGATTTTGCCAGAACAGATAAACTTCAAAGAAAAAAGCCCTCCCTTTTATTTGTGATAAAAGACAATTAGGAGTGCACCAACAACTTTATTCAGACAAGTATCCAAATCTAATGAAAAGGAAGATTCAGACTGCAATAGACACTGCTTGGGTGACATTTTGAACAAGAGATCTTTCACAATGGCACTTAATGAACCATAGACATATGCATATGTGTGCTTGTGAGATCGTGAAACACTTAGCAATATGAACATTTGTAGAAATCATCAGAAAACGTAAAATGCTAAGGGCCTGCATGGCCTAAATGTGCTACCATGTGTCCTGCAGTATCTCTAGACTTGACCCCCATCGAACACCTCTAGGACTTCATTGGTCAGCAGTAACAAAAGCAGCTGCCAGCAGCGGATCTTGATGATTTGTGTACCCAATTGCAGTTATCATGGCAAAACATTCCTCAGACAACGATTAATTACCTTACTGATAACAGCTAAAGTGTGTAAGTGCATGCATTTCTGTGCATGGTGCTAATACTCAATACTGAATAAGTCGAGAGGATTTGAAAATGTTGTTTCCATTTTCCATAATTTGTCTATCAATCCCGTGATTCCCATAATTCCACGACTTTCCTGCTTGATGTTGCAATTTCAATGTTGAGGAATGTAATGAGCCCCTTGACGAAGGCTCCGGCCGAAACATGCGCCGGGGTGGTAGCGCCGCCATTCAGGGATCCCACTGCCCCATCTGGCTACATTGATTATGGTAAGTTTGTGATAACTACTGTATCACTCTTATATCTACACGATACGTATATTGTTCTAGGCCACATGAGATATTGCCATAATTGAATATCGGCAGTGTCTTTGTAGTTACACTGTTTTTGTATCTGCATTAACATGGGTTAATATTAGTGTGCGATACCTGAACGTGCGCCCAAATCTTTACATGTGTGCATGCTTTATTCCACCCCCTCCCTTTCTGTGTCTGATCTTTTTGATTAAAGTTTTTTGTATATTATACTAATATCTGGGATGTTAGATTGTTTCTTTTTTTCCTTGTTGTTCTTGCTATATTGTAGCAGCGATTTATCCCTTCCACATTAAGACCAATATGGTGCATATACTAGTGAGCACTTTTGTAATTAGGTTGTATTAGAATAATGCATAACCTTTCAGATAATTTCTTATGGTAGTTTTCACGTGAAGAAGACTTTTTTGGGCCAAAGAAACTTCATTTTTGCTTTAAATTTATCCCCAAGAATGTCGTTTAGGCTGCCATGTTTATTTTTACACCTGTGTAAAACGGACCATGTTCGCTCATGTTTCTTCTGTTTTGCCAATCTATGGGCAGCATGTGTCAGACACTGGCTACATGATTTCAGCCTTATGTGTACCTCTGAAGCACTGCAGCGTTTCAGAGAAAAACAGTTTAAAAGCCGCCGGGTACTGATCTGCATGGGGGACTAGTTGGACAGGAGGGTCTCCAGTAGCTGCCTTGGAGTGACAGGTCTCTCCCTGAGTGTATGCATGGAAAGAAACCTGTCATTCCAGGGCAAAGGACGGGGAGAAGCTGCTGGAAACCTACCTTTCCGACTAGTGTCCCATGAGGCTCGTCCTCGGTGGCTATTAAACTGTCTTTTTCTCTGAAACACAGTAACGTTTCAGATTTAAATAAATCTGATCCACAAAACGGATAAGAATAGGACATGTTCATAGACTCAAGGACCAGAAACACGGACATGTTTTTAAAACTGATGTGTGTATGGATCAATGAAACTTTGGGTTAGCTCGCTGTCTGAGAAATTCAACGTCAGTTTTTTCTTATATTAAAAACCTCTGTGTGAACGTTCCCTAACTTGATGAGGCTTCTGACTTTAGTGATAACTGTAATCTGCTATACTGTGATTTATTTTCCCTTCAATTCACCCAAATTACAAAATGAAATACATTTGCAAATCTTTTTGCATAAAATATCCTACCATTTGTATATACAGTTCCTATTCAAGCCTATGGGTCTCCATGGTTTCAGGCTACAAATAAGCCATGTGTTGTTTTATCTATAAACCATAGTTCATTCCTTTCTACCAGTCCCCTACAGCCAATAATTACTTTTAGAACTATTGCAATGTAGGAAACAGACAAAAAAATTATATATGCAGAACTTGTCAACACAAAGTTTGTTTGTAGTCTGTAACCATAGTGACACTTAAGTCAGCATAGAAGCTGTACTCAAAAGGGACAGGATATGTTTAATTAGGTCTATGCAGTTTCCTACTCCTATTTTTCATGCATTTGAATAAAAATATATGCATAAATCTTTTAATGTGCCCTACTGCATGACATAGCATCATAAATCACCATTACTGACATCATTATTTTAGCTAACCAGTGGCACAATGCGATCCTCTGGAAAAAAAAATCTTCTGAACATTTTAGCCAATATACAAACAATAATTATATAAAAGCTCTTCCATCCTTGTATAACGAATGTCATCTCTGTCAATAGAGCCGGCTTTCTTCAACGCTGCGCACATTCCATACCACTGACTGGATCAATATGTGTATCTGAGGGCTGGCTCAGACGTATGCTGTCTGAGTAATTATCGGTCAGCACACCAACCAATGTTATTGAATTGGGCTGTTCACATGAACTAAGTGTCTTTGTGAAAAAAATGGCATATTAGATGAAAGACGCCTACTCAAGTTTACGGATGCGCAAAAAAAGAATGAGATCCCATGTGGGTCTATATAGCATCAGATATTTACGGATACATTACAATGACATAGGAAACTGTATTTGATCACGTTCATATTAAACTATTAATGTATGAAAACAGAGGTTATATGGAAGTAAAATATGGACACACGCATGGCAATACGGATGAGAGTCGGCCGATTTCTCTGGATGACCATCAGAAGATTTTTTTTATACACTCACCTGAAGCATAGGAAGCATAGAACCCCCTCTATAACAAACTGTAGATATATAGTAACAAGTATGCACAGACATGTGAGATACTACACTCTATGTGCGGTACTGACAACACAACAAGAGCACTAATCAGCAGCTGACTGTTGCTAACCCCACCCAAACATATTGTGCTCTGTTTGGCATGTCACCCCATAATTACACAATCTTGGGACACACAATGGGAAATGAAAAACAACATGCAGATCGCTGCAAACAAACCTCCAGATAACTGGAGACATATTACAGCACTGTGGCCTGTGATATCACAGATACACCCAGCATGTGGAAGACAGCTTCAGGAAAGTGGGTGTGTAACCTCTCCAGGAAGGAAAGTGCCTGGTGCGAGGGAATTCATGGAAAATCCCATCCAGGCAAAGCGGCCACATGTTACATGCTATAGGGCACATCCTAGGCAGCAGGATGTCACGGCATGTTCTCTCCACAGTTACTAACACCCTCGGGCAATATCACTGTGTTGACAGGAGAATGCCATGACAGACCTATTGTGTATGAATGTGACCACCTGACTGTAAGCACACGCTGCATAATTACTGCAGTCACATAATGGGCATCATGCCTTATTCATTATGAAGGAGATAAGCCCCTGACAGAAGGGTCAGCACTATACTTTATGTAAACAGACCAAAATATAAACATATATGTATAATGCTAGGTATTATATATATATATACACAGTTCAGACCAAAGGTTTGTAGCACTTGATAGTTTTTGCCACTGCACTTGGGGACACTTTCAGAGTTTTCCCAATTTTTCGGACTGACTGACCTTCATTTCTTAAAGTAATGATGGCCACTCGTTTTTCTTTACTTAGCTGCTTTTTTCGTGCCATATTACAAATTCTAGCAGTCTATTCAGTAGGACTATCAGCTGTGTATCCACCAGACTTCTGCACAACACAACTGATGGTCCCAACCCCATTTATAAGGCAAGAAATCCCACTTATTAAACCTGACAGGGCACACCTGTGAAGTGAAAACCATTCCCGGTGACTACCTCTTGGAGCTCATCAAGAGAATGCCAAGAGTGTGCAAAGCAGTCATCAAAGCAAAAGGTGGCTACTTTGAAGAACCTAGAATGTAAGATATAATTTCAGTTGTGTCACACTTTTTTTCTTAAGTATATAATTCCACATGTGTTAATTCATAGTTTTGATGCCTTGAGTGTGAATGTACAATTTTCATAGTCATGAAAATACAGAAAAATCTTTAAATGAGAAGGTGTGTCCAAACTTTTGGTCTGTACTGTACATACACTTTAGTGCCTACTAGTGTTGAGCATTCCGATACCGCAAGTATCAGGTATCGGCCGATATTTGCTGTATCGGAATTCCGATACCGAGTTCCGATATTTTTGTGATATCGGAAATCGGAATCGGAAGTTCCCAGTGTATGGTTCCCAGGGTCTGGAGGAGAGGAGACTCTCCTTCAGGCCCTGGGATCCATATTGATGTAAAAAATAAAGAATTAAAATAAAAAATATGGATATACTCACCCGTCCGGCGGCCCCTGGACCTTACCGATGTAACCGGCAGCCTCCGTTCCTAAGAATGCAGTGAGTTTAGGACCTGCGATGACGTCGCGGCTTGTGATTGGTCGCGTGAGCGGTCACATGAGCGGTCACGCGACCAATCACAAGCCGCGACGTCATCGAAGGTCCTTCACTCCTTCACTCCTCATTCTTAGGAACGGAGGCTGCCGGTTACATCGGTAAGGTCCAGGGGCCGCCGGACGGGTGAGTATATCCATATTTTTTATTTTAATTCTTTATTTTTTACATGAATATGGATCCCAGGGCCTGAAGGAGAGTTTCCTCTCCTTCAGACCCTGGGAACCATCCAGGATACCTTCCGATACTTGTGTCCCATTGACTTGCATTGGTATCGGGTATCGGTATCGGCGATATCCGATATTTTTTGGATATCGGCCGATACCATCCGATACCGATACCTTTGAGTATCGGAAGGTATCGCTCAACACTAGTGCCTACAGAGTGCTGTATTCTCTTATGTGTATATTATGCAGTCATGGCAGCTTACAACTGTTCACACTAGCTTTATTCTGTTCGCAGGTGCTCGTCAGTTTATATTGGAGGTTGTGACTGCCTCCTTTTCAGACTGTGCACTCCTCCCATCAACCCAGGGGTGTTCTTAATTAATGCTGGATTCTACCTGCCCATTCAATTTGAAGGCTTATAGCCCAGGAGAGGCATGTTTGATAGATAAAGTTTACAGACCCATCAAAGAAAGCTGGCCTTGCTGTGGTTGATGGGCACGCATGATTTGGCCAATTTATGCACTAATTACCTTAATTTTTGTAAGTATATTCTATATAGCAGTAATTCAGTTTTCAAATCCCATATATTAAAGCACCACTCCAAGGCTTGTTTGTTTTTCAAATGTAAGTTTCCTGCACCTGGTGATATACTCACCCTCCAGTGTTCTTACCATTTTCCGGTCCCACGGCACCATCTTGCGAGCGCAGCTACTGACTGGCGGAAAGTCAGAGGTTACGTCACAAGCTCTCAATGCAAGTGTGACAGCCAGAACAAGGCTCTTCTAGGTTTTTTTTTTAGGTTTTTTTTTTTTTTAAGTGACCTAGATGCAGCTCCAGACAGGTCACCTTTTTGATGGAGACTGACAGGAGCGACGCTGGAAAACGATGAAGGCGCCAGGTGAGTATGAGACAGGGGGCAAGGGAATTACATTTAAAACACCACTCCATTGGTGCAATAAAAAAACACTGGAGTGGTGTTTTCAATTCGTCCATTCAAGTCTATGGGTACGCAACAAAAATCAAATGCCATACAGAACATCAATGCAGCATCTGATTTTTATGGATACATTCCCATTATGAACCTAGGAAACTGTATTTGATCATTTCTACTTTAAAATGTTGATATATAAAAATGGATGTCACACAGATGGAATACGGATGTAAAATATGGACATAGAGATGATAATATGGATGGATGAAAATAATCAGAGTTTTCTGTATGAAAATTGGACAATTTTTCCTATTCTTGTCTGACCCTGGTTATCACTACCATAGTGGATGACAGATAAAATTCTTATAGAAACCTACAGAAAATCAAAAAGATTTTGAAACTAAAATTTAAAAAAAATCACTTGTATATCTATATTGTTAGCCATTTCTGACATACTCTGGCCATCAATATAGCTACCATTACAAAGGCCTCAGTATTTTTCCTGGGAAGATCTCTTCTTGCAAAATCTAGCTCTCATTCCAGGAAAATAAGGAGGCAATTACCGACTAGTAAAAAATTCTTATTTATATCTGTAAGTTGTAAGGCTGGGTCACAACAAAGATGGTTGCTGATAGACATTATCCCCAAGAGCTTCTGCAGTCCTCCATCACATATCTGGCTACTTAGTGTATTTTCAGATGTAGTGGTTGTGGTGTGCACTATAAAAATGCATAGAGAGTTTTACACCAAATTTGTGTGTTTTCTAGGTATTTTTGAGCACCGTGACATCTCAGCAATATTGCTAGGCAAGAATCATAGCACAACTCCTACATCTGAATAAGTCCTAACTGGGCACATTTGTCCTATTGGACTTTAGGAGATTCTGTGACTGTATTATAAATAATAGTGCCATTTATTCCTTGGCGCTTTACATGTGAGGAGGGGTATACATAATAAAAACAAGTACAATAATCTTAAATGATACAAGTCATGACTGGTACAGGAGGAGAGGACCTTGCCAAGGAGGGCTCACAGTCGACAATCTGTATTCGTGGCCTTCTTGGTTGTTAGCTGGTTTTCACAGTAAGGCCAAGTTGAGAAGAGCAGGTTTTATGGTCTGTATAAGTACCGCAATGCCCGGACTAAGGCCTAGCTCACAAACTACGTATTTGGTCAGTATTTGCAAGCCAAAACCAGGACATGGCCCAACAGGGAGTCTCTGAAGATGAGTCATGAGTAGGGGTGAGCAAACCAGTGGAAGTTTGGGTTCTGCTTAGCCCCAGAACTGTCCCTGAACCCCAGTGAAATCAATGGGGACCTGAACTTTGGGGCTGGAAAATCTCTCCCCTTCTCACTCCCAGACTGTTCAGCACTGGTCACTAGGTGTCCGGTATGAACCCCTTTACAGTTCGGGTTCACTCATCTCTAGTCAGACCTGTCGTCAAGCCAGGTATTGCGGTCCATATATAAACCATAAAATATAGCCGTCTGAACCCGGCCTAACAGATAAAGAAACGCTTATTAAGCTATATTCGGCTCCTATATCTCAGCATCAATAGCCAAGCTTGCTGTGCACACCTCTAGGAAAGCTGTGAATACTCTTAAAGGACCTAAAATGGAGCCATAATAGTTGTCTTTCGCCTTCCCCAGAACAGGTAAGTTAGAAATGGCTGAATAGAAAGGACAGCTCAAGGTCTCGCACTTACTGGAGACTTTTCATTTTGGCGGGATATGATCTTTATATTGGAAACTCGCTACCTACAGAAGAATGTGCAAGATTAGGCAGTATTATGTGCGCACAGAACATGTCTCGGCCCAACTTGCACGGTTGTATATAGCAGCACGTAGACCAACGTGTAGGAGCCTGAACGCGGGCCTGTATAGCCTTAGGTAGCCATACTTCTCAGTAATATGAGCCTCTCATATCATGTTATTAATATCCGGTATAAGGCAGCTGAATGCCCTCACCTGCGCCCTGGTTAACAGCAATGTGCCAATACATATTTCACTATTAAAGGGGGTCATGAAATTTTGTGAAAAATGTCGGACTCATTGAGAAAGTGATTAATAGAAGCTAATGTGTGACCGAGTGGCCCTTTTGGATGCAGTGAATATCCGCAGTGACGTAACATGGCACAAACGTGTGACGCCATGCTGCAAGTAGCCCCACTGCCGGTCAGCTAGTCACTGGTGAGAAATAGGTCCATACCATGTCATGGCGGCTTTCACAATCACTGACACTTATCTGTAATTGTTACACGGCCATTTTTTTGCCACCTAGTTACTCGCATTCCTATACAGAAGGTGTTTATGTAACTGATGCCAAGTTCAGACTGGGCAGTGACTGGCATTACTGAGCGCATATGCGATATATATATATATGGGTATATACAGGCTAGCAAGCTAAACAAGGATATATTCCATGTACTTGTCCCTTTCTCCTTGGCAGCTCACATGGAGACTGCTGGCAGCCTGGCACACTCTCGGGGCCTGGCACTCTCTCCGGTATGGGCTGTGAGGCCTGGCTGGCACTACCCAGAACTTACACAGGATTCCCATGCCTGCTGAGAACACCCAGAGGACCACTAGTGACGTATACACGGGTATAGGGCACTGATTACACAGGATCGTGCCCAGGTATGACTGGCACATAGTCCACCCCATGACAAAGGCACGCTACAGCACTGTACAGCTCCATATGGAAGCATAAGGGCAGGATATGCCAGTGCATATGACCCACCCCTGTAATTCTCTCACCTTTGCCCTCCTGCTTGACCTCTGGCTTTTTCTTCTTGCGCCCCCGTAGCCAGCTCAGTGCCCGCCGCAGTGAGCCAGGTTTGTGCTTCTTCTTCTTGGGCTCCAAGGCGCCCAGATCTTGAACAGGGGGCGCGGGGTCGTGATCTGGGATGAGGGCGGTCTGGGTAGACATGGCTCACAAGGTGGGGGGCATGGTGCTGCCAGGCTGCCTCATGTGGTGCACAGTTGCGGCTCCCTCTGCGCGAGGTGTGTGTTGTAGTCCACGTGCCCGGGCACGGATGTAATCCCCTGTGGAATGGCAGCGCCGATGCCCCACAGTGTCCCGGGCTGTCTGACTTGTGTCTCCCCGCTGCCTCTCTGCGGGCTCCTCCTTCCAGAGCTTCCGCATTCCAGCCCCAGAGGCGGAGCCCGGCACACCTGGGACACCGGGGACACCGAGCCGGGGACAGCAGGCCCCACGCCACCCACCGCGCGGTGCTGGAACATGGCGCCCCTGTCCCCTCAGGCGCAGCGGTGCCGGGGCCCCAGGCTGCTCTGCCGTGGAGACAGGCGCTTCCATGTGGCGACAGGTGCCCGCTGCTGTGCCCGTTCTGCACTTTACCGCTACACCTGCTCCTATCATGGTGCACACATATACTGGGGCGCAGCTGTAGTTTGGTACCATACATTGTGGTATATGCTGGGAGCCCCATGCGCAAGCCATGTATGAACAGTGCGGCCGGGCTAGGGCCGTGTCCTATTAACCCATTGTGCCACGCTCCTCCCTCAGTAAACACGACCCGTTGTCATAACATTGGGTTTGTTCTAAAATTGCTTCCAGCAACATGAGAGAATAGCGCTATTGTGAGGCGCCGGGAGGGCTGGTCACACAGAGGCACACAGCTACACAGGGCCAGGACATATACACACTGTACAGAACCGGATCACCGAGCTGTGCACCCAGGACAGGATAAACACACTGTACAGAACCGGATCACCGAGCTGTGCACCCAGGGCAGGGATATACACACTGTACAGAACCGGATCACCGAGCTGTGCACCCAGGACAGGGACATACACACAGTGTACAGAACCGGATCACCGAGCTGTGCACCCAGGACAGGATATACACACTGTACAGAACCGGATCACCGAGCTGTGCACCCAGGACAGGGATACACACTGTACAGAACCGGATCACCGAGCTGTGCACCCAGGACAGGGACATACACACAGTGTACAGAACCGGATCACCGAGCTGTGCACCCAGGACAGGGATATACACACTGTACAGAACCGGATCACCGAGCTGTGCACCCAGGACAGGGATACACACTGTACAGAACCGGATCCCCGAGCTGTGCACCCAGGACAGGGATATACACACTGTACAGAACCGGATCACCGAGCTGTGCACCCAGGACAGGGACATACACACAGTGTACAGAACCGGATCACCGAGCTGTGCACCCAGGACAGGGATATACACACTGTACAGAACCGGATCACCGAGCTGTGCACCCAGGACAGGGACATACACACTGTACAGAACCGGATCACCGAGCTGTGCACCCAGGACAGGGCTATACACACTGTACAGAACCGGATCACCGAGCTGTGCACCCAGGACAGGGACATACACACTGTACAGAACCGGATCACCGAGCTGTGCACCCAGGACAGGGACATACACACTGTACAGAACCGGATCACCGAGCTGTGCACCCAGGACAGGGATATACACACTGTACAGAACCGGATCACCGAGCTGTGCACCCAGGACAGGAACATACACACTGTACAGAACCGGATCACCGAGCTGTGCACCCAGGACAGGGACATACACACTGTACAGAACCGGATCACCGAGCTGTGCACCCAGGACAGGGACATACACACTGTACAGAACCGGATCACCGAGCTGTGCACCCAGGACAGGGACATACACACTGTACAGAACCGGATCACCGAGCTGTGCACCCAGGACAGGGATGTACACACTGCACAGAACCGGATCACCGAGCTGTGCACCCAGGACAGGGACATACACACACTGTACAGAACCGGATCACCGAGCTGTGCACCCAGGGCAGGATATACACACTGTACAGAACCGGATCACCGAGCTGTGCACCCAGGACAGGATATACACACTGTACAGAACCGGATCACCGAGCTGTGCACCCAGGACAGGGATACACACTGTACAGAACCGGATCACCGAGCTGTGCACCCAGGACAGGGATATACACACTGTACAGAACCGGATCACCGAGCTGTGCACCCAGGACAGGGACATACACACAGTGTACAGAACCGGATCACCGAGCTGTGCACCCAGGACAGGGATACACACTGTACAGAACCGGATCACCGAGCTGTGCACCCAGGACAGGGACATACACACAGTGTACAGAACCGGATCACCGAGCTGTGCACCCAGGACAGGATATACACACTGTACAGAACCGGATCACCGAGCTGTGCACCCAGGACAGGGATACACACTGTACAGAACCGGATCCCCGAGCTGTGCACCCAGGACAGGGATATACACACTGCACAGAACCGGATCACCGAGCTGTGCACCCAGGACAGGGACATACACACACTGTACAGAACCGGATCACCGAGCTGTGCACCCAGGACAGGGATATACACACTGTACAGAACCGGATCACCGAGCTGTGCACCCAGGACAGGGACATACACACTGTACAGAACCGGATCACCGAGCTGTGCACCCAGGACAGGGACATACACACTGTACAGAACCGGATCACCGAGCTGTGCACCCAGGACAGGGCTATACACACTGTACAGAACCGGATCACCGAGCTGTGCACCCAGGACAGGGACATACACACTGTACAGAACCGGATCACCGAGCTGTGCACCCAGGACAGGGACATACACACTGTACAGAACCGGATCACCGAGCTGTGCACCCAGGACAGGGATATACACACTGTACAGAACCGGATCACCGAGCTGTGCACCCAGGACAGGAACATACACACTGTACAGAACCGGATCACCGAGCTGTGCACCCAGGACAGGGACATACACACTGTACAGAACCGGATCACCGAGCTGTGCACCCAGGACAGGGACATACACACTGTACAGAACCGGATCACCGAGCTGTGCACCCAGGACAGGGATGTACACACTGCACAGAACCGGATCACCGAGCTGTGCACCCAGGACAGGGACATACACACACTGTACAGAACCGGATCACCGAGCTGGGCACCCAGGGCAGGATATACACACTGTACAGAACCGGATCACCGAGCTGTGCACCCAGGACAGGATATACACACTGTACAGAACCGGATCACCGAGCTGTGCACCCAGGACAGGGATACACACTGTACAGAACCGGATCCCCGAGCTGTGCACCCAGGACAGGGATATACACACTGCACAGAACCGGATCACCGAGCTGTGCACCCAGGACAGGGACATACACACACTGTACAGAACCGGATCACCGAGCTGTGCACCCAGGACAGGGATATACACACTGTACAGAACCGGATCACCGAGCTGTGCACCCAGGACAGGGACATACACACTGTACAGAACCGGATCACCGAGCTGTGCACCCAGGACAGGGATATACACACTGTACAGAACCGGATCACCGAGCTGTGCACCCAGGACAGGGACATACACACTGTACAGAACCGGATCACCGAGCTGTGCACCCAGGACAGGGCTATACACACTGTACAGAACCGGATCACCGAGCTGTGCACCCAGGACAGGGACATACACACTGTACAGAACCGGATCACCGAGCTGTGCACCCAGGACAGGGACATACACACTGTACAGAACCGGATCACCGAGCTGTGCACCCAGGACAGGGATATACACACTGTACAGAACCGGATCACCGAGCTGTGCACCCAGGACAGGAACATACACACTGTACAGAACCGGATCACCGAGCTGTGCACCCAGGACAGGGACATACACACTGTACAGAACCGGATCACCGAGCTGTGCACCCAGGACAGGGACATACACACTGTACAGAACCGGATCACCGAGCTGTGCACCCAGGACAGGGATGTACACACTGCACAGAACCGGATCACCGAGCTGTGCACCCAGGACAGGGACATACACACACTGTACAGAACCGGATCACCGAGCTGTGCACCCAGGGCAGGATATACACACTGTACAGAACCGGATCACCGAGCTGTGCACCCAGGACAGGATATACACACTGTACAGAACCGGATCACCGAGCTGTGCACCCAGGACAGGGACATACACACAGTGTACAGAACCGGATCACCGAGCTGTGCACCCAGGACAGGGATACACACACTGCACAGAACCGGATCACCGAGCTGTGCACCCAGGACAGGGACATACACACAGTGTACAGAACCGGATCACCGAGCTGTGCACCCAGGACAGGATATACACACTGTACAGAACTGGATCACCGAGCTGTGCACCCAGGACAGGGATACACACTGTACAGAACCGGATCCCCGAGCTATGCACCCAGGACAGGGATATACACACTGCACAGAACCGGATCACCGAGCTGTGCACCCAGGACAGGGACATACACACACTGTACAGAACCGGATCACCGAGCTGTGCACCCAGGACAGGGATATACACACTGTACAGAACCGGATCACCGAGCTGTGCACCCAGGACAGGGACATACACACTGTACAGAACCGGATCACCGAGCTGTGCACCCAGGACAGGGCTATACACACTGTACAGAACCGGATCACCGAGCTGTGCACCCAGGACAGGGATATACACACTGTACAGAACCGGATCACCGAGCTGTGCACCCAGGACAGGAACATACACACTGTACAGAACCGGATCACCGAGCTGTGCACCCAGGACAGGGACATACACACTGTACAGAACCGGATCACCGAGCTGTGCACCCAGGACAGGGACATACACACTGTACAGAACCGGATCACCGAGCTGTGCACCCAGGACAGGGACATACACACTGTACAGAACCGGATCACCAAGCTGTGCACCCAGGACAGGATATACACACTGTACAGAACCGGATCACCGAGCTGTGCACCCAGGACAGGGACATACACACTGTACAGAACCGGATCACCGAGCTGTGCACCCAGGACAGGGATACACACACTGTACAGAACCGGATCACCGAGCTGTGCACCCAGGACAGGATATACACTGTACAGAACCGGATCACCGAGCTGTGCACCCAGGACAGGGACATACACACACTGTACAGAACCGGATCACCGAGCTGTGCACCCAGGACAGGGATGTACACACTGCACAGAACCGGATCACCGAGCTGTGCACCCAGGACAGGGACATACACACACTGTACAGAACCAAATCACCGAGCTGTGCACCCAGGACAGGGACATACACACTGTACAGAACCGGATCACCGAGCTGTGCACCCAGGACAGGGACATACACACTGTACAGAACCGGATCACCGAGCTGTGCACCCAGGGCAGGATATACACACTGTACAGAACCGGATCACCGAGCTGTGCACCCAGGACAGGGACATACACACAGTGTACAGAACCGGATCACCGAGCTGTGCACCCAGGACAGGGATACACACACTGCACAGAACCGGATCACCGAGCTGTGCACCCAGGACAGGGACATACACACAGTGTACAGAACCGGATCACCGAGCTGTGCACCCAGGACAGGATATACACACAGTGTACAGAACCGGATCACCGAGCTGTGCACCCAGGACAGGGATAAACACACTGTACAGAGCCGGATCACCGAGCTGTGCACCCAGGACAGGGATACACACTGTACAGAACCGGATCACCGAGCTGTGCACCCAGGACAGGGATAAACACACTGTACAGAACCGGATCACCGAGCTGTGCACCCAGGGCAGGGACATACACACTGTACAGAACCAGATCACCGAGCTGTGCACCCAGGACAGGGATAAACACACTGTACAGAACCGGATCACCGAGCTGTGCACCCAGGACAGGGATACACACACTGTACAGTACCGGATCACCGAGCTGTGCACCCAGGACAGGGACATACACACTGTACAGAACCGGATCACCGAGCTGTGCACCCAGGACAGGGACATACACACTGTACAGAACCGGATCACCGAGCTGTGCACCCAGGACAGGGATAAACACACTGTACAGAACCGGATCACCGAGCTGTGCACCCAGGACAGGGATACACACACTGCACAGAACCGGATCACCGAGCTGTGCACCCAGGACAGGGACATACAAACTGTACAGAACCGGATCACCGAGCTGTGCACCCAGGACAGGGACATACAAACTGTACAGAACCGGATCACCGAGCTGTGCACCCAGGACAGGGATACACACACTGCACAGAACCGGATCACCGAGCTGTGCACCCAGGACAGGGACATACACACTGTACAGAGCCGGATCCCCGAGCTGTGCACCCAGGACAGGGACATACACACTGTACAGAACCGGATCACCGAGCTGTGCACCCAGGACAGGGATACACACACTGTACAGAACCGGATCACCGAGCTGTGCACCCAGGACAGGGATACACACACTGTACAGAACCGGATCACCGAGCTGTGCACCCAGGACAGGGACATACACACTGTACAGAACCGGGTCACCGAGCTGTGCACCCAGGACAGGGATATACACACTGTACAGAACCGGATCACCGAGCTGTGCACACAGGACAGGGATATACACACTGTACAGAACCGGGTCACCGAGCTGTGCACCCAGGGCAGGGACATACACACTGTACAGAACCGGATCACCGAGCTGTGCACCCAGGACAGGAACATATACACTGTACAGAACCGGATCCCCGAGCTGTGCACCCAGGACAGGGCTATACACACTGTACAGAACCGGATCACCGAGCTGTGCACCCAGGACAGGGATATACACACTGTACAGAGCTAGATCACCCAACTGTGCACCCAGGACAGGGATATACACACTGTACAGAACCGGATCACCGAACTGTGCACCCAGAACAGGGATATACACACTGTACAGAACCGGATCACTGAGCTGTGCACCCAGGACAGGGACATACACACTGTACAGAACCGAATCACAGAGCTGTGCACCCAGGACAGGGATATACACACTGTACAGAACCGGGTCACCGAGCTGTGCACCCAGGGCAGGGACATACACACAGTGTACAGAACCGGATCACCGAGCTGTGCACCCAGGACAGGGATACACACACTGTACAGAACCGGATCACCGAGCTGTGCACCCAGTACAGGGACATACACACAGTGTACAGAACCGGATCACCAAGCTCTGCACCCAGGACAGGGACATACACACACTGTACAGAGCTGGATCACCCAACTGTGCACCCAGGACAGGGATACACACACTGTACAGAACCGGATCACCCAACTGTGCACCCAGGACAGGGATACACACACTGTACAGAACCGGATCACCGAGCTGTGCACCCAGGATAGGGACATACACACTGTACAGAACCGGATCACCCAGCTGTGCACCCAGGACAGGGATAAACACACTGTACAGAACCGGATCACCGAGCTGTGCACCCAGGGCAGGGATACACACACTGTACAGAACCGGATCACCGAGCTGTGCACCCAGGACAGGGATATACACACTGTACAGAACCGGATCACCGAGCTGTGCACCCAGGACAGGGACATACACACACTGTACAGAACCGGATCACCGAGCTGTGCACTCAGGGCAGGATATACACACTGTACAGAACCGGATCACCGAGCTGTGCACCCAGGACAGGATATACACACTGTACAGAACCGGATCACCGAGCTGTGCACCCAGGACAGGGACATACACACAGTGTACAGAACCGGATCACCGAGCTGTGCACCCAGGACAGGGATACACACACTGCACAGAACCGGATCACCGAGCTGTGCACCCAGGACAGGGACATACACACAGTGTACAGAACCGGATCACCGAGCTGTGCACCCAGGACAGGATATACACACTGTACAGAACCGGATCACCGAGCTGTGCACCCAGGACAGGGATACACACTGTACAGAACCGGATCCCCGAGCTATGCACCCAGGACAGGGATATACACACTGCACAGAACCGGATCACCGAGCTGTGCACCCAGGACAGGGACATACACACACTGTACAGAACCGGATCACCGAGCTGTGCACCCAGGACAGGGATATACACACTGTACAGAACCGGATCACCGAGCTGTGCACCCAGGACAGGGACATACACACTGTACAGAACCGGATCACCGAGCTGTGCACCCAGGACAGGGCTATACACACTGTACAGAACCGGATCACCGAGCTGTGCACCCAGGACAGGGATATACACACTGTACAGAACCGGATCACCGAGCTGTGCACCCAGGACAGGAACATACACACTGTACAGAACCGGATCACCGAGCTGTGCACCCAGGACAGGGACATACACACTGTACAGAACCGGATCACCGAGCTGTGCACCCAGGACAGGGACATACACACTGTACAGAACCGGATCACCGAGCTGTGCACCCAGGACAGGGACATACACACTGTACAGAACCGGATCACCAAGCTGTGCACCCAGGACAGGATATATACACTGTACAGAACCGGATCACCGAGCTGTGCACCCAGGACAGGGACATACACACTGTACAGAACCGGATCACCGAGCTGTGCACCCAGGACAGGGATACACACACTGTACAGAACCGGATCACCGAGCTGTGCACCCAGGACAGGATATACACTGTACAGAACCGGATCACCGAGCTGTGCACCCAGGACAGGGACATACACACACTGTACAGAACCGGATCACCGAGCTGTGCACCCAGGACAGGGATGTACACACTGCACAGAACCGGATCACCGAGCTGTGCACCCAGGACAGGGACATACACACTGTACAGAACCAAATCACCGAGCTGTGCACCCAGGACAGGGACATACACACTGTACAGAACCGGATCACCGAGCTGTGCACCCAGGACAGGGACATACACACTGTACAGAACCGGATCACCGAGCTGTGCACCCAGGGCAGGATATACACACTGTACAGAACCGGATCACCGAGCTGTGCACCCAGGACAGGGACATACACACAGTGTACAGAACCGGATCACCGAGCTGTGCACCCAGGACAGGGATACACACACTGCACAGAACCGGATCACCGAGCTGTGCACCCAGGACAGGGACATACACACAGTGTACAGAACCGGATCACCGAGCTGTGCACCCAGGACAGGATATACACACAGTGTACAGAACCGGATCACCGAGCTGTGCACCCAGGACAGGGATAAACACACTGTACAGAGCCGGATCACCGAGCTGTGCACCCAGGACAGGGATACACACTGTACAGAACCGGATCACCGAGCTGTGCACCCAGGACAGGGATAAACACACTGTACAGAACCGGATCACCGAGCTGTGCACCCAGGGCAGGGACATACACACTGTACAGAACCAGATCACCGAGCTGTGCACCCAGGACAGGGATAAACACACTGTACAGAACCGGATCACCGAGCTGTGCACCCAGGACAGGGATACACACACTGTACAGTACCGGATCACCGAGCTGTGCACCCAGGACAGGGACATACACACTGTACAGAACCGGATCACCGAGCTGTGCACCCAGGACAGGGACATACACACTGTACAGAACCGGATCACCGAGCTGTGCACCCAGGACAGGGATAAACACACTGTACAGAACCGGATCACCGAGCTGTGCACCCAGGACAGGGATACACACACTGCACAGAACCGGATCACCGAGCTGTGCACCCAGGACAGGGACATACAAACTGTACAGAACCGGATCACCGAGCTGTGCACCCAGGACAGGGACATACAAACTGTACAGAACCGGATCACCGAGCTGTGCACCCAGGACAGGGATACACACACTGCACAGAACCGGATCACCGAGCTGTGCACCCAGGACAGGGACATACACACTGTACAGAGCCGGATCCCCGAGCTGTTCACCCAGGACAGGGACATACACACTGTACAGAACCGGATCACCGAGCTGTGCACCCAGGACAGGGATACACACACTGTACAGAACCGGATCACCGAGCTGTGCACCCAGGACAGGGATACACACACTGTACAGAACCGGATCACCGAGCTGTGCACCCAGGACAGGGACATACACACTGTACAGAACCGGGTCACCGAGCTGTGCACCCAGGACAGGGATATACACACTGTACAGAACCGGATCACCGAGCTGTGCACACAGGACAGGGATATACACACTGTACAGAACCGGGTCACCGAGCTGTGCACCCAGGGCAGGGACATACACACTGTACAGAACCGGATCACCGAGCTGTGCACCCAGGACAGGAACATATACACTGTACAGAACCGGATCCCCGAGCTGTGCACCCAGGACAGGGCTATACACACTGTACAGAACCGGATCACCGAGCTGTGCACCCAGGACAGGGATATACACACTGTACAGAGCTAGATCACCCAACTGTGCACCCAGGACAGGGATATACACACTGTACAGAACCGGATCACCGAACTGTGCACCCAGAACAGGGATATACACACTGTACAGAACCGGATCACTGAGCTGTGCACCCAGGACAGGGACATACACACTGTACAGAACCGAATCACAGAGCTGTGCACCCAGGACAGGGATATACACACTGTACAGAACCGGGTCACCGAGCTGTGCACCCAGGGCAGGGACATACACACAGTGTACAGAACCGGATCACCGAGCTGTGCACCCAGGACAGGGATACACACACTGTACAGAACCGGATCACCGAGCTGTGCACCCAGTACAGGGACATACACACAGTGTACAGAACCGGATCACCGAGCTCTGCACCCAGGACAGGGACATACACACACTGTACAGAGCTGGATCACCCAACTGTGCACCCAGGACAGGGATACACACACTGTACAGAACCGGATCACCCAACTGTGCACCCAGGACAGGGATACACACACTGTACAGAACCGGATCACCGAGCTGTGCACCCAGGATAGGGACATACACACTGTACAGAACCGGATCACCCAGCTGTGCACCCAGGACAGGGATAAACACACTGTACAGAACCGGATCACCGAGCTGTGCACCCAGGGCAGGGATACACACACTGTACAGAACCGGATCACCGAGCTGTGCACCCAGGACAGGGATATACACACTGTACAGAACCGGATCACCGAGCTGTGCACCCAGGACAGGGACATACACACTGTACAGAACCGGATCACCGAGCTGTGCACCCAGGACAGGGACATACACACTGTACAGAACCGGATCACCGAGCTGTGCACCCAGGACAGGGATACACACACTGTACAGAACCGGATCACCGAGCTGTGCACCCAGGACAGGGACATACACACTGTACAGAACCGGATCACCGAGCTGTGCACCCAGGACAGGGATACACACACTGTACAGAACCGGATCACCGAGCTGTGCACCCAGGGCAGGGACATACACACTGTACAGAACCGGATCACCGAACTGTGCACCCAGGACAGGATATACACTGTACAGAAGCGGATCACCGAGCTGTGCACACAGGACAGGGACATACACACTGTACAGAACCGAATCACCGAGCTGTGCACCCAGGACAGGGATATACACACACTGTACAGAACCGGATCACCGAGCTGTGCACACAGGACAGGGATATACACACTGTACAGAACCGGGTCACCGAGCTGTGCACCCAGGGCAGGGACATACACACAGTGTACAGAACCGGATCACCGAGCTGTGCACCCAGGACAGGGATACACACACTGTACAGAACCGGATCACCGAGCTGTGCACCCAGTACAGGGACATACACACAGTGTACAGAACCGTATCACCGAGCTGTGCACCCAGGACAGGGACATACACACACTGTACAGAGCTGGATCACCCAACTGTGCACCCAGGACAGGGATATACACACTGTACAGAACCGGATCACCCAACTGTGCACCCAGGACAGGGATACACACACTGTACAGAACCGGATCACCGAGCTGTGCACCTAGGACAGGGACATACACACTGTACAGAACCGGATCACCGAGCTGTGCACCCAGGACAGGGATAAACACACTGTACAGAACCGGATCACCGAGCTGTGCACCCAGGGCAGGGATACACACACTGTACAGAACCGGATCACCGAGCTGTGCACCCAGGACAGGGATACACACACTGTACAGAACCGGATCACCGAGCTGTGCACCCAGGACAGGGACATACACACTGTACAGAACCGGGTCACCGAGCTGTGCACCCAGGGCAGGGATATACACACTGTACAGAACCGGATCACCGAGCTGTGCACATAGGACAGGGATATACACACTGTACAGAACCGGGTCACCGAGCTGTGCACCCAGGGCAGGGACATACACACTGTACAGAACCGGATCACCGAGCTGTGCACCCAGGACAGGAACATACACACTGTACAGAACCGGATCCCCGAGCTGTGCACCCAGGACAGGGCTATACACACTGTACAGAACCGGATCACCGAGCTGTGCACCCAGGACAGGGATATACACACTGTACAGAGCTAGATCACCCAAATGTGCACCCAGAACAGGGATATACACACTGTACAGAGCCGGATCACCGAGCTGTGCACTCAGAACAGGGATATACACACTGTACAGAACCGGATCACCGAACTGTGCACCCAGGACAGGATATACACACTCTACAAAGCTAGGTCTCCCAACTGTGCACCCAGGCCAGGGATATACACACTGTACAGAACCGGATCACTGAGCTGTGCACCCAGGCCAGGGATATACACACTGTACAGAACCGGATCACCGAGCTGTGCACCCAGGACAGGGATATACACACTGTACAGAACCGGATCACCGAGCTGTGCACCCAGGACAGGGATTTACACACTGTACAGAATCGGATCACCGAGCTGTGCACCCAGGACAGGGATATACACACTGTACAGAACCGGATCACCGAAATGTGCACCCAGGACAGGATATACACACTGTACAGAACCGGATCACCGAACTGTGCACCCAGGACAGGGATATGCACAGTGTACAGAACCGGATCACTGAGCTGTGCACCCAGGACAGGGATATACACACTGTACAGAACCTGATCACCCAACTGTGCACCCAGGACAGGGATTTACACACTGTACAGAACCGGATCTTCGAGCTGTGCACCCAGGGCAGGGATATACACACTGTACAGAGCTAGATCACCCAACTGTGCACCCAGGACAGGGATTTACACACTCTACAAAGCTAGGTCTCCCAACTGTGCACCCAGGACAGGGATATACACACTGTACAGAACCGGATCACCGAACTGTGCACCCAGGACAGGGATATACACACTGTACAGAGCTGGATTACCGAACTGTGCACCCAGGACAGGGATATACACACTGTACAGAACCGGATCACCGAGCTGTGCACCCAGGACAGGGATATAGACACTGTACAGAACCGGATCACCGAGCTGTGCACCCAGGACAGGGATATACACACTGTACAGAACCGGATCACGGAGCTGTGCACCCAGGACAGGGATATACACACTGTACAGAACCGGATCACCGAGCTGTGCACCCAGGACAGGGATATACACACTGTACAGAACCGGATCACCCAACTGTGCACCCAGGACAGGGATACGCACGCTGTACAGAACCGGATCACCGAGCTGTGCACCCAGGACAGAGATACACACACTGTACAAAACCGGATCACCGAACTGTGCACCCAGGATAAGGATATACAAAGTGTACAGAACCGGATCACCGAACTGTACACCCAGGACAGGGATATACACACTGTACAGAGCTGGATCACCGAACTGTGCACCCAGGACAGGGATATACACACTGTACAGAGCTGGATCACTGAACTGTGCACCCAGGACAGGGATATACACACTGCACAGAACCGGATCACCTAGCTGTGCACCCAGGGCAGGGATATACGCACTGTACAGAGCTAGATCACCCAACTGTGCACCCAGGACAGGGATATACACACTGTACAGAGCTAGATCACTGAACTGTGCACCCAGGACAGGTATATACGCACTCTACAAAGCTAGGTCTCCCAACTGTGCACCCAGGACATGGATATACACACTGTACAGAACCGGATCACCGAACTGTGCACCCAGGACAGGATATACACACTGTACAGAGCTGGATCAATGATCTGTGCACCCAGGACAGGGATATACACACTGTACAGAGCTGAATCACCGAACTGTGCACACAAGACTAGGATATATACACTGTACAGAGCTAGATCACTGAACTGTGCACCCAGGACAGGATATACACACTGTACAGAGCTAGATCACTGAACTGTGCACCCAGGACAAGGATATACACACTGTACAAAGCTAGATCACCCAACTGTGCACCTATGACAGGGATGTATACGCTATACAGAGCTAGATCACCGAACTGTGCACCCAGGACAGAGATATACACACTGTACAGAGCTAGATCACTGAACTGTGCACCCAGGACAAGGATATACACACTGTACAAAGCTAGATCTCTGAACTGTGCACTCAGGACAGGATATACACACTGTACAGAACTGGATCAATGATCTGTGCACCTAGGACGGGAATTCACACTGTACAGAGCCGAATCACCGAGCTGTGCACACAAGACAAGGATATACACACTGTACAGAGCTAGATCACCGAACTGTGCACACATGACAGGGATATACACACTGTACAGAGCTAGATCACCGAACTGTGCACACAGGACAGGGATATACACACTGTACAGAGCTGGATCACCGGTCCATGCACCCATGACAGAGATACACTCACTGTACAGAGCTAGATCACCCAACTGAGCACCCAGGACAGAGATACACACTATACAGAGCTGGATCACCGAACTGTGACAGGGATATACACACTGTACAGAGCTAGATCACCGAACTGTGCACCTAGGACAGGGATATACACACTGTACAAAGCTAGATCACCCAACTGTGCATCTATGACAGGGTTATACACACTGTATAGAGCTAGATCACCGAACTGTGCACACAGGAGAGGGATATACGCTGTACAGAGCCGGATCAATGAACTGTGCATCCAGGACAGGGATACACACAGGGTCGGACTGGGGTGTCTGGGGCCCACCAGAAGAATGGACTCTAGGGGCCCACTCTACAGCTATATGCAAATTTCTGTCAGTCGTTATCCCCATTATAGTGGAAAATCGGCTGTGAAGCACTGGCGGCTCCTGCATATCTACTATGCGCCCCCATAACTGGGATGTATAATTACCGTAGTTTCCATTAATGGGGTTCTTTGGTTAAAACAAGTTATCCATGGGCTCCACAGGTTAGGAGATCACTTAGGTCCGACCATTAGAAACTACACCGATCAGAAGAATGAGAAAGTTTTATCGTTGATAGGACACATCCCCATTTTAAAATGGAGCGGCAGGTGGGATATCTGACAGCAGCTCCATTCATTCTCTTTGGGGCTTCTAGAAAAAAACAAGTGCAGCCACTGAGGTAATGAATAGATCAGTGGTCAAGTCGGACATGCCACTCCAGTTTATTGGGGATAAAAAGTTCCACATTTTGCTGAATGGGTCCAAGCAGTCAGACCCCCACCAATCAATACGTTATCACTAGTGATGAGCGAGTGTATTCGTTGCTCGGGTTTTCCCGAGCACGCTTGGGTGGTCTCTGAGTATTTGTAACTGCTCGGAGAGTTAGTTTCATGAAACCTGACCCTATCCTAGTGTGGGATCGGCCATGAGGTCGCCGATCTGCGCGCAAAAGTCGCGTTTCATATGACGCGTTCAGCGCCATTTTTCAGCCAATGAAGGAGGACGCAGAGTGTGGGTGGCGTGATGACATAGGTCTCGGTCCCCACCATCTTAGGGAAGGGCATGACAGTGATTGGCTTGCTTTCTGCGGCGTCACAGGGGCTATAAAGGGGCGTGCACGCTGACCACCATCTTACTTCTGCCGATCTGAGCATAGAGAGAGGTTGATGCAGCTTCATCAGAAGAAGGGATATAGTTAGGGAGGGAAGATTAACCCCCAAACTGCTTGTGCTGTAGCGATTTCCACTGTCCAACACCACCTTTTTTTTGCAGGGACAGTGGAGGCTATATTTTTGTGCATCAACTCTGTAGCTTATAAGGCTCCCTGATAGCTGCATTGCTGTTTGCACCGCTGCTGTGCAAACCAACTGCTTTTTTAAAAGCAAAAATCCTGTTGCTCCTTTCTGCACAGTTATCTTGTTTATTTGTCCACACTTTTGTGTGCAGCAGTCCTTTTTATTGCTGCCATACTTGTCCTGAGATCATTGTAGGGAGATTGAAATCGTACTACAGTCCCTGTATTTTTTCATATATCTTCCAGCCACTTGCTGTCACTTACATTGTGTTGTTTTATACACTGGGCCTGAGTTTTGGTTCAGTCTCCAAAAAAAAAAAGTGAGATTCAAATTCTCACAAACTAGATATACTTCAGTCCTGTTGTTTTGTCGTATGTCAGCCAGCCACTTTCTGCCACTTAGATTGCGTTGTTATATACACTGGGCCTGAGTTTTGGTTCTGTCTCCCAAAAAAAAAAAAGTGAGATTAAAATTCTCACAAAGTGGATATACTTCAGTCCTGTTAGTTTGTCGTATATCAGCCAGCCACTTTCTGCCACTTACGTTGTGTTGTTTTATACACTGGGATTGAGTTTTCGTTCAGTCTCCCAAAAAAAACAGGGAGATTTAAATTCTCAACAAGTTTATATACACCTTCTACCTTGTTTTATAGTACCATATACCGGTTGTTATTTTGGTTAGATTTTCCAAAAAATGAGGAAATCTGGTGGAAGAGCCCGTGGGCGGTGGTTGCCAGCTGGTACTGATGGTGGTGCTGGTGGTGGTGCATCTGGTGGTAGTGGCAAAAGCACAATAGCACCTAAGGCTGGAGGTGTTGAGCCAGCGTCATCGTCTGGCTACACAAGGCCTCGAAGGCTCCCTTATCTGGGAGTAGGAAAACAGCTTTTAAAGTCGGAGCAACAGGAAAATGTTTTGGCTTTCCTTGCTGACTCAGCCTCTAGCTCTGGGTGGGTCCACTCTTGGGCGACGGCACTGGCACAGGGTCCCTCATAGTACACATAGTACAATGAAGTGTCTCTGACGGTGATGGTGCACAACCAACGTCAAACACACCGTCGTAATATGAGGGGCCCTGTGCCAGTACCGCCGCCCACGAGAGAGTGTTCCCCCCCAGCTTGAACAGTGCTCTACCACTTGCAATACTTACCTCTCCCTGCTCCACCACTGTGTAGTCTGTGCTGCCAAATCCTTCAATGGCACTGCCAATACAAATTTGTTGAAATGATAGATGATAGTTAAAATATACAGGGGCCCTGGCCTCCATTTAGACCAGTTAATACTTTGTGCCTACTACCACTGTCTGCTACTCAGCAGAGGAGCCCACCCCTGTACCTAGCTATGCCACCTGTTTATTTATGAACAATTTTTTGGCAGACATTTGGCCCACTTTATTATTTGGGCCTACTAACTTAGTCTGCTACTCATTACAATTTTCCGACACTGAGCAAAGCAATGTCGCCTGTTTATTTATGAACAATTTTTTTGGCAGACATTTAGCCCACTTTATTATTTGGGCCTACTAACTGTGTCTGCCACTCATTACAGTTGTCCTCCACTGAACAAAGCAATGCCGCCTGTTTAGTCCTGTTACCACATTTGAACTGCATTTAGCCTACTTTATTATTTGGGCCTGCTAACTGTGTCTGCCACTCATTACAGTTTTCCTCCACTGAACAAAGCAATGCCGCCTGTTTAGTCCTGTTACCAATTTTGAACTGCATTTAGCCTACTTTATTATTTGGGCCTATATCTGTGCTTCCTCCTCATCCTGCCCATTGCCCAGCCACTGCTAGATGAGTCTGCTGGTACATTGACCCAGACCACTACATTCCCCTTGCACTCTACACAGCCAGAATCTGACCCTGCTGAAAGTCAGGTTCCCCTTCTCGCATGCTACACCACCTTACACGGGGACAAAGAGGAATGTGCAGATGAAAGTGTAGGTTCCTTCATCAGGCGGGGGGGCATACTCGTTGGCGACATCACTGGCACAGGGCCCCTCATAGTATGCAAAAGTGTCTCTGCCGGTGGGAGGCGCCACCCGCCGTCAAACACACCGCTGTACTATGAGGGGCCCTGTGCCAGTGCAAACGAGTGGGCCCCCCCTGCTTGCTCAGGATCACAGCACTTGCAAAGTTTAAATACTTACCTCTCCCTGCTCCACCGCCGTGACGTATTCCGCGTTTCCTGGGCCCACAAAAATCTTGAGCCAGCCCTACCCCCCCACAACTTTAGCCAAATGACCCCCAGTTTTCAATGCCTAACTATTATTATAAAGTAAATTAACATTGACAAGCTTAAGTAATAAGAATTGATGTTTTTGGCATTAAAATGGGCACTGTAGGTGTTTTCCTGTCCTCCACTCACTGCCGACTTTGACTCCCCATTGACTTGCATTGGGTTTCGTGTTTCAGTCGGCCCCCGACTTTTTGCAATAATCAGCCGATTTCACCCGACCCGACTTTTGACAAAGTCGGGTTTCGCGAAACCCAACTCGATCCGAAAAAAGTAAAAGTCACTCAACTCTAGTCATAAATACTCGGAGGTCACCCGAGTGTGCTGGAGGAAAACCCGAGCAACGAGTACACTCGCTCATCACTAATAATAACATTTACTTTATTTTTTTTTTCTATTCCTGGAGAATTCCTTTAAATTGCGTTTTTAAATGTTTACATTAATCTTCATGATCATCATGTGTAGGAAATGTTGTGTGTTTATGAAAGATCCTCTTGATGAAATGATCAACTCTTATTTCCATACAGGTACACATAACTATATGTTCCATTTATCACAAGTTCAAGGACATCTTGTCAGATGGAATGTGATTCAGCTGTATATAGCCTACAGAAACCAGAAATTCTCATTTTTAAACGTCTACCATTCTTGAAACCTGATCTGACAACAATCAAAATAGTGAAATGATCGTCCCATTATACAGATTGCTACACAAAAGGTTTGCTAGGGGTGTTCCACCATGTGAACACAAAGATCACTTACACTGCTAATAACTACCTAATCCTGGACTTGCTTTAGATACCATAAGGTTTTTCAGGGACCTTTTTCTAAATTGTTTGTGTAATCTTGATTCCAGTAAGACAACATTTGACCAGTTTAAGATTGCATTTCTATGTCTTCATCAATTCCATTATCTAATTTGGCAATGTTGTTTATGTGTGTCCCTTAAATACAGTAATAAATCTCCAGTATTTGATTGTTTTATGCCTGCATTTTAGTACTTTTCACGATTGGAATGAGAATTGACAAAGGAGTATGCAAGTAAGATATTGGCTTGTGGAAAACTATCCAAGAGCAAAAAAAAACCATTTCTGTGTATGGCTGCATAAGCATTTGCTTGTTAGATAACATTAAATGTCACGGTGTTGGTATTGTAAGAAAAAAATATGTTTATTATATTTATGGACACTATGACCCTGATTCATCAGGACCGGCCATGTTCACTCTTGTCTGGATCAGGGGACCTGTTGGAGTCAGATGCTCTTGGTCGGGGTCGGACTGGAGTTCCTAGGGCCCACCAGGGGAATAAACTCTAGGGGCCCACTCTACTGGTACCATAAACATTTTTTTTTTATATAATGACAGGAATGTTAAACATATTTGTAATATACCTCATTAGGAAAATAAGTCTCTGGCAGAAGCGAATGATGAGTCCTGATGTTCCTGAGCTCCCTGCTTTCTCCACACCCAGCCCATGATTTACAGATTTTTTTTTTTAAACTGAATTAGCAGCGGGGGTGGAAAAAGTTAGATACTTATGAATATTCAGGACTAGTGATGAGCGAGTATACTCGTTGCTTGGGTTTTCCTGAGGACGCTCGGGTGGTCTCCGAGGATTTGTTAATGCTCAGAGATTTAGTTTTTGTCAAAGCAGCTGCATAATTTACGGCTGCTGCACAGGCTGAATACAGGTGAGAATTCCCTATCAACCTGGCAACCCCCACATGTATTCAGCCTGTCCAGCAGCTGTAAATCATGCAGCTGAGGAGATGAAAACTAAATTTCCAAGCCCTAACAAATGCTCGGAGATCACCTGAGCGTGCTCAGGAAAACCCGAGCAACGAGTATACTCGCTCATCACTATTCAGGACCCTTCATTATGTGCTGGAGCTTCCGATACAAGACTGGTACAACTGAGTGACCCAGCATTTTGCTATGGGGATCTGTCACTAGTTTGTTACCCTTAGTTAGGATACCGTGAAATCGGTGACAAATTCCCTTTAACAGAGTCCCTGGATAACACCTTTATGGTAATTTCACACTAGCAAGTCCACTGCAGACCTGCTGGACCTGTTCTGGAGGAGGCTCATGCCAGCATTATACTGATATATACTCATATATAATGCCCACTGCTTGTATCTCACAGTGGACCTGCTCTGGATGAGGATCCTGCCAGCATTGTACTGACATATAGTCATACATAATGTACATAATGGTGGGTGCATTTTATATGCAATGTTTTGAGTCAGAGTAACATCCTTCAATTGTATTGGACACCTCTTTAGGCTATGTGCACACATTGCGGATTTTGATGCGGATCCGCAGCGTTTTTGGACTCGCGGAATTGCATCAAATCTACAGTGTAGTGCACAAGCAATTTTAGTCTATGTGAAATTGACATTTGGTGTGCACATGTTGCTGAAAAAAACGCGCGGAATCGCATTTCAATTCTTTTTGCAGATCTGCAGTGTTTCTGCACCAATTGACTTCCATTGTGTCAGGGCAATCCGCAGCAAAACCGCAGGTTTAAAAAAAGATCTGCGATTTTGCTGCGGATGTGCCTGCGAGAAACGCTGCAGATCCGGAGGGGGAAGAGTGTGTGGGCGGAGTGTGGGTGGATACTGTGTGTGTGGGCAGAGACTGTGTGCGGGGCTGTGTGCGGGTGTTTGTGTGTGTCTGTGTGCATCTGTGTGTGTGTGTGCAGCTGTGTGTGTGCGCTGCTGTGTGTAGGCAGGCATCGTCCGATGGGACTACTAGTCCCATACGGCTATGTCTGCTACAGTGACAGGTAGCTGGATGATGGGACAGTAGTAGTCCCATCATCTGGCTACTGTATTCAAGTGTAAAAAAAGACACATACACACATATAGACATACAGTATATACTCACCATGCAGCTAATCCCCAAAGCCCTTGATCACCTGTAAAAAAATTAAAAATAATAAACCAACAGTATACTCCCTGATCCGATGTAATCCATGTAATAATGAGTGTCCCACGATGATCTCCCATGGAGAGCTGTCACATCGTTAGATGCGACCGCTTTCCAGGGGCCCTGGGATACAATAACGGAAGGTATCCTTCCGCACTGTATCCCTCCACCACTGTGAGTACAGTATAGTTCATACTGTCACCTGCGGCACTGCTGCTTGGGAAAATTCTCATGCAGCAGTGCCGTAAAGTGAGAGGCCATTGAACTCTCAGTGATAACACTGCAGGAGCCATTGTCTTCTGTCAGTGTGTCACTGGAGGCCTATAGAGCTGTCACATCTCCTGATGTGATAGCCCTATAGGGGAGATCGTCGTGGGACACTTGCTATTAAATGGACTGGGTCAGACCAGGGAGTATTTGTGTTGGTTTATTATTTTTTCTTTATTGCAGGCGATTAAGGGCGTCGCATGGATTGGCAGAAAAATAAAGATGGCAAAACTGTGTGGTGTTTTATTTCATTAAAATACTTTATTTTTATTCTGCATGTGTATGTGTTTATTTAACCCATTAGCAACTATAGGATTAGTGATGAATAGGTATTTTATTGACGCCTCTCCATTACTGGGCCGACTTGATGTCACCTTACAATTCAAAGGTGACATTAACCCCCTATTATCCCATATGCCACCACTACAGGGCAGAGGGAAGAGAGAGGCTAATTTTAGGGGGACCCCACGTCGTTTTTTTTGGGGGGGTCCCCCGATTTTAATAGCCAATAAAGGCTAAATATACAGCTGTGGGCATTCATAGCCTGGGAAGGTCCATGGGTATTAACTCCTTCCCAGGCTATAAACATCAGCCACTAGTCACTGGCTTTCCCTCTCTGGCACAGAAAATTGCACGGGAGCCCACGCCATTTTTTTTACAAATTAAACAGATATTGTGTTTAAGGCCGGGCTCACACTTGTGAGAAACTCACACGAATCTCTTGAATCAATACCCGGCATTGCCACCTGCACTTGGGATTGGAGTGTGCGGATGCATGTATTTCTATGCAGGTAAAGGCTCCGGTCCCGAGTTCCGGTGGCAGTGCCGGGTACTGACGTGCGAGACTCGTACGAGTTTCTCACAATTGTGACCCCGGCCTAACGCAGATTTTGTGTGTGTGTGTGTGTGTCTTTTTTTAACTCTTTATGTACCATTTTATTATGTTTATTACTAAACATCGGGCTTGGTATTATCTATCTATCTATAGATACAGTATATCTGTCTATCTATAGATAGATATATCTATAGATAGATGGATAGATATATCTATAGCTAGATTGATAGATACTGTATATCTATAGATAGATGGATAGATATATAGATAGATATATCTATAGATCTATCTATCTATAGATCTATCTACAGATAGATCTATCTATAGATCTATATATCTATTATCTATCTATTATATATCTATCTATCTAGCAAAAAGAAAGCACAGCAGCACTATGTATAAGTTTAGGCCATGTGAAAATACAGAAAAACATTAAAATCATAATCTAGATTTTACTACTCAAAAAAAAATAAAAAAAATGATTTTAACCCCTTCATGACCCAGCCTATTTTGGCCTTAATGACCTTGCCATTTTATGCAATTCTGACCAGTGTCCCTTTATGAGGTAATAACTCAGGAACGCTTCAACGGATCCTTGCGGTTCTGAGATTGTTTTTTCGTGACATATTGGGCTTCATGTTAGTGGTAAATTTAGGTCGATAATTTCTGAGTTTATTTGTGAAAAAAACGGAAATTTGGCGAAAAATTTGAAAATTTTGCAATTTTCACATTTTGAATTTTTATTCTGTTAAACCAGAGAGTTATGTGACACAAAATAGTTAATAAATAACATTTCCCACATGTCTACTTTACATCAGCACAATTTTGGAAACAATTTTTTTTTTTGCTAGGTAGTTATAAGGGTTAAAATTTGACCAGTGATTTCTCATTTTTACAACAAAATTTACAAAACCATTTTTTTTAGGGACCACCTCACATTTGAAGTCAGTTTGAGGGTTCTATATGGTTGAAAATACCCAAAAGTGACACCATTCTAAAAACTGCACCCCTCAAGGTGCTCAAAACCACATTCAATAAGTTTATTAACCCTTCAGGTGTTTCACAGCAGCAGAAGCAACATGGAGGGGAAAAATTAACATTTAACTTTTTAGTCACAAAAATGATTTTTTGCAACAATTTTTTTATTTTCCCAAGGGTAAAAGGAGAAACTGGACCACGAATGTTGTTGTCCAATTTGTCCTGAGTACGCTGATACCTCATATGTGGGGGTAAACCACTGTTTGGGCGCACGGCAGGGCTCGGAAGGGAAGGAGCGCCATTTGACTTTTTGAATGAAAAATTGGCTCCAATCTTTAGCGGACACCATGTCGCGTTTGGAGAGCCCCCGTGTGCCTAAACATTAGAGCTCCCCCACAAGTGACCCCATTTTGGAAACTAGACCCCCCAAGGAACTTATCTAGAAGCATAGTGAGCACTTTAAACCCCCAGGTGTTTCACAAATTAATCCGTAAAAATGAAAAAGTACTTTTTTTTCACACCAAATTTCTTTTAGCCTTAATTTTTTCATTTTCACATGGGCAACAGGATAAAATGGATCCTAAAATTGGTTGGGCAATTTCTCCTGAGTACGCCAATACCTCATATGTGGGGGTAAACTACTGTTTGGGCACATGGTAAGGCTCGGAAGGGAAGGAGCGCCATTTGACTTTTTGAATGAAAAATTATCTCCATAGTTAGCGGACACCATGTCAGGTTTGGAGAGGCCCTGTGTGCCTAAACATTGGAGCTCCCCCACAAGTGACCCCATTTTGGAAACTAGACCCCCCAAGGAACTTATCTAGATGCATAGTGAGCACTTTAAACCCTCAGGTGCTTCACAAATTGAGCCGTAAAAATGAAAAAGTACTTTTTTTTCACACAAAATTTTGTTTAGACTCAATTTTTTCATTTTCACATGGGCAACAGGATAAAATGGATCCTAAAATTTGTTGGGCAATTTCTCCTGAGAACGCCGATACCTCATATGTGGGGGTAAACCACTGTTTGGGTGCACGGCAAGGCTCGGAAGGGAAGGCGCGCCATTTGACTTTTTGAATGGAAAATTAGCTCCAATCGTTAGCGGACACCATGTCGCGTTTGGAGAGCCCCTGTGTGCCTAAACATTGGAGCTCCCGCACAAGTGACCCCATTTTGGAAACTAGACCTCCCAAGGAACTAATCTAGATGTGTGGTGAGCACTTTGAACCCCCAAGTGCTTCACAGAAGTTTATAACGCAGAGCCATGAAAATAAAAAATTATTTTTCTTTCCTCAAAAATGATTTTTTAACCCACAATTTTTTATTTTCCCAAGGGTAACAGGAGAAATTGGACCCCAAAAGTTGTTGTGCAGTTTCTCCTGAGTACGCTGATACCCCATATGTGGGGGTAAACCACTGTTTGGGCACATGCCGGGGCTCGGAAGGGAAGTAGTGACGATTTGGAATGCAGACTTTGATGGAATGGTCTGCGGGAATCATGTTACGTTTGCAGAGCCCCTGATGTGCCTAAACAGTAGAAACCCCCCACAAGTGACCCCATTTTGGAAACTAGACCCCCCAAGGAACTTATCTAGATGTGTGGTGAGCACTTTCAACCCCCAAGTGCTTCACAGAAGTTTACAACGCAGAGCCGTGAAAATAAAAAATCATTTTTCTTTCCTCAAAAAAGATGTTTTAGCAAGCAATTGTTTATTTTCACAAGGGTAACAGGAGGAATTGGACCCCAATATTTGTTGCCCAGTTTGCTGTGAGTACGCTGATACCTCATATGTGGGGGTAAACCACTGTTTGGGCGCACGTCAGGGCTCGGAAGGGAAGTAGTGACATTTGAAATGCAGACTTTGATGGAATGGTCTGCGGGCATCACGTTGCATTTGCAGAGCCCCTGATGTGCCTAAACAGTAGAAACCCCCCCTAAGTGACCCCATATTGGAAACTAGACCCCCCAAAGAACTTATCTAGATGTGTGGTGAGCACGTTCAACCCCCAAGTGCTTCACAGAAGTTTACAACGCAGAGCCGTGAAAATTAAAAATCATTTTTCTGTCCTCAAAAAAGATGTTTTAGCAAGCAATTTTTTTTTCACAAGGGTAGCAGGAGAAATTGGACCCCAATATTTGTTGCCCAGTTTGTTGTGAGTATGCTGGTACCCCATATGTGGGGGTAAACCACTGTTTGGGCGCACGTCAGGGCTTGGAAGGGAAGTAGTGACATTTGAAATGCAGACTTTGATGGAATGGTCTGCGAGCGTCACGTTGCATTTGCAGAGCCCCTGATGTGCCTAAACAGTAGAAACACCCCATAAGTGACCCCATTTTGGAAACTAGACCCCAAAAGGATCTTATCTAGATGTGTGGTGAGCACTTTCAACCCCCAAGTGCTTCACATAAGTTTATAACGTAGAGCCATGAAAATAAAAAATAATTGTTCTTTCCTCAAAAATTATGTTCTAGCAAGTAATTTTTTATTTTTGCAAGGGTAACAGGAGAAATTGGACCCCAATAGTTGTTGCCCAGTTTGTCCTGAGTACGCTGGTATCCCATATGTGGGGGTAAACCACTGTTTGGGCGCACGTCGGGGCTTGGAAGGGAGGGCGCACCATTTGACTTTTTGAACGCAAGATTGGCTGGAATCAATGGTGGCGCCATGTTGCGTTTGGAGACCCCTAATGTGCCTAAACAGTGGAAACCCCTCAATTCTAACTTCAACACTAACCCCAACACACCCCTAACCCTAATCCCAACTGTAGCCATAACCCTAATCACAACCCTAACCCCAACACACCCCTAACCACAACCCTAACCCCAACACACCCGTAACCCTAAATCCAACCCTAATCCTAACCCTAATCCCAACCCTACCCACAACTCTAACCCCAACACAACCCTAACCCTATCCTTAACCCTAACCACAAGCCTAATCTTAACCCTATTTCCAACCCTAGCCCTAATTCCAACCCTAAGGGTACCGTCTCACATAACGATTTACCAACGATCACGACCAGCGATACGACCTGGCCGTGATCGTTGGAAAGTCGTTGTGTGGTCGCTGGGGAGCTGTCACACAGACCGCTCTCCAGCGACCAACGATGCCAAGGTCCCGGGTAACCAGGGTAAACATCGGGTTACTAAGCGCAGGGCCGCGCTTAGTAACCCGATGTTTACCGTGGTTACCAGCGTAAAAGTAAAAAAAAAAAAAACGTACATACTCACATTTCGGTGTCCTTCAGGTCCCTTGCCGTCTGCTTCCCGCTCTGACTGAGTGCCGCCGTACAGTGAGAGCAGAGCGCAGCGGTGATGTCACTGCTGTGCTGTGCTCTCACTTTCCGGCCGGCAGACAGTCAGAGCGGGAAGCAGACGGCAAGGGACCTGAAGGACACCGAAATGTGAGTATGTACGTTTTTTTTTGTTTTTACTTTTACGCTGGTAACCACAGTAAACATCGGGTTACTAAGCGCGGCCCTGCGCTTAGTAACCCAATGTTTACCCTGGTTACAAGCGAACGCATCGCTGGATCGCTGTCACAACGATCCAGCGATGACAGCAGGAGATCCAGCGACGAAAGAAAGTTCCAAACGATCTGCTACGACGTACGATTCTCAGCAGGGTCCCTGATCGCTGCTGCGTGTCAGACACAGCGATATCGTATGGATATCGCTGGAACGTCACGGATCGTACCGTCGTAGCGATCAAAGTGCCACTGTGAGATGGTACCCTAACTCTAATTGCAACCCTAACCCTAAGGCTATGTGCCCACATTGCGGATTCGTGTGAGATTTTTCCGCACGATTTTTTAAAAATCTGCAGCACTGCGTTTTACCTGCAGATTTACAGCAGATTTCCAGTGTTTTTTTGTGCGGATTTCACCTGCGGATTCCTATTGAGGAACAGGTGTAAAACGCTGCGGAATCCGCACAAAAAATTGACATGCTGCAGAAAATACAACGCAGCGTTTCTGCACGGAATTTTCCGCACCATGGGCACAGTGGATTTGGTTTTCCATAGGTGTACATGGTACTGTAAACCTGATGGAAAACTGCAACGAATTCGCAGCGGCCAATCCGCTGCGGATCCGCAGCCAAATCCGCTGCGGATCCGCGGCCAATCCGCTGCGGATCCGCGGCCAATCCGTTGCGGATCCGCAGCCAAATCCGCACATGCCATAACCCTAACCCTACCCGTAACCCTAACCCTAACCCTACCCCTAGTTCTAACCCTAACCCTAGTTCTAACCCTAACCCTAGTGGAAAACGAAAAAAAAAAATATATATTTTCTTTATTTTATTATTGTCCCTACCTATGGGGGTGATAAAGGGGGGGGTATTTATTATTTTTTTTATTTTGATCGCTGTGATAGAACCTACCACAGCGATCAAAATGTACTTGTAAGGAATCTGCCGGCTGGCAGATTCGGCGGGCGCACTGAGCATGCGCCCGCCATTTTCCAAGATGGCGGCGCCCAGCGAGGAGACGTACGGACACCGGGAGGATCGGTAAGTATGAAGGGGTGGTGGGGGGGTGGATTGGAGCACAGGGGGGGTGATCGGACCACAGGGGGGGTTTATTCAAAAAAGGAGGGAGCGGGCAGGAGGACGGGGGAGCCGGCAGGCGGACGGAGGGGACCGGACCCCATAACGGAGCACTGGGGGGGCGATCGGTGGGTGTGGGGGGGGACATATTAGGTTTTCCAGCCATGGCCGATGTTATTGCAGCATCGGCCATGGCTGGATTGTAATATTTCACCAGTTTTTTAGGTGAAATATTACAAATCGCTCTGATTGGCAGTTTCACTTTCAACAGCCAATCAGAGCGATCGTAGCCACGGGGGGGTGAAGCCACCCCCCCTGGGCTGAAGCACCACTCCCCCTGTCTCTGCAGATCGGGTAAAATGGGAGTTAACCCCTTTACCCGATCTGCAGGGACGCGATCCCTCCATGACGCATACGCTGCGTCATAGGTCGCATTGGCACCGACTTTCATGACGCAGCGTATGCGTCAAAGGTCGTGAAGGGGTTAACTTACGGAAATGAATGAAAATGAAGGTTCTTAGCCCATAATTTGGCCTATTCATGTATTCCCATCAACCAAGCAAGGTGACCTCCCTCTGATGGGTCCCTGCTCTACTGTACATGCCTTCTCTTGGACTGTCAACCTACAATTTTGGACACTCATGTCTACTCCTGGGTTTAGCCTACAATTTATGGGCAAGTAGAGCTGATTACGGCCACCTGCAGGTCAATGGGAGGAGTGCGCTAAGAACCTTCATTTTCATTCATTTCCGTAAGTTAAAAAAAACAAATTTTGCAAAAAAATTTTTTGAGTAGTAAAATTTGGATTATATGTTTTTTAATGCTTTTCTGTATTTTCACATGGCCTAAACTTATACATAGTGCTGCTGTGCTTTTTTTTCTATATAATGCAGTCTGGCAGCTTGCACATGTTCACACTTAGGAGGTGCTGGTCAGTTTTTTTGTATTTTTATCTATCTATAGTGAAATATGTATAAATATATATGTGTGCAGTTAACTATGTATAGGTTTATTGTATGACTAGTAATAATTTAACATCTGTCCTGAAGGCTGCAGGTCTCACCCAGGTGTTAATATGTATTATCCTGAGACAGCAGACTTCTGTCTCCAATCTCGCCAGGGGGCCTACCTAGCACCAGGAAGGAGAGGAAGCGCTTCACACCTTCGGCTCTTTGGAAGAGAGATGTCAATTACAGCCTGACACTATCTATCTGTGGGAAGCTTTACACAAAGAATCTCAGAGAAAATAATATATTCATTGGGGGCGCGGCCGTGGTCCAATCAAAAACAAGCAATTAGAATATCAACTTGAGGGGCAGGTCTAGAAATCTGACCTCCAGGGTGACTCTATAAATTTGGCTTGTATACATTCAAAATTGTTCACATAATGGGGGCAGCCGAGCTGATGTGATCCAGTCTATATTCATCCTCCCCTCAGGGAGCAGAAAGCAGACTACAAAGTTAGCTATTTTCTGTAAGTTTTCTCCTGTTTATTTTATACTGTTTTGCATACCTGTATGTCTTTTTATTAACATATTTTTATATTCTTTTTTTACTGTAAGCACTGTACCTTTTGTATTAAAGCATAAAACTTTAACAGTTGAACCTTGTATGTTCTAAAGCAGGGGTCCCCAACCTGTAGCTCGGGAGCCACATGTGGCTCGCGGTCCCATGAATTGTGGCTCGCGGCTGTCTGCCAGCTTGGTGCATTAGCTCAAGGTCTAGCAAACAGGTATGAAGAGTACATCTCAAAATGGTGAATTTTTGAGTAGCCCTGCACAGAAAAGAAGATCTGGATGCACATATACGGGTGTTAGGGGTTTAGAGATGTTTTAGGTATGGAGGATGATATTACCTGTTAGAGGAGGGTCTTGAAGCTGGATGTGACAGTGTGTTGGGAGTCCTTGATGGGAGAATACTGAATTGGGGCATTGTGGTAACCCCTGGATCTCAGTGTACTGCTTTGGAGTGATTTCTGTGGAAAACCTTCGATTATCATTATACCCATAATGGGGGCTTTGGTTGACACTACTTTGAGGGGGACAGGAGCAGGATGTTGCTCGTGAGCCCCTCTCAGAGCTGAATGTGGCTCACGACTCTCTCTCAGTGCTGAATGTGGCTCTCTACGTCAAAAAGGTTGGGGACGGCTGTTCTAAAGAATGCATAGCCTTAAAGTGTTTGACCCTTATGAGTGGTAGACAGTATTAATAATATTTCCGGGACTCATCGCCCGTGTGTTCGGTGAGTGGTGGCAGCGTGTATGAGCGGGTGTTTGGCCTGGGTCGGCGTGTGATTTATGCTCCCATTACAGCATAGGACAGAGATCGAATGCTGGACTGAGAGAGGGGAGATAGATTAACCCTTGCAGGCACAACCCCAAGTCACGTGCGGAGAGCGGGCACGTGACAAATTGCAGCACGGAGTGGGATCCGTGACACTATCTATCTTTCTTACCTTTCTGTGTGTGTAAACATTATTCTTCAATGGAATATGTAGATGAAGAGGTTGGACAAGAAATTACATCACAATTCTTTTTTTTTGTTTAATAATAGATCTTTATTTAGCTTACAAAAACGCACACAAATCTGCATAAATAAACGCATGAAAATCCACATCAAATCCGTGTGGATTTTTACGCGCGTTTTCTGGCAAGAGATGCAGATTCTGTGCTGAAAATTCTGCAGGCAAATCTGCAATGTGTGCACATGCCCTTAAAGGGACTCTGTCAGACTCAGCACAGAATGACTATGGAAACAAAGCAGAGGCGCTCAGATTATCATGCTGGCCAATCATTTATATACACCTTCCCACCTGCTTGTATTCCATCCATCTCCATCCATCTCTGACTCTATGAAGCCAGAGCTGTCAATCAAATTAGAGGGGGGTGGAGAATGATGGAATACAAACAGGTGGCAAGGTAAGTATGTGTAAGCATGTTGCGGGATGCAGTGACAAACTGGAGCCAGAGCAAGGGTTAACAAATTTAATTAACAATAAAGGTATTCCTCATAGGGAGATAAACAGTTAAACTGGGAAAGAATAAAGGTGAATAGCAAAAATAGCAACAGTTCATTCAGTAAACTTATCGTGTCTATGGTTTCCTCAGCTGCAAATGTTCCGATGAGGGTAGTAGTCCTTTTAGCTGTCGACGAAATGTCCTCAATGGGGGTCCAAGGTTAGCGACCCTTCTTCTGACGGCAGCGTTTGGTCTCCGGTACCTTCTGCTGAGCCCCTAGTCCATAAGCTGGTGCACCCAACGCAACAATAGCTGCAGCAATCCGGGGGGGTTAAACGAGGGTTGTGGTACGCTGTCAGGCAGTACGGTCCGCAAGGTACTGTCCTGTAAACGGACCTGGGCTCTCTGCACGTGCACCGACTTTACTATCACTGGGCGCGCGGTGCTTCTCACTCTAGCTGTCTCACTGGTGGACCGGGAGCTATTTGCTGTGGTCCGTTGCAGTGCCGGTGCTTCGGGTGCGGAGCGCTTTGCCCACCTTGCTTCTTGCACGCTGATGACGGTAACCTCTCTGTCCCTTCGTGCGCTTTTGCCTCAGCTTCCAGCCAGGCTCCTTGTGTAAACCCGCCCCCACTGCCCAGGTCATGGGGCCTGTGCGGTCCCCTATTCCTTCCTTCGGAAAACATGGGACGCAGCCACGACAATTCCAGACCCGGCTCAGTGCAGGTACCCGCAGCCCGGTCTATCCCCTTACATGTACATGTTTGGCCACGCCGTGAAGCACCTTAGTTTGAACAATCATTCTATACTGACAGAGTCCCTTTAAAGGTAACTTGTCACCTTGAGAAACGCTATTTATCTGCAGATATAGGGTTAATCTGCAGGTAAATGGAGTTTAAAAAGCCTGGTTAGCTGGCTTAATGGAAAATTGTTGGCTACAGGGAGAAAATTAAGCTTTATTCTCCCTTCCGCCAGTTGCTTCCTGTGAAAGGGTTGGTGCAAGGAAGGAGACATTACAGTCAATGCTAACTACAAAGTGAGCATGCTGTAATAACGTCCCGGTACTGTGATTGTGACATCGTCCAGGGAAACCAATCTCAGGTTGAGCTTCATTGACCAAATAACATGGCAGCAACACATGAGAACCCACCAGTAAACTGCAACTGTGTCACGGGGCTGCTGGGTGTAGGTGAGTGCATGCAACGGCCATCGTGCCATCTAAATGCCACTGTCATATATTGACAAGGTCATTTAAATACTTAAAACAGCAGCAATCAAGGTGAGCTCTGATCACTGTTGTTAGAGGCAGATGCCGGCTATGTATCACAGTTGACATCTGCCTGGTATGGAGCAGGCTCAGCTCCTGAACCCACTCCATACAATCACATCCCTAAAGTGATAGCTGTGTCAAGGTTAGAAAATGTCACTTGTCTGTTCCTAAACATGGAAAGACAAATGGAATTCCCTAACACATGTGAAAGAGCCCTAATAGATTTAGTAAATGTGCCCCAAACATACGAATGTTTTTACACACCACAATGCACTGTTACATACAGGCATCTTACAAAAATACATATAATTCCAGATACACAGACAGGCACACAGACATGCACAAACACACCAGTACATGAATACATAATCTGAACCACCATTAGTACATGGTACTGTAATATGCAGGTGCTGGGATGCAGGAAGACAAATGCTGCAGAGCAGGGGTTAACTATATTTAATTAGTCAACAGTAGGGAACTCCACACAGGGAGATAGCAGGGTAAAAGTGTACAAAACTAAACTGAATAAATGGTTGTTTAACTTAAGGTACCGTCACATTTAGCGACGCTGCAGCGATCTAGACAACGATGCCGATCGCTGCAGCGTCGCTGTTTCATCGTTGTGTGGTCGCTGGAGAGCTGTCACACAGACAGCTCTCCAGCGACCAACGATGCCGGTCCCCGGGTAACCAGGGTAAACATCGGGTTACTAAGCGCAGGGCCGCGCTTAGTAACCCGATGTTTACCCTGGTTACCAGTGCTAATGTAAAAAAAAAAAAACACTACATACTTACATTCTGGTGTCTGTCCCCAGGCGCTGTGCTTTCCTGCACTGACTGTGAGCGCCGGCCAGAAAGCACAGCGGTGACTTCACCGCTGTAATCTGCTTTACGGCTGGCCGGCGCTGACAGTGCAGGAAAGCACAGCGCCGGGGGACAGACACCGGAATGTAAGTGTGTAGTGTTTGGTTTTTTTTACATTTACACTGGTAACCAGGGTAAACATCGGGTTACTAAGCGCGGCCCTGCGCTTAGTAACCCGATGTTTACCCTGGTTACCAGTGAAGACATCGCTGAATCGGCGTCACACACACCAATTCAGCGATGTCTGCGGGAGTCCAGCGACGAAATAAAGTTCTGGACTTTCTGCTCCGACCAACAATGGCACAGCAGGATCCTGATCGCTGCTGCCTGTCAAACTCAACGATATCGCTATCCAGGACGCTGCAACGTCACAGATCGCTAGCGATATCGTTCAGTGTGAAGGTACCTTAACAGTCTCTGGTTAACAGTTCAATTATCATGGCTCTGCAGCCTGTCACTCGCTGAAGGTCCTGTGGGTAGCAGGATGCTGGCGGCGGTCGGTGTGGTTTCTGCTGACGTCCTAGTTCTGGCGGAAGCAGGCGGTCTCTAGTTTTGCCTGCTGAGCCCCTAGTCCATATATCTGCGGAGTAAAAGAATATAGTTCTCCGCAGGATTCCTCTCGGTGCGTGTCTCTTTGAGCAGCCGCCGTTACCTGAAGGGCTGCGCAGTGCTCTGCCCGGTGTGCGCATCTCTGGATATCGTAACTGCGATGCTCCGTTGGTCACACACTCCCCTGTGCACCCGCCAATATAGGCAAGTCCCTCATGATGTAACCCTTCCTCTGCATGAACCTACAACTCCCAGTAAGTCCTTAACCATCGAGATACTGGGAGTTGCTGTCGTCAGTCATCATCAGACTGCGGACCACAGCATTGATGAGACGCAGGCTAGATAACAAATACACGTTCACATCCAGGTATCTTACCTGTGATATCTTCTCTGATTAGAGTCTCTTTCTTTTCATCTCCAGCTTGTCCAGACTCCATGATGACTCTTCTCATACACAGCTGTTCTCTGCAGACCTCCATCTTCTCCGATATTCTGCAGCACATCCCCACACGACACCTCTAAAATAGTCTATTTATATAATTGTCTAAGGGGTACTTCCGTCTTTCTGTCTGCAACTTCCGTCACGGAAATCCTGCATCGCTGATTGGTCTTGGCAGCTGCCTGTCATGGCTGCCGCGACCAATCAGCGACGGGCACAGTCCGATTAGTCCCTCCCCTACTCCTCCCGCAGTCAGTGTCCGGCGCCCGCTCCATACTCCCCACAGTCAGTGCCCGGCGCCCGCATACTCCCCTCCACTCACCGCTCACACAGGGTTAATGCCAGCGGTAACGTACCGCACTATGCCGCGGGTAATGTTACCGCTGCTATTAACCCTGTGTGTCCCCAACCTTTTACTATTGATGCTGCCTATGCAGCGTCAATAGTAAAAAGACCTAATGTTAAAAATAATTTTAAAAAATAACCTGCTATACTCACCCTCCGTAATCCGACGATGCGCTTGCGCCGGCCACCATCTACCGTTACCAGAGATGCTTTGCGAAATTACCCAGAAGACTTAGCGGTCTCGCGAGACCGCTAAGTCATCTGGGTAATTTCGCAATGCATCCTGGGAATGGAAGATGGCGGCAGCCACGCACATAGGGACAGCTTCGCTGGATCCCAGGGGGTGAGTATAAAACAATTTTTTGTTTTAATTATCTTTTTTTTTAACATGGATATGTGCCCACACTGCTATATACTACGTGGGCAGTGTTATATAGCGCGTGGGCTGCGTTATATACAGCGTGGCTGCTATATACTACTTGGCCAGTGTTATATACCACGTGGGCAGTGTTATATACCGCATGGGCTGCGTTATATACCGCGTGGGCTGCGTTATATACCGCGTGGCTTGTGTTATATACCGCGTGGCTTGTGTTATATACCACGTGGCCTGTGTTATATACCGCGTGGGATGCGTTATATACCGCGTGGGCTGCATTATATACCGCGTGGGCTGCATTATATACCGCGTGGGCTGCATTATATATCGCTTGGGATGCAATATACTACGTGGGCAGTGTCATATACCGCGTGAAAACGCAGAAATGGGGACTCACACATATACACGCAGGCCAGCACACTTACACACGCAAAAGTGCACACGTAAACATGCATGCAGTCATGCTCATACACACACAGAAATTAACACTCAGACAAGCGCACAGACAGAAATGGGGACACGCACACACACGTAGGGAAGCATGCACACACATGTGAAGACACATACATACAGAAATGCACATATAGACACATACAAGCACACTCAGGGAGACATGCACACACACAATCACATGCAGACACTCAAAACATGCACACACAGAAATGCATACGCAGACACGCACACATAGACATACTCGTGGATCGCCCCCACGCAAGGGCAATGGGGTACTCGGTACCGGGTCCCTCGGTTCGGTGGATGTCACGGTGGCCCGACCCGGCCCGTGGCCCTTTGAGGGGCGTCCAGTAATGACAGGACAAGAGTTTATAGAATGAATGTTCGTGATGCCACCTGTGGTATTCGGTCAGGGTGACCGATGCTGCTTAGGGGTCCGCTGGGGTGATGTTATGGCAGCTTGATGGTATACCTTCCCACAGGTGAAGTGTATCCCCAGAGTGTAGATGGTGGATGGTGCGAGGCGCAGTAAATAATGAAGACACAAGGTTGCAGTCTCTTTACCTTTTACTGAAGGCTTCAGTATCCATAGTCCTGGGCACCGGATCACAGGGTAGGCAGAGTCCGGCTGGTCTGAAGGCAAATCCAGAGTCTCCTTATCCAGGTGGAATGCAATAGCCTTCCTATGCGCACAGCAACACAGTAGGTCCTCACTTGCTTAAGCTCTAATGAGGTCCTCACTGTTATTACTCTTCTCTCTCTGTTCCCCGTGGTAGGATAGAACAAAACCCGTATGACTGATGGCCTGAGGCTTGTTTATAGGGACCCTAGAGACTCCCCGACCCCCACAATTTGCCACCATGTTTTCTTAGGTATTAAGGTCGGGCAGCCAACTTGGAATTGACTGTCCTGCCAGTCTCTGAAGCAATGGCATAGAGCACTTTACTCCCTCGGTATTCTGGCTACCGGAACGCGCACCAGAAGGATGCCGCTTCTCTCAGCCACTATCCTCTTTGGTATCCGCTTGTTGCTATGCCTTCGTTTCTCACTCACTACAACACGCTTCCTTTCAATGTCTCTCTCTTTGGATGCTGCCGCACGTGGGGCAGGCGCAGCTACGTGGACCCTCGTCTTCCACAGACCGCAGTCTGGATCTGGCTGGAACCCACTCCAGCCAGCTTCTGCCAAACTCCATCGGGATCTGACTGTCTGTGCAAAGCCCAGTCAGCTTCTGTCTCACTTCCTAACCAACCCACCAGTTTTACCTAACTGTGAGGAGTGGCCTAGTGGATAGAACCTTTGCTCCTCCTGGTGGACTGGAGTGTGAAGTGTGTGGTGTGTCTGTGATACCTGGACAGAAGATCTCCTTTATTGCCTTCAGACGTAATATCGCTCCCCCTGGTGGAAGAACAACATTACTGCAATGACCAGGACTCTGGGGCGCTGCACTTGCGCACACACATATACAGGCACAGGCATATGCATACAGGTATATACATACAGACATATACATATACCATGCATACTGTGGGAATATAGCTCAGCAGGGATCTTTGCTTTGGCCCAAGAAGGTGGCTATGGAGTCACAATGGACAATAGCAGGCTGGTGAGTTCCACACAGATATGTGCCAGGCGTATTTATTGTGCACACTTGTCATACAAAACATGAAATAAAATGTCTAAGGCCGTCTGGCCGCTAACTAACAATAAGGTTCAAACTACAAAATAAACCTACACAACAACAAAGAAGTTCATGCACTCTTACTGTGTCAGCTTCCCAGACCAGCAGATGAGAGAGCGAGATCCGAGCAGCTCCTGATTATATCAGCTGAAGCAATCAGGAGACAAAAACGTGGACTGCATGTGTGGAGGGGAAGCACCAGTCCTTTCCACGCTGATCACTAAAGAAACCAGGACCGGATTACAGTGAAATAAACAGCTTCACAATCAATACTGGGAGACATGAAATGAAACGGGGAGAAACATATCTGTTTTCTAGTACTTCTCCCCTTGGCACCTCACAATACATACACATACAGGCATATACATAAACATACAGGCATATACATTGTCATCCTCAGGAGTCAGTTGGTACTTCTTTATCAGGGCCTGCTTGATGGCCTCATGGTTTCCATCTTGGTCTGGCGGGAGAGAAGTAAACACCTCCAGAGCTTTGCCTTTGAGCCCTGGAGTTAGGTATTGGGTCCATTCTTCCACAGGCACCCAGTACTGTCTGCAGACTTTCTCTAAGGCCCTCAGAAAAGTGTCCAAGTCCCCGTCCTTTTCCATCACAGGAAAGTGCTCTGGCCGGGGTTTAGGGGGCAGAGCGTTGCTGGACTCACTGCTCTGTGTGATGGTAATACCCCTAGCTGGGCCATCTGCAGTTCATAGGCCTTCCGAGCTTGGGCCTCCCTCTCGGCTCTCTCCGCCTCCCGCTCTGCTCTCTCTGCCTCCTGCTCGGCCCTTTCAGCCTCTTGGAATTGCAGGACCAGCTGCAGACGTCTCTCTGGGTCATCTGCGGAGCGTTGTTGCAGAGCCAGCTGCAGGCGGGGATCCACGCTACCCTGGTTGCAAGTAGGTCTGGCATTCAGTGGTTGGACCTGCGGCTGGTGCTGGCTTCTGCATCCACTGGGCTCTGAGGACGAGCTTGGTCCACTTCAAATCGCACCAGTTCCTTGACCATTTGGACCTTGGTTTTGCCATGGGGGTCCAGGCCGTGGTACATGCATATTCCAACAAGAGTGTTCTTATTCCGCTGGGTGTACCAGTGCTCTCCTTTTGCAGCTATCATTGTCAAATAAAAGTTAGGATAGAAAAACAAAGAGAAAGGGAGGGGTAACCGCCTATACACACTAATTGTCACAGGACTTTTTTCCGGGGTCTAGCTGCTGGTCAGATGTATGATGCATCTGGATGTATGGTCGTCCTTCTCCACAGCACATGGCCAGCCATGAGATAACATGACATAAAGACATGTAAGTGTTCTTTTCAATTTCAATCCCATTATATTTATAATTGTATTGTACACATAATTTGTCTTCTTTATAATATCTTTTTATATTTTGTAAACACGGCCTATCTTTTTTGGAGTAAAATATAAAATTACTAGCTTGTCTCTCCATGCTCTATAACGAACTGTCGCGTCCTCTGAGGTGAATTACGCTACTGATTTGGGTTGGCTTCGGACCTGTTAACAATTAAGAGAATCGGACTTGGTGGCAGCATACTTTGTCCTGTGCAATTGGGCGTCTTTGCAGTGACTGGCGGCGTTGATATTGATTGTTCCCTGTGTGGGAGTAGTTATATCGCCCTCCCTGCAGCATGCCTAATAGCCAGTACAGTAGCAGGCAGCCTTTCTGGCGACTAGATACCCTAGGTGCAGTACCATGACTGACCTGAGGGTAAGGGGGGCGCCAGAGAACTGCAAGTTCCAAACCGGAACTGGGAAGTGGGATATAGATAAATCCCCTTCAGCAGGAACCAGGGGCAACCAAACCCCAGTTCATGACAAATTGGTGTGACTTGTGGAGATCATAAAGGTATTTTCCCCATGAACCGTGACAGATTGGTTCTTCGTTCTCCAAAACTTTTTGCTCAGGGTCCTCGCAAGAACCGTGCAAGTTTTCAGTGAAAGGAATGATTGCTCAAACCAGATCACTAATGCTCTATTATCACACCACTCTGCCGCCAATATGTCATGAACCGGTGGTGTTTGGTTGCCCCAGTTCTTTCTTCAGGGATTTATGTATATATCACACTTCTCAATTCTGATTTGGAACTTGCAGCTCTCTGGCGCCCACCTTATCCTCAGGTCAGTCCGGGAACTGCACCTAGGATAGTCGCCAGAAAGGCTGCCTTACTACGCTGCTCAAAAAAATAAAGGGAACACTTAAACAACAGAATATAACTCGAAAAAAAATTACAGAGAAAAAAGCAGAGATGATTACCTGCTGAAGCCTCCAACAAATGCACTAGCAGGGCGCATCGGACCCGATTAATGATGGCAAAAACACAGGTGCCAAAGATACTGATGAAACAACCACTTTCAATCCAGTGTTGGCTGTTTGGCATTAGTGCACAAAAAGATTAGAGATAATAGTCTGTATGTGGCATTGTTCACACAGGCAATGCAGAGCATCTGGTTTACAGCCTATTACTAACGCACATACAGGCGGGCTGCCCAGTGCTACAAAATGCATGCTGTGTGAATAGAGGCCTACAGTTTACAGAGCCATCTTGGTCCGACTGCACCCTGCAAGATAAAGTGCAAAAAAAAACACATATCAATGTATGTAAGGTATTAGTTTATATTGGGTCCTCAGTACGTAAGCTGGCAACCCACGTCAAGGGTCCTTACATTTTGCCAGTCCTAACGCTAAACATAGAGTAAAAGCTCACAGACACAAAAAGAGGACTTAAAAATCCTCCAGAAAATAAAAAAAAATTACAGTGATATCTAGGATGTGAAATTTTAGTGCTCCCTTTCTTTTTTTGAGCAGTCTATGTACTGGCTATTGGGCACACTGCAGCGAGGGCGATATAACTTCTCCCACTGAGGCAGGAATTATAATTATCAAACGCCGTCCATATAAGTTTTGCCCAACCACCTCAGAACACTTCGCTGCCACCAGCTCCGATTACTATGATTAATAGCGGGTCAGGAGCCAACCCAATCAGTAGCACTGGCTTAGGTTGGGGGAGTTAGAGTACTTTTAGAGCAAGGAAATCAAAGCTAGTAAATATTATAGCTTTTACTCCAAAAAGATTAGGCAGTGTTTACAAAAGGTATAAAAACGATATTACAAGATGAGACAATTATACTATGTACAGAATGATTACAAAACAAAAGGGATTAAAGATAAAAATAAGCTTACATTTGTCTTATGTAATTTCATGGTAAGCCATGTGGAAGGGAGGAGGAGGAGCATATGTCCCAATGCATCCGGTACAGTGTCTGCTAGGTGACTTCCTGGGCAAAAGCTACTCCTAAAATGAGGTCTCATATTTTATACCTTCTGCTAGTGACATCCCTGAGGGGATGGATACACCCCCCTTGGAAAGGTATGGAAAACTTTCTAAGAGCTCATAGCCATCCTAACTCGGTCTGTGAGGCTCGTAGACGGATGACAAAATTATCATTTTTCTCATCACAACATTGGCGTTCATTTAAGTCCAAACATGACTTGGCTATGTGACTCAGATAAGCAGTAATGGGTTTCTCAGTTTCTGCCAGGCGCTGAGCTTAGAAAAAGCACTGGTGTGTAGCGCTATCGTCGCACATCCCAAACATGTAAGTTTTATATATCACCAAATGGGATCAAGTTATGTCCTACTATTAAGTTTTAACATGAACAAAGAGCACATGTTTCAACAACTGCCTTCACACAGCTTGGGGCCATAAACTACTCAGTGGTGGAGCTGCTAGAACACTGGTATCACGTTGCCCAGAGTTTGTAGTGAGAAGGAGCTGGGAGGGGGGTCAAAAAGCCCACAGCATGTGTCTGTGAAGCCATGGAACCTTCTAGAAGTATACTCAGAATATGGCATATTTATATTATCGTGACATATATATGCGGCACCCCAGGATCCTGGTCGTCGCAGTGGTATTGCTTTCCTCCTGGGGAGAGTGATGCTGCATTTGGAGGCAAGAAAGGATAACTGCATCCAGGTATCACAAACATGCAACACATTCACACTCCAGGCCACCAGGGGGATCTTTTGCTCCTATTTATTAGGTCACTCCCAATATAGATAATATACTGGTTGTCTGTAGGGAGAGTTAGTTGCTGGCTGAGCTCAGTCAGTTCCAGACAGTAGTCTTTTTTTTCCATCTTTTTACTAGCACTTGCTTATTACTGTGGGGGTTTTTTTACAACAGAGTGTTTTTGGTCTTACTGTGCTCTTTTGTGTCTTCAAGTTTCTTGGTGGTGTGTGAACATATTCCTACAGACTTGTTCACTGTGCAAGTAGCCCATGTGTTTCTGTTTCCATAATTGTTCTCTTGTGTCTACAAGACTTGGGAGTTATCCACCACTCCTTGTGGCTCATTTGCACAAAAGCTGTTCCATTTAGCGTGTCCACATGGACATTCCCTCTCTGAACCCTGCTTATACAGGTAATATACAGGTGATCATGTTTTAAATACATCAGATAGGGATTACATACATCAGTTAGGACTGCTCTATATGGGTATACCTTGACGTTTGGTGGAGCAGCTTGGTATACATTTTTTGCAAAAAACGTATCAACTAAATACCCTGTTTTTTTTTAATCTTTTTACTAGCACTTGCTTATTACTGTGATTTTTTTTTTACAACAGAGTGTTTTTGGTCTTACTGTGCTCTTTTGTGTCTTCAAGTAGTCTGATGAGGACAGAGGGTCCACGGAGCTGTGCATGCCCTCAGAGCTGCAGCTCCCAGAAAGAGACATTGAAAGACAGAATTGTATTGCAGTGTTCGTGAAGGAAGTCGAAGCAAAGGAAAGGATACCAGAAGGGGACCAGCCCCGAACAGGTGCAGAATCCCAGTAGCTGGAACACCGATGGAGTAAGGACCTCTACGCCTTATTTCAGAGACCGGCAGGACAGCTAATTTCAGGTTACCTGTCCGCACCTACACCCAGGAGGCACGGTGACACCCACAGAGCTGGGTTATCTAAGAGACCCTATAAACAGGCTCAAGTCACCAGTCATACAGGTTTTGTCCTATCCTATACGGGGGGCAGAGAAAGTGAAACATCGCATCTGTGAGACCCTTATGTGAAGCCATAGGCAGTAATGGACTACACCACTGCAGTGCAAGGGAAGGCTATTGATTTCCACGTGGACAAGGGGACTCTGGACTTGCCTCCAAACCGACCGGACTCTGCCTACCCTGTGATCTGGTGCTCTGGACTGTGGATACTGAAGTCTTCAGTAAAGATAAAGAGACTGCAACCTTGTGTCCTCGTTCTTCTCTGCGCCTCTCACCATCCGCCATCTACATACTGGGAAGCCCTGGGGACACACTTCACCTGTGGGAAGGTATACCATCTAGCTGCCCTAACATCACCCCAGCAGACCCCTTAAAGCAGTGTCGGTCACCCTGACCGAATACCACAGGTGGCATCAGGAACATAAACTTTATCCCTTCAAAGATCTTTCCCCTTTTTATACGGACGTCCCAGGGCCACTGATCGGGTCAGCCACCGTGACATCCCCCTGTGAACCGCAGGACCCGGTACCGAGTACCCCACAGCCCTGACGGGGCGCTCCACATACACCCATAGGCATAAAAAAAACTACAAAAGATAAGGAAGCATATGACAAGTAAAATAAATATATTTTTTATTGAATCAAAAAAAGTGATAAAAAACCTTACATAAAAACACTTTTTAAAGGAGAAACAGATGCAAGAATAAACTGACTACACAGACAACATACCAACACCTGGATGATCAGTGCAATAATAGGTATTCATTCAAGGCCCAATAATTGATCCAGGGAACCCAATTAAGGTAAATCTCTCAAACATGAATAAACAAGAGATCCACACATGCCAGTGTATATTCAATAAATAATCAATCAGCCCCATAGGCTCATGTATATATCAGCACTGGCAAGTGGGGGTTCCACATTGAGCAAAAATAATAATTTTTGAGTGCACCACATAGACAGTCTAGCAGCAAACTGCATACATTCAAGTATATATATAATCATCAAAAAAGTATACGGAGTTGCCTAATTGGCGCTTCCAAGAAATTCCATCCATCAAACAAAACAACAAGGAAGCTACGTGCCATTAAAATGTACTCCAATTTTATTAATAATATAAATAAAACAATGAAAGACTATATTAAAATCAAGATGAGGGGGCAACAGTGCAATGAGAGCAACCATCCAAGAATCTATAATACCACAACAAAGTGACATAAATAGAGTATGAAAAATAGGAAAAATGTTGCTGTTATAGCAAGGAGGACATTAGTATCAAAATCATTAGTGAGCAAAATTGCTTCAACAAGAATTATAACATGCCTCAGATTCAGAGTAAATGGGTTATCAATTCATATCCAGGTTATGAAAAAGTCCAAATGTGCATATGCCCAAGTGGGAAATAACAGCAAATAAGGTCCCTGATGTGCATGCCCTTAAAAGTAAGGAGACTGGTTTTGGAAAAGTTCTAAACAATGTAAATTGTGCAGGCAAAAAATCAGTAGTCAGCGTGTACTATGCCTTGAGATGGTGCTATCACCCTGACGCGCGTTTCGCGTTTAGCTTTTTCGAGGGGAGGTGTGTATAAATGTGTGCATCAACAATGCTTATATAGACCAATAACATTGATGGTAGTGGCTTGTACGCGGTGCTTCAAACAGCGCTCCCGCCTGACGTCACCGTGGACCGGCGTCACATGACGCCTGGCCTCCTGTGGTAAGAAAAGGGAGTTACGAGCATTCTTATTTAAGGATGGCTCTTTTAAAGTATGAGTGGGAAAGTGATAAAGGGACTGATAATCATTAAGTGATAATAAATATGTTTAACCCTAAATGGAGAGAGGATGCAAGGACAAAGTGAAGGGACAAAAAGGCCCTTATAAGGAAGCTCCATATATATATATATATATATATATATATATATATATATATATATATATATATATATATATATATATATATATATATATATATAGAATTGTAAAGTGCCTTTATGGTGATAGGGCTGCAGCAGTGAGTTTTTTAAAAAAGAGGGGAAGGTGTGAGGTAAAAGAATAGAAATAATAGAAGTACGGTAATAGGTGAATATGCTGTATAAAGTACACAAGATTATAATAAACAGTCATGTCATAGATGACATGATAAATGTAGTTTAAAAAGAACAGTAATAATAAGTGACTTATACCATAAATGAATTAAATATTAAGAAAAACCCTATATAAAGAGTCAACACATAAATCCCATTTGGATGTCTGTCAGATAAGTGCAGTATATTGGTAACAAGATATAGCAGCAACTAAGTAAAGCGTCTATAGTGCATATTAGGCTGAATGAGGCATATTATCTGGTAGTACAGTACTTAGAGGACCAATATACTGGACTTATCTGTTGCACTTTATAGAAGTCTGTTTTATCTATCTGACAGCTTTATGATGCATAGCCACTGTGCCTTACAATGTGCATGAATATATTTCATCTATACTGTCTGGTGTTTTTTCTAAACATTAATCTAGTCTACAACTATTTGTCCATGCTTTTTGAATACAGTATTCTACTGATTATGCTTAACTAGATATATACTTGAATATACTGTATGTAGTTTGCTGCTAGACTGTCTATGGTGCACTCAAAAATTATTATTATTTTTGTTCATTGTGGAACCCCCACATGCCAGTGGTGATATATACATGAACCTATGGGGCTGATTGATTGTTTATTGAACATTCACTGGCATGTGTGGATCTCTATTGATACAAATTGTTTATTCATGTTTGAGAGATTACCTTGATTGGGCTTCCTGTATCAATTATTGGGCCTTGAATGAATACCTATTATGACACTCATCATCTAGTCGTTGGTATGTTGGTATGTTGTCTGTGTAGTCTGTTTTTTCTTGCATCCCTTAAAAAGTGATATGCTTCCTTATCTTTTGTAGGATTTTGTATTGATGGAAGTGCCTTAATTCGAGGTCTGTAAGTAGGTGAACATACAGGCATATATACAGTTAGGTCCATATGTATTTGGACAGAGACAACATTTTTCTAATTTTGGTTACAGACATTACCACAATGAATTTTAAACAAAACAATTCAGATGCAGTTGAAGTTCAGACTTTCAGCTTTCATTTGAGGGTATCCACATTAAAATTGGATGAAGGGTTTAGGAGTTTCAGCTCCTTAACATGTGCCACCCTGTTTTTAAAGGGACCAAAAGTAATTGGACAGATTCAATAATTTTAAATAAAATGTTAATTTCTAGTACTTGGTTGAAAACCCTTTGTTGGCAATGACTTCCTGAAGTCTTGAACTCATGGACATCACCAGACGCTGTGCTTCATCCTTTTTGATGCTCTGCCAGGCCTTCACTGCGGTGGTTTTCAGTTGCTGTTTGTTTGTGGGCCATTCTGTCTGAAGTTTAGCCTTTAACAAGTGAAATGCATGCTCAATTGGGCTGAGATCAGGTGACTGACTTGGCCATTCAAGAATATTCCACTTCTTTGCTTTAATAAACTCCTGGGTTGCTTTGGCTTTATGTTTTGGGTCATTGTTCATCTGTAGTATGAAACGACGACCAATCAGTTTGGCGGCATTTGGCTGGATCTGAGCACACAGTATGGCTCTGAATACCTCAGAATTCATTTGGCTGCTTCTGTCCTGTGTCATATCATCAATAAACACTAGTGACCCAGTGCCACTGGCAGCCATGCATGCCCAAGCCATCACACTGCCTCCACCGTGTTTTACAGATGATGTGGTATGCTTTGGTTCATGAGCTGTACCACGCCTTCGCCATACTTTTCTCTTTCCATCATTCTGGTAGAGGTTGATCTTGGTTTCATCTGTCCAAAGAATGTTCTTCCAGAACTGTGCTGGGTTTTTTAGATGTTTTTTAGCAAAGTCCAGTCTAGCCTTTTTATTCTTGATGCTTATGATTGGATTGGCTTGCACCGTGCAGTGAACCCTCTGTATTTACTTTCATGCAGTCTTCTCTTTCTGGTAGATTTGGATATTGATATGCCGACCTCCTGGAGAGTGCTGTTCACTTGGTTGGCTGTTATGAAGGAGTTTCTCTTCACCATGGAGATTATTCTGCGATCATCCACCACTGTTGTCTTCTGCGGGCGCCCAGGTCTTTTTGCATTGATGAGTTCACCAGTGCTTTCTTTCTTTCTCAGGATGTACCAAACGGTAGATTTTGCCACTCCTAATATTGTAGCAATTTCTCGGCTTGTTTTTTTCTGTTTTCGCAGCTTAAGGATGGCTTGTTTCACCTACATGGAGAGCTCCTTTGACTGCATGTTTACTTCACAGCAAAACCTTCCAAATGCAAGCACCACACCTCAAATCAACTCCAGGCCTTTTATCTGCTTAATTGAGAATGACATAACGAAGGGATTGCCCACACCTATCCATGAAATAGCCTTGGAGTCAATTGTCCAATTACTTTTGGTCCCTTTAAAAACAGGGTGGCACATGTTAAGGAGCTGAAACTCCTAAACCCTTCATCCAATTTTAATGTGGATACCCTCAAATGAAAGCTGAAAGTCTAAACTTCAACTGCATCTGAGTTGTTTTGTTTAAAATTCATTGTGGTAATGTCTATAACTAAAATTAGAAAAATGTTGTCTCTGTCCAAATATATATGGACCTAACTGTATATACATACAAGCATATACATACACATACAAGCATATACATTCATGTATACCAAGCATACATACACATACAGGCATATACACATACAGGCATATACATACACACATACCATGCATACAGTACATACGCATACAGGCATATACATACACATACAGGCATATACATACACATACAAGCATATACATACACATACAAGCATATACATACACATATACCAAGCATATACATGCATACAGGCATATACATGCAGACATATACAGATACAAGCATATACAAAAGCATGTACATACACATATACCATGCATACACACACATACAGGCATATGCATACACATACAGGCATATACACATACAAGCATATACATACACAAGCATATACATACACATATACCATGCATACATACACATACAGGCATATACATACACACACAAGCATATACAGTACAGACCAAAAGTTTGGACACACCTTCTCATTTACAGATTTTTCTGTATTTTCATGACTATGAAAATTGTACATTCACACTGAAGGCATCAAAACTATGAATTAACACATGTGGAATTATATACTTAACAAAAAAGTGTGAAACAACTGAAATTATGTCTTATAGTCTAGGTTCTTCAAAATAGCCACCTTTTGCTTTGATGACAGCTTTGCACACTCTTGGCATTCTCTTGATGAGCTTCAAGAGGTAGTCACCGGGAATGGTCTTCCAACAATCTTGAAGGAGTTCCCAGAGATGCTTACCACTTGTTGGCCTGTTTGCCTTCACTCTGCGGTCCAGCTCACCCCAAACCATCTCGAATGGGTTCAGGTTTGGTGACTGTGGAGGCAAGGTCATCTGGCGTAGCACCCCATCACTCTCCTTCTTGGTCAAATAGCCCTTACACAGCCTAGAGGTGTGTTTGGGGTCATTGTCCTGTTGAAAAATAAATGATGGTCCAGCCAAACGCAAACCGGATGGAATAGCATGCCGCTGCAAGATGCTGTGGTAGCCATGCTGGTTCAATATGCCTTCAATTTTGAATAAATCCCCAACAGTGTCACCAGCAAAGCACCCCCACACTATTACACCTCCTCCTTCATGCTTCACGGTGGGAACCAGGCATGTAGAGTCCATCCGTTCACTTTTTCTGCGTCGCAGAAAGACACGGTGGTTGGAACCAAAGATCTCAAATTTGAACTCATCAGACCAAAGCACAGATTTCCACTGGTCTAATGTCCATTCCTTGTGTTCTTTAGCCCAAACAAGTCTCTTCTGCTTGTTGCCTGTCCTTAGCAGTGGTTTCCTAGCAGCTATTTTACCATGAAGGCCTGCTGCACAAAGTCTCCTTTTAACAGTTGTTGTAGAGATGTGTCTGCTGCTAGAACTTTGTGTGGCATTGACCTGGTCTCTAATCTGAGCTGCTGTTAACCAGCGATTTCTGAGGCTGGTGACTCGGATAAACTTATCCTCAGAAGCAGAGGTGACTCTTGGTCTTCCTTTCCTGGGGCTGTCCTCATGTGAGCCAGTTTTTTTGTAGCGCTTGATGGTTTTTGCCACTGCACTTGGGGACACTTTCAAAGTTTTCCCAATTTTTCAGACTGACCTTCATTTCTTAAAGTAATGATGGCCATTCGTTTTTCTTTACTTAGCTGCTTTTTTCTTGCCATAATACAAATTCTAACAGTCTATTCAGTAGGACTATCAGCTGTGTATCCACCAGACTACTGCACAACACAACTGATGGTCCCAACCCCATTTATAAGGCAAGAAATCCCACTTATTAAACCTGACAGGGCACACCTGTGAATTGAAAACCATTCCCGGTGACTATCTCTTGAAGCTCATCAAAAGAATGCCAAGAGTGTTCCTCTAGGCTGTGTAAGGGCTATTTGACCAAGAAGGAGAGTGATGTGGTGCTACGCCAGATGACCTTGCCTCCACAGTCACCAGACCTGAACCCATTTAAGATGGTTTGGGTGGAGCTGGACCACAGATTGAAGGCAAAAGGGCCAACAAATGCTAAGCATCTCTGGGAACTCCTTCAAGATTGTTGGAAGACCATTCCCGGTGACTACCTCTTGAAGTTCATCAAGAGAAAGCCAAGAGTGTGCAAAGCAGTCATCAAGCAAAAGGTGGCTACTTTGAAGAACCTAGAATATAAGACATAATTTCAGTTGTTTCACACTTTTTTGTTAAGTATATAATTCCACATGTGTTAATTCATAGTTCTGATGCCTTCAGTGTGAATGAACAATTTTTATAGTCACGAAAGTACAGAAAAATCTTTAAATGAGAAGGTGTGTCCAAACTTTTGGTCTGTACAGTACATACACATACTGTATACCATGCATAGTTAAAATGTATATTTTCAGCGGCGCTAGTATATAAGGTGTCCTATTGCTGCAAATCTAGACAATAACCACCATGTTGTCAGAAAAATAAGAAATTCTAAAATTATTAGATTTGCTCACAGGAAACCAGATGAAAACAGTGTTGAATCCCTAAATAACGAAAAAACACACTAAATGAAATTTAACCCCTTAGTGACAGAGCCAATTTGGTACTTAATGACCGAGCCAATTTTTACAATTCTGACCAGTGTCACTTTAAGAGGTTATAACTCTGGAACGCTTTATCGGATCCCGCTGATTCTGAGACTGTTTTTTCGTGACATATTGTACTTCAAGTTACTGGTAACATTCCTTCGATATTAATTGCGATTATTTATGAAAAAAATGGAAATATGGCGAAAATTTTTAAAATTTTGCAATTTTCAAACTTTGTATTTTTATGCCCTTAAATCAGAGAGATATGTCACAAAAAATAGTTCATAAATAACATTTCCCACATGTCTACTTTACATCAGCACAATTTTGGAAACAATTTTTTTTTTTGTTTGGGAGTTATAAGGGTTAAAAGTTGACCAGCAATTTCTCATTTTTACAACACCATGTTTTTTTTAGGGACCACATCACCTTTGAAGTCATTTTGAGGGGTCTATATGATAGAAAATAACCAAGTGTGACACCATTCTAAAAACTGCACCCCTCAAGCTGCTTAAAACCACATTCAAGAAGTTTATTAACCCTTTACGCACTTCACAGGAACTGAAACAATGTGGAAGAAAAAAATGAACATTTAACTTTTTTTTGCAAACATTTTACTTCAGAACCATTTTTTTTAATTTTCACAAGTGTAAAAACAGAAATTTAACCACAAATTTTGTTGTGCAATTTTTCCTGAGTACGCCGATACCCCATATGTGGAGGTAAACCACTGTTTGGGTGCACCGCAGAGCTTGGAAGTGAAGGAGCACCGTTTGACTGTTTCATTGCAGAATTGGCTGGAATTGAGATCGGACGCCATGTCACATTTGGAGAGCCGCTGATGTGCCTAAACAGTGGAGACCCCCCACAAATGACACCATTTTGGAAACTAGACCCCTTAAGGAACTTATCTAGATGTGTGGTGAGCACTTTAAACCCCCAGGTGCTTCACAGAAGTTTATAACGTAGAGCCGTGAAAATAAAAAAATCAAATTTTTTCTACAAATATGATCTTTTTGCCTCCAAATTTTTATTTTACCAAGGGTAACAGGAGAAAATGGACCACAGAAGTTGTTGTACAATTTGTCTTGAGTACGCCGACACCCCATATATGGGGGTAAACCACTGTTTGGGCGCATGGCTGAGCTCGGAAGCAAAGGAGCGCCATTTGACTTTTCAATGCAAAATTGACTGGAATTGAGATCGGACGCCATGTCACGTTTGGAGAGCCCCTGATGTGCCTAAACAGTAGAAACCCCCCAAAAGTGACCCCATTTTGGAAACTAGATGCCCCATGGAATTTATCTAGATGTGTAGTGAGAACTTTGAATGCCCAAGTGCATCACAGAAGTTTATAATGCAGAGTCGTGAAAATAAAAAATATATTTTTTTTTAACAATAAAGATTTTTTAGCCCCCAAGTTTTTATTTTCACAAGGGTAACAAGAGAAATTGGACCCCAAAAGTTGTTGTCCAATTTCTCCTGAGTATGCTGGTACCCAACATGTGGGGGTAAACCACTGTTTGGGCGCACGGCAGAGCTCGGAAGGGAAGGAGCGCCATTTTGAAATGCAGGCTATGATAGAATGGTCTGCGGGCGTTAATCTGCGTTTGCAGAGCCACTGATGTACCTAAACAGTAGAAACCCCCCACAAGTGACCCCATTTTGAAAACTAGACCCCCCAAGGAACTTATCTAGATATGTGGTGAGAACTTTGAATGCCCAAGTGCTTCACAGAAGTTTATAATGCAGAGTAGTGAAAATAAAAAATATTTTTTTTTCCCACAAAAAAGATTTTTTAGCCCCCAAATTTTTATTTTCACAAGGGTAACAAGAGAAATTGGACCCCAAAAGTTGTTGTCCAATTTGTCCTGAGTATGCTGGTACCCCATATGTGGGGGTAAACCACTGTTTTGGCACACGGCAGAGCTCGGAAGAGAAGGAGCGCCATTCTGGAATTCAGACTTTGATAGAATTGTCTGTGGGTGTTATGTTGTGTTTGCAGAGCCCCTGATGTACCTAAACAGTAGAAACCCCCCAAAAGTGACCACATTTTGGAAACTAGACCCCCTAAGGAACTTATCTAGATATGTGGTGAGTAGTGTGTTGAGCATTCCGATACCGCAAGTATCGGGTATCGGCCGATACTTGCGGGTATCGGAATTCCGATACCGAGATCCGATACTTTTGTGGTATCGGGTATCGGTATCGAAACAACATTAATGTAATATAATGTGTAAAAGAGAGAATTAAAATAAAAAATATTGCTATACTCACCTCTCTGACGCAGCCTGGACCTCACCGAGGGAACCGGCAGCGTTCTTTGCTTAAAATTCGCGCGTTTACTTCCTTACGTGAAGTCCCGGCTTGTGATTGGTCGCGTCGCCCATGTGACCGCGACGCGACCAATCACAAGCCAGAACGTAATTTTAAAATCCTGAAGGACCTGAAATTACGTCACGGCTTGCTGTGATTGGTCGCGTCGCGGCCACATGGGCGGCACGCGACCAATCACAAGCCGGGACTTCACGTAAGGAAGTAAACGCGCGAATTTTAAGCAAAGAACGCTCCCGGTTCCCTAGGTGAGGTGCAGGCTGCGTCGGAGAGGTGAGTATAGCAATATTTTTTATTTTAATTCTTTCTTTTACACATTAATATGGATCCCAGGGCCTGAAGGAGAGTTTCCTCTCCTTCAGACCCTGGGAACCATCAGGGATACCGTCCGATACTTGAGTCCCATTGACTTGTATTGGTATCGGGTATCGGTATCGGATTGGATCCGATACTTTGCCGGTATCGGCCGATACTTTCCGATACCGATACTTTCAAGTATGGGACGGTATCGCTCAACACTAGTGGTGAGAACTTTGAATGCTCAAGTGCTTCACAGAAGTTTATAATGCAGAGTAGCGAAAATAAAAAAATATTTTTTTTTCCCACAAAAAAGATTTTTAGCCCCCAAGTTTTTATTTTCACAAGGGCAACAGGAGAAATTGGACCCCAAAAGTTGTTGTCCAATTTATCCCGAGTACGCTGATGCCCAATATGTGGGGGTAAACCACTGTTTGGGCGCACGGCAGAGTTCAGAAGGGAGGGAGCACCATTTGACTTTTTTAGCGCAAAATTGGCTGTCGTGTTTGGAGACCCCCTGATGTACCTAAACAGTGGAAACCCCCAAATTATAACTCCAACCCTAACTCCAACACACCCCTAACCCTAATCTCAACCCGATCCATAATCCTAATCACAACCCTAATGATAATCACAACCCTAACCCCAAAACAGCCCTAATCTCAACCCTAACCATAACCCTAATCAAAACCCTAAATCCAACACACCCCTAACCCTAATCCCAACTCTAACCCTAACTTTAGCCCCAACCCTAACCATAACTTTAGCCCCGTCGTCACAAAAAGAGTTCAATGTAACCTTTTTTTTGTACGTCGCGTCCGCCATTTCCGCGCATGCGTGGCCGTAACTCTGCCCCCTCCTCCCCAGGACATAGACTGGGCAGCGGATGCGTTGAAAAACTGCATCCGCTGCCCACGTTGTGCACAATTTTCACAACGTGCGTCGGTACGTCGGGCCGATGCATTGCGACCGCCCCGTACCGACGCAAGTGTGAAAGAAGCCTAAGGCTACTTTCACACTAGCATCGTACTCGGCCCATCGCAGTGTGTCAGGCCGACATACCGACGCTAGCGTTGTAAGCGCCGCACAACGGGTGCAGCGGATGCTGTTTTTTCAACGCATTTGCTGCCCCATTGTTAGGTGCGGGGAGGCGGGGGTGGAGTTCCGGCCACGCATGCGCGGTCGGAAATGGCGGACACGTCGCACAAAAAAGTTACATGTAGCTTTTTTTGTGCCGACGGTCCGCCAAAGCACGACGCATCCGTCGCACGACGGATGCGACGTGTGGCAATCCGTCGCAATGCGTCGCTAATGCAAGCCAATGGAGAAAAAACGCTTCCTGCAAGCACTTTTGCAGGATGCGTTTTTTCTCCAACGACGCATTGCGACGGAAGCCAAAAAATGCTAGTGTGATAGTAGCCTAACCCTACCCCTAACCCTAGCCCTAACCCTAAATTTAGCCCTAACCCTAACCCTAACGCTAGCCCTAACTCTAGCCCTAACCCTAGCCCTAACCCTAAATTTAGCCCTAACCCTAACCCTAACTCTAACCCTAACCCTAGCCCTAACCCTAACTCTAACCCTAACCCTAACCCTAACCCTAATTTTAGCCCCAACTCGTCTCTCCTGCCGGCCAGCAGATGGCAGCAGATGGCGGGCGCACTGCGCATGCGCCCGCCATAAGGAAAAAGCCGGCCGGCAGGAGGAGACAGAAGAGGACCCAGGGACACCGGGTGAGTATGTTAGGGTCCCTGAATCCCCCTATTTCTCTGTCCTCTGATGTGCGATCACATCAGAGGACAGAGAATTACAGATCGCTTTTTTTTTTTTGCGGTCGCCGGTAAACTGTTAATTACCGGCGATCGCAAAACAGGGGTCGGTGCAAACCGACCCCGATCATGTTCTTTGGGGTCTCGGCTACCCCCGGCAGCCGAGACTCCAAAGAACTTCCGGGTGCCGGGCGCACTGCGCGTGCGCCCGCCATTTTTTCCCGGAAAAAAGATGGCGGCGCCCATCGGGAGCCACGAGGAGCACCGGGGGAGGTAGGTAAGTATCGGGGGGCTATTGGGGGCCATCGGGGACCACATTTCTCTGTCCTCCGATGTGCGATCACATCGGAGGACAGAGAAATTAAACGGCAAATCGCGTTTTTTTTTTTGTTGCGACCGCCGGTAAACGGTTAATTACCGGCGATCGCAACTCGGGGGTCGGTAAAAACTCCCCGAATCATGTTCTCTGGGGTCTCGGCTACCCTCGGCAACCGAGACCCCAGAGAAAATCCGACTCTGGGGGGCGCTATTCACTTTTTCCACAGCGCCGTTAATTAACGGCGCTCTGGTTTAAGTACCCTTAGCGGCCGCCGTTAAAAGGCGTATCGGCGGTCGTTAAGGGGTTAAATAGAAGAAATATATGTTTACTCAGGATATATATTGAAGAGTTGTATAGTATACATAAGGGGAGGGTAGTAAAATATATAAAATATACACTATGGAGACAACAGTATCCTGTATGATTCGATTGCAATATGCCCAAAAAGCCAAGAGAATTTGATTACAGATTAACCGGGTCGCACCGCTAGGAGAGAAGAAGCGGTGTCGCCTAACAACAGAGGTAACAGCGGCGTGTTACAGATTTCCGACCCGGTTAATCTGTACTAACACGTGCCGCATCACCTTAATCTCTAGAAGCTCTGCCACCGGCCAGGGCATCTTCTACCCAAATTCGACTATTGCATGCATGATTTGACTTTCAATAGGACTTTCTACTGTGGATCAAGGACCGGGAAAGTCACCTAACATCAGAGGTTAAACCCTCTCTAATAGATGTAAGGAGTTAAAAGCACAAGAAGAGTCTGGGGGCGGTTACCTTCTCAGCTCTGTGCCCGGAACCATTGAGCTGTGCTGTGGGTTCCCTAGGGAGAGACTGATAGACTGGGACAGAAAGGAAGAAGCCAGAGGGCGGGAAAGGGACGAGCGCAAAAGACAGAGCAGCGTGCAGAGCAGGGTGCAGAGCAGGGTGCAGCTGCGCTCCAGAAGAGAGAGAGAGCTCCCAGTCTGAGGACAAATAGAGAGAGACTGCCCAGAAAGACTGTATCTCGTGAGTACATAAAGCGGACTCTGCTGTGACTGGAGAGGGGCGCTTTTGAGACCCGTTTTAGAGACTACGACACCCTGGTCCCCGCGGTATCAGTACAAAGACTTAACAGTACAGAGCCCCTGACTCCTGGTACAGAGACTTAACAGTGCAGAGCCCCTGTTTTCCTGGTATAGAGACAACAGTGCGGAGCCCCGATTTCCTGGTTGTGCTGTAAAAGTTAAAGACTCAGAGCCTGTGCATACCACATTAACTCCCGAAACCCCAGGCAGCAGGCTCTCAGAGACTACTCTGCCCACGGACAACAGAGGGACGACAAGTGCCGCTGTTTCTCGGCGCCTACGTTGGAGAAGACGACCCTCCAAGCAAGTCATCTTCAGACTGATAAGTGTTCTTTTCTCAAGGAATCCTGCTTAATTCTGTTATATTGTTTAACTCCCGTATTTTTGCATTGTTTTATTGTTAGTTATTTTGCATTGCTTCCTCCCTGCGAGGAGAACCTTATTCCTGTTATTAAACCCCTCAACTGTTGGTCTGTCTGTTCCGTGGTGACATACTCAGTACCTGCCAAGCAAAAAGGCAGCACACTGCAGCGCTAACACATGAAAAAATGAAACACAGAAATTGAACTGCATTACTGCACTAAAAATATGAAAAATGAGAGCGTTTAGCGCATAAAAAAGGCCAATTTTATGTGTACCTGGTAGCCACTTTACGGCATCTCTCTTATACCAGGTCCTGTGCTATCCTTCCTCGCTGAGAATAAACGTCTCCATGTGAATGGGCACCTATGAAAACCTCTCATGAGACTAACATTCTCCTTCTCTGTGGAGGGGTACTGGACCTGCTGCAATTAAGACACTTGTGACTAGGAGGCGGAGTGCTCGGTCAGAAGGCTAGACAATACATTTGAAAAAACTGACCGTCACATCCAAACATAGATCAAGTGTGAACAGGTGCTGAACCTTAGAGTCACCAACTCCTATACAGTCAAGCAAAAAAGGCAGCACACTGCAGCGCTAGCACGTGAAAAAATGAAACAACACAGAAATTGAACTGCATTACTGCACTAAAAATATGAAAAATGAGAGCGTTTAGCGCATAAAAAAAGGCCAATTTTATGTGTACCTGGTAGCCACTTTACGGCATCTCTCTTATACCAGGTCCTGCGCTATCCTTCCTCGCTGAGAATAAACGTCTCCATGTGAATGGGCACCTATGAAAACCTCTCATGAGACTAACATTCTCCTTCTCTGTGGAGGGGTACTGGACCTGCTGCAATTAAGACACTTGTGACTAGGAGGCGGAGTGCTTGGTCAGAAGGCTAGACAATACATTTGAAAAAACTGACCGTCACATCCAAACATAGATCAAGTGTGAACAGGTGCTGAACCTTAGAGTCACATAAAATTGGCCTTTTTTATGCGCTAAACGCTCTCATTTTTCAGCTAGCCTTCTGACCGAGCACTCCGCCTCCTAGTCACAAGTGTCTTAATTACAGCAGGTCCAGTACCCCTCCACAGAGAAGGAGAATGTTAGTCTCATGAGAGGTTTTCATAGGTGCCCATTCACATGGAGACGTTTATTCTCAGCGAGGAAGGATAGCGCAGGACCTGGTATAAGAGAGATGCCGTAAAGTGGCTACCAGGTACACATAAAATTGGCCTTTTTTATGCGCTAAACGCTCTCATTTTTCATATTTTTAGTGCAGTAATGCAGTTCAATTTCTGTGTTTCATTTTTTCATGTGTTAGCGCTGCAGTGTGCTGCCTTTTTTGCTTGACTGTATAGGAGTTGGTGACTCTAAGGTTCAGCACCTGTTCACACTTGATCTATGTTTGGATGTGACGGTCAGTTTTTTCAAATGTATTGTCTAGTCTTCTGACCGAGCACTCCGCCTCCTAGTCACAAGTGTCTTAATTGCAGCAGGTCCAGTACCCCTCCACAGAGAAGGAGAATGTTAGTCTCATGAGAGGTTTTCATAGGTGCCCATTCACATGGAGACGTTTATTCTCAGCGAGGAAGGATAGCGCAGGACCTGGTATAAGAGAGATGCCGTAAAGTGGCTACCAGGTACACATAAAATTGGCCTTTTTTATGCGCTAAACGCTCTCATTTTTCATATTTTTAGTGCAGTAATGCAGTTCAATTTCTGTGTTTCATTTTTTCATTTGTTAGCGCTGCAGTGTGCTGCCATTTTTGCTTGACTGTATAGGAGTTGGTGACTCTAAGGTTCAGCACCTGTTCACACTTGATCTATGTTTGGATGTGACGGTCAGTTTTTTCAAATGTATTGTCTAGCCTTCTGACCAAGCACTCCGCCTCCTAGTCACAAGTGTCTTAATTGCAGCAGGTCCAGTACCCCTCCACAGAGAAGGAGAATGTTAGTCTCATGAGAGGTTTTCATAGGTGCCCATTCACATGGAGACGTTTATTCTCAGCGAGGAAGGATAGCGCAGGACCTGGTATAAGAGAGATGCCGTAAAGTGGCTACCAGGTACACATAAAATTGGCCCTTTTTATGCGCTAAACGCTCTCATTTTTCATATTTTTAGTGCAGTAATGCAGTTCAATTTCTGTGTTTCATTTTTTCATGTGTTAGCGCTGCAGTGTGCTGCCTTTTTTGCTTGACTGTATAGGAGTTGGTGACTCTAAGGTTCAGCACCTGTTCACACTTGATCTATGTTTGGATGTGACGGTCAGTTTTTTCAAATGTATTGTCTAGCCTTCTGACCGAGCACTCCGCCTCCTAGTCACAAGTGTCTTAATTGCAGCAGGTCCAGTACCCCTCCACAGAGAAGGAGAATGTTAGTCTCATGAGAGGTTTTCATAGGTGCCCATTCACATGGAGACGTTTATTCTCAGCGAGGAAGGATAGCGCAGGACCTGGTATAAGAGAGATGCCGTAAAGTGGCTACCAGGTACACATAAAATTGGCCTTTTTTATGCGCTAAACGCTCTCATTTTTCATATTTTTAGTGCAGTAATGCAGTTCAATTTCTGTGTTTCATTTTTTCATGTGTTAGTGCTGCAGTGTACTGCCTTTTTTGCTTGACTGTATAGGAGTTGGTGACTCTATGGTTCAGCACCTGTTCACACTTGATCTATGTTTGGATGTGACGGTCAGTTTTTTCAAATATACTCAGTACCTGCATCCTATTACATTTGGCGTAGTCGGCAGGATGTCACACGGTAGCGCGGACAGGGCAGACCAAGCAGCTGGGGAAGTTCCCAGGTCTAGCATTTCCCTGGGAGCCATGTTGAATAATTTGCCAAGGTTCACTGGGAACAATGTAATGTTGTGGAGTTGGACAGAGCGTATCTGGGGAATGATGCGTATGCACCCCATGACACCAGCCCTGGAGGCAGAAATTGCATTGATGGTCCTGGAGGGGGAGGCGCAGGATTCTGTCATACATAGGTCCCCCCGGGAGAGAGATACCCTGGACAAAGTGCTGCGCATACTTGAGGAAATGCATGGGGACCCCACTGACGTAGGGGAACTTCGCATGCGAGTGTTTCACCGGGTACAACGGGAGGGGGAGACCGTGACCCAATTCATGAACGCCCTACAAGAGCTTCACACTGCTATAAGACGAAAGGACGGTGTAGGAGTAGGGTCAGTTGATGTGGTGCTCAGAGATCAGCTAGTGACAGGACTGCGTGACGCAATGATGAAACAGGCACTGTGAGAGCGCATGCGAGTAAAGCCAGACATGACTTTCTCTGAGGTTGGCAGTGAGGCGCGTGTGCGAGAACAAGAACAGGGAGTGACGGGGCTGGTAGGAAGGGTGCAGGGCGGGGAGGTAACCACCACCGCAGGCAATATTCCCCAGTGGGTGGAGGACCTGAGAATGGAGATTAGACAGGTCCGTGAAGAAATGGCGGCCTCCAGAAGAACTCTGGCAGAGGGGCCCGGCCCTCTGGTGCGAGACAAAGAAGCTGCCCCCCGAAGGGAGGGTGAAACTACCAGGAGGAGAAGCCCTCTTACATGCTACACTTGTGGAGAGTCTGGCCACATTGCTCGATGGTGTCCCCGGCGGAGCCGACCATCCCCACATCCTCCTTTAATCTAGGTGGCTCTGGGCTTGAGGGGCGCCGCTCAGAGCGTGAAGAACAGAGGAGGAGGAGTAAAAGTCCCCACAGCCTTGTTTCCATGTGCCCTCTGGTCTGGGCAGAAATCAATGGAAGAGCCGTGCGATGCTTGATGGACACCGGCTCACAAGTGACCACCATACCTTCACAGAGGCGCTACGGCCCGAATGGGGCCCTGTGATCAAACTTATGGCGGCCAATCACTTGCCCATCCCGGTCGCAGGGGTAGTATAGATGAACATAGAAGTCTGCGGAAAAGACCTCGGGAGGAGAGGAGTGGTACTGGTGGATGGAGAGGTAGCTAAAGACCATACCATGACCCTGGGCATGAATGTGTTAAAAGACCTCGGAAGCCTCGTTTTCAACGAGTCCCCGGAACAGTTCCTACAACAATGGAGCGACCAAACCCCCCAGAGAAGGGTCTTCCAACAACTGATACGGACCGCCCAGGTCCGGGAAGCATACAGCGATGGAAAGGAACTCGGCAAAGTCGTCGCCCCCGCCTCCGTCAATCGAGTGTAGCCCCTGGGCAGACAGTGCTTCCCCAGCCTGTACGAGCTGGCATCCCGCTGGAGGGGGTCGAAGTCCAAATTGAGCCCAGCAGAGCCGACCAGCTGCCGTCAGGAATATTGGTCGCACGGTCCCTGGCTACCGTGCGGGATGGAACTGTCCTTGTGCGCTGTATCAATTTGGGGGAGACAGATACAACTTTGCCCCCTAGAAGCGAAGTCGCTCAAGTCCTGGGCCTTCCAGATGAGTTGGTCCCCACTGAGGCGGTACAGCTGACAGCAAGGCCAGAAGACCCGTGGCTGGTGACCATCAAGGCGGAGGCAGCTCCGGACCCCAGATTAATGCAAGAAGGGCGCCAGATACTGGAACGCATGAGGGCGGAGCTTTCGGAACTTACTCCGCAGCAGGTACCTCAGGTAGAAGCTGTATTGGGGAAATTTCAGGATGCGTTCGCCAAAGATGAAGATGACTTTGGACGTACCACGGCCATCACCCACGAGATACCCACCGGGGATGCGGCACCAATCCGGGAACGGTACCACCAAATACCCCCACAGATGTACCAGGAGGTGAAGGGAATGCTGTCACACATGCTGAAGAAGGGAGTTTTACGTGAGAGTCAGAGCCCGTGGGCTGCCCCTATCTTCTTGGTGAGAAAGAAAGACGGGTCCCTGCGGTTCTGTGTGGACTATCGGTGGCTCAACGCTTGCATAGTGCGGGACTCGTACCCACTGCCTAGGATAGAGGAGTCCCTGACGGCACTAGGGAATGCCAGATATTTCTCCACTTTAGACTTGGCCAGCGGCTACTGGCAGGTGCCCATGTCTGAGCAAGACCGCGCCAAGACGGCTTTCATCCTTCCGATGGGACTGTATGAGTTCGACCGGATGCCCTTCGGCCTAGCAAACGGCCCAGGAACATTTCAGCGACTCATGGAGAGATGTCTGGGAGACCTGAACTTTGAAGCCACTTTGATCTACTTGGATGATATCATCGTCTTTGCCCCCACCTTTGAGGAGCATCTGCAGAGACTAGAGCAAGTTCTGAGTCAGCTACAGAAGTATGGCTTGAAAGTGAAACACCAGAAATGCCACCTCTTCCGTACCGAGATTGAATACTTGGGACATGTTGTCTCCGCTGAGGGGGTGAGGCCTTCCCAGGAGAAGATCGCTGCGGTACAAGAGTGGCCAACTCCAAAAACGGTGAAAGATGTGCGTGCGTTCCTGGGACTCACTTCATACTTCAGATGCTTTGTAAAAGACTTTACCCGCCTTGCTAATCCACTCCAGGAGTTGTTGAGGGGAGTGCCCTCTTGCGCCAAAAACAGGAACATACAGTGGGGGAAGCATCAGGAGGAGGCATTCTTGGCTTTGAAGAAGGCTTTGACGGAGGCCCCCGTGCTGGCCTACGCTGACTTCACACAACCGTTCATCTTGCACACTGATGGGAGCCTGCAGGGCCTCGGGGCTGAACTGTCGCAGATCCAGGACGGGAAAGAGCGCGTCATCGCATACGCCAGTCGGTCTCTGCATGACTCAGAAAGGAATCCAGAAAACTACAGTTCATTCAAGTTGGAGTTGTTGGCACTGGTGTGGGCAATGACTGAGAAGTTCGCGGAATATCTGGCTGGCTCAGAAGTTCATGTACGCACCGATAACAATCCGTTGGCCCATCTCGAGAATGCCAAGTTAGGCGCCCTAGAACAATGTTGGGCAGCCCGAATGGCCAAGTTCCGATACAGAATTTCGTATAAAAGAGGAGCTGAGAATGTACATGCGGATGCCCTCTCCCGAGTAAACTATCGCAAACCAGCACCCAGCCAGGATGAAGAACTGGAAGATGTAGAGGTTCCAGGTTTTGGAGAGACTGCCAGGACGGTGGCAGCGGCGTGGGAAATTGAACAGGGAGAGGCCTGTGTGAACTTGCTGGAGCAGCCTCGCGATGAGTGGGTCCGAGTACAGCAGGAGGATCCGGAGCTAGCTCAGTTGAGAAGGTGGGTCATGTCTGAACAAATGCCCAATCAACATGAGAGGAGGTCCATGTCACCTGAAGTACTGAAGATGCTACGCTAGTGGGAGAGGCTCGAGTTGCGGGATGGTATCCTGTACCGGAAGGTATTCCTGCAAACAGAACTCAGTCTTGTATGGCAGACAGTGATTCCCTCGTCCATGATAGACCAGGTGGCTAAGGAAGTACATGAGAAAGGAGCACACTTTGGGCCAGAAAAGACTTTCCAGTGGTTACAGCGCCTATTTTATCACCCCCACTTAAGGAACACTGTGGATAAAGTATGTCAGCAATGCAGAAGTTGTGAGCTGGTCAAACCACCAGAACAACGAGCTCCCACAGAGACGGTGAGGTCTTCTGGCCCCATGGACCTACTGGCAATAGATTACTTGACAATTGGACCAGCACACCAAGGTTATGAGCATTGTTTAGTGATGATAGACCACTTTACTAAATTTGCCGTAGTGACGCCCACGCGGGACCAGACTGCCGAGTCTGCGGCTCACGCAATCTGCAAACACTTCATTCAGGTGTACGGGTGTCCCAAGCGCATTCATTCTGATCAAGGGGCCTGCTTCCTCGGAAGAGTGATGGAGGAGCTGCACCAGCTGTACAAAATCGATAAGTCCCGGACCACCCCTTATCATCCACAGGGGAATGGGGCTTGTGAAAGATTTAACCGCACTCTGATTCAAATGCTGAGGACCCTGGAGGAGGACCAGAAGGCGAAGTGGACTGAGTCCGTCCCTGAATTGGTGTGGGCGTATAACAATCGTAAACACAGCACCACCGGATTCACCCCCTACTCTCTGTTCTTTGGCCGACCCGGGAAGGGACTGGCAGAGCTGGCGCTGGAACCCGAGGAGGACTACCCACGGACGGGGGTGTACTCCTGGGTTCAAGAACATCGTCGTCGGCTGCGGACAATTCAACGTCTAGTGCAGGACCGGCTGCAAGAATTGGAGCATCCCCAGGTAGCTCCTCAAAAGGGGACAGCCCTGCGGCCTGGAGACCGAGTCTTAGTGAGGGAAAAGCGCCCACACAACAAACTAGAGTACCGGTGGGAGAAAAGGCCGTACCGAGTGAAGCGGCGGCTCGGCAACGGGGTCCCGTTTATGAGGTCCAGCCCGAAACGGAAGAAGGGACTCCCACCCGCACGCTGCACAGGAATATGTTGCGTCCATGTTTGTCTCGAGATCCTGAATCAGTCCAATTGACTCCAGCACCCCCACCGGCGGCGCCAGTGATCAATGTAGATGTGGAAGACGAGGAAGACTCCGAATCTCTTCCAGTGAACCCAGGAACAGGGCTGGTGCCAGATTCTACCAACGTATCGGAGGAAGCCTCGACTCCTCCCTCAGCAGCTGGCACCACCGCCCCTGCTGGTTTGAGATGCTCTGAACGTTCAACGGCTGGTGTACCCCCTGTTCGCTACAATCAGGACGAGTTCATCTGGCAGCAGATTGTGCAAGGACTGGAAGATTGCCAACAGGAACTCCTGAAGATCTCGCCCGTGGAATGGCGAGCAGAAAGAGGGGGGGAATGTAAGGAGTTAAAAGCACAAGAAGAGTCTGGGGGCGGTTATCTTCTCGGCTCTGTGCCCGGAACCATTGAGCTGTGCTGCGGGTTCCCTAGGGAGAGACTGATAGACTGGGACAGAAAGGAAGCAGCCAGAGGGCGGGAAAGGGACGCGCGCAAGAGACAGAGCAGCGTGCAGAGCAGGGTGCAGCTGCGCTCCAGAAGAGAGAGAGAGAGAGCTCCCAGTCTGAGGACAAATAGAGAGAGACTGCCCAGAAAGACTGTATCTCGTGAGTACATAAAGCGGACTCTGCTGTGACTAGAGAGGGGCGCTTTGAGACCCGTTTTAGAGACTACGACACCCTGGTCCCCGCGGTATCAGTACAAAGACTTAACAGTACAGAGCCCCTGACTCCTGGTACAGAGACTTAACAGTGCAGAGCCCCTGTTTTCCTGGTATAGAGACAACAGTGCGGAGCCCCGATTTCCTGGTTGTGCTGTAAAAGTTAAAGACTCAGAGCCTGTGCATACCACATTAACTCCCGAAACCCCAGGCAGCAGGCTCTCAGAGACTACTCTGCCCACGGACAACAGAGGGACGACAAGTGCCGCTGTTTCTCGGCGCCTACGTTGGAGAAGACGACCCTCCAAGCAAGTCATCTTCAGACTGATAAGTGTTCTTTTCTCAAGGAATCCTGCTTAATTCTGTTATATTGTTTAACTCCCGTATTTTTGCATTGTTTTATTGTTAGTTATTTTGCATTGCTTCCTCCCTGCGAGGAGAACCTTATTCCTGTTATTAAACCCCTCAACTGTTGGTCTGTCTGTTCCGTGGTGACATACTCAGTACCTGCATCCTATTACATTGACTCTAATCGGACTCCATTTTTTTTTTTTTTCTCTGTACAACTTGTTACTTCTTTATCGTTCTATTTTTTACCTTACAGGCTCGCAGTATAATAACTTTGCAGGCTTTATTTCAGGTGGCTGCAATAACCCACCAGATAGCATCGTCAATCAAATTTTCTTGGCTTTTTGGGCATATTGCAATCGAATCATACAGGATACTGTTGTCTCCATAGTGAATATTTTATATATACATACACATACAGGCAGGTACAGACTGGGGCTGAAATTCAGCCCTGGCATTTGGAATCACACAGGCCCATGCTGTCCCCATCCCCAAGCACTAGATGGGATATATTACTAATATTACCCTAGATAGAGGAAAGCAAGATTTACTTTAAAGGGAACCTGTCACCACGTTTTTGGAAGATGGGATAAAAATAGCGTTAAATAGGGGCAGAGGTGGGCATTACATTAGTGTGTGTGTTATGCGTTTATTACCCACCTAAGTTGCCGAAATAACTTTGCAAAGTCTCCGTTTTCGCCTGTCAATCAGGCTGGTCAGGTCACATGGGCGTGGTGTCTTCACCCAGATTTGGCGTAGTTTTCCGTTGGTGGCGTAGTGGTGTGCGCATGCCCAAAGTCCGGAATCCTCTTCCAGGGGATTTAAAATAGCGCGGTGTTCGTTATTGCATTGGTGATCGGTGGGCGCGGCCATCTTCCTTTGGCCGCGCGTGCGCAGAAGCGGCGCTCTGCTGGCCGCGGCTTCAGGAAAATGGCCGCGGGATGCCGCGCGTGCGCAGATGGATATCGCGGCGGCCATTTTCCTGAAGCCGCGGCCAGCAGAGCGCCGCTTCTGCGCACGCGCGGCCAAAGGAAGATGGCCGCGCCCACCGATCACCAATGCAATAACGAACACCGCGCTATTTTAAATCCCCTGGAAGAGGATTCCGGACTTTGGGCATGCGCACACCACTACGCCACCAACGGAAAACTACGCCAAATCTGGGGGAAGACAACGCCCATGCGACCTGACCAGCCTGATTGACAGGCGAAAACGGAGACTTTGCAAAGTTATTTCGGCAACTTAGGTGGGTAATAAACGCATAACACACACACTAATGTAACGCCCACCTCTGCCCCTATTTAACGCTATTTTTATCCCATCTTCCAAAAACGTGGTGACAGGTTCCCTTTAAGACCAATACTTCTAACATACCTCCCAACTTTTGAAGATGGGAAAGAGGGACAAAGTTTGCGGCGCGCGAAGCGCTCCGCGGCAAATTTTAGGCCACGCCTCTGACCACACCCATTCATAATTAGTCACACCCATATCCACGTCCCAAGCACACCCATTTAGCACTGCTGATCACACTGTTTCATATACAATAGTTATAAACAAAAAAATATGGCCACACAGTGCTCCATACTGTATAATGACCACACATGATGCCCCATACTGTATAATGGCCACACATGAGGCTCCATACTGTATAATGAACACACATGACGCTCCATACTGTATAATGACCGCATGCATACTGTATAATGGCCGCACATGATGCTCCATACTGTATAATGACCGCACATGATGCTCCATACTGTATAATGACCGCACATGATGCTCCATACTGTATAATAGCCGCACATGATGCTCCATACTGTATAATGACCGCACATGATGCTCCATACTGTATAATGACCGCATGCATACTGTATAATGGCCGCACATGATGCTCCATACTGTATAATGACCGCACATGATGCTCCATATTGTATAATGACCGCACATGATGCTCCATACTGTATACTGGCTGCACATGATGCTCCATACTGTATAATGAACACACATGATGCTCCATACTGTATAATGGCCACACATGATGCTCCATATTGTATAATGACCGCACATGATGCTCCATACTGTATAATGACCGCACATGATGCTCCATACTGTATAATGAACGCACATGATGCTCCATACTGTATAATGACCGCACATGATGCTCCATATTGTATAATGACCGCACATGATGCTCCATACTGTATACTGGCTGCACATGATGCTCCATACTGTATAATGACCGCACATGATGCTCCATATTGTATAATGACCGCACATGATGCTCCATACTGTATAATGACCGCACATGATGCTCCATACTGTATAATGAACGCAATATGATGCTCCATACTGTATAATGACCGCACATGATGCTCCATATTGTATAATGACCGCACATGATGCTCCATACTGTATAATGACCGCACATGATGCTCCATATTGTATAATGACCGCACATGATGCTCCATACTGTATACTGGCTGCACATGATGCTCCATACTGTATAATGAACACACATGATGCTCCATACTGTATAATGGCCACACATGATGCTCCATATTGTATAATGACCGCACATGATGCTCCATACTGTATAATGACCGCACATGATGCTCCATACTGTATAATGACCGCACATGATGCTCCATACTGTATAATGACCGCACATGATGCTCCATATTGTATAATGACCGCACATGATGCTCCATACTGTATAATGACTGCACATGATGCTCCATATTGTATAATGACCACACATGATGCTCCATACACACACGCAGCCATCACACACACACACACGCAGCCATCACACACACACACACGCAGCCATCACACACACACACACACGCAGCCATCACACACACACACACGCAGCCATCACACACATGCAGCCATCACACACACACGCAGCCATCACACACACACACACGCAGCCATCACACACACACACACGCAGCCATCACACACATGCAGCCATCACACACACACACACGCAGCCATCACACACACCCAGCCATCACACACACCCAGCCATCACACACACACACCCAGCCATCACACACACACACTCAGCCATCACACACACACACCCAGCCATCACACACACACACCCAGCCATCACACACACACACCCAGCCATCACACACACACACCCAGCCATCACACACACACACCCAGCCATCACACACACACACCCATCACACACACACACCCATCACACACACACACCCATCACACACACACACCCAGGGATCGGTCGGGAGGAGACCCAGCATGTATAAGAAAAAAAAAACAGCCACAAACCTAAGCTACTCAGGTGCCGCCCCCTGCATTGTCCCTGCCCTAGGCACGGGACATTAGTGTCCCGCCCGGGATCCCGGGGCTGGCTGCCAAAATCAGGACAGTCCCGCGGGATCCGGGACGGTTGGGAGGTATAGTTCTAATGATATTTGTGGTCTGCTGGGGTAAGGGCCGGGGTCAGGGACTCTGTGCTCCGTCACAACTCTTAACAGTGTGAGTGTCTTGAGAACAGCGATTCTGTTAACAATGTAGCAGACAAGGCAGCCCAAGACCAGACAGGCCCTTCTGGCATTTGCCAGTATTGCCAGATGGCCAGTCCAGCCCTAGCCCTATTGATCATCTGTGGGGCATCCTCAAAGGGAAGGTGGAGTAGCATAAGGTCTCTAACATCAGCCAGCTCTGTGATATCGTGATGGAGGAGTGGAAGAGGATTCCAGTGGGAATCTGTGAAGTTCTAGTGAACTGCATGCCCAAGAGAGTTAAGGCAGTGCTTAAAAATAATGGTGGCCACACAAAATATTGACACAGCAAATTTACATTGTTATACAAGATGTACACTGTATAACAAAGTGTCATATCTTTAGTGTTGTCCAATGAAAAGATATAATATATTTTAAAAAATGTGAGGGGTGTACTCATTTTCGTGATTTACTGTTTAAATAAAATTCAAATTGGGACAAACTTATTTTTTTTTCATTACTTTATGACCATCTATATGTTCTAAGACAGTATACACAGGGGTGGAGCAGTTAGAACAACTCCGTGAGGCTCCATTTTTCAGTAGCCTTTCAATTAATGTGGATGAAAAACATGGTTTTCCTAACATAAATCTAAGTGCAAATGCTATTTTTCTCTGGTGTCAGTTGTTTTGGTCCTGTTGGATCAGGGAGAGTCTTCAAATTTGCCATTCATTGTGATCAGCAAGTGCAATATGGAACCTCATGTTTTCCTTTAACTCATAGAGCAAGTGATATGCACTAAAATAAAAGTTTATTTAAATAACCCAATTAATTTACAGTATTTATTGAAGTTGTAAACTTGATACATAAAACAGCAGTGTCAGTTATGATGACATCACAAAGCGCATGACATCAGAGTACTTGACATCATAGACCTCACATGACATCACAATTGCTATAGAATGTTCAAAATTCTGTTCCAGGCTGAGCCATTTTGTGTCACAGCTTGAAGAGGACGAGTCCAGGTAGGTAGCTCTTCACTGAACGCTGAGGATCAGGTCACAGCTGTATGGACGGTGTCCTCATCATCACCATGATTTCTCCAGATAATTATTAGCTGCATTATTTTCTTCCTGACCTTCCCCAGCCTGTTCTGAGATTGGTGGAGTAACTATCATTGGATCAAGTGGGAAGACTTTTTGAGGTCCAGCATAGAAGGTAGGTGTGCGTGTATGTGCCTGTGTGTGTGTGTATGCATGTGCCTGTGTGTGTGTGTATGCATGTGCCTGTGTGTGCACGCGTGTACACGTCCCCTGAAATGCATCATTAAAGAGCTGTGTGTTTGTCCCCAGCACTTAAAGGTTGTGTGTTTGTGACCCCAGCAATAAAGGTGTGGCTGTGTGAAAGTTTGTGTGTCCCTACACTAATTTGGTGTGTGTTTGTGTCTCCAACACTTCAGCATTAAAGGGGTGTGTGCACGTGTGTTTATGTGTGTGTGTTGAGGTCAGTGTGTGTGTGTTGAGGTGTACATGTCCCCTGAAATGCAGCAGTAAAGGGCTGTGTGTGTGGCCCCTGCACTGAAGGGGTGTGCGTATGTGTGTTTGTGTGACCCCAGCAATAAAAAAGGAATGTGTCTGTGACCCCAGAAATAAAGGGATGGCAGTGTGATGGTTTGTGTGTCCCTGCACTAATGGGGTGTGTGTTTGTGTACCCAGCACTGCAGCACTAAACGGGTGTGTGCACTTGTGTTTATGTGTTGAGGTGAGTGTGTGTGTATGTATGTATGTTGTGTGTGTCTCTGTATATGTTGTGTGTTGCGGGTGTCTCTGTGTATGTTGTGTGTGTATGTATGTGTGTCTCTCTGTGTAAGTTGTGTGTGTACAGTATGTATGTATATTGTGTGTTTTGTGTGTCTGTGTATGTTGTGTGTTCTGTATGTATGTGTGCTGTGTGTGTATATTGTCTGTGTGTATGTTGTGTGTTGAGGTGAGTGTGCGTTTGTGTATATATGTGTGTGAGTCTTCATGTATGTATTAAAGGTAACCTGTCACTTCATTTCAGGCCCCTAATCTTCCAGCACCTGTGGTGGTGATGTAATTTCTAGTTCCCTTAAAGGGGTTATTTGGGACATCCCATCCCGCACCATGCGCCTCGCCTCTGCTCCCGTCCCGCAACCTGCGCTTCTCCTCTGGTGCCTCAGCTGTGCTCCCGGTCTGCATCCTGCGCCTCTGCTGTTCTGTGCTCCCGGCCCGCACTCTGCGCCTTTGCTGTGCTCCTGGCCCGCACCCTGCTGATCTGCTGTGCTGTGCTCCTGGCCCGCACCCTGCGCCTCGCCTCTGCTCCCAGCCCCGCACCCTGCACTTCTGCTGTGCAGTGCTCCAGGCCCCGCATCCTGCGCCTCTGCTGCGCTATGCTCCCGGCCCCAAACCCTGCGCCTCTGCTGTGCTGTGCTCCCAGCCTGCAATCTGTGCCTCGACTCTGCTCTCATCCTGCACCTTGCGCCTCACATCTGCTCCCGCCCTGCACCTCGCCTCTGCTCCTGTCCCGCAGCCTGCGCCTCACCTCTGCTCCCACCCCGCACCTCTCCTCTGCTCCCATCCCACACCCTGCTCTTCGCCTCTGCTCTCATCTTGCAGCCTGCGCCGCGCCTCTGCTCCCGTCTCGCACCTTGCACCTCGCCTCTGCTCCCGTCCCGGATCCTGCGTCTCGCCTCTGCTCCTGCACCCTGCACCTCGCCTCTGCTCCCGACCCGCAACCTGTGCTTCGCCTCTGCTCCCGGCCTGCACCCTGTGCCTCAGCTGTGCTCCCGGACAGCATCCTGCACTTCTGCTGTTCTGTGCACCCGAACCGCACCCTGCACCTCTGCTGTGCAGTGCTCCCGACCCCGCACCCTGAGCCTCTGCTGTGCTGTGCTCCTGGCCTGCACCCTGCGTCACTGCCCCACTTCCGGCCTGCACTCTGCGCATCTGTTGTGCTCCCAGTCCGCATCCTGCACCTCTGCTATGCTGTGCTTCCAGCCCGCTCACTGCGCTATTGCTGTGCTGTGCTCCCGGCCCCGCACCCTACACCTCTACTGTGCTGTGCTCCCGACTCCGCACCCTGCGCCTCTGCTGCGCTGTGCTCCTGGCCCCACACCCTACACCTCTACTGCGCTGTGCTCCCGACCCCGCACCCTGCGCCAATGCTGCGCTGTGTTCCCGGCACCACACCCTGCGCCTCTGCTGCACTGTGCTCCCGGCTCCGCACCCTGCACCTCTTCTGCGATGTGCTCCTGGCCCCGCACCCAGCGCCTCTGCTGCGCTGTGCTCCCACCCCGCATCCTACTCATCTGCTGCACTGTGCTCCCGGCCCCGCACCCTGTGCTTCTGCTGCTCTGTGCTCCCGGTCCCGCACCCTGCACCTCTACTGCGCTGTGCTCCCGACTCCGCACTCAGCGCCTCTGCTTCACTGTGCTCCCGGCCCCGCACCCTGTGCTTCTGCTGCTCTGTGCTCCTGGCCCCGTACCCTGCACCTCTACTGCGCTGTGCTCCTGACTCCGCACCCTACACCTCTGCTTCACTGTGCTCCCGGCCCCGCTCCCTGTGCTTCTGCTGCGCTGTGCTCCCGACCCCGCACCCTGCGCCAATGCTGCGCTGTGCTCCCGGCTCTGCACCCTGCGCCTCTGCTGCGCTGTGCTCCTGGCCCCACACCCCACACCTCTACTGCGCTGTGCTCCCGACCCCGCACCCTGCGCCAATGCTGCGCTGTGTTCCCGGCACCACACCCTGCGCCTCTGCTGCGCTGTGCTCCTGGCACCGCACCCTGCACCTCTTCTGCGATGTGCTCCCGGCCCCGCACCCAGCGCCTCTGCTGCGCTGTGCTCCCGCCCCACACCCTACGCATCTGCTGCACTGTGCTCCCGGCCCCGCACCCTGTGCTTCTGCTGCTTTGTGCTCCCGGCCCCGCACCCTGCGCCTCTACTGCACTGTGCTCCCGACTCCGCACCCTGCGCCTCTGCTTCACTGTGCACTCGGCCCCGCACCCTGTGCTTCTGCTGCTCTGTGCTCCCGGCCCCGCACCCTGCGCCTCTACTGCGCTGTGCTCCCGACTCCGCACCCTATGCCTCTGCTTCACTGTGCTCCCGGCCCCGCACCCTGTGCTTCTGCAGCTCTGTGCTACCGGCCCCGCACCCTACAATTCTGCTGCGCTGTGCTCCCCGCACCCTGCGCCTCTGCTGTGCTGTGCTCCCGGCTCCATACCCTGCACCTCTGCTGCGCTGTGCTCTTGGCCCCACACCCTAGACCTCTGCTGCGCTGTGCCCCCAACTACGCACCCTGCGCCTCTGCTGTGCTCCTGGCACTGCACCCTGCACCTCTGCTGCGCTGTGCTCCCGGCTCCACACCCTGTGCATCTGCTGCGCTGTGCTTCCTGCCTCACACCCTGTGCCTCTGCTGTGCTTCCGGCCCCGCACCCTGCGCTTCTGATGCTCTGTGATCCCAGCCCCGCACCCTGCACCTCTGCTGTGATGTGCTCCCAGCCCGCACTCTGCAACTCTGCTGCGCTTTGCTCTCTGCCCCGCACCCTGCGCCTCTGCTTCGCTGTGCTCTCGGCCCCGCACCCTGCGCCTCTGCTGTGCTCCAGGACCCACACCCTGCAACTCTGCTGCGCTGTACTCCCAGCTCGGACCCTGCGCCTCTGCTGCGCTGTGCTCCTGAACCCACACCCTGCGCCTCTGCTGCGTTGTGCTCCCGGTCCCGCACCCTGCGCCTCTGCTGTGCTGTTTTCCCAAACCCGCAACCTGCTCCTCTGCTGCGCTGTGCTTCCAGCCCCGCTGTTGTGAATTCTGCTCTTGGGCTCCCTCCGGTGGTTGTAAGTGGTAGCGCTGCTGTCTCTGAATCGCAGCATTTATCAGGTGTGTTCACTTTTTGCAATTTTGACTGGGCTATTTAGTCTTGCTTCACCCTTTAGTCAGTGCCAGTTGTCCATTGTTCCTGGAGGATTCACATCCCTGCCTGGTCTCTTCTGCTTTGCAGTTCATTTCAACCAAGATAAGTTCTGGCCTTGATTTTTGCTGTCCACGTGCTGTGGCCTTATTGTTCAGTTCTTTTCCATGTTTTTGTCTTGTCCAGCTTGGTCTGTATAAGGATTTGTTTAGCCAAGCTGGTATCTCTGGAGATGCTGATATACCCTCCATATCTTTAGTTAGCTGTGGACATTTTGTATTTTCTGTGGTGGATATTTTCTAGTGTTTTAATAGTGACCGCATAGTACTCTGTCCTATCCTTTCTATTTAGCTAGAAGTGGCCTCCTTTGCTAAATTCTCATTTCAGTCTGTGTATGTTTTTTCCCTCTCCTCTCACAGTCAATATTTGTGGGGGGCTGTCTATCCTTTGGGGATTTTCTCTGAGGCAAGATAGTTTTCCCTTTTCTATCTCTAGGGGTAATTAGTCCTCCGGCTGTGTCGAGATGCCTAGGGAGCGCTAGGTACATTCCACGGCTACTTCTAGTTGCGGTGTTAAGTTCAGGGTCTGCGGTCAGTACAGGTACCACCTTCTCCAGAGTACGTCTCTGCGTCCCGCGCCACACTCTACAACTCTGCTGCACTTTCCTCTCAGCCCCGCACCCTGCACCTCTGCTGCGCTATGCTCCCGACCTCACACCCTGCGCATCTAGTGCATTGTGCTCCCGGTCCCGCACCCTGCACCTCTGCTGCACTGTGCTCCCAGCCCCGCAACCTACTCCTCTACTGCGCTGTGTGTTGTGGATTCTGTTTGTGGGCTCCCTCTGGTGGTTACTGCTGGTACTGGGTGACTTTGGTGGGTTGCGGCCTTTGGTTTCCACCTGTCCATCAGAGGCTGGGTGTTTCCTATTTTACCTGGCCTTTCTGTCATTTCCTTGCCGGCTATCAATGTATTCAGATGTGCTCTGTTTTGTTCCTGCCTACCTGCTCCCAGATCTTTCAGGATAAGCTAAGTGCTGATTTTCAGTTGTTTGGTTTTTTGTCCAGCTTGCTTATTATGTCTCTATGCTAGCTGGTAGCTCTAGTGGACTGAGGTTCTCCCCATGTGCCATGAGTTGGCACATGGGTTCTTGTAATCTCAGGATGGTTTTTTGATTAGGGTTTTTTGCTGACCGCTCAGACCCCTTTTGTATCGTTCTGCTTTCTAGTTTCAGCGGGCCTCTATTTGCTAAACCTATATATATCATCTCTATGTGTGTGCCTTCCTCTCATTTCACCGTCAATACATGTGGGGGGCAACTATACCTTTTGGGGTTCGTTCCTCTGGAGGCAAGTGAGGTCTTTATTTTCTCTGCAGTACTAGTTAGCTCTTAGGCTGGTGCGTGGCGTCTAGAACCAACGTAGGCACGCTCCCTGGCTATCTCTAGTTGCGTTTGTCAGGCGTAGGGCAGCGGTCAGCCCAGGTTCCATCACCCTAGAGCTCGTCCGTTATATATTTGTACCTTGCTTGTCCTGTGCTATCCCTAGCCATTGGGATTCATGACAGTATAGCCGGCCCACAAAGTGTTAATTGTTTGGGCTGAAGCAGGAGAATAAGAAGTGTTTAAGGGAAATTTTTTATTTTTTTTTTCCCTTCAGAGTTTTGCTGCCTAGCCCTTAATTGCTGTCTAGCTGCTTCTTACCTCCTCTTAACCCTTGAATGGCTCTGATCTTAGCTGTTTAACATGGATGTCCAGAGTTTGGCTTCCAGCCTGAGTAATCTCGCGGCAAAAGTTCAAAACATACAGGATTTTGTTGTTCACACTCCCATGTCTGAACCTAGAATTCCTATTCCAGAGTTCTTCTCTGGAGATAGATCTACCTTCCTGAATTTCAGGAACAATTGTAAATTGTTTCTTTCTTTAAAATCTCGCTCCTCTGGAGACCCTGCTCAACAGGTCAGGATTGTAATATCTTTCCTGCGGGGCGACCCTCAGAATTGGGCATTTGCATTGGCACCAGGGGATCCTGCATTGCTCAGTGTGGATGCGTTTTTTCTGGCATTGGGATTGCTCTATGAGGAACCCAACCTGGAGATTCAGGCTGAAAAGGCTTTGTTAGCCCTCTCTCAGGGGCATGATGAAGCGGAAATATATTGTCAAAAATTTCGGAAATGGTCGGTGCTTACTCAGTGGAATGAGTGCGCCCTGGCTGCAAACTTCAGAAATGGTCTTTCTGAGGCCATTAAGGATATTATGGTGGGGTTCCCTAAGCCTACAGGTCTGAATGAGTCTATGGCTATGGCCATACAGATTGATCGGCGTTTGCGGGAGCGCAAACCCGTGCACCAGTTGGCGGTGTCTTCTGATAAAGGTTTATACCGAAACGTCGCCGCAGTTGGCAGATTAAAGCTGTAAGTTTTTTCTCATCACTGACCGTTGTGGCGCTGTCCTCTTTTTTACATTATGGATTGGACTTTTTAGCTGGGCTGACCCCCTGGCAAGGACTTGCGTCCACAGGCCTAGGAAGGCTGTAAGGGACATAGGGTGCAGTTTAACCTATTTTTTGGATTTGTTCTGATTTTTTCACTGTCTTCCATTTCCGTTGATGCCTATGTGGATTCGGGCGCTGCCCTGAGTCTTATGGATTGGTCATTTGCTAAACGCTGCGGTTTTAGTCTGGAGCCTCTGGAAGTTCCTATTCCTCTGAAGGGAATTGACTCTACACCATTGGCTATGAATAAGCCGCAGTATTGGACACAAGTGACCATGCGCATGACTCCCGTTCATCAGGAGGTGATTCGCTTCCTTGTACTGTATAATTTACATGATGTACTAGTGCTGGGGCTGCCATGGTTACAAACTCATAATCCTGTCCTGGACTGGAAAACAATGTCTGTGTTAAGCTGGGGATGTCAGGGGGTTCATGATCATGCACCTCCGATTTCAATCGCTTCATCTACTCCTTCTGAGATCCCTGAGTTTTTGTCTGACTATAGGGATGTTTTTGAGGAGCCTAAGCTCAATTCGCTCCCTCCTCATAGAGATTGTGACTGTGCTATAGAATTGATTCCTGGCAGTAAGTTCCCTAAGGGTCGTTTATTTAATCTGTCACTGCCAGAGCATACTGCTATGCGGAATGATATTAAGGAGTCCTTGGAAAAGGGACATATTCGTCCATCTTCGTCCCCTCTGGGAGCAGGTTTTTTTTTCGTGGCAAAAAAAGATGGTTCCCTGAGGCCTTGTATAGATTATCGCCTTCTGAATAAGATTACAGTCAAATATCAGTATCCATTGCCATTATTGACTGACTTGTTTGCTCGCATTAAGGGGGCTAGGTGGTTCACTAAGATAGATCTTCGCGGTGCGTATAATCTGGTGCGGATAAAACAAGGTGATGAGTGGAAAACCGCATTTAATACGCCTGAGGGCCATTTTGAGTATTTGGTAATGCCTTTTGGACTCTCCAATGCTCCGTCAGTCTTTCAGTCCTTTATGCACAATATTTTCCGTGAATATCTGGATAAGTTTATGATTGTGTATTTGGATGATATTTTGGTGTTTTCTGATGACTGGGAGTCTCATGTTCTACAGGTCAGGAAGGTGTTTCAGGTTCTGCGGGCCAATTCTCTGTTTGTGAAGGGCTCAAAGTGTCTCTTCGGAGTCCAGAAGATTTCTTTTTTGGGGTACATTTTTTCTCCTTCTACTATTGAGATGGATCCCGTCAAGGTTCAGGCAGTTTGTGACTGGACACAACCTACATCTGTTAAGAGCCTACAGAAGTTCTTGGGGTTTGCTAATTTTTATCGTCGGTTCATTGCAAATTTTTCCAGTGTTGTTAAACCTTTGACTGATTTGACTAAAAAGGGTGCTGATGTTGCTAATTGGTCTCCTGCGGCTGTGGGGGCCTTTCAGGAACTTAAGCGCCGGTTTTCTTCTGCTCCTGTGTTGTGTCAACCAGATGTTTCACTTCCTTTTCAGGTTGAGGTTGATGCTTCCGAGATTGGAGCGGGGGCGGTTTTGTCACAGAGAAGTTCTGATGGCTCGGTGATGAAGCCATGTGCATTCTTCTCTAGAAAATTCTCGCCCGCCGAGCGCAATTATGATGTGGGTAATCGGGAGCTTTTGGCCATGAAGTGGGCATTTGAGGAGTGGCGTCATTGGCTTGAGGGTGCTAAACATCGTGTGGTGGTCTTGACTGATCACAAGAATCTCATTTACCTTGAGTCTGCCAGGCGTTTGAATCCTAGACAGGCTCGTTGGTCGTTGTTTTTTTCTCGTTTCGATTTCGTGGTTTCATACCTGCCAGGTTCAAAGAATGTGAAGGCAGATGCTCTTTCCAGGAGTTTTGTGCCTGACTCTCCTGGAGATTCTGGGCCTACTGGTATCCTTAGGGATGGGGTAATATTGTCCGCCGTATCCCCAGACTTGCGACGTGCATTGCAGGAGTTTCAGGTGGATAAACCGGATCGTTGTCCACCAGAAAGACTGTTTGTTCCGGATGATTGGACCAGTAGAGTCATCTCCGAGGTCCATTCTTCTGTGTTGGCTGGTCATCCTGGAATATTTGGTACTAGAGACTTGGTGGCCAGGTCTTTTTGGTGGCCTTCCTTGTCTAGGGATGTGCGTACCTTTGTGCAGTCTTGTGAAGTGTGTGCTCGAGCTAAGCCTTGCTGTTCTCGGGCCAGTGGGTTGTTGTTATCCTTGCCCATCCCGAAGAGGCCTTGGACGCACATTTCCATGGATTTTATTTCTGATCTCCCGGTTTCACAGAAAATGTCCGTTATCTGGGTTGTGTGTGACCGCTTTTCTAAGATGGGTCATTTGGTGCCCTTGCCTAAGTTGCCTTCCTCCTCTGAGTTGGTCCCTTTGTTTTTTCAGAACGTGGTTCGTTTGCATGGGATTCCGGAGAATATCGTTTCTGACAGGGGATCCCAGTTTGTGTCTAGATTTTGGCGGACATTTTGTGCCAAGATGGGCATTGATTTGTCTTTCTCGTCTGCATTCCATCCTCAGACGAATGGCCAGACGGAGCGAACTAATCAGACCTTGGAAACTTATTTGAGGTGTTTTGTTTCTGCTGACCAAGATGACTGGGTTGCTTTTTTGCCACTGGCCGAATTTGCTCTTAATAATCGGGCTAGTTCTGCCACGTTGGTCTCTCCTTTTTTTTGTAATTCGGGGTTTCATCCTCGTTTTTCCTCTGGTCAGGTGGAGTCTTCGGATTGTCCTGGAGTGGACGTGGTGGTGGACAGGTTACACCAAATTTGGAATCAGGTGGTGGACAATTTGAAGTTATCTCAGGAGAAGACTCAGCAGTTTGCTAATCGCCGTCGCCGCGTGGGTCCCCGACTTCTTGTTGGGGATTTGGTGTGGTTGTCTTCTCGTTTTGTCCCTATGAAGGTCTCTTCTCCTAAGTTCAAGCCTCGGTTCATCGGTCCTTATAGGATCTCGGAGATTCTTAACCCTGTATCTTTTCGTTTGGATCTCCCAGCATCGTTTGCTATTCATAATGTGTTCCATCAGTCGTTGTTGCGGAGGTATGAGGTGCCCGTTGTTCCTTCGGTTGAGCCTCCTGCTCCGGTGCTGGTGGAGGGAGAATTGGAGTATGTTGTTGAGAAGATCTTGGATTCTCGTGTTTCCAGACGCAAACTCCAGTATTTGGTTAAGTGGAAGGGTTATGGTCAGGAGGATAATTCCTGGATGGTCGCCTCCGATGTTCATGCGACTGATTTGATCCGCGCCTTCCATAGAGCTCACCCTGATCGCCCTGGGGGTTCTCGTGAGGGTTCGGTGACCCCTCCTCAAGGGGGGGGTACTGTTGTGGATTCTGTTTGTGGGCTCCCTCTGGTGGTTACTGCTGGTACTGGGTGACTTTGGTGGGTTGCGGCCTTTGGTTTCCACCTGTCCATCAGAGGCTGGGTGTTTCCTATTTTACCTGGCCTTTCTGTCATTTCCTTGCCGGCTATCAATGTATTCAGATGTGCTCTGTTTTGTTCCTGCCTACCTGCTCCCAGATCTTTCAGGATAAGCTAAGTGCTGATTTTCAGTTGTTTGGTTTTTTGTCCAGCTTGCTTATTATGTCTCTATGCTAGCTGGTAGCTCTAGTGGACTGAGGTTCTCCCCATGTGCCATGAGTTGGCACATGGGTTCTTGTAATCTCAGGATGGTTTTTTGATTAGGGTTTTTTGCTGACCGCTCAGACCCCTTTTGTATCGTTCTGCTTTCTAGTTTCAGCGGGCCTCTATTTGCTAAACCTATATATATCATCTCTATGTGTGTGCCTTCCTCTCATTTCACCGTCAATACATGTGGGGGGCAACTATACCTTTTGGGGTTCGTTCCTCTGGAGGCAAGTGAGGTCTTTATTTTCTCTGCAGTACTAGTTAGCTCTTAGGCTGGTGCGTGGCGTCTAGAACCAACGTAGGCACGCTCCCTGGCTATCTCTAGTTGCGTTTGTCAGGCGTAGGGCAGCGGTCAGCCCAGGTTCCATCACCCTAGAGCTCGTCCGTTATATATTTGTACCTTGCTTGTCCTGTGCTATCCCTAGCCATTGGGATTCATGACAGCTGTGCATCCAGCCTCCGCCTGCGCTTCTGCTGCGCAGTGATCCCAGCCCCACACCCTGCAACTCTGCTGCGCTTTGATCCTGGCTCACACCCTGCAACTCTGCTGCGCTGTGCTCTTGGCCCTGCACCCTGCGCCTCTGCTCGGCTGTACTCCCAGCCCTGCACACTGCGCTTCTGTTGCGCTATGATACCAGCCCCACACCCTGCAACTCTGCTGCGCTGTGCTCCCGGCTCACTCTGTGCACCTCTGCTGCGCTGTGCTCCCGGCCGTGCACCCTTAGCCTCTGCTGTGCTGTGCTCCCGGCCTGCGCCCTGCGTCTCTGCTCTGCTTCCGGCTTGCACCCTGCAAATCTGCTGCACTGTGCTCCCAGTTCGGACCCTGCGCCTCTGCTGCGCTGTGCTCCCGACCTCACACCCTGCGCCTCTGCTGCATTGTGCTCCCGATCCCGCACCCTGCACCTCTGCTGCGCTGTGCTCCCAGCCCCGCACCCTGCGCTTCTGCTGCTCTGTGCTCCCGGCCCCGCACCCTGCGCGTCTACTGCACTGTGCTCCCGACTCCGCACCCTGCGCCTCTGCTGCACTGTGCTCCTGGCCCCACACCCTACACCTCTACTGCGCTGTGCTCTCGACCCCGCACCCTGCGCCTCTGCTGTGCTGTGTTCCCAGCACCTGTTGTGGATTCTGTTTGTGGGCTCCCTCTGGTGGTTGCTGCTGGTACTGGGTGACTTTGGTGGGTTGCGGCCTTTGGTTTCCACCTGTCCATCAGAGGCTGGGTGTTTCCTATTTTACCTGGCCTTTCTGTCATTCCCTTGCCGGCTCACAATGTATTCAGATGTGCTCTGTTTGGTTCCTGCCTACCTGCTCCCAGATCTTTCAGGATAAGCTAAGTGCTGATTTTCAGTTGTTTGGTTTTTTGTCCATCTTGCTTATTATGTCTCTATGCTAGCTGGTAGCTCTAGTGGACTGAGGTTCTCCCCATGTGCCATGAGTTGGCACATGGGTTCTTGTAATCTCAGGATGGTATTTTTGATTAGGGTTTTTTGCTGACCGCTCAGTCCCCTTTTGTATCTTTCTGCTTTCTAGTTTACAGCGGGCCTCAATTTGCTAAAGCTATATATATATCATCTCTATGTGTGTGCCTTCCTCTCATTTCACCGTCAATACATGTGAGGGGGCAACTATATCTTTTGGGGTTCATTCCTCTGGAGGCAAGTGAGGTCTTATTTTCTCTGCAGTACTAGTTAGCTCTTAGGCTGGTGCGTGGCGTCTAGAACCAACGTAGGCACGCTCCCTGGCTATCTCTAGTTGCGTTTGTCAGGCGTAGGGCAGCGGTCAGCCCAGGTTCCATCACCCTAGAGCTCGTCCGTTATTTATTTGTACTTTGTTTGTCCTGTGCTATCCCTAGCCATTGGGGATTCATGACAGTATAGCCGGCCCACAAAGTGTTAATATTTTGGGCTGAAGCAGGAGAAATAGAAGTGTTTAAGGGAAATTTTTTTTTTTTTTTTCCCTTCAGAGTTTTGCTGCCTAGCCCTTAATTGCTGTCTAGCTGCTTCTTACCTCCTCTTAACCCTTGAATGGCTCTGATCTTAGCTGTTTAACATGGATGTCCAGAGTTTGGCTTCCAGCCTGAGTAATCTCGCGGCAAAAGTTCAAAACATACAGGATTTTGTTGTTCACACTCCCATGTCTGAACCTAGAATTCCTATTCCAGAGTTCTTTTCTGGAGATAGATCTACCTTCCTGAATTTCAGGAACAATTGTAAATTGTTTCTTTCTTTAAAATCTCGCTCCTCTGGAGACCCTGCTCAACAGGTCAAGATTGTAATATCTTTCCTGCGGGGCGACCCTCAGAATTGGGCATTTGCATTGGCACCAGGGGATCCTGCATTGCTCAGTGTGGATGCGTTTTTTCTGGCATTGGGATTGCTCTATGAGGAACCTAACCTGGAGATTCAGGCTGAAAAGGCTTTATTAGCCCTCTCTCAGGGGCATGATGAAGCGGAAATATATTGTCAAAAATTTTGGAAATGGTCGGTGCTTACTCAGTGGAATGAGTGCGCCCTGGCTGCAAACTTCAGAAATGGTCTTTCTGAGGCCATTAAGGATATTATGGTGGGGTTCCCTACGCCTACAGGTCTGAATGAGTCTATGGCTATGGCCATTCAGATTGATCGGCGTTTACGGGAGCGCAAACCCGTGCACCAGTTGGCGGTGTCTTCTGAACAGGCACCTGAGACTATGCAATGTGATAGAATTCAGTCCAGAAGTGAACGGCAAAATTATAGGCGGAAAAATGGATTGTGTTTTTATTGTGGTGATTCAGCTCATGTTATATCAGCATGCTCTAAACGCACAAAAAGGGTTGATAAATCTTTTGCCATTGGTACTCTGCAGCCTAAGTTCATTTTGTCTGTGACTCTGATTTTTTCACTGTCTTCCATTTCCGTCGATGCCTATGTGGATTCGGGCGCTGCCCTGAGTCTTATGGATTGGTCATTTGCTAAACGCTGCGGTTTTAGTCTGGAGCCTCTGGAAGTTCCTATTCCTCTGAAGGGAATTGACTCTACACCATTGGCTATGAATAAACCGCAGTACTGGACACAAGTGACCATGCGCATGACTCCCGTTCATCAGGAGGTGATTCGCTTCCTTGTACTGTATAATTTACATGATGTACTAGTGCTTGGTCTGCCATGGTTACAAACTCATAATCCTGTCCTGGACTGGAAAACAATGTCTGTGTTAAGCTGGGGATGTCAGGGGGTTCATGGTGATGCACCTCCGATTTCAATTGCTTCATCTACTCCTTCTGAGATCCCTGCGTTTTTGTCTGACTATAGGGATGTTTTTGAGGAGCCTAAGCTCAATTCGCTCCCTCCTCATAGAGAGTGTGACTGTGCTATAGAATTGATTCCTGGCAGTAAGTTCCCTAAGGGTCGTTTATTTAATCTGTCACTGCCAGAGCATACTGCTATGCGGAATTATATTAAGGAGTCCTTGGAAAAGGGACATATTCGTCCATCTTCGTCCCCTCTGGGAGCAGGTTTTTTTTTCGTGGCAAAAAAAGATGGTTCCCTGAGGCCTTGTATAGATTATCGCCTTTTGAATAAGATTACAGTCAAATATCAGTATCCATTGCCATTATTAACTGATTTGTTTGCTCGCATTAAGGGGGCTAGGTGGTTCACTAAGATAGATCTTCGCGGTGCGTATAATCTGGTGCGGATAAAACAGGGTGATGAGTGGAAAACCGCATTTAATATGCCTGAGGGCCATTTTGAGTATTTGGTAATGCCTTTTGGACTCTCCAATGCTCCGTCAGTCTTTCAGTCCTTTATGCACAATATTTTCCGTGAATATCTGGATAAGTTTATGATTGTGTATTTGGATGATATTTTGGTGTTTTCTGATGACTGGGAGTCTCATGTTCTACAGGTCAGGAAGGTGTTTCAGGTTCTGCGGGCCAATTCTCTGTTTGTGAAGGGCTCAAAGTGTCTCTTCGGAGTCCAGAAGATTTCTTTTTTGGGGTACATTTTTTCTCCTTCTACTATTGAGATGGATCCCGTCAAGGTTCAGGCTATTTGTGACTGGACACAACCTACATCTGTTAAGAGCCTTCAGAAGTTCTTGGGGTTTGCTAATTTTTATCGTCGGTTCATTGCTAATTTTTCCAGTGTTGTTAAACCTTTGACTGATTTGACTAAAAAGGGTGCTGATGTTGCTGATTGGTCTCCTGCGGCTGTGGAGGCCTTTCAGGAACTTAAGCGCCGGTTTTCTTCTGCTCCTGTGTTGTGTCAACCAGATGTTTCACTTCCTTTTCAGGTTGAGGTTGATGCTTCCGAGATTGGAGCGGAGGCGGTTTTGTCGCAGAGAAGTTCTAATGGCTCGGTGATGAAGCCATGTGCATTCTTCTCTAGAAAATTCTCGCCCGCCGAGCGCAATTATGATGTGGGTAATCGGGAGCTTTTGGCCATGAAGTGGGCATTTGAGGAGTAGCGTCATTGGCTTGAGGGTGCTAAACATCGTGTGGTGGTCTTGACTGATCACAAGAATCTCATTTACCTTGAGTCTGCCAGGCGTTTGAATCCTAGACAGGCTCGTTGGTCGTTGTTTTTTTCTCATTTCAATTTCGTGGTTTCATACCTGCCAGGTTCAAAGAATGTAAAGGCAGATGCTCTTTCCAGGAGTTTTGTGCCTGACTCTCCTGGAGACTCTGGGCCTACTGGTATCCTTAGGGATGGGGTAATATTGTCCGCCGTATCCCCAGACTTGCGACGTGCATTGCAGGAGTTTCAGGTGGATAAACCGGATCGTTGTCCACCAGAAAGACTGTTTGTCCCGGATGATTGGACCAGTAGAGTCATCTCCGAGGTCCATTCTTCTGTGTTGGCTGGTCATCCTGGAATATTTGGTACTAGAGACTTGGTGGCCAGGTCTTTTTGGTGGCCTTCCTTGTCTAGGGATGTGCGTACCTTTGTGCAGTCTTGTGAAGTGTGTGCTCGAGCTAAGCCTTGCTGTTCTCGGGCCAGTGGGTTGTTGTTATCCTTGCCCATCCCGAAGAGGCCTTGGACGCACATTTCCATGGATTTTATTTCTGATCTCCCGGTTTCACAGAAAATGTCCGTTATCTGGGTTGTGTGTGACCGCTTTTCTAAGATGGTTCATTTGGTGCCCTTGCCTAAGTTGCCCTCCTCCTCTGAGTTGGTCCCGTTATTTTTTCAGAACGTGGTTCGTTTGCATGGGATTCCGGAGAATATCGTTTCTGACAGGGGATCCCAGTTTGTGTCTAGATTTTGGCGGACGTTTTGTGCCAAGATGGGCATTGATTTGTCTTTTTCGTCTGCATTCCATCCTCAGACGAATGGCCAGACGGAGCGAACTAATCAGACTTTGGAAACTTATTTGAGGTGTTTTGTTTCTGCTGATCAAGATGACTGGGTTGCTTTTTTGCCACTGGCCGAATTTGCTCTTAATAATCGGGCTAGTTCTGCCACGTTGGTCTCTCCTTTTTTTTGTAATTCGGGGTTTCATCCTCGTTTTTCCTCTGGTCAGGTGGAGTCTTCGGATTGTCCTGGAGTGGACGTGGTGGTGGACAGGCTACATCAGATTTGGAATCAGGTGGTGGACAATTTGAAGTTATCTCAGGAGAAGACTCAGCAGTTTGCTAATCGCCATCGCCGCGTGGGTCCCCGACTTCTTGTTGGGGATTTGGTGTGGTTGTCTTCTCGTTTTGTCCCTATGAAGGTCTCTTCTCCTAAGTTCAAGCCTCGGTTCATCGGTCCTTATAGGATCTCGGAGATTCTTAACCCTGTATCTTTTCGTTTGGATCTCCCAGCATCGTTTGCTATTCATAATGTGTTCCATCGGTCGTTGTTGCGGAGGTATGAGGTACCCGTTGTTCCTTCGGTTGAGCCTCCTGCTCCGGTGCTGGTGGAGGGAGAATTGGAGTATGTTGTTGAGAAGATCTTGGATTCTCGTGTTTCCAGACGCAAACTCCAGTATTTGGTTAAGTGGAAGGGTTATGGTCAGGAGGATAATTCCTGGGTGGTCGCCTCCGATGTTCATGCGACTGATTTGGTCCGCGCCTTCCATAGAGCTCACCCTGATCGCCCTGGGGGTTCTCGTGAGGGTTCGGTGACCCCTCCTCAAGGGGGGGGTACTGTTGTGGATTCTGTTTGTGGGCTCCCTCTGGTGGTTGCTGCTGGTACTGGGTGACTTTGGTGGGTTGCGGCCTTTGGTTTCCACCTGTCCATCAGAGGCTGGGTGTTTCCTATTTTACCTGGCCTTTCTGTCATTCCCTTGCCGGCTCACAATGTATTCAGATGTGCTCTGTTTGGTTCCTGCCTACCTGCTCCCAGATCTTTCAGGATAAGCTAAGTGCTGATTTTCAGTTGTTTGTTTTTTTGTCCAGCTTGCTTATTATGTCTCTATGCTAGCTGGTAGCTCTAGTGGACTGAGGTTCTCCCCATGTGCCATGAGTTGGCACATGGGTTCTTGTAATCTCAGGATGGTATTTTTGATTAGGGTTTTTTGCTGACCGCTCAGTCCCCTTTTGTATCTTTCTGCTTTCTAGTTTACAGCGGGCCTCAATTTGCTAAAGCTATATATATCATCTCTATGTGTGTGCCTTCCTCTCATTTCACCGTCAATACATGTGAGGGGGCAACTATATCTTTTGGGGTTCATTCCTCTGGAGGCAAGTGAGGTCTTATTTTCTCTGCAGTACTAGTTAGCTCTTAGGCTGGTGCGTGGCGTCTAGAACCAACGTAGGCACGCTCCCTGGCTATCTCTAGTTGCGTTTGTCAGGCGTAGGGCAGCGGTCAGCCCAGGTTCCATCACCCTAGAGCTCGTCCGTTATTTATTTGTACTTTGTTTGTCCTGTGCTATCCCTAGCCATTGGGGATTCATGACAGGCACCACACCCTGCGCCTCTGATGCACTGTGCTCCCGGCTCCGCACCCTGCGCCTCTGCTGCGCTGTGCTCCTGGCCCCACACCCTACACCTCTACTGCGCTGTGCTCCCGACCCCGCACCCTGCGCCAATGCTGCGCTGTGTTCCCGGCACCACACCCTGAGCCTCTGCTGCGCTGTGCTCCCAGCACCGCACCCTACACTTCTGCTGCGCTGTGCTACCGCCCCGCAACCTATGCATCTGCTGCACTGTGCTCCCGGCCCCGCACCCTGTGCTTCTGCTGCTCTGTTCTCCCGGCCCCGCACACTGTGCCTCTACTGCGCTGTGCTCCCGACACTGCACCCTACGCCTCTGCTTCACTGTGCTCCCTGTTATGATCCTAGTGGCAAGGATCGCAAATCTGACTAGCTAAGAAACTGAACCGACGACTAGCTCTGGGGAAGTGGTAACTGAATTGACCGCAACCTGATCCTATCCGCAAACAACTATAAGTAGCCGTGGAACGTTACCTGGAAATCCAAACGTCTCGTCACGGCCTGAGAAACTGACTATTCCTAGAGAGAAAGTAAGTCCTCACTTGCCTCAGAGAAATGACCCCCAAAGATATAGAAAAGCCCCCCACAAATATTAACGGTGAGTTAAGGGGAAAGCACATACGCAGAGATGAAATAGATTTAGCAAATGAGGCCCACTAACACTAGATAGCAGAAAATAGGAAGAGAACTGTGCGGTCAATGAAAAACCCTATTCAAAATATCCACGCAGAGATTGCTCGAGCCCCCGCACCAACTAACGGTGCGGGGCAAGCAACTCCGTACCCCAGAGCTTACCAGCAGCAAGAAATCACATATTAGCAAGCTGGACTAAACTCATCATAAACAGAAATCATATTGCAGACAGATGAGCAAAAAATAATCAAACAGAACTTAGCTTCTCATGAAGAGACAGAAAACCAAGATAGTCAGGAGTAATCAGAATAGCACTGAATACATCGACAGCCGGCAACAAGTGGAGGTAAAGCAGAGCTAAATAGGAACCTCCCTAGAGAATAACGAGGCAGCTGATCCTACCACAGACCCGCAAGATAACAAACAAAGCCACCAGGGGGAGCCCAAAAATAAAACTCACGCAATACCACCTGTGACCACAAGAGGGAGCCCGAAAACAGAGTTCACAACAGCTCCCAGCCCCGCACCCTGTGCTTCTGTTGCTCTGTGCTCCTAGCCCCGCACCCTGCACTTCTGCTGCACTGTGCTTCCCGCACCCTGCGCCTCTGCTGCGCTGTGCTCCCAGCTCCGCACCTTGCACCTCTGCTGCGCTGTGCTCTTGGCCCCACACCGTAGACCTCTGCTGCGCTGTGCTCCCGACCCCGCACTCTGCGCCGCTGATGCGCTGTGCTCCTGGCACCGCACCCTGCACCTCTGCTGCGCTGTGCTCCCAGCTCCACACCCTGTGCATCTGCTGCGCTGTGCCTCCTGCCTCGCACCCTGTGCCTCTGCTCTACTCCCGGCCCCGCACCCTGCGCTTCTGATGCTCTGTGATCCCAGCCCCGCACCCTGCACCTCTGCTGTGATGTGCTCCCGTCCCGCACTCTGCAACTCTGCTGCGCTTTGCTCTCTGCCCCGCACCCTGCACCTCTGCTATGCTGTGCTCCAGGACCCACACCCTGCAACTCTGCTGCGCTGTACTCCCAGCTCGGACCCTGTGCCTCTTCTGCGCTATGCTCCCGACCCTACACCCTGTGCATCTGCTGTGTTGTGCTCACGGTCCCGCACCCTGCGCCTCTGCTGTGCTGTTTTCCCGGTCCCGCAACGTGCTCCTCTGCTGCGCTGTGCTTCCAGCCCCGCACCCTGTGCCTCTGTCTTGCTCCTGACCCCACACCTTGCGCCTCTGCTGCTCTGTGATCCCAGCCGCGCACCCTGCACCGCTTCTGTGATGTGCTCCCGGCCCGCACTCTGCAACTCTGCTGCGCTTTGCTCTCTCCCCACACCCTACGCCCCTGCTGCGCTGTGCTCTCGGCCCTGCACCCTGCGCCTCTGCTGTGCTGTTTTCCCGGCCCCTCAACCTGCTCCTCTGCTGCGCTGTGCTTCCAGCCCCGCACCCTGTGCCTCTGTTGTGCTCCCGGCCTCGCACCCTGCGCCTCTGCTGCGCTGTGATCCTAGCCCCGCACCCTGCACCTCTTCTGTGATGTGCTCCTAGCCCACACTCTGCAACTCTGCTGCGCTTTGCTCTCTGCCCCGCACCCTGTGCCTCTGCTGTGCTCGAGGACCCACACCCTGCAACTCTGCTGCGCTGTACTCCCAGCTCGGACCCTGCGCCTCTGCTGCGCTGTGCTCCCGACCCCACACCCTGCGCCTCTGCTGCGTTGTGCTCACGGTTCCACACCCTGCGTTTCTGCTGCGCTGTGCTTTCAGCCCCGCACCCTGTGCCTCTGTTGTGCTCCCAGCCCCACACCCTGCGCCTCTGCTGCACTGTGATCCCAGCCCCGCACCCTGCACCTCTTCTGTGATGTGCTCCAGGGCCACACTCTACAACTCTGCTGTGCTTTCCTCCTGGCCCCGCACCCTGCACCTCTGCTGCGCTGTGCTCCCGACCTCACACCCTGCGCATCTGCTGCGTTATGCTCCCGGTCCCGCACCCTGCGCCTCTGTTGTGCTGTGCTCCCTGCCCCGCAACCTACTCCTCTGCTGCGCTGTGCATCCAGCCTCACACCCTGCGCTTCTGGTGCGTGGTGATCCCAGCCCCACACCCTGCAATTCTGCTGCGCTTTGCTCCCGGCTCACACCCTGCAACTCTGCTGCGCTGTGCTCCCAGCCCCGCAACCTACTCCTCTGCTGCGCTGTGCATCCAGCCTCACACCCTGCGCTTCTGGTATGGGGTGATCCCAGCCCCACACCCTGCAATTCTGCTGCGCTTTGCTCCCGGCTCACACCCTGCAACTCTGCTGCGCTGTGCTCTTGGCCCTGCACCCTGCGCCTCTGCTCAGCTGTACTCCCATCCCCGCACACTGCGCTTCTGTTGCGCTATGATACCAGCCCCGCACCCTGCAACTCTGCTGCGCTGTGCTCCCGGCTCGCTCCGTGCACCTCTGCTGCGCTGTGCTCCCGGCCGCGCACCCTGAGCCTCTGCTATGCTGTGCTCCCGGCCTGCGCCCTGCGTCTCTGCTCTGCTTCCGGCCTGCACCCTGCAACTCTGCTGCACTGTGCTCCCAGCTCGGACCCTGCGCTGTTGTGAATTCTGTTTTTGGCTCCCTCTGGTGGCTACTGGTGGTACTGTTTGACTTTGGTCTTGTGTTTCCAGTGCACCTGTTTTCATCAGGAAATTGGGAGTTTCCTATTTAGTCTGGCTTCTCAGTCACTCTAGTGCCGGCAATCAATGTTACCAGAGCATCTCTGTTGCTTGCTACCTGCTCCAAGTCTGCAATTCAGCTAAGTTGAAATCTTTGGCTTTTTGTGTTTGTTTTGTCCAGCATGCATTTATATTTCTCGTGCTGCTGGAAGCTCTAGTGATCTGAAATTACTACTCCGGTGTCATGAGTTGATAACGGAGTTAAGGTGGTTTCAGGATGGCTGCTTAGGGTTTTGAGGTAACCGCGAAGTCCTCTTTTGTATTTTCATCTATCTAGTCAGAGGGCCTCTCTTTGCTGAATCTATATTCATACTGCGTTTGTGTTTTCCTCTTACCTAACCGTTATTACATGTGGGGGGCTACTATAACTTTTGGGGTTTCCCTGGAGGCAAGCCAGGTCTGTGTATTCCTCTTCTAGGGGTAGTTAGCTCTCCGGCTGGCGCGAGGTGTCTAGGGATACAACGTAGGCACACCCCCTGGCTACTTTTATTTGCGTGTTAGGTTCAGCATCGCGGTTACCTGAGATACCATCTTCCTAGAGCTAGTCCGTTTTTGCCCATGTCCCTGCCATTGGGAATCATGACAGTATTGCCGGCCATAATGTATTAAAGGTATTGGCTAAAGAAGGAGAGAAAAAAAGAAGTTTCTGACCTTTTTTTTTTTTTTTTTTACTCAGAGGTTCTGTCTAGCCATAATTGCAATCTGCTGTTTTTTTTTGTTTTTTTTTTCTCTCCTCTTAACCCCTGAATGGCTCAGATCTCTGCTGTTGAGAAATGGATATCCAGAGTTTAGCTTCTAATCTTAATACTCTTGCCTCTAAGGTTCAAAATATCCAAGACTATGTGATACATGCTCCTATGTCTGAACCCAAGATCCCTATACCTGAGTTCTTTTCTGGAGATAGATCTCGCTTTTTGAATTTTAAGCACAATTGTAAATTGTATCTTTCTCTGAGATCTTGTTCCGCTGGAGACCCCGCTCAGCAGGTTAAAATTGTTATTGCCTTGTTGCGGGGTGACCCCCAGAATTGGGCATTTGCATTGGCACCAGGGGATCCTGCGCTGCTCAGTGTGGATGCGTTTTTTCTGGCACTGGGGTTGCTCTATGAGGAACCTAATTTGGAGATTCAGGCTGAAAAGGCCTTGCTAGCCCTCTCTCAAGGGCATGATGAAGCTGAAGTATATTGTCAAAAATTTCGAAAATGGTCTGTGCTTACTCAGTGGAATGAGTGTGCCCTGGCGGCGAATTTCAGAGAAGGTCTCTCTGACGCCGTTAAAGATGTCATGGTGGGGTTTCCTACGCCCACAGGTCTGAATGAATCCATGACTATGGCTATTCAGATTGATCGGCGTTTGCGGGAGCGCAAACCTGTGCACCATTTGGCGGTGTCTTCTGAGCAGGCACCGGAGATTATGCAATGTGATAGAATTCTGTCCAGAAGTGAACGGCAGAATTATAGGCGTAAAAATGGGTTGTGCTTCTACTGTGGTGATTCTGCTCATGTTATATCAGCATGCTCTAAACGCACAAAAAAGGTTGATAAGTCTTTTGCAATTGGCACTTTACAGTCTAAGTTTATTTTGTCTGTAACTTTGATCTGTTCATTATCAACTATTACTGTGGATGCCTATGTGGATTCTGGCGCTTCCTTGAGTCTTATGGATTGGTCCTTTGCCAGACGTTGTGGGTTTAGCCTAGAGCCTTTGGAAGTTCCTATCCCTCTGAAGGGTATCGACTCCACACCTTTGGCTAGGAATAAACCACAGTTCTGGACACAAGTGACTATGTGTATGACTCCTGACCATCGGGAGGTGATTCGCTTCCTTGTGTTGCATAACTTGCATGATGTCTTAGTGCTTGGATTGCCATGGTTGCAAACTCATAATCCAGTCCTTGACTGGAAAACAATGTCTGTGTTAAGCTGGGGATGTCAGGGGGCTCATGGGGAAGTACCTTTGGTTTCCATTGCTTCATCTACTCCCTCTGAAATTCCGGCATTTTTGTCTGATTATGGTGATGTTTTTGAGGAGCCTAAACTTAGTTCTCTCCCCCCTCACCGGGATTGCGATTGTGCTATAGACTTGATTCCGGGCAGCAAGTTTCCCAAGGGTCGTTTGTTCAATCTATCTGTACCTGAGCATGCTGCTATGCGAGAGTATATTAAGGAGTCCTTGGAAAAGGGACATATCCGTCCATCCTCATCCCCTTTAGGAGCAGGTTTTTTTTTCGTGGGTAAAAAAGATGGCTCCCTGAGGCCCTGTATTGATTATCGCCTGTTGAATAAGATTACAGTCAAATACCAGTATCCTTTGCCACTACTGACTGATTTATTTGCTCGTATTAAAGGGGCAAAGTGGTTCTCTAAGGTTGATCTTCGGGGTACGTATAATTTGGTGCGGATCAAGCAGGGAGATGAGTGGAAAACTGCATTTAATACGCCCGAGGGCCATTTTGAGTATTTGGTAATGCCTTTTGGTCTTTCTAATGCTCCTTCAGTCTTTCAGTCCTTTATGCACGATATTTTCCGTAAATACCTGGATAAATTTATGATTGTGTATTTGGATGATATTTTGATTTTTTCGGATGACTGGGAGTCGCATGTTCAACAGGTTAGGAAGGTTTTTCAGGTTTTGCGGTCCAATTCTCTGTTTGTAAAGGGTTCAAAGTGTATCTTTGGGGTTCAGAAGATCTCCTTTTTGGGGTATATTTTTTCCCCTTCTTCTGTTGAGATGGATCCTGTCAAGGTTCGGGCTATTTGTGATTGGACGCAGCCTACTTCCCTGAAGAGTCTTCAGAAGTTCTTGGGCTTTGCTAATTTCTATCGTCGATTTATAACTGGGTTTTCAAGTGTTGTTAAACCTCTGACTGATTTGACTAAGAAGGGTGCTGATGTTGCCAATTGGTCCTCTGCGGCTGTGGAGGCCTTTCGGGAGCTTAAGCGCCGCTTTTCTTCTGCCCCTGTGTTGCGCCAGCCTGATGTTTCGCTCCCTTTTCAGGTTGAGGTTGATGCTTCCGAGATTGGAGCGGGGGCGGTTTTGTCGCAGAAAAGTCCTGATTGCTCAGTGATGAGACCATGTGCATTTTTCTCTCGAAAGTTTTCGCCCGCCGAGCGAAATTATGATGTCGGTAATCGGGAGCTCTTGGCTATGAAGTGGGCATTTGAGGAGTGGCGTCATTGGCTTGAGGGTGCTAGACATCAGGTGGTGGTCTTGACTGATCACAAGAATCTGATTTACCTTGAGTCCGCCAGGCGTCTGAATCCTAGACAGGCGCGCTGGTCATTGTTTTTCTCTCGGTTTAATTTTGTGGTTTCATACTTGCCGGGCTCGAAAAATGTGAAGGCAGATGCTCTTTCTAGGAGTTTTGAGCCTGACTCCTCTGGTGATTCTGAGCCTACGGGTATCCTTAAGGATGGAGTGATTTTGTCTGCTGTCTCCCCAGACTTGCGACGTGCTTTGCAGGAGTTTCAGACTGATAGGCCTGATCGTTGTCCGTCTGGGAGATTGTTTGTTCCAGATGAGTGGACCAGTAGAGTCATCTCAGAGGTTCATTCTTCTGTGTTGGCGGGCCACCCTGGAATTTTTGGTACCAGAGATTTGGTGGCCAGGTCCTTCTGGTGGCCTTCCCTGTCTCGGGATGTGCGTACCTTTGTACAGTCTTGTGATGTTTGTGCTCGGGCCAAGCCTTGCTGTTCTCGGGCTAGTGGATTGTTGTTGTCCTTGCCTATTCCGAAGAGGCCGTGGATGCACATCTCTATGGACTTTATCTCGGATCTCCTGGTTTCTCAGAAAATGTCCGTCATTTGGGTGGTGTGTGACCGTTTTTCTAAGATGGTTCATTTGGTACCCTTGCCCAAATTGCCTTCTTCATCGGAGTTGGTTCCTTTATTTTTTCAGAATGTGGTTCGCTTACATGGTATCCCGGAAAACATCGTGTCTGACAGAGGATCTCAATTTGTGTCTAGGTTCTGGCGAGCGTTCTGTGCCAGGATGGGCATTGATTTGTCTTTTTCATCTGCGTTCCATCCTCAGACTAATGGCCAGACGGAGCGAACTAATCAGACCTTGGAGACGTATTTGAGGTGTTTTGTGTCTGCTGATCAGGATGATTGGGTCGCCTTTTTGCCGTTGGCAGAGTTTGCCCTCAATAATCGGGCCAGTTCTGCTACTCTGGTTTCTCCTTTCTTTTGCAATTCAGGGTTTCACCCTCGTTTTTCGTCTGGTCAGGTGGAGTCTTCGGATTGTCCTGGAGTGGATTCTGTGGTGGATAGACTGCACCGGATTTGGAGTCATGTGGTGGACAATCTGAAGTTGTCTCAGGAGAAGACTCAGCAGTTTGCTAATCGTCATCGTCGTGTGGGTCATCATCTCCGTGTTGGAGACTTGGTGTGGTTGTCTTCTCGTTTTGTCCCTATGAAGGTCTCTTCTCCTAAGTTCAAACCTCGGTTCATAGGTCCTTATAGGATTTTGGAGATTCTTAATCCTGTATCTTTTCGTTTGGACCTTCCAGCATCTTTCACCATTCATAATGTTTTCCATAGGTCATTGTTGCGGAGGTACGAGGTACCGGTTGTTCCTTCTGTTGAGCCTCCTGCTCCTGTGCTGGTGGAGGGTGAATTGGAGTATGTTGTGGAGAGGATTTTGGACTCTCGTATTTCCAGACGGAGACTTCAATATCTGGTTAAATGGAAGGGATACGGTCAGGAGGATAATTCTTGGGTGACTGCCTCTGATGTTCATGCCTCTGATTTGGTTCGCGCCTTTCATAGGGCGCATCCAGATCGCCCTGGTGGTTCTCATGAGGGTTCGGTGCCCCCTCCTTAAGGGGGGGGGTACTGTTGTGAATTCTGTTTTTGGCTCCCTCTGGTGGCTACTGGTGGTACTGTTTGACTTTGGTCTTGTGTTTCCAGTGCACCTGTTTTCATCAGGAAATTGGGAGTTTCCTATTTAGTCTGGCTTCTCAGTCACTCTAGTGCCGGCAATCAATGTTACCAGAGCATCTCTGTTGCTTGCTACCTGCTCCAAGTCTGCAATTCAGCTAAGTTGAAATCTTTGGCTTTTTGTGCTTGTTTTGTCCAGCATGCATTTATATTTCTCGTGCTGCTGGAAGCTCTAGTGATCTGAAATTACTACTCCGGTGTCATGAGTTGATAACGGAGTTAAGGTGGTTTCAGGATGGCTGCTTAGGGTTTTGAGGTAACCGCGAAGTCCTCTTTTGTATTTTCATCTATCTAGTCAGAGGGCCTCACTTTGCTGAATCTATATTCATACTGCGTTTGTGTTTTCCTCTTACCTAACCGTTATTACATGTGGGGGGCTACTATAACTTTTGGGGTATCCCTGGAGGCAAGCTAGGTCTGTGTATTCCTCTTCTAGGGGTAGTTAGCTCTCCGGCTGGCGCGAGGTGTCTAGGGATACAACGTAGGCACACCCCCTGGCTACTTTTATTTGCGTGTTAGGTTCAGCATCGCGGTTACCTGAGATACCATCTTCCTAGAGCTAGTCCGTTTTTGCCCATGTCCCTGCCATTGGGAATCATGACACTGCGCCTCTGCTGCGCTGTGTTCCCGACCTCACACCCTGCGCCTCTGCTGCATTGTGCTCCCGGTTCTGCACCCTGCGCCTCTGCTGCGCTGTGCTCCCAGCCCCGCAGCCCATACCTCTGCTGCGCTGTGCATTCAGCCCCGCACCCTGCGCTTTTGCTGCTCTGTGCTCCCGGCCCCACACCCTGCGCCTCTACTGCGCTGTGCTCCCAGCTCGGACCCAGCGCCTCTGCTACGCTGTGCTCCCGCCCCGCACCCTACGTCTCGGCTTCACTGTGCTCCTGGCTCCGCACCCTGTGCTTCTGCTGCTCTGTGCTCCCTGCCCCGCACCCTGCGCCTCTACTGAGCTGTGCTCCCGACTCTGTACCCTGCGCCTCTGCTTCACTGTACTCCCGGCTCCGCACTCTGCACCTCTGCTGCGCTGTGCTCCTGGCCCCACACCCTAGACCTCTGCTCCTGACCCCGCACCCTGCGCCTATGCTGCGCTGTGATCCTGGCACCGCACCCTGCACCTCTGCTGCGCTGTGCTCCTGGCTCCACAACCTGTGCATCTGCTGCTCTGTGCTTCCTGCCTCGCACCCTGTGCCTCTGCTGTGCTCCCGGCCCCGCACCCTGCGCTTCTGCTGTGCTGTGCTCCCGGCCCACACCCTGCACTTCTGCTGTGATGTGCTCCCAGGCCACACTCTGCAACTCTGCTGCGCTTTCCTCCCGGCCCCGCACCCTGCACTTCTGCTGCGCTGTGCTCCCCGCACCCTGCGCCTCTGCTGCGCTGTGCTCCCGGCTCTGCACTCTGCACCTCTGCTGCTCTGTGCTCCTGGCCCCACACCCTAGACCTCTGCTGCACTGTGCTTCCGACCCCGCACCCTGTGCCTATGCTGTGCTCCTGGCACCGTACCCTGCACCTCTGCTGCGCTCTGCACCCGCCTCCACACCCTGTGCATCTGCTGCGCTGTGCTTCCTGCCCCGCACCCTGCGCTTCTGCTGCGCTGTGCTCCCGACCCACACCCTGCACTTCTGCTGTGATGTGGTCCTGGGCCACACTCTGCAACTCTGCTGCACTTTCCTCTCGGCCCCACACCCTGCGCCTCTGCTGAGCTGTGCTCGGGGACCTGCAACCTGCAAATCTGCTTCGCTGTGCTCCCAGCTCGGACCCTGCGCCTCTGCTGCGCTGTGCTCCTGACCTAACACCCTGCACCTCTGCTGCATTGTGCTCCCGGTCCCGCACCCTGCGCCTCTGCTGCGCTGTGCTCCCAGCCCCGCAACCTACTTCTCTGCTGTGCATGCAGCCCCGCACCCTGCGCTGCTGCTGCGCGGTGATCCCAGCCCCACACCCTGCAACTCTGCTGCGCTGTGCTCCCGGCTCACACCCTGCAACTCTGCTGCGCTGTGCTCTTGGCCCTGCGCCTATGCCCGGCTGTAGTCCCGCACACTGCGCTTCTGTTGTGCTATGATACCAGCCCCGCACCCTGCAACTCTGCTGCGCTGTGCTCCCGACTTGCTCCCTGCACCTCTGCTGCGCTGTGCTCCCGGCCGCACACCCTGAGCCACTGCTATGCTGTGCTCCCAGCCTGTGCCCTGCGTCTCTTCTCTGCTTCCGGCCTGCACCCTGCACGTCTGGTGTGCTGTGCTCCCAGTCCGCATCCCGTGCCTCTGCTGTGCTACTGGCCTGCACCCTGCGCCTTTGCTGCGCTGTGCTCCCTGCCCCGCACCCTGCGCCTCTGCTGCACTGTGCTCCCGTCCCCGCACCTTGCGCGTCTACTGCGCTGTACTCCCGGCCCGCACCCTGCACCTTTGCTGTTCTGTGCTCCCGGCCTGCACCCTGCGCCTCTTCTGTGCTGTGCTCCCAGCTTGCATTCTGCACCTATGCTGTGCTGTGCTCCCGGCCTGCACCCTGCGCCTCTGCTGCGCTGTGCTCCTGGCCCCGCACCTTGTGCCTCTGCTGCGCTGTGCTCTCTGCCCGCACCCTGCGCCTCTGCTGCGCTGTGCTCCTGGCCCCGCACCTTGCGCCTCTGCTGCACTGTGCTCTCTGCCCGCACCCTGTGCCTCTGCTGCGCTGTGCTCCAGGCCCCGCACCTTGCGCATCTGCTGCGCTGTGCTCCCGGCCCGCACCCTGCGCCTTTGCTGTGCTGTGCTCCCGGCCTGCACCCTGCGCCTCTGCTGTTCTGTGCTCCCAGCCCGCATCCTGCGCCTCTGCTGTGCTACCGGCCTGCACCCTGCGCCTTTGCTGTGCTGTGCTCCCAGCCCACTCCCTGCGCCTCTGCTCCTGGCACGCACCCTGCGCCTCTGCTGCACTGTGCTCCCAGACCCGCACCCTGTGCCTCTGCTGCATTGTGCTCCCGGTCCCGCACCCTGCGCCTATGCTGTGCTGTTTTCCCGGCCCCGCAACCTGCTCCTCTGCAGCTTTGTGCTTCCAGCCCCGCACCCTGTGCCTCTGTTGTGCTCCCGGCCCCACACCCTGTGCCTCTGCTGCGCTGTGATCCCAGCCACGCACCCTGCACCTCTGCTGTGATGTGCTTCCGGGCCACACTCTGCAACTCTGCTGCGCTTTCCACTTGGCCCCGCACCCTGCACCTCTGCTGCGCTGTGCCCCCGGCCTCGCACCTTGCGCCTCTGCTGCGTTGTGCTCTCTGCCCGCACCCTGCGCCTTTGCTGCGCTGTGCTCCCTGCTCCGCACCCTGCGCCTCTGCTGCGCTGTGCTCCAGGCCCCACACCTTGCGCCTCTGCTGCGCTGTGCTCCCGGCTTGCACCCTGCGCCTTTGCTGTGCTCCCAGCCCTGCAGCCTGCGCCTCTGCTGCACTGTGCTCCCAGACCCGCACCCTGAGCCTCTGCTGCGTTGTGCTCCCAATCCCGCACCCTGCGCCTTTGCTGTGCTGTTTTCCCGGCCCCGCAACCTGCTCCTCTGCTGCTCTGTGCTTCCAGCCCCGCACCCTGCATCTCTGCTGCGCTGTGCTCTCGACCCATACCCTGCACCTCTGCTGCGGTGTGCTCCCGGCCCTGCACCTCTGCTGCGCTGTGCTCCTGAGGCCCACACCCTGCGCTTTTGCTGCGCTGTACTCCCGGCCCCACACCCTACACCTCTACTGCGCTGTGCTCCCGACCCCCCACCCTGCGCCAATGCTGCGCTGTGTTCTCGGCACCACACCCTGCGCCTCTGCTGCACAGTGCTCCTGGCTCCGCACCCTGCACCTCTTCTGTGATGTGCTCCCGGCCACGCACCCAGTGCCTCAGCTGTGCTGTGTTCCTGCGCCGCACCCTACGCATCTGCTGCACTGTGCTCCCGGCCCCGCACCCTGCGCTTCTGCTGCTCCGTGCTCCGGCCCCGCACCCTGCGCCTCTACTGTGCTGTGCTCCCGACTCCGCACCCTGCGCCTCTGCTGCACTGTGCTCCTGGCCCCACACCCTACACCTCTACTGCGCTGTGCTCCCGACCCCGCACCCTGCGCCTCTGCTGTGCTGTGTTCCCGGCACCACACCCTGCACCTCTGCTGCGCTGTGCTCCCGGCTCCGCACCCTGCACCTCTTCTGCGATGTGCTCCCGGCCCCGCACCCAGCACCTCTGCTGCGCTGTGCTCCCGGCTCACACCCTGCAACTCTGCTGTGCTGTGCTCTTGGCCCTGCACCCTGCACCTTTGCTGCGGTGTGCTCCCGGCCCTGCACATGTGCAGTGCTGTGCTCCTGAGGCCTGCACCCTGCGCATCTGCTTCACTGTGCTCCCGGCTCCGCAACCTGCGTTTCTGTTGCTCTGTGTTTCCGGCCCCGCGCCCTGCGCCTCTACTGCGCTATGCTCCCGACTCCGCACCCTGCGCCTCTGCTGCGCTGTGCTCCTGGCCCCACACCCTACACCTCTACTGCGCTGTGCTCCGATCCCGCACCCTGCGTTAATGCTGCGCTGTGTTCCCGGCACCACACCCTGCGCCTCTGCTGCGCTGTGCTCTCGGCTCCGCACCCTGCACCTCTTCTGCGATGTGCTTCCGGCCCCGCACCCAGCCCCTCTGCTGCGCTGTGCTCCCGCGCCGCACCCTACACATCTGCTGCACTGTGCTCCCGGCCCCGCACCCTGCGCTTCTGCTGCTCCGTGCTCCTGGCCCCGCACGCTGCGCCTCTACTGCGCTGTGCTCCCGACTCCGCACCCTGCGCCTCTGCTGCACTGTGCTCCTGGCCCCACACCCTACACCTCTACTGCGCTGTGCTCCCGACCCCGCACCCTGTGCTTCTGCTGTGCTGTGTTCCCGGCGCCATACCCTGCGCCTCTGCTGCACTGTGCTCCCTGCTCTGCACCCTGCACCTCTACTGCGCTGTGCTCCCGACTCTGTACCCTACGTCTCGGCTTCACTGTGCTCCTGGCCCCGCACCCTGTGCTTCTGCTGCTCTGTGCTCCCGGCCCCGCACCCTGCGCTTCTACTGCGCTGTGCTCCCGACTCTGTACCCTGCGCCTCTGCTTCACTCTGCACCTCTGCTGCGCTGTGCTCCTGGGCCCACACCCTAGACCTCTGCTGCGCTCTGCTCCTGACCCCGCACCATGCGCCTCTGCTGCGCTGTGCTTCCTGCCTCACACCCTGTGCCTCTGCTGTGCTCCCGGCCCCGCACCCTGTGCTTCTGCTGCGCTGTGCTCCATGCCCACACCCTGCACTTCTGCTGTGATGTGCTCCCGGGCCACACTCTGCAACTCTGCTGCACTTTCCTCCCGGCCCCGCACTCTGCAGCTCTGCTGCTCTGTGCTCCTGGCCCCACACCCTAGACCTCTGCTGCACTGTGCTTCCGACCCCGCACCCTGTGCCTATGCTGTGCTGTGCTCCTGGCACCGTACCCTGCACCTCTGCTGTGCTGTGCTCCCAGCTCCACACCCTGTGCATCTGCTGCGCTGTGCTCCCGACCCACACCCTGCACTTCTGCTGTGATGTGCTCCCGGGCCACACTCTGCAAATCTGCTGCGCTTTCCTCTCTGCCCCACACCCTGCGCCTCTGCTGAGCTGTGCTCGGGGACCTGCAACCTGCAAATCTGCTTCGCTGTGGTCCCAGCTCGGACCCTGCGCCTCTGCTGCGCTGTGCTCCCGACCTAACACCCTGCACCTCTGCTGCGTTGTGCTCCCGGTCCCGCACCCTGCGCCTCTGCTGCGCTGTGCTCCCAGCCCCGCAACCTACTTCTCTGCTGTGCATGCAGCCCCGCACCCTGCGCTTCTGCTGCACGGTGATCCCAGCCCCGCACCCTGCAACTCTGCTGCGCTGTGCTCCCGGCTCACACCCTGCAACTCTGCTGCGCTGTGCTCTTGGCCCTGCACCCTGCGCCTATGCTCGGCTGTAGCCCCGCACACTGCGCTTCTGTTGCACTATGATACCAGCCCCGTACCCTGCAACTCTGCTGCGCTGTGCTTCCGGCTCGCTCCCTGCAACTCTGCTGCGCTGTGTTCTCGACCCTGTGCCTCTGCTGTGATGTGTTCACGGCCTGCACCCTGCAACTCTGCTGCGCTGTGCTCTCAACCCGTACCCTGCACCTCTGCTGTGGTGTGCTGCCAGCCCCGCACCCTGCACCTCTGCTGCGCTGTGCACCTGAGGCTTGTACTCTGCGCCTCTGCTGCACTGTGCTCCCAGCCCAGCACCCTGCACTTCTGCTGCACTGTTATCCCCACACCCTGCGCCTCTGCTGCGCTGTGCTCCCGGCTCCGCACCCTGCACCTCTGCTGCGATGTGCTCCTGGCCCAAAACCCTAGACCTCTGCTGCGCTGTGCTCCCGACCCCGCACCCTGCGCCTCTGCTGCACTGTGCTCCTGGCACCGAACCCTGCACCTCTGCTGCGCTGTGCTCCCGGCTCCACACCCTGTGCATCTGCTGCGCTGTGTTTCCTGCCTCGCACCCTGTGCCTCTGCTGTAATCCCAGCCCCGCACCCAGCAACTCTGCTGCGCTGTGTTCCCGGCTTGCACCCTGCAACTCTGCTGCGCTGTGCTCTTGGCCCTGCACCCTGCGCCTCTGTTCGGCTGTACTCCCAGCCTCATCCCCTGCGCTTCTGCTGCGCTATGATCCCAACCCCGCACCCTCCAACTCTGTTGCGCTGTGCTCCCTGCTCGCCCCCTGCACCTCTGCTGCACTGTGCTCCCGGCCGCACACCCTGAGCCTCTGCTGTGCTGTGCTCCCGGCCTGCGACTCTGCTCTGCTTCTGGCCCGCACCCTGCACCTCTGGTGTGCTGTGCTCCCAGTCCGCATCCTGCGCCTCTGCTGTGCTGTGCTGCTGCCCCGCACCCTGCGCCTCTGCTGCACTGTGCTACCGGCTCCGCACTCTGCAGCTCTGCTGCTCTGTGCTCCTGGCCCCACACCCTAGACCTCTGCTGCACTGTGCTTCCGACCCCGCACCCTGTGCCTATGCTGTGCTGTGCTCCTGGCACCGTACCCTGCACCTCTGCTGTGCTGTGCTCCCAGCTCCACACCCTGTGCATCTGCTGCGCTGTGCTCCCGACCCACACCCTGCACTTCTGCTGTGATGTGCTCCCGGGCCACACTCTGCAAATCTGCTGCGCTTTCCTCTCTGCCCCACACCCTGCGCCTCTGCTGAGCTGTGCTCGGGGACCTGCAACCTGCAAATCTGCTTCGCTGTGGTCCCAGCTCGGACCCTGCGCCTCTGCTGCGCTGTGCTCCCGACCTAACACCCTGCACCTCTGCTGCGTTGTGCTCCCGGTCCCGCACCCTGCGCCTCTGCTGCGCTGTGCTTCCAGCCCCGCAACCTACTTCTCTGCTGTGCATGCAGCCCCGCACCCTGCGCTTCTGCTGCACGGTGATCCCAGCCCCGCACCCTGCAACTCTGCTGCGCTGTGCTCCCGGCTCACACCCTGCAACTCTGCTGCGCTGTGCTCTTGGCCCTGCACCCTGCGCCTATGCTCGGCTGTAGCCCCGCACACTGCGCTTCTGTTGCACTATGATACCAGCCCCGTACCCTGCAACTCTGCTGCGCTGTGCTTCCGGCTCGCTCCCTGCAACTCTGCTGCGCTGTGTTCTCGACCCTGTGCCTCTGCTGTGATGTGTTCACGGCCTGCACCCTGCAACTCTGCTGCGCTGTGCTCTCAACCCGTACCCTGCACCTCTGCTGTGGTGTGCTGCCAGCCCCGCACCCTGCACCTCTGCTGCGCTGTGCACCTGAGGCTTGTACTCTGCGCCTCTGCTGCACTGTGCTCCCAGCCCAGCACCCTGCACTTCTGCTGCACTGTTATCCCCACACCCTGCGCCTCTGCTGCGCTGTGCTCCCGGCTCCGCACCCTGCACCTCTGCTGCGATGTGCTCCTGGCCCAAAACCCTAGACCTCTGCTGCGCTGTGCTCCCGACCCCGCACCCTGCGCCTCTGCTGCACTGTGCTCCTGGCACCGAACCCTGCACCTCTGCTGCGCTGTGCTCCCGGCTCCACACCCTGTGCATCTGCTGCGCTGTGTTTCCTGCCTCGCACCCTGTGCCTCTGCTGTAATCCCAGCCCCGCACCCAGCAACTCTGCTGCGCTGTGTTCCCGGCTTGCACCCTGCAACTCTGCTGCGCTGTGCTCTTGGCCCTGCACCCTGCGCCTCTGTTCGGCTGTACTCCCAGCCTCATCCCCTGCGCTTCTGCTGCGCTATGATCCCAACCCCGCACCCTCCAACTCTGTTGCGCTGTGCTCCCTGCTCGCCCCCTGCACCTCTGCTGCACTGTGCTCCCGGCCGCACACCCTGAGCCTCTGCTGTGCTGTGCTCCCGGCCTGCGACTCTGCTCTGCTTCTGGCCCGCACCCTGCACCTCTGGTGTGCTGTGCTCCCAGTCCGCATCCTGCGCCTCTGCTGTGCTGTGCTGCTGGCCCGCACCCTGCACCTTTGCTGCGCTGTGCTCCCGGCCCCACACTCTGTGCCTTTGCTGCGTTATGCTCCCTGCCCCGCACCTTGCGCCTCTGCTGCGCTGTGCTCCCAGCCCGCACCTTGCGCCTCTGCTGCGCTGTGCTCCCGGCCCGCACCCTGCGCCTTTGCTGTGCTGTGCTCCTGGCCCGCACCCTGCACCTCTGCTGTGCTGTGCTCCCAGCCCGCATTTTACGCCTCTGCTGTGCTCCCGGCCTGCACCCTGAGCCTTTGCTGCGCTGTGATCCCGGCCCCGAACCTTGCACCTCTGCTGCGCTATGCTCCCGGCCGGCACCCTGCGCCTCTACTGCGCTATGCTTCTGAAACCGAACCCTATGCCTCTGCTGCGCTGTGCTCCCTGCCTCACACCCTGTGCCTCTGCTGTGCTCCTGGCTCCGCACAATGCACCTCTGGTGTGCTTTGCTCCCGGCCTGCACCCTGCGCCTTTGCTGTGCTGTGGTCCCAGCCCACACCCTGTGCCTCTGCTCCTGGCGCACACTCTGTGCCTCTGCTGCGCTTTGCTCCCAGCCCTGCAGCCTGCGCCTCTGCTGCACTGTGCTCCCAGACCCGCACCCTGCGCCTCTGCTGCGCTGTGCTCCCTGCCCCGCACCTCTGCTGCTCTGTGCTCCCGAAACCGCATCCTGCGCCTCTGCTGCGCTGTGCTCCTGAAACCGCATCTTGCGCCTCTGCTGCACTGTGCTCCGGACCCGCACCCTGCACCTCTGCTGCGCTGCACTCCCGGCCTCGCACCCTGTGCCTCTGCTGCATTGTGTTCCTGGCCCCCCACCCTGTGCCTCTGCTGTGCTGTGCTCCCGACCCCGCACTTTGCGCCTCTGCTGTGCTGTGTTCCTAGCCCCGCACCCTGTGCCTCTGCTGTGCTCCCAGCGCCTCTGCTGCACTTTGCTCCTGGCCCCGCATCTGTTGTGCTGTGCTCCCAGCCCGCACTCTGCTCCTCTACTGTGCTGTGTTCCCGGCCTGCACCCAGCACCTCTGCTCTGCTCCCGGCCCACATCCTGCGCATTTGGTGTGCTTACGGCCCGCACCTCTGCTCAGCTCCTGGCCCGCACCCAGTGCCTCTGCTCTGCTCCTTGCCCGCACCCTGCGCCTCTGCTCTGCTCCCGGCCCGCACCCTGCTCGTCTGCTGTGCTGTGCTCCCGACCCACACCCTGTGCCTCTGCTGTGCTGTGTTTCTAGCCCACATCCTGCACCTCTGCTGTGCTGGACTCCAGGCCCGCACCCTTCACCTCTGCTGTGCTGTGCTTCCGGCCTGCACCCTGCGCCTCTGCTCTGCTCCCGGCCCACACCCTGCTCGTCTGCTGTGCTGTGCTCCCGACCCACAACCTGTGCCTCTGCTGTGCTGTGTTTTCAGCCCGCATCCTGCACCTCTGCTGTGCTGTATGCCAGGCCTGCACCCTGCGCCTCTTCTGTGCTGTGCTTCTGGCCTGCACCCTGCGCCTCTGCTGTGCTGTGCTCCGGCCCACACCCTGCTCCTCTGCTGTGCTCCTGGTCCGCACCCTGAGCCTCTGCTGTTCTGTGCTCCCGGCCCGCACACTGTGCCTCTGTTCTGCTCCTGGCCCGCACCCTGCACTTCTGCTCTGCTCCTGGCCCACACCGTGCGCCTCTGCTCTGCTCCCGGCCCACACCCTTCCCTCCCGAAATTGTTCCTGTTCTTCATGTCTGGCTGAACATCATCCGTGCCCGCCAGTACTTGCCTGCACCTGTCATTAGTGTTCTGTCCCCCTGTGGGATCAGCAGCTACTGCCAGACGCTGCCCTGGAGTGGTACCTGGTAGCTATCTGCTGCACAAGCCTGACCTCACCACTAGAGGCTCCAGTGAACACCAAGGTAGCTGCTTAGTCACACCCCTCCACGGTTAGTTTTTTTGTGGCACAGTGGGGCCACAATGCTCTCTTGTGCCATCCAGTCTGGGAGCGAGCATTACATACTGTAGATAATGATTTATTAACTACCAGCTGTTGTCTCCTTTATCACTTGCTAGCTCTTATACACATTTGGCTAATTTCACCTCTTTGTTGGAAGCCTTATTAGGAGCCTCCATCGCAGATTTTATCATATAGGACGAGTGCTCAGCCAAAAGCTATTTGGACGTTGTTCACATGACGTAAGCCAATGTTATATACAGCAATATGCAGTAGGACACGAGATCCAGGGAAATATCCGATCGCCAGCAATGGGGTCAGGAAGGAATTTTTTTTTCCCCTAAAGCAGAACTCTTTGGGGGGTTTTCTTTGCCTTCCTCTGGATCTTTGGGTCCCAGTGGCTCTCAGGTAGTCCCCAATAACCGCAGCTCATTCTGTGGTCTCCATTGGGGCCAATCTGAGAGTCACTGTGACCATAGTGGGGTCTAAGGGGTAACGTTTCTCCTTATGGAGAGTGACATACATGTGACCATAGTTTCATTTCTAAAAGGGCCAGTAATATTTTAATTACAATGTTGCTTATTGCTATTCCAATAAAATAAATTATATATAAATATATTGTGTTGTGTTTTTTCCTGTATTTCATCTTACTCTGTGACAATGATGGGAGTGATCACTACTACCCTGAATATTCCACAACTAGACCTGGAGATATAGGGGGCTCCTTACACAGAGAGCAGATGTCATGATGTCAACTCCGGTACCAAAATTCATTACAATTGTTATAGGGCTCAGTCTGTGATGGAGGCACTAACAGACAGAATACTACAGAGAGAATACTGAAGACCGGGACACAGGGCCGCAGAATGCAGAAGACATAGGATAGGGTCTTATGTAAAAGTAAAAAACAGAGGAAAGATGTTTATCAAGTAGCTGGAGGGCTCCAGGACCAAACCAGGATGAAGGCCTCAGTCATCAGTGGCCACTGTTCCCATGGAATGGCACACATTTACCAACCATTCTGCAGCCACTTTACCTTTGTCCAACTCCTCCGTCGGTCCTTGCTGTTATTAGGTCACTACCGAAATTCTTTCCTGACTATACACAGACACATAGGTACAAACCATGTATGCCACCATCACCGTACACAACCTCCTGTTCTGGACCAGCGGCCTTTACAATTCAAGTCTAAGTGGGCTTAAACAAGGGTCTGTATCTATAAGAGAACCATGTGCTTGCAACATGGAGCAGCAGTAATACAGTAACACCAGATTAATATTCTTTGGGCACAGAGATGACATGCAGCAAACCTTCTCAGAAAGGAGAAATGGACTCTGACATTCCCTAAGCAATTAGTACCCACACAATTGAAGGGATAATTTGCTAGCCCTTGCTGTACCATGTTCTGTGTCCAGTGGTGGCCACTTTTAGGCCGGTTTCACACTTCCTGATATTTCCAATGTCAGTGTCCTTGAGTGTAATACCAGCTTTCCTTGAGTCTAATGTCAGCTAATATATTTCGGGCACATAGAAGACATGCAGCGAACCTTCTCAGAAAGGAGAATTGGACTCTGAAATTCCCTAAGCAATAAGTACTCACACAATTGGAGGGACAAATTGCTAGCCCTTGCTGCGCCATGGTGTCCAGTGGTGGCCACTTTTAGTCTACTGTAAGTTGGCTCTTCAGATTGTATGGCGATAAAGAATCTGAAGGCCACATACCTTCAGGAAAAATATCTCATAATAGCACAGTACCCTGAATTGTGAAGAACAAAATAATTCCATACAATTCTATTGTGTAATATTCAGGATATTTATTTTAAAGTTTGGTCCTTAGAAGATATAAAATGAGGTCAATACAACCTGACGCGAACAAGAACACATAACGAATTATACTGGGTCATTATTTACAGTTGTGCTCAAAAGTTTACATACCCTGGTAGAATTTTTGCTTTCTTGGCCCTTTTCAGAGAATATGAATGATAACACCAAATCTTTTTCTCCTCTCATAGATAGAGGTTAGGTGAAGCCATTTATTGTAAAACTACTGTTTTCTCTTTTTAAATCATAATGAACTAGAACTAAACTCACAATATGGCATTTTTACATTATTGTGACAGTCAGACGAAGAAACCATAATATTACATTTCTAAAACCACATGCAGTAAATATTTAACAGATCTATGGAACTAAAAATGAATATGTAAATATAAAATATACAAAAATACAACCAATCCCAATTGTTATCACAACGCCCCTACAAGGACTAAGAATGCCCTTCAAATCTACTTTTAAAGAAGATCTCTTATTCACACAGGAATGGGATTCCTTCATGTTACAGTGCTCACATGGAATAATCACCAGGTTGATCTCCATATGTGAGAATATAGCCATGGTGACCACAATGCAAATTACAAACATCAGGGAATTATTGATTCCCAATTCAAGATACTCCAGAACTGAAATGCATAGATGGTAATGTCCAGGGCCGGACTGGCAATTCTGGCAAATGCCAGAAGGGCCTGTCTGGTCGTGGGCCGCATTGTCTGCTATGTTGTTAACAGAATCGGTGTTCTCAAGGCACCCATACTGTTAAGAGTCGTGACGAAGCACAAAGTTGCTCACTCCGTCACTTACCCGCCAGCAGGCCATAGGGAACATCTATATATATAATTGTCTAAGGGTTTTTCTGTCTGTCCTGGAAATCCCGCGTCTGATTGGTCGAGGCCAGCCCGCCTCGACCAATCAGCGACGGGCATTGTCCTCCACTGCTGTCAAGTGCTGCCATTGCGTTGTCTAAGGGTCTAATTGTCTGTCTGTCTCGGAAATCCCGCCTTGCTGATTGGTCGAGGCCAGCCGGCCTCGACCAATCAGCGATGGGCACAGTCTGCCGCGAAATCTGGAATCATCATTGCCCTCCACTGCTGTCAAGTGCCGCCATTGTGTAGGGTGTGTGGCTGCGTCTCCCTGTATGGGCGGCATCTCCCTGTGTTTCTATCTTAGAATGGGTCGTAAACGAAAATACGCCAATGAGGATGACAGAAAAGCAGCAGCAGCAGCAGCAAGAAAACGACAACATCGGGAACAGGAGACACCACAACAAACTGCCGCCAGACAAGCCCAGGATGTGGAATCTCACAGACAACGTCGCCAACAGGAGACACCAGCAATATACTACGTGGCTGGGCAATATACTACGTGGCTGGGCAATATACTATGTGACTGGGCAATATACTACGTGGCTGGGCAATATACTACGTCACTGGGCAATATACTACGTCACTGGGCACTTGCACTCCTCCCTCCAGGGTCACATTAGTAATATATCCCATCTGGTGCTTGGGGATGGGGAGAGCATGGGCCTGTGATTTCAAATGCCAGGGCTGAATTTCAGCCCCAGTCCGTACCTGGTAATGTCACACTCAGACTAATAAAATTAAAGCAAGAGACTATTCATAAAAAAAGTGAAAAACTTTTTAGGGGCAGCGAAGATTTCAAATCAGGACAACTATTGCGGACAACCGCAAGTCATGCGTCATGAAACAGGTTTCTCAATATGATTAATTAGATAGCATCTGTGTTGTGCATTTGCTAAAAACAAGGGTGTTCAGACTAGGAAACCATAATATTACATTTCAAAAACCATATGCAGTAAATGTTTAACAGATCGATGGAACTAAAAATCACTATATAAATATAAAATATACAAAAATACAACTGATCCCAACTGTTTTCACAATGCTCCCTGTTGCAGCTCTGAGACCTTAGATGCTCTATCAGCTGAGGTTCCTTGTGACCTTACAGATGACCCTACCAAAATTTCCACTGAAACTATAAGGGTATGTGCACACGTTCAGGATTTCTTGCAGAAATTTCCTGAAGAAAACCGGAAATTTTCTGCAAGAAATCCGCATTTTTTTTTTCCGTTTTTTTTCCGTTTTTTTCGTGTTTTTTTAGCATTCTGCAAGCGTAATTAGCTTGCAGAATGCTAAAGTTTTCCAAGCGATCTGTAGCATCGCTTGGAAAACTGACTGACAGGTTGGTCACACTTGTCAAACATAGCGTTTGACAAGTGTGACCAACTTTTTACTATAGATGCTGCTTTTGCAGCATCTATAGTAAAAGATAGAATGTTTAAAAATAATAAAAAAAATAAAAAAATGCTTATACTCACCCAGACATCTCCTCAGCGGCGTCCGTTCCTCTTCCTATAGCTGGTGTGTGCGCGCAGGACCTTCCGTGACGTCACGGTCACGTGAGCGGTCACATGACCGCTCACGACCAATCACAGGACAGTGACGTCATCGGCAGGGTCCTTCACCGCACACCAGCTACAGGAACCGAAGCGACAGCATGCAGTGGAGGCGGGAAGACATCGAGGGTGAGTATAGGACTATTTTTTATTTTAATTCTTATTTTTTGACCACTTATATGGTGCCCAGTGCGTGGAGGAGAGTCTCCTCTCCTCCACCCTGGGTACCAACCGCACATAATCTGCTTACTTCCCGCATCGTGGGCACAGCCCCGTGCGGGAAGTAAGCAGATCAAAGGACTCCTAGGTGTGCGGAATCCCCTGCAATTCCGCATTTGAGGCCATGTGCACACGTTAAGTATTTTTCGCGTTTTTTTCGCGTTTTTTCGCTATAAAAACGTGATAAAAACGCGAAAAAAACGCTTACATATGCCTCCCATTATTTTAAGTGTATTCCGCATTTTTTGTGCAAATGTAGCCTTTTTTTCCGCGAAAAAATCGCATCGCGGAAAAAAAAGCAACATGTTCATTAAAATGCGGAATTGCAGGGGATTCCGCACACCTAGGGGTCCATTGATCTGCTTACTTCCCGCACGGGGCTGTGCACACCATGCGGGAAGTAAGCAGATTATGTGCGGTTGGTACCCAGGGTGGAGGAGAGGAGACTCTCCTCCACGCACTGGGCACCATATAAGTGGTCAAAAAATAAGAATTAAAATAAAAAATAGTCCTATACTCACCCTCGATGTCTTCCCGCCTCCACTGCATGCTGTCGCTTCGGTTCCTGTAGCTGATGTGCGGTGAAGGACCTTGCCGATGACGTCACTGTCCTGTGATTGGTCGTGAGCGGTCATGTGACCGCTCACGTGACCGTGACGTCACGGAAGGTCCTGCGCGCACAGACCAGCTATAGGAAGAGGAACGGTCACCGCTGAGGAGATGTCTGGGTGAGTATAACCTTTTTTTTAATTTTTTTTATTATTTTTAAACATTCTATCTTTTACTATAGATGCTGCATAAGCTGCATCTATAGTAAAAAGTTGGTCACACTTGTCAAACGCTATGTTTGACAAGTGTGACCAACCTGTCAGTCAGTTTTCCAAGCGATGCTACAGATCGCTTGGAAAACTTTAGCATTCTGCAAGCTAATTACGCTTGCAGAATGCTAAAAAAACGCGAAAAAAACGGAAAAAAAACGCAAAAAAAAAAATGCGGATTTCTTGCAGAAAATTTCCGGTTTTCTTCAGGAAATTTCTGCAAGAAATCCGCAACGTGTGCACATACCCTTAATGAACATGTTGCTTTTTTTTCCGCGATGCGATTTTTTCGCGGAAAAAAAGGCTACATTTGCACAAAAAATGCGGAATACACTTAAAATAATAGGAGGCATATGTAAGCGTTTTTTTCGCGTTTTTATCAAGTTTTTATAGCGAAAAAATGCGAAAAAAACGCGAAAAATACTTAACGTGTGCACATGGCCTAAAGCTCTTGATCACATCAGTATCAGAGTCCCCATAGCCCAAAGTCAGGGGAGATGGGGGTAAATAGTGGTTATTCCTCAAAACATTACTCTCTGGTACCTACAAGAGTGGAAGTCAAGCTCTAGGGAACAAGATGCAACATGCTACATTTGTTACCACAAGAAACCATTCAGAAATCCTCTTATCATCCGAAGGGTTGTATTCCCAAAACACCAAGGGGTCCCTGGGTTCAGACATGAGCATATTCTCACAACTCTTTCCTACACACGCTAGGACAGACTTTATTTTAGCACAATAGTCGGCCAAGGATCGTTCCCAAGACCACAGGGTATCCCACTCACCGTTCCAACCACTAATTTGGAGAATAAAACAGCACCTTCACAAACCAGTTCCCTTTCTGTTATACTCAAGGTCAATTCCAATAAAATCACATCTTTTTTTCCACCAATAAGTACCCCCAATCCCAACCGGCTACAAAAAAGAAAAGCCAATATAGTGGTTGCAGGGGAGGAATTAGAATCAGATCCTCTTCCCAAAAAGATATGCCTGTGAACCGACACAAAAGGAACAAGAATTAATAATTTTTACTTATCAGACTATCCCTTGAGTACAGATGAAGTTTGATTATTGAATACAGGATTCTCGTTTTGTCCAATAGCCATACCAAAGCGATTTGATCTATTTATGGATATTAATTATTTTGTCAGGAAAGTGACCCTCAACACACACTTTCTATTAAAGGAAAAACAGAGTTCAATTTCTTGTCAATTAATTCCTCCACACAAAGAGTCTTGTCCTGAATCTCTTATCCAACACGTTGATGCTTGACCAATGTCTGATTTTTGCCCGATTCAGGACAGAGGCATTCATATAGAAACGTTTCATCATTTGATACTCAAAGAATTGAGATCCAGATGAGGGATAATCTCAGTAAGGGGGAACAAGAAGCTACGGTGACGCTGAAAGGCAGCTCCCAGATAATTATTAGGGCGACCGACAAGGGAGGGGGTGTGGTTATCATGAACCGTGGCGCCTATCTGGAGGAAGGTTTGAGAATCCTGAGTGATGAGCAATATTACTCTAGACTAACAGAAGATCTCTCTTCACATTATTACCATAAATATATGTCATTGGTTGGGACATCAAATTTCAATAAGCTTCTAAACAAGAAAGAAAAATATTTTCTATATATAAAACACTTCCAATTACCATTTTTTAACCATTTCCCAAACATTGATTAGTTTTACAGCCCTACGTTTTTCGGTTATCTTTGACTCACCTTATTAACAAACTAAAGAAATTGAAATTTCCTTGCCATTATTCTTTTATGACATTGGATGTCCACTCGCTATAGTTTAACATTGAACACGAGTTAGGTTTAAAGGCCAACCAACACTATCTGGACCAAGACCAATTTTTGTCTGAAAATCAGTCAACATTTTTGATTGACAATATCAGATTCGTGTTAGAATACAATGTTTTTTCTTTTGCACAAAAAAGGACAACAAATTACGACTTTGTAAAAGAAATATCAATTTAAAAAAACAGCTTTAGAATAAAGAAGCACCCTAAAGGGATAATAGACGATGCTTTCAAACGTACATTTAGACTGGATCAGAACGATTTCCTAGGGAAACTGAATGACGCAATCTCTGACTAAATATTGGGTGTTCCTCACAAATGATCCCATCTTATCGGGGAATATTACCTCAAAACCCAATTTTATCTTTCGCAACAGCATGAATTTAAAAAACATATTGCTCTCAGCAAAATAAAATCAAATAAGACAGAGGTCCTACCCATTTGTTTCATCTGTGCCATCCTTGACCGTAGGATCTTATTATTGTAATATGAAAAAATGCCTTTGCTGTAAAATGAATATACGTAGATGTATGGCTTTTCCTCCAATGAAGAAGTAATCCATATTTAATAATTTGTTAACTGTAACACTGACTTTGCGATTTATTTTTTGAGATACGATTGTAATTTGCTATACGTAGGGCGCACAACTCAAGCAAATCATAATAGGATGAATAACCACAGGCATAACATAAGGAGATAAAGGAGGAAATAAAGTCTGATTCACTTTATAACGTGCCTGTGGAAATCTCTGCCCATAAAGTAATGAGAATTTGTGATGTCAGGTCAGTGGTGTATTTTGGGGGGCAGCATGGGGGAAGTTGCCACTGGTACCAAATTGTAATGGGGCGCAAAAAAATTGCCTTATATACTCGTGTATAAGCCAAGATTTTCAGCACATTTTTTTGTGCTGAAAACGTCCCCCTAGGCTTATACACGAGTTACGGTCCCAGATAGCTGGCAAGGGAGGGGGAGCAGCATCAGGAGCCAGCGGTTGTGACATCATACTCACCCTCCGTCGCTGCATCTCGGTCCTTGCATCTCCATTGTCTGGCGCCGGCTTAACGCCAGCCAGGGCTGTGGGGTACTGGGTCTGGTACTTAAAGGGATGTGTCATGACGGCAGCGACCTCGTCCGTGGCCCTGGGTGCCCAAGTAAAAGGGACGGACTTTAAAGGGGTTTGAATAAAGTTTGCAAAATTAGGAAATGTTCGTGACGCCACCTGTGGTACTCGGTCGGGGGTGACCGACGCTGCTTAAAGGGGTCCACTGGGGGTGATGGTACTGCAGCAAAGATGGTTTCACTTCCCACTGGTGAAGCTGGGTTCCCAGGGCTCCCAGTGTGTTTGGCAAGGATAGTGTAGTGCCAGAAAATAAACAAAGGACACAGGATTACAGTCTCTTTACCTGGTTTACTAATGGTAGACAGTTTCAGTCCAGGGTACCAGGGACAGGTGACGGTGGAGTCCAGGTAGCCTGGAAATTAATTGACACCCCTTTGTCAGGTTTGATTGGGAGCCTTCCACTGTGCACTGAATATTAGTCCCTTGCTGCCTGTGGCGTCCTTTCAGGGTCCTCTCTTACTCCCTGTCCTGGGACAGTACCTGCCGGGTAGGCAACGTGAGCCGTTTTATAGGGGTCTGTTTCCACGGTGAAGTGGATGCTGGTGTACCTCAGGTGTAATGTGGGCAAGTCACTTTCAATTCCTTGCCCTCCGGTTCTGCTGTGGGACATGTAGTTCCACACAGCCTCGGGCTCCCGGTGCATAGAGGGAGCCTGTCACAGCTCCCCTCCAGCTCCTCATTTCTCCTGCGCTCCTTCCTCTTTCACTGTCTCACATATTCTAACTAACTCCTCCTCCAGACCAGAATGTATATCTAGGGAAGCTCCCCTGGAACCGGGTCTAGAGCTCCCCCATCTGGCCTGGAGTCAGAAAGTGTTGCATGTACAGGTTACCTGCCAAAAGGATCCTCCTCATTTCCAGGCATGGCATCACCCTCCCTGAGAGGAAGGCAATACCACTGTGGTACCCGAACCCCTGGGGTGCCACACAGGCATCTCTCCTCTCCTCTGCTCAGTGGTCATGTGGTATCGCACATTAAGGTAATGAATATGTACACGACTCCACTACCATAGGCGTGGAGCACATATTCATTACCTTAATGAGCGGTACCACGTGACCGCTGAGCAAAGGAGAGCTCAGAGCTGCCGGTGCAACAGAGATGCAGGGATGTGCAGCAACCGTGTGAGGAGGGTGAGTATGATGGGGGAGGAAGGGAGAGGATGAGGGAGGATGGGGGAGGATGCAGAGCCATGCTTAGAAGGGGGAGGATGGGGGAGAATGCCGACCCATGTATAGAAGGGGAGGACGGGGAGGACACCGAGCAATGCATAGAAGGGGAGGATGCCGAGCCATGCATAAAAGGAGACCGGGAGAGCCACACATAGCAAAACAGGGATGAGGGGACAATGCATACCCGGCTTATACTCAAGTCAATAAGCTTACCCAGTTTTCCATGGCAAAATTAGGTGCCTCGGCTTATACTCAGGTTGGCTTATACTCGAGTATACACGGTAAACTCCCCCATCAATCAATAGTATGCAGGAAGCAGGACCAGTCCCGAGAGAATCTTCAACTCTGCTATGGCGCTCTGCTGTGCTACTACATAGCTAGCAACAGGCTTTTCAGCTCTTAGTGAGTAAAGACTAAGGGTCAATTCTTTGTCGCATTTACACATATTTTTTGTGTAACATCTATTTTTTGTATGTTGCGCTTATTTTTCATTTACTCATTATTCTTCTTTTAATTTTTGCCTATTTAAAGGTCTATGTTATAGGATGTGCTAGTTTTGTTTTTTTTATGTTTTGCTATTATGGTTAGAGTATGGGTTTTCCAGATATTTTCAGCTGATTTATGAGTTGTGACTTTTTAAAAAAGTTGTTACATTTTTGCACAAATGTTCAGCAATCTCCCATAAGGCTCATTCACACATTAGTTATCCATCACACTACTACAACCAAATGTTACTGTTGGTATGATGTTCCTTTTCTGAAATGCTGTGTTACTTCTACTCCAGAAGTTATGGGACATACACTTTCCAAAAACTTCAACTTTTGTCTCTTCAGTCCACAGAGTATTGTCCCAAAAGTCTTGGGGATCATCAAGATGTATCCTGGCAAAACTGAGATGAATCTTTATGTTCTTAGGCCATGTGCACACGTTAAGTATTTTTTGCGTTTTTTTCGCGTTTTTTCGCTATAAAAACGTGATAAAAACGCGAAAAAAAACGCTTACATATGCCTCCCATTATTTTAAGTGTATTCCGCATTTTTTGTGCAAATGTAGCCTTTTTTTCCACGAAAAAATCGCATCGCGGAAAAAAAAGCAACATGTTCATTAAAATGCGGAATTGCAGGGGATTCCGCACACCTAGGGGTCCATTGATCTGCTTACTTCCCGCACGGGGCTGTGCCCATGATGCGGGAAGTAAGCAGATTATGTGCGGTTGGTACCCAGGGTGGAGGAGAGGAGACTCTCCTCCACGCACTGGGCACCATATAAGTGGTCAAAAAATAAGAATTAAAATAAAAAATAGTCCTATACTCACCCTCGATGTCTTCCCGCCTCCACTGCATGCTGTCGCTTCGGTTCCTGTAGCTGATGTGCGGTGAAGGACCTTGCCGATGACGTCACTGTCCTGTGATTGGTCGTGAGCGGTCATGTGACCGCTCACGTGACCGTGACGTCACGGAAGGTCCTGCGCGCACAGACCAGCTATAGGAAGAGGAACGGACGCCGGTGAGGAGATGTCTGGGTGAGTATAACCTTTTTTTTATTTTTTTTATTATTTTTAAACATTCGATCTTTTACTGTAGATGCGGCATAAGCTGCATCTATAGTAAAAAGTTGGTCACACTTGTCAAACAGTATGTTTGACAAGTGTGACCAACCTGTCAGTCAGTTTTCCAAGCGATGCTACAGATCGCTTGGAAAACTTTAGCATTCTGCAAGCTAATTACGCTTGCAGAATGCTAAAAAGACGCGAAAAAAACGGAAAAAAAACGGAAAAAAAAAAATGCGGATTTCTTGCAGAAAATTTCCGGTTTTCTTCAGGAAATTTCTGCAAGAAATCCGCAACGTGTGCACATACCCTTATTGCTCAGCAGTGGTTTTCACATTGGAATTCTGCCATGCAGGCCATTTTTTCCTAGTTACTTTCTTATGGTGGCGTCATGCACACTGACCTTAATGGAGGCACATGAGGCCTGCAGCTCTATGAATGTTGTTGTGGATTCTTTTGTGACTTCTTAGATGAGTCGACACTGCGCTCTTGGGGTCATTTTAGTCGGCCGGCCACTCATGGAAAGGTTCACCACTGTTCCATGTTTTTACCATTTATGGATAATGGCTCTCACTGTTGTTCGCTTTAGTCCCAAAGCTTGAGAAATGGCTTTACAACCTTTTCCAGACTGTCTTTGGTCAACATTTAAATTTGTTTGGTGATCTGAAACATTTAAGTGTGACAAACATGCAAAAGAATGGAAAATGAGGAACGGGCAAACACTTATTCACACAAGTGTACACAATATATATTGAAAGTGGGTAACACTCTTGCAGTGACTTCTACTTTGGCAGATATAATGGATGAGCGTCGGTGACATCCAACATACTAGACCCATAATCATACATCTGATATACATAGATGAAGAGGATTGCACACATTAGACTGACAGCAGATCTCAACAGTATTAGCACCAGCCAACATTACTGTACTGTGGATTGGCTGCTCAACACTCGCATATTGTAAAGGGTTTCTTCTTAGATGCTGATTGACAAGCTTATTAAGTATGGTGTGGGCTTCCCTCCAAACATTACTTATAACCGCTTTGGTAACCTCTAGCAAGCAGATAGAAATTAGAAGACGTCAACACAATGGAATGACTGTCATCCAGCTAGGGATAATATAGTAACTGCAGGAATAATGCTGGTTCAAAACTCCAAGTATTCAGTTAGCCCATCATATATTACGGTATATCATCTTCCAATATTATTATTCAGTATATGTGTCATATATGTTATAGGCTATTGAGTGAGCTAGTCATATTGCCACTCTGCACCCTAGTATATTATTTATATACACACAAATATATTAGTGGGCAGAAAAAAAATCTGAGAAAATGTGAGCTAAATGGTGATAATGATATTAATTTATTATTAGATATTTATTTATTGTGTCAATTATTTAAGCTTCTAATCCCTGAGTTTTCACAGCCATGTTTGCTCGCAGATATCAGTTGTTTTTGTGGTGTCCTATGGGTTAGGCTTACTGAATGTGTGAGTCAGCACTGAGATTGCACAATTCCATCATAGAACCAAATGGAGGATCCCAGGAGAGTGATACTGAAGATGCATTATTGATTTCCAGAGTAGTGAAATTAGAGCTTTTATCTTCCATCATCGACGCTGTGATGATCAGAAGTGTTGGGGGCAGGGCCCCTAAAAGAAAGATATTTATCTCTATTGTTCATAGTTTTTGTTGTTTTATTATCCAGTTATACATATTAGAACACAATACAGTAGAACAAATACAATTTTAGTATTACCATGTTATAAAAGCAGGCAGTATCCCATGGAACTGATGTACAGAAGAGAATGTTGGATCCTTACATGATGCTGAAATCAATTTGTTTGCTCATTTGGTCTTGTAAATATGCGAGTGTCTCAGCTGAACAGACTCCCTATGGCTCTGTTCACACGTTCAGTAATTATTTTTGCTTTTGGATCCGTTTTGAAATCATAAAAATGGAAATAAAACATTCCAGCACAGGATCCATGCATTGCCACAGGCAGGTGTAACACACGGTCAGGCCCCCGTATATTTTGAGGCCTGCTGGTGCATAGCAAGGTGAGTTACTAGAGTAGCTGATTAGGTAACCTTGTCACAGTGGAATGACTTTTACGCTTTCTTCATTAAAAAAATGTTAATTGAGCACTTTATGTGTTTTACGTGTTACCATTTAGGATTTCTATATATTGCTTTTATTTTAGGATATATTTCTCTGTTAATGGCCACAGTGTGCATGTTGTTCACCTACATATTACACTTTTACTAACAGATGTCCTGGCCTGTGTCTTTTAGTTTAGCTATTTTGTGTTTTTGCCTTTGTGGGCTTGGTTTTAGTAATTCAGATATTTCTGGCGTTTTATTATTTGCAATTTTTGCACATTTTTGTTTTACACAGTTCCCCTTTTTTCTGCAGCCAAAACCTAATCTCGTAGCAGTAAAAATGTTGCACTCAAAACACCTGTTTTTCAGTGATTCCAACTTATTTTTTGCATGGAGTTTTTAGGTGGGGATTAGATGTGTGCTTTGTCTATATTAGGCCTCTTTCATATGTCCGTGTGTCCGGTGCGTGTTGTGACAGTTTTCACACGTACCGGATGCACTTACACACGTAGACCCATTCAAGTCAATGGGTCTGCGCACATATTAGTGAGTTTCAATGGATCATGTGTCCGTGGACAAAATACGCTGACATGTCCTTATTTTAACAGCAGCACGGGCCGCAAAACATCCCGCACATGTGCACAATGATGACAAAAGGATGACAAAGGCGCCTGAGAAGCAGCAGTACAGTTAGCGTTCTTCCTCGGTGCCGGGTGCTGAAGACCACTCTCATCATTCTCCTCTGCTTTGCCGGTGATCAGCGCTAGCAGAGGAGAATGATGAGTGTTATATTCAAGTGATAACAGCAAAAGCAGGCGGTGGCTGATAAGACAACTACTCCAATCAGTCTACACCTGCTGCTGCTAATAACAGTGAGAATAGGAAAACCAGACACACTCGTTTTTTTTTTTTTTCAAGCATTGCTATAAGAAAGGTATACAAACATTAGCGTGTCATATAAACAAAACAAAACAAACTAAACAAACAAAACATACAGAGATATGTACATACTACAGCTCTATATCAGTGAGAGCATGCGGTGGGTGATGGGAGTATTCATCACCCACCAACTGCTCTATAAATAAGTTATTAATCCGGCGTGGGTTCCCCTGTATTTTCTATAACCAGCCAGGCAAATCTCATAGCTGGGGGCTGGTATTCTCAGGCTGGTAAGGGGCCATGGATATTGATCCCCCAGCCAAATTATAGCAGCCCGCAGTCGCCTAGAACAGGCACATCTATTAGATGCGTCAATTCTGACACTTTGCCTGGCTCTTCCCACTTGCCATGTAACGTGGCAAGTGGGGTTCATATTTTTGGGGTTGATGTCACATTTGCATTGTCTGGTGACATCAAGCCCGAGGCTTAAGGTACCTTCACATGGCTTAAGGTACCTTCACATTAAGCGACGCTGCAGCAATACAGACAACGATGCCGATCGCTGCAGCGTCGCTGTTTGGTCGCTGGAGAGCTGTCACACAGACCGCTCTCCAGCGACCAACGATGCCGAGGTCCCCGGGTAACCAGGGTAAACATCGGGTTGCTAAGCGCAGGGCCGCGCTTAGTAACCCGATGTTTACCCTGGTTACCAGTGTAAAATGTAAAAAAAACAAACACTACATACTCACCTTCGCGTCCCCCGGCGTCCGCTTCCTGCACTGACTGAGCGCCGGCCCTAACAGCAGAGCGGTGACGTCACCGCTGTGCTGTGCTTTCACTTTACGGCCGGCGCTCAGTCAGTGTGGGAAGCGGACGCCGGGGGATGCGAAGGTGAGTATGTACTGTTTGTTTTTTTTACATTTTACACTGGTAACCAGGGTAAACATCGGGTTACTAAGCGCGGCCCTGCGCTTAGCAACCCGATGTTTACCCTGGTTACCAGTGTAAAACATCGCTGGCATAATTGCTTTTGGTGTCAAACACGACGATACACGCCGGTCTGACGACCAAATAAAGTTCTGAACTTTCTTCAACGACCAGTGATATCACAGCAGGATCCTGATCACTGCTGCCTGTCAAACTAAACGATATCGCTAGCCAGGACGCTGCAACGTCACGGATCGCTAGCGATATCATTTAGTGTGACGGTACCTTTAGTAATAGAGAAGTGTCTATAAGACACCTATCCGTTACTAATCCTATAGTTGAATAGTAAATAAACACACAGCAAGTATAAAGTCTTTTATTTTACATCAAAACAAAACACAGTTTTCCATGTATATTTAAAAATAACAAACACAGCTATACTTACCTAATGCCCATTCCACTGAAGCCCTCATCTCCTGTAATAAACAAAAAATAAAAAAAACAACAATATCTCTCATCTGTCCGACGCTCTGTCCCATGCCGTAATCCATGTCTGGGGATTAATAGTTTTCAACCTGGGCAGTGACATCATCGAGGTTACCACCAGTCAGTGAGGCGGTCAGTTCACCACAGATCAAAGATCAGCCGCTACCTCCTCTCACTGTTATAAGTGGCAGCAGGTGTAGCATGATGTGAGTAGTAGTCCCATCAGCCGCCGCCTGCTCTCGATGTTATCAGTTGAATATAACGGTCATCGTTCCCCCTGCTCACGCTGATTGCCGGCAGAGCAGGGGGGAATGATGCAAGCGGTCTTCAGCACCCGGCACTGGGGAACAGCGCTAATGGTATCGCTGCTTCCCTGGTGCCGATACGCATCGTACTGATGTTGCCACATGTGTGCCGCAAGTATTACACACATGGACACTGACTTCTCAGGTACCCTTTTTTCCGGTATCGGAAATATCAGGACAAGTGAAACAGTCCTTAGATGTTTACAAAAGGTAGATTTATTCACCAAAAAGGCTTCAACAACTAAATGAAAAACACCATTGCATTTTTTGCAGTGTTTTTTCTTCACTTTCTCATTTGCTTTGCACGAGTTAAAAAATGACATGTTGAAGCTTTCAAAAACACTGTAGCTCTCAAATTCAACCAGAAAAAAAACAAGCATGTGCATGCGATTTCTGAAATGTCATTGCTTTTGCTGTTACTGTAAAAAGCAGCATTTAATTTGCATAAAAAAAGCAAAAAAAAACCCACTGCTAAAACACTGCATATGAACATAGCCTAATCAGCACAACTTTTTTTGTCTGGCCAAAAAGGATAGTAGCTGAATCCATCCTGTTATGTCATCCTATAAAGATGGGTCTGATAAAAATTGGAAATTTAGTTTTTTATTTTGCATGTTTTTACTCCAATTTTTAAATACAGGATCCGTTACAAACGGATGATAGCTAGACATGTGAACAGAGCCGACAATTGTAATTTTCTGATATTTGTGCATGACATGTTTATTTTACATGCCAGTCTCTGTAAGGCCGGTTTCACACGTCAGTGATTCCGGTACGTGAGGTGTCAGTTTCCTCACGTACCGGAGACACTGACACACGTAGACCCATTAAAATCAATGCATCTGTTCAGATGTCATTGATTTTTTGCGGACCGTGTCTCCGTGTGCCAAACACGGAGACATGTCAGTGTTCATGGGAGCGCACGTATTACACGGACCCATTAAAGTCAATGGGTCCGTGTAAAACACGGACCGCACACGGACGTTGTCCGTCTGCAGTCCGTGTGCGTGCAGGAGACAGTGCTACAGTAAGCGCTGTCCCCCCCACATGGTGCTGAAGCCGCCATTCATATCTTCCCTGCAGCAGCGTTTGCTGCAGAGAAGATATGAATAATAGTGTTTAAAAGAAAGATCTATCTGTCCGCCGCCCTCCCACCCCCTGTGCGCCCCCCCCCCCCGCTGTTCGGAAAATACTCACCCGCTCCCTTGTTGGCTGTCGGTGCTTCCTGGTCTGGCCGCGGCTTCCACTGTATGCGGTCACGTGGGGCCTCCGATTACAGTCATGAATATGTGGCTCCACCTCCCATAGGGGTGGAGCCGCCTATTCATGAGTGTAAATGAGCGGCACCACGTGACCGCATACAGTGGAAGCCGCGGCCAGACCAGGAAGCACCGACAGCCAACGAGGGACGCGGGTGAGTATTTTCCGAACAGCGGGGGGGGGGGGCACAGGTTCGGACACATAGATCTTTATTTTAAACACTATTATTCATATTTTCTCTGCAGCAAACGCTGCTGCAGAGAAGATATGAATCGCGGCTTCAGCACCAGATGCTGGTACGTGTGGTACCCAGCACGGTGCGTGTGGTACCCAGTGGGCACACGGGTGGCACACGTGTGCCGCAAGTGTGCCACACTGATGTACACAGGAAACGTAGGGGCACACGGACACGGATAATTCCGGTACCGATTGTTTCCGGTACCGGAATTATCTGGATGTGTGGGACAGCCCTAAGGCTAGTTTCACACTAGCGTTTTGAGGAGCTGCAGACTTCCTCCGTGAAGCCCCGCCCTCGGCCGCACCTCCGCCGCTAGCTCCGCCTACTTCTGCATGCGGCCTGCATACTTATCTTTATCATTAGGTACGCAGGTCGTGCGGCTGTATGCAGATGATTCTGCATGCGTCGTTTTGACGATGCGGAGAAAAAAATAAATTGCTACCAGCTGCATCCTACGCTGGTCACCGCATCGTCAAAACGACGCATGCGGAAGCATCCGCATACAGCGGCACGACCTGCGTACTTAATGTTAAAAATAGGTATGCAGGCCGTATGCAGAAGTAGGCGGAGCAAGCGGCGGAGGTGCTGCCGAGGGCGGGGCTTCATGGGGGAAGTCCGCAGACCTCTACAGCTCCTCAAAGCGCTAATGTGAAACCGGCCTTAACATATGTTCTCCAGATAATGCTATCTTTCTTACATTCTGCTGCTATCAGAATAATGATGTTTACATGGGAAGTAAAGTTATACATACAGATAGACAGGTGTCCAGATACAATTGTATTGCTTACTCAGCACTTTCACATAAGACACATTTACACCTTCCAATTCTATATATGACTCTAGCGTCCACAGATCCAATTCTGCCCCTATTATCAGCCAGTGTAATTGTAGCTACTGGGTAGTGGTCAAATAATAATCATCATGTGAAAGCACTTGTAAAGAAAAACCAGTTTATGAATCTGACATTCTATACATGATACATGTAATATAAGTATCAGCATGAAGAACAATGAGTTCTTTGTCCACAAGGGCAATGCATGCAGTACATTTTGCTATACTACTTGTATGTCCTATATTAGAGCATGAGTTCCAAAAACATTTTATAAGAAGAATGTTAGAGAATAATTCATGTAAAATCAGTGAAGTTACACAGAACCTTCTCCAAAAGACCCCAACTTATCCAGACTAGATTTCATGTGTCAGATGTTAGGTTCTACCATACTGGCCATATTCTTTGAGAAGACCACAATCTTAAAAAGTCACTTTTAAAATCAATTTTGGGTATTCCTCTCAAAGAAGTTTTGAGACGATTTCCTTGGTACACGTAACATTGTGGGTTATAGTTAAACTAGTGACGAAATGTACAATTGGTGGAGGAAGGTTGAACTTGATGAACCTAGGTCTTCATTCAACCTATGTAACTAAGTTTCACTGTATGTAACTATGCAATTTATTGTTCATCCATAAGTAACAAGAAGCTCACAACAGTGAAGTCTGCAGAATTTTACTGATTTGACAAACTAAATGGAGCCCTAAACTCTCAGAGCTGCTGTAAGTTTTATTCACTGGAAACCTTTGACCAGCAAATCAATAAAGCTTTTCTTAGAATGTTGTGTAAGAGATTCCCAGTAACAAATGTATCAGACGTATGCAGAAAGATGACTCGAGAACGCCCATTTATTCCAGAAATGAGTGGTTTAGCCTCATGAACTCAATAAATATGATCTGATCCCTTGGATCAATGCCATGTAAGATCATTTTTATGAGGATTTCCTATTTAGCACACTGAAATTAAAAAAAAGCCTCAACATTAATGATTTTTCGGCTCTGCCAAAAAAAATCCAATTTTCACAAGAGTTTTGGATCAGATTTTTCTTAGAAGTCTGTCAGTTTTGACCATCAGTGTTTTATTAGTGATTTTTTTTTTAGTATGAAAAAAAAATTGCTAAGTTTCTCCTACCCAGAGTATGTAATATTGAAAACGAACAGCACGTAGATTGTACATAAATGGCAAAGTGTGCTATCGGTGAAATTTCATTGACCCATTTTAATCTGTGGCTTGAATCAAAAACAGGTATGTCTCTAAGATATTTTTTCAGACACCCAGTCTGTGAAGAAACACAGTCCTGTTTACAGATTTATAGATAGTGGGTAAGTGTTCTTACCATGAAAAACTCGTGTCTGAATGAGGCCCTAGGACCCCCATACACGTTAGACTAATGTCAGCCCAATCAGACTCCAGGTTCGGTTGACATTCTGATGTGTATGGGAGCCTTGGATAATTTACTGTTGGGAAAAATATTGATCCAGCATGTTTGATTTTAGACTGCAGGTCGTATTTTTTCCTGAAGAAGTCACCAACAGACCTGTCTGCCAACAGCTCTCTCATAGAGAACAGAGGAACTTGGCCGAGCATGCTCTCTGTACGGGAGAGACAGCCGAGATGGCCAACAGACGTCTAATGTGTATGGCCAGATTAAGGATTAGGATTAGGATTTTGAGAGCAACAACTAAAGCATGAAAGGGTAGCAAAAGAACTATATTATTGTTGAGAAAATAATACATAAAACTAATGGGTTATATATGAGCCACAACCTGCAACTTCTATTATTCTAACAATCTCTATACACATTAAATCATTGACAACTGAACCTGCCGATTTTAGTGGGATTGGCTGCTTATCTAATATGCATTGGCATATTGCTAATAGTGGCAGACCAGACCACGCAACTGCTATAGGGCCCATGAATCTGGGGTGTCCAGTGCCAATATCGGCACCTAGCTTCCCCCGCCCGGTATCTCACTTTTAATGGTATCTTGGATTCAGTTACGGTTGAAAGCAATGATGCAACAATGAACTGTCAATTATTTGTTCTATCATTCTCCCTCTGTGTTTGAGCTCTACATCTTAGTGCAATGGGGAACTTTGGGGGCTATCAACTGTATGTGAGAGTGATCGAACTGTGAAGATGGCTGTTGGGCATATTATACTGTGCGAAGGGTGGTTTGGGGCTATTATACTGTTTGAAGGGCTTTAAGGGGTCCACTATACTATGTAGAGGGCTGTGTGGGGAGCTATGTGGAAGGCTGTGTTGGGGCTATTATACTGTGCTGTGGGTGTATGGGAGCCTCATACTGTGTGGAGGGCTGTGTAAGGACGATTATATTGTTTTGTGAGATTGTGGGGGCCGTCATAATGTGCTGTGGAATTGTGGTCACCATCATACTGTTTTAGAATCACTGGAGGCCTCATAATGTGTGAGGGACAACTGTGGTGACATCATGGTGTTGGGGGTATTATGGGAGCATCATACTGTATTGGAGCACTGTGGGGGCAACATACTGTGGGTGTGGAATGTCCTGTGAAGAAATTAATTGTGGGAGTATTATAATACTGTGTTTGGGGAAATTTTTGCTGTCACCATTACTTTTGTTAAAATGAATGCAATCACATTCATTTTTTCATGTTCTGAACCCAGGAGAACATACTAAAACTGGCCATACATACAGTATAAGTTAGCTAATAATAAGCCGACAAGAACTTCATATAACCTCCCTATAAATGTTTTCTCTAATCGGCCATACCCATATCTCATTTTGTGCACTTTGCCACACATTGTGTGATAGTATCCATTTGCTTTACTGTGCACTATACAGCTCTGGCAAAAATTAAGAGACCACTGCTAAATTTTCAGTTTGTCTGATTTTTCTCTTTATAGGTATATTTTTTAGTAAAATGTAAATTGTTCTTTTATTCTATAAACTACTGACAACATGTCTCCGAAGTTCCAAGCAATACATTTTGTATTTATTTTCTGAAAATGAGAAATGGTCAAAATAACAAAAAAATACATTGCTTGCAGACCAAAAAAAAACAAGTTCATAATCATTTAGAAACAACAATACTAATGTTTTAACTCAGGAAGAGTTCAGAAATTAATATTTTGTGGAATAACCATGATTTTTAATCACAGCTTTCATGCGTCTTAGCATGCTTTCCGCCAGTCTTTCACACTGCTTTTGGGTACCTTATGCCACTCCTGGTACAAAAATTTAAAGGGAATCTGTCACCTCATTTTTCGCATATAAGCTGCGGCCACCGCCATTAGGGGCTTATCTACAGCATTCTGTAATGGAGATTGTCTGGAGATTGGGCTGGCCATGACAGGAATTTGATGTGGTGGTCCTTCATCCACACCTTGATTGACCAAGCTGTGTGGCATGGTGCATTGTCCTGCTGGAAAAACCAGTCCTAAGAGTTGGGAACATTGCCTGAGCAGAAGGTATCAACTGTTTTTCCAGGATAACCTTGTATGTGGCTTGATTCATACGCCTCTCCATCTAACCATTAGATGACCAGGTGTTGGGCAAAGCTGAAAATTAGACTCATCAGAGAAGATTACCTTATTCCAGTCCTCTATGGTCCAATCCTTATGGTCTATGGCAAACTTCAGCCTGGCTCTCATTTGCTTCTCATTGATGAAAGGCTTTTTTCTAGCTTTACATGACTTGAGTCCTGCCTCTAGGAGCTTACTACGAACTGTTCTTACCTTGCACTTCACCCCAGCTGCCATTTGCCATTACTTTTGTAGGTCACTTGATGTCGTCCTGCGGTTGCTGAGTGACATTCGAATAAGATGACGGTCATCCCAGTCAGTGGAGAGTTGTTTTTCGCCCTTTGCTGGTCTGTACCTTTGTTGTCCCCAATGTCTGCTGCTTGACCTTGTTGTAATGGACTTCCGTCTTAGAAATTTTAAGGATGGAGGCAACATGATGCTCACTGTGTCGCTCTGCTTTTAAAGCCAGAATTGAGCCCTTCTTTTCCTCACTCGAGACTTTTCTTTTCAACTCCTTTGGCATTGTTACAAGTTATTTTGTCATTCCTATTACTTTTGGGATATTACTAGCACTTGTTTTGCCATCCAGCTTGTCCTATTGCAAGAGGATTGTGAACACCACAGCAGTGTTTTTTATACTTTCCTTCGCTAAATAAGATTTGGTTCAGGTGATCACCTAATCAGAAGCACATTAAGTAGAATGAGGTGTACTCTGGTTGGAATTTAACTGACACTGGAATGGAATGGCTGTCAGACATGTAGAGAAGCTGATTTTTATAAAACTGTGCAATGGTCTCTTGATTTTTACCAGAGCTGTATGTTCTACACAATGTTCTATATAATATTTTGCATACGTTTTCATTTTTATGTACTATGCTCATAAACCTTTAAGACCACACTATGGAAAAATCAAACATTATAACTACTGTATACTGTTCAGCAATATGCTGTTCATGTACAATAGGTTTTTGTATTTAAAATCGCAGCTATGCCTTATACAAAAAATTCCCGAATTACTTGGGAATGTAAATGGGGTCTGCATATATTATTATACTCACCTTCCGCAAACAGCCGATCTCAGCGGCTTCCGTTCCTATAGATGGTGTGTGTGCAGTACCTTTGATGACGTCGCGGTCATGTTACCGCAACGTCATCGCAGGTCCTTCACACACACCATCTATAGGAACGGAAACGGCCACGTGCACCGCTGAGAGGTGGGAAGCCTCCGGGGCCATCAGAGGGTGAGTATATCACGATTTTTTATTTTAATTATTTTTTTTTTTTAACAATTATATGGTGCCCAGTCCGTGGAGGAGAGTCTCCTCTCCTCCACCCTGGGTACCAACCGCACATGATCAGCTTACTTCCCGCATGGTGGGCATAGCCCCATGCGGGAAGTAAGCAGATCAATGCATTCCTAGGTGTGCGGAATCCCCGCGATTCCGCAAATTTAATGAACATGCTGCATTTTTTTCTGGAATACTATTCCGCTCAGGAAAAAAATGCAGCATGTGCACAAAAAATGCGGATTGCATTCTATTAAATAGGATGCTTAATGTGAGCATTTTTTTGCGGTTTTCTAGCGTTTTTATAGCGAAAAAACGGGGAAAAAACGCGAAAAATCTGCTACGTGTGCACATAGCCTAAATGTTCATCACATTGCTCTAGTCTAATGGCAGCCAGTGATAGATCAAGGGCATAGACCTGCTGCCCCCTGATGCAAACTCTATTCTCAGTATTTTCCATGTCATGCAGCCTTAACCTATTTTCCCTACCTCCTACTGGTAATAAGTTTATCCATGTCAGTTCTTAGTGTAAATACTGTCATAAAAATACTTTGAAGAATCTGCACGTCACATGCCGGATTTTGTGGATTACAATACACACCGGATTATAAGACAAAAAAAAAAGAGAAGCCAGCACTGCTTAGGGTTAGAATGCAATACAAATGGTGCATATTGACCTACTGAATTCTAACTGTAGTTCAAATATGAGACATTTAGCAAATAATTGATCAATTCTTTGAGCTACCCCGCCACTTCACGGCAATCTCATAATGGGGCAGTCCTACTCTACGTATTATATTAAAATCGTGCCATACGTCACATGCCGGATTTTGTGGATTACAATACACACCGGATTATAAGACACACCTCAAATTTTGGGGAGGAAAATAGGAAAGCTTTTTTTTAATAAAATTGTGGTGAATCTTATGATACAATTTTATGGTAACTTACTTGGGGTGCAGCGGCAGTGGATCGGAATCCCAGGTAGCAGAGTCAATGGTGGTGGTAGAGGAAGTGGCGGCCAGATGGGACGGAGACAGGAGTTGGCCGACACTGCGGGCCCCAGGCTGGTAGGAGGTGGCGTTCGGTGGTACGAGAGCTGCGCCGACATTTTGTGAAAGCCCCTCCACTTTCCATGTTTTTCATTGCAGTGGACTTCAGTAAAATGGCGGCTGGAGGTGGCGCATGCGTGATTGAGATTTTGGGAGACGAGATCTTGGTGCCAAGATCTCAATTTGCACATGCGCCACCTCCAGTGGTTATTTTCCCCAAAGTCTACTGCATCGGAAAGCATGGAAAGTGGAAGGGCTCTGGTCATTCACAAAATGTTGGCTAAACACCCCCTTCTACCAGCCTGGGACCCGCAACATCACCCCACTCCTGCTGCCACAACCGCCAGAAGCTTCCTGCAGCAGCGACCCTGGGACCCTGCTCCACCACAGCCAGTAAACTACATTTGGATTATAAGACACACCCCCATTTTCCCCAAAAAACTTTTGGAAAAAAAGTGCGTTTTATGATCTACTGCGTCTTATGATCTACTATGAGCTACTAATTGTATAGACTCACACACGTATATCAATGCTCTCTTAAGCCCACCTTTACATGACCCTTGGCCAATCATTAGTCAGACTGCCATCTCGGACAGGTCTCCCATGCACCAGAGCGCTTGGACAAACAATAGTACGGTTCATTTGCCACTTTTTGATGTTTTCTGTGTTGCTCTCAAAATCCTAAACCTAATGCCCACCAAACATATTAGATTTCTATTGGTCATTTCTGCCGTCTCGCCCTTACACAAGATCGCTTGTTTGCCCATGTGCTTCTGTGTTCTCAATGAGTGAGCCATCGTCAGACATGTTCAGCGGAAACTTATCTCTGAGAGTCTGAAATTGGACATGCCAGATTGATATTCTAAGGAACTAGTTGGGTGCATTTCTGGCACAGAATATAGTAAGCTGGTAGCTTTAATGTTGATGAGAAGCCACAATTGTGATGATTTGAACATTATTATTATTATTTATTTATATAGCACCATTGATTCCATGGTGCTGTACATGAGAAGGGGTTACATGCAAATTACAGATATCACTTACAGTAAGCAAACTATCGATTACAGCAACACGACCAGAATTATAAAACATAAATAGCTTTATTATAGTTTTACGCAGGACAATTCCATAAGTTTTATAAAATAGAGCAAAAAAAATAATCTCAATATGATTAATCACATGTAATATGCAGCAGGGGTACACAAACCCTGTTGCAAATGGACAATAATATCTGGTAACAAAGACAATAGAGTCCTATGACTCATATATCCTGACACTACTATTAACCATCAGCATGAATATATCTAAATAGTGTATTGAATAGCCGATGTCCCATAAGATGTCAATCTACAAATCCACTGGTTTTATAACTTTCATTTCAAAGAAATGCATGAGAAACAGATATTAAATCTATCTTGCCCGAAATACGGCTATAAAGTTAATATATAAAGCCAAATGGCTCAAAATGTTAATCATGCTAGATTAAATAACCATAGATCAGTTACCTGCGGCCATCTCAGTATGAGGATAGTATCAGGATAGTGGTCACTGGCTACACCTCGACGCGCGTTTCACTGTCCCCGCAGCTTCGTCAGGCAAGATAGATTTAATATCTGTTTCTCATGCATTTCTTTGATATGAGAGTTATAAAACCAGTGGCTTTGTAGATTGACATCTTATGGGACATCGGCTATTCAATACACTATTTAAATATATTCATGCTGATGGTTAATAGTAGTGTCAGGATATATGAGTCATAGGACTCTATTTTCTGTGTTACCAGATATTATTGTCCATTTGCAACAGGGTTTGTGTACCCCTGCTGCATATTACATGTGATTATTCGTATTGAGATTAATTTTTTTGCTCTATTTTATAAAACTTATGGAATTGTCCTGAGTAAAACTATAATAAAGCTATTTATGTTTTATAATTCTGGTTGTGTTGCTGGTTCACTCACTCTATTGGAACAAGTTGTTTGATTGTGAAGAGGATCATAATTGTTTAATTTATAGAGGAATCATTTTGGTTGTAAACTAACAATTACAGACTGATACAGAGGGGCGAGGACCCTGCCCTTGCGGGCTTACATTCTACAGGATGGTGGGGATGGAGTCAATAGGTTGAGGGTTGCAGCAGCTCCGGTGTTGGTGAGACGGTAGCTCCAGTAGTGGTGAGGAGGCAGCGGGGTCAGTGCAGGCTGTAGGCTTTCCTGAAGAGGTGGGTTTTCAGGTTCCGTCTGAAGGATCTGAATGTGGTGATAGTCGGACGTGTTGGGGCAAAGAATTCCAGAGGATGGGGGATATTCTGGAGAAGTCTTGGAGGCGATTGTGTGAGAAGCGAATAAGTGTGGAGGAGAGAAGGAGGTCTTGAGAGGACCGGAGATTACGTGAGGGAAGATATATGGAGATTAGTTCAGAGATATATGGAGGAGACAGGTTATGGATGTCTTTGTAGGTCAGTATTAGTAATTTGAACTGGATACGCTGAGGGAATGGGAGCCAGTGAAGACTTTTACAGAGGGGGGAAGCGGAGGAGTAGCGAGGAGAGAGATGAATTAGTCAGGCAGCAGAGTTAAGGATGGACTGGAGAGGGGCAAGGGTGTTAGCAGGGAGGCCACAGAAAAGGATGTTGCAGTAGTTTGTTAACATTGCTTGTGTTATCAGTAAAAGTAATTTTGCCATCAACTATATCTCATTGTGTCGTAATTTAAGAGGAAAAGTGAAGAGATATTTCTTGCTTCATGATGTTCATGTATAGTACAGTATGTTTATTGAAAGGGAGAGGCCATTTTTTAATATTTGCATTATGTAATGATTTGTTGACGATGCAAGACTATGCCGACAGTCAATATTTCCCTGTGTCTTTTTCAAGGATCTTCCTGTCCCATTTTTTTGGCTCACACTTGAATTGATCAGAAAGGAGCATAGTCCATCCTTGTAATCCTGGGTAGGCATATCTTTCTTTATTCGGCTGTTTTACATGAAGCTCACCCCCTGATGAAGCTACAAGCGAAACACGATTTGAGATACTGGTCAGTGTGGTTCCAACCATCGTGGCACATGGCCTGTATTATCAATGGTTCTAGTGCATATACATTGAATCAAATATGCTTTTCAAAGTGCATAGGGGGACTATGTTTGAGGTCAGGCAATGGACACTTTGAACTATAGCACAATTCTGACTTCTCTTTAAATATATGCCTGTGATCTTATGGCAATACTGTGATTACAATGTATAGCGATATTATGAATATGTTATAAAATTAGGCAATTATGCTTGGTAACATACAGTATAATGCATGATCTGCAATGTATATGTTTACTGATGAATATGTATCATGAACCACACTGCCCCAAATAGTTTTTAAAGTTTTTTTAGGGGTTGTTTTTATAATTTAGTCTCTTGTCTGTGTGATATATAATAAAAATATTGTTACAAATTAAAATATGACATATGTACAATAATTTTTCTAATTACTCTACAGTGTCGGTAATCGTCTTAAATGGTCCTTTAGTGGGTACCTCCACGTACATAAAATTTCTTTGAGAAATGGGTCTATAGATCCATATTGCTATATTGTTTTACATGTGGACAGTTATACTACTCTTGAGTTATTTGAATGGGCATAAGCGTGCAGTTACACTGGCCGATTATCGTGAAGGAGCGTTCCTGATTCCTTGCATAAAAATCATTGTTCTTGGCAGCACGTTGTCTTGTGTAAACAGGACCTGCGTGGCGTTCTGTGTGCACTGGAAATGTGGTCGGATAATATTTAAAGACGCTATTAAACAGCCATCAATCAGCTTCCAAATAACTGATCGGTGATCTTCTAAATTGTGCAGTGTAGGCGCACCTTATTTTTGGTACAAATTCTTTGTTATACTGCTACATGACCCAGAGCAGTTCCTTAGATCAGTCTCATACATGAACTCAACAATAAGTGCACCCCTGCCTTATTGCAACAAGTATAGGACGCACCCAGGCTGTAGGCCTTCCGCCAGATACAGTTATATTTATCCTGTGAGATCACACATTATTAACCCCTTGCCTCTTCTAGAAGAAGAAAATACATTTGGCAGACACTAGAACAGAGGTATGTCAATGACTATACATAGTGTACTAAACCATAATGTACGGAAAAAGACCCTTCCTCCAGACATTAAGGTACCGTCACACTAAGCGACGCTGCAGCGATAGCGACAGCAATGCCGATCGCTGCAGCGTCGCTGTGTGGTCGCTGGAGAGCTGTCACACAGACCGCTCTCCAGCGACCAGCGATGCCGAGGTCCCCGGGTAACCAGGGTAAACATCGGGTTGCTAAGCGCAGGGCCGCGCTTAGTAACCCGATGTTTACCCTGGTTACCAGCGTAAAAGTTAAAAAAACAAACAGTACATGCTCACCTGCGCGTCCCCCAGCCTCTGCATCCTGACGCTGACTGAGCTCCGGCCCTAACAGCAGAGCGGTGACGTCACCGCTGTTGCTTTCACTTTCAGTTTAGGGCCGGCGCTTTAGTGTCAGGAAGCAGAGGCTGGGGGACGCGCAGGTGAGCATGTACTGTTTGTTTTTTTAACTTTTACGCTGGTAACCAGGGTAAACATCGGGTTACTAAGCGCGGCCCTGCGCTTAGTAACCCGATGTTTACCCTGGTTACCAGTGTAAAATATCGCTGGTATCGTCGCTTTTGCTGTCAAACACGGCGATACACGGCGACCTAGCGACCAAATAATGTGCAGACCTTCTAGCAGCGACCAGCAATTTCACAGCGGGATCCAGATCGCTGCTGCGTGTCAAATACAGCGATATCGCCATCCAGGTCGCTGCAACGTCACGGATTGCTGGCGATATCGCCTAGTGTGACGGTACCTTTACTGTTTCCGTATCTGATTGATCTCTAGGCAATCAGTAAGGCTACTTTCACACTAGCGTTAACTGCAATACGTCGCAAATGCGTCGTTTTTGCGAAACGCCGCATCCAGCAAAAGTTTTTGCTGGATACGTTGTTTCGTCATAGAGTAACATTAGCGACGCATTTGCGACGCATTTGCGACGCATTTCCAAACGGTGAATGCGTTTGGCGGCGTTTGGGCGTATGGTAGCGGTCCGTCGGGAAAACAAAACGCTACATGTAACGTTTTTTGCTCCCGACGGTCCGCTTTTTCCGACTGCGCATGCGCAGTCGGAACTCCGCCCCCACCTCCCCGCACATCCCCGCACCTCACAATGGGGCAGCGGATGCGTGGAAAATATGCATCCGCTGCCCCCGTTGTGCGGCGGAGACCACACTAGCGTCGGGAACGTCGGCCCGACGCGCAGCGACGGGTTGTTCCCGACGCTAGTGTGAAAGTAGCCTAACCACTCGTCATGCCAGGTCAGGTCCCTGCTGAGGGTGAAGATTTCTCCTCCTATTTCCCTTTAGACCTTGATCTTTGCAGTCAATATTTAACTGCACGGTGATGTTTGTGCCAGCGCTGCAATGAGGTAGACTGGCCTTACAGCTGTCTCATTGACACGTCGCTTCATTTATAGAATTACGTGTATGACATTTTTTTTTTTTGCTTTGTGTAATAATATTCAATATGTAGTACATTAGAGGACTGAACTTTGTAGCCATGAGTGCAAAAAGTGAACGTTTTTTGCAAAAGGAATGCAAATCCATAAAATCCGATTTGTATACTTTTCCATACATTATAATAATTTGGACAAATATGTTTGGACAATTGTTCCCGCAAGCTTTTTGTTAATGTCCAAACCACCAGAGAACCCTTGTGACTCTTCAATTTGAGTTAGCGGAGGGTCAGTACAGCTGTTCTGCTGCAGCTGACACAGACACATGTGTACGTGGAGGGGAAATGTGATTATGGCAGCAAGTACACACCTTCCAGCAATTTCATTCCTTGTAACATGTCTGTACAGAGAGTAATCCTTGATTGCTCCGGGACACTGTTTGATAACAGGGTTGAGTGGAGATATGGAAATAAAATCTGCATAGTATCACATACTGTACTTTATCTTGACTCTGGAAAGCTTGCAAGTGCGGAATTACTTAATAAACAAAATATCTGCCCAAAACTTTAGTCCAAAAGTGTGGCCTCCTAAACGGCGTTCAATTACAATGACGCCCTTGGAAATCATTTGCTGCATATATAACGTATTCCTACAATGGCCAGGATGCATTTATCCTATAAATAGTCCAGGGCCACCTCTCAACATGATTTCTAGCCACATTCGACAGGATCAAATGACAATGATGTCTGTGTGCACCTTCTGACATTTGATCTTATGGACGGAGACATAAAATGAAATCTAACTGCAGCAAAAAAAAGCATGGCCTCCACTTCCAAATATTGATCTACTGCAGTTAAACATTTCTTATTTGTTACAAATCAACATGGAAGTTCTTAGTTAACATTCTGATCAAAATATATAAGCTAAATAAGCGACACATGCATTGTGGCCAGTGGCAGGTGTGAGATGGCTAACAGAAGATGGGTATCCCAATACATTACGATATAAGTGACTACATGAATATGACATGTTTCCAATTTACCCAATAGACTTTTATGCACTTTATTAGATGAAATTTCTTGAATCCCTCTGTTATGTATACCTAAGATTGCTAAGATTCTTGTGCCACGTTTTTTTATTTGGCGGCTGTAGCCTGGACATTTGTTTACCTTTTTTTTCCCATTTTGGCATATTTGTAGTCATAATATTGTAATAATAAAAAATTCTCAGAATGATCTCATTGTATTAGCTTTTCTAGAGGCTTTTTAGGGCACAACGTTGGTTTTCAATGTCATGGGTACAAAGCAATGTGCATTGTCAGCTTAGCTTATTTGAAGAAAAAAAGAAGAATATAGTCTATTGTTTCTCTGAATAGAAGATTAACATCTTTATGTTATAGTTCTGCCTTTTCAAATAGTTTCTATGTACATGGCTTTATATGTGGCTGGGAAATTTAAAAACAGAACCAGTGATATGATTACAATGGTAACTGAAAGACATATTGATCTTATCAAAGAACAGAACCTGTCTTTCCATCATGGTAATTATGTAAGATAGGACGGGTTTTGATATGAAAGGGCAGAGCCACAATGTTGAGAGAATAACAAGGCTAAGGTCGGCTCTACATATTCATGTTTCATGGTCTGAGTAGGAACGCTGATGTATAGACTCTACAAGAGTCTTCTGACCCAAAGTCAACAACCTCAAAGGCTTGTGTGATACTGTACTGTTGAGTTTGGATCAAGAATCTCATAGCCAGTTTTTATATCTCTCAGAACGTGAAATATAGATGTGTGAAATCAGCATAAGCAGAAACGTAAAGTAAGAAGGCAAGGTTCTGCAATGAGTATAGTTCTGATTTTAGGATCATGTTAAATGAAAGCTGATTTTTCAATATCAGATGTATCAGTTTGAAATTAACCCCTTAACGTCCAATGACGGATATATTCGACATTGGATGCCTCCCATTGTTTGGTGTGGCTCCGACGATGAGCCCGCACCTTTTCCGGCAGATGACAGCTGATCTGATCAGCTGTCATGTGCCTCTAACAGCCGCTAGTGAAATTGCAATCCACCCGTGGCTATTAACATGTTAAATGCTGCTGTCAATCTCTGACAGGAGCATTTACCATGTAAGGCCGGTTTCACACGTCAGTGATTCCGGTACGTGAGGTGACAGTCTCCTCACGTACTGGAGACACTGACACACGTAGACACATTAAAATCAATGTGTCTCTGCACATGTCAGCGTGTTTTCACGGACCGTGTGTCCATGTGCAAAACACGGAGACATGTCAGTTTTCGTGGGAGCGCACGGATTACACGGACCCATTAAAGTCAATGGGTCCGTGTAAAACACGTACCGCACACGGATGCTGTCCGTGTGCAGTCCGTGTGCCGTGCAGGAGACAGCGCTACAGTAAGCGCTGTCCCCCCAACGTGGTGCTGAAGCCGCCATTCATATCTTCTCTCCAGCAGCGTTCGCTGGAGAGAAGATATGAAAAATCCTTTTTTTTGTTTGTTTTTCGTGTTTAAAATAAAGATCCCTGTCCCCTCCCACCTCCCACCCCCTGTGCGCCCGCCCGCTGTTACTAAAATACTCACCCGGCTCCCTCGCTGCTCCTCTCCGCGCCGCAGCTTCTCCTGTATGAGCGGTCACGTGGTGCCACCCATTACAGTCATGAATATGCGGCTCCACCCCTATGGGATCCAGAAAAATGGAGATGCTACGGGTCTTGGAAAATAGCCAATTTTTTTTTTTTTTTTTTTTTACAAACTTTGGATTTTTTTTCACCACTTAAATAAAAAAGAGCCTAGACATGTTTGGTGTTTATATCGACATCATTGGAGCCTGTGGCTCACAGCTTTAGATCCTGCCTGCAATGCTTGGTGTCTGTGAAGTCAAAATGAATGGGAGAATCATAATGGCTGGTCAGTTTTAGGATTTAGTGAAATAAATCCAAAAAACAGTTGTGGAATTGCACTTTTTTTGCAATTTCACCGCACTTGGATTTTTTTCCCATTTTCCAGTACACGATATGGTAAAATCAATGGTGCCGTTCAAAAGTACAACTCATCCTGCAAAAAGCAAACCCTCACATGGCCATATTGACAGAAAAATAAAAAAGTTATGGCCGTGAGAAGAAGAGGAGCAAAAAATGGAAATGCAAAAACAGAAATACCCCTGGTCCTTAAGGGGTTAAAGGGACTCTGTCACCACAGAATGACTGGTCAGTCCAAGTACAGGTGCTTGATGCTTCATGGCAGGGCCAGTTATTTAAATACTCTTTCCATCTACTTGGTTTCCGTCTATTTCCACCCTTCCTGGCTCTATGAAGCCAGAGCTGTCAATCAAAGAAGAGGGGTGTGGAGAATGATGGAAAAACAAGTAGGTGGGAAGGTGTATATTAATGATAGGCCATGCCATGAAGCATCCTGCGCAATTTAGTTTCCACAGTCATTCTGTCCTGACAGAGTCCCTTTAAGGGAAACCAGCCAGTAATTTCCTACTGCCTTAACCACGAGCAGCGCGGGTAGCAATAGGTTACCTCATTGTAGTAAATTATGTTGCACTTTGAAATATTGTGGCATTTTGGAAAAACATAGAGCCTCATTTATCAAGGCATTTTCATGAATACCCTGGCATAAAACACTTGGTGTTTTTACATCACCCCTGCGCCAGCTTTGCCAATGGGGGCAGAGCTTGGATAGGGCATGCTAAAGCCCACCCAACAAATTCATTAAATTGGTGCCCCTTTAATAGCAGAAATTACAGAAATGTACTTTAGTCCCTGACTGGAGTAACATTTCTGGTGGAAGGAGCATGGCAGTTGTAAAATTCATTGAGAGGTACGTGCCTCTTAATAATTTAGCTGCATCTTATACAGCATTGCCTTCATTAAGACTGATGCGCAAAATGCCAGTTTTAATGAATTGGGACCATAGCTTGAGAAAGAGTCGAACACAGGGAGAAGCGTCTAGATACGGGAAAAGTGTCAGCTGGGTTGCTCCCCTCAGACTTCTCACTGATCGGCTTGGCTTGATTGACAGATTTCTCCTTATTGCCTATCTATCATTCTAAAAAGTAATGGGAACCTGAAAAAAAAAACAGTCAGGCTCTGTTCATAGTGACTCCATGCTTTATGGGGTTAGAATGGCAGCAAGAATCGCGCGGTCTGCAGCACCATTCGTACTGTGCAAAAGTAGAAGTCTAATGAAAACCTGAGAGGCCTCATTAGAAGACAATAGGATGTGTTCGGATTTGTAAGTATCAGTGTGAACAAAGACTAAAAGGTACCTTCACAGTAAGCGACTTAACAATGATAACGATAGCGATCCGTGACGTTGCAGCGTCCTGGATAGCGATCTCGTTGTGTTTGACACGCAGCAGCGATCTGGATCCTGCTGTGATATCGCTGGTCGTTGCTGAAAGTCCAGAACTTTATTTGGTCGTCAGATCGGCGTGTATCGTCGTGTTTGACAGCAAAAGCAACGATGCCAGCAATGTTTTACAATGGTAGCCAGGGTAAATATCGGGTTACTAAACGCAGGGCCGCGCTTAGTAACCCGATATTTACCCTGGTTACCATTGTAAAAGTAAAAAAAAAAACACTACATACTCACGCTCTGATGTCTGTCACGTCCCCCTTTCGCTGCTGCTCAGAGCTTCCTGCACTGACTGTGTCAGTGCCGGCCGTAAAGCAGAGCACAGCGGTGACGTCACCGCTCTGCTTTAGGGCCGGCGCTTACACAGTGCAGGGAAGCTGAAGGCGAGGAATGCGACAGACACGGCAATGTAAGTATGTAGTGTTTTTTTTTTTTTACATTTACACTGGTAACCAGGGTAAACATCGGGTTACTAAGCACGGCCCTGCTCTTAGTAACCCGATGTTTACCCTGGTTACCCGGGGACTTCGGCATCATTGGTCGCTGGAGAGCTGTTTGTGTGACAGTTCTCCAGCGACCACACAACGACGCTGCAGCGATCGGCATTGTTGTCGATATCGCTGCAGCGTCGCTTAATGTGACGGTACCTTAACACATATATCGAATATAACCATCCAAAGTACTGTAAAGTAAAACCATGATTTAGTAATTTATGGTATAATGTGCTACATCTTATTGGATGCTTCCTTCTCTTTTTTAAGTCATTATATCTTTTGAACTGACCCTTGAGAATCATTACTGTACACATCAACAGACTTAGAATAAATTGAAATCACATTCATTTTTTGTTAATAAATTGACATCAGAGAATGGCAAATAATTGGTAATGGAAATATAAGACTAAGGGCGCAGTCAGGTGGGTGTATAAATTGGAGCGAAATCAGTGCACAAACTTCTGACTTGAGAGTGACAGCTCCGTAGAAGTACATGTAGCGGCCGTGCTTGGGTTGGGAGAGCCGTAGCTAGTTTCATGTTCCGATCTTGCTCCAATTTATACGGCTGTCTGGCTGCACCCTTACTAAAGAGACACCAGAAGCAACCAGTGAATAGTTACTCTATATGAAGTACGTCCCCCAGTTTGGGCATCACATGTCTGTGCACACAGGCTAGCTGCGTCTTCAGTTTCTGGAGCCAGCCCTCTACTAATCTGGCACCGCAACAGTTCTTGGCTTACTTCTCATGTGATACGATCTTGTGAATGTTTAATGAGAAGCATGGAAATCCTATGAAAATCTGACAAGATAACAGCCAACAGAACAGAGTTCAGCTGCCTGTCCCACACCCCTTTGACTCAAGCACTTTTTATTCCCTATCCTGACGAGTGACTCTTGTACCTTTTCCAGCTTTAATTTATAGTGCCTGAAAAGTCAGCTTTCATTTCTCAGTTCTTTTTTTAGACGAGACTGTATATTATAATCCTCCACCTTCTGATCGCATCAGTGCCCAATTGGCCCAAGGGCTTCTCTTTAATTCTTGTTCCCTACTGTCGCAAATTTCAGGCTGCAAGGTTTAAACGGAGTGAATATTTTCCAGCGTCCGAAACGTATTCTTAAGCATTTTAATTCATACTTTTATCTTCCAACTGTAGGTTTCTAAATACACACACCCTGCTGTGATCATACCTGGCACCGCTCTACAGTACAGGTTGGTTCTCTGCCCATGTGAGTGTGTGGGTTGTAGGTCAGCAAACCCACACCTATGCCATACCTTGCCAAACTGGTTAGGTAAGTAAAAAACCTGTACAGGCGTGCCCAATGTCAGTGATGAAAGTGATAGTAGAAGAACAGTAGTTCAGCTGTAATATAAAAATACTGTTAGTATATGTAATATATACAATATGTACAAGTTTTATAACCATTATCACAATGTATATATATATGTGTGTGTGTGTGCATATCTTTGAAGAACTGCTCCTAAGGCTGTTCGGTAGCTGTGGATTTAATATCCATACAGCATGCCAGTTTTTTCTTATATTTTTCTACAGTGCATAGATAAGATTTGTTAAAGCGTTAATACCCCATAAAAGGTTATCTGTAGGATAGGGGATTACTTGCTGATCACTGGGGGTGCAACCACTGGGTAGCCCTAAGAATGGGGATCTGCAGCCCCATCCTGTATAGAGCAGAGGTCTGTATTACTGTTACTGGGAGAAAGCCGAGTACAGATGTCAGCTTGCTACAGGAGTCTCATTTACAATGAATGGACTTGAGGAGCAACATGCGCTCCTCCTCTCTATTCCAGATGGACCTACAGATTCCATTACCTCAATCTCGAGATCACTGAGGATCACAGTGTTTGGACTTCCATCATTTTTCAAGGTATATCCTAGGGATAGGAAAACTTGTTTTTATGGACCCTTTAAAATAGAGGTGTGGTCATTCAAGAAGAGCATGCCTTGGAATTAAAGCAAGTGCGTTGGTAAATGACAACTCTACTGAAATTATTTTTAATATTTGTTCTATCATGACCAACATCTTTAAAGGCTGCAGATACCTTTTGAGAAAAATATAGTTAACTCAATGTTTTTAAGGAAGAAGAGATGTAAATTGAGTACTGCTCACACATCGCAAACTTAAAGGGAATGTGTCATCAGAAAACGGCCTCATTTTGAAATCAATATTTTGTTATAAATGTAAAAAAAAATTTTTTGGCAGAGTTGTTTTTTGGCTATATGACTATCTTTACTAAAAAGAAAAATGAGAAATGAGCCGACTCTGACCCTACTTTTGCTGTGAAGCATCTGAGTGTACAAAGGTCATTGTAAAGGGGTGCGGAATGGGTTGGCAGATACTGCTGTGACATCGCCTATTGTGACATCGCCTATTGTTAATAATGGATAAAGATGTTACCAGTCATCCCAACCCTGCCTCTGTCGATAAGCAGCCTCCTGAAAGGACAGGAATAATGAGTCTAAAAATGCCCCAGTGGCCACTGTGATAAGTTTTTAATGCAGATTATGATTATTAAAAAAATGTTTTAAAAAATTCAATTACCCTAAAAACCTGATTTGAACAATGTATAATTTTCTGAGGACACCTTCCCTCTAAATATGTGTAAAATAAGCCACCTTTACTGTAAAATATAGGAAAACAGCAAAGTGACCAGAATATATCATCTATATATATAATTGTCTAAGGGTTTTTCTATCTGTCTGTCTGTCTGTCTGTCCTGGAAATCCCGCGTCTCTGATTGGTCGAGGCCGCCAGGCCTCGACCAATCAGCGACGGGCACAGTATCGACGTAGATGTCATAATAGTTGCCATGGCGACGATGATGTCATAAAGGTTGCCTCGACCAATCAGCGACGGGCACAGTATCGACGTAGAAATCCCGCGTCTCTGATTGGTCGAGGCCGCTAGGCCTCGACCAATCAGCGACGGGCACAGCATGGCGACGATGATGTCATAAAGGTTGCCTCGACCAATCAGCGACGGGCACAGTCTGCCGCGAATTTGCCTCGACCAATCAGTGACGGGCACAGTATCGACGTAGATGTCATAATGGTTGCCATGGCGACGATGATGTCATAAAGGTTGCCTCGACCAATCAGCGACAGGCACAGTCTGCCGCGAATTCTGGAATCATCATTGTCCATATACTACGGGGACATGCATATTCTAGAATACCCGATGCGTTAGAATCGGGCCACAGTCTAGTATATAATAATATATTATCATATATAATAATATATACCAGACTCCATATCACAGCTAAAGATAATGGGGTAAATGTATTAATCCTGGTATTAGTTATACAGTGTAAACTTAGACGAGACAGTTTTAAGATGCACCAAATTTATCATTGTGGTTCATGTTGGATGATATACTTAGTGCATTTTTTAGATTGTCTAGTCCAGGTTGCACCACCTATTAGCAGTCTTCCTTTAGACCACTTAAAAAAAGTTGAGGCCCTTAAATATTTAACCCGTGACCTACTCTGAGTGTCAGATTTTTCTGTACATCTTACTTTTCTACTCATCCCATGGGGTCAGTGTATCCAGGATGCTGCTGCTTCACAAGCTCTCATGTATCCAGAACAACTTCATTCCTGAACTGATTTCTTCTACTACATCCCATGAGGGATTGCTTCTTCTTCACCGAAACAGATGCTGTGAAATGTGAATTTCCACCTTTCGTACATCAGAGTCTGGGTTGTCCCCTTTTCTCAATATTCAAACAAACCTCTGTGAAGTTCTCTTTTGTAGATGGGCTGGTAGGTACTTTCCTTCCTATGTAGATTTTGAGACTATATAGCCTGTATGATCTGAATCCCTTGAAGAGTTGACTGCTTGTTCTACTCCAAGGAAAGGGGCAGATAGAGAGTGCCTTGTGCGCACTTTTATCCATATTAAGGTTTTGATACTGTGCACCCTGTAGAATCTGACTCTCCTGAAGAATCAGGTGCTTACACTACTGGGAAAGATGAGGGGGTAGAGAGTTTACAAAGCCAGCACCAGTGTTATTTGACTGATGTCAGTACAACCAGCTATGTACAGCAGTTACACAGTCATTACACCATAAAAACTGATAGGAAAGTGTTCATGAAAATCATTTAGAAGGTTGTCTAATTTTGCACAATAATAGAACTTTTAGTGCAAAGGTATGCATATCCATTAATGGTGAACAGGCTTCTATAAAGTGGCACTCCCCTGCACAATTTCTTCCTTAGTATGTATTGTCAGGGAAATAACCTTTTGGAAATGGCTAAGGTAGGGAAGGAAAGGCCTTTAAAGTTTGAGAAAGCCATCTTTCTAGTAAAATATACAAATATATTAGCATTTTAATTAAACCCAATAAAAAAAGTATTTTTAATGTGCAAAAAATATAGAAAGGTGATGTTTGCACCCTGAAGGCTAAACTAATTAGGGTACCGTCACACATTGAAATTTCCATCGCTACGACGGTACGATTCGTGACGTTCTAGCGATATCGTTACGATATCGCAGTGTCTGACACGCAGCAGCGATCAGGGATCCTGCTGAGAATCGTACGTCGTAGCAGATCGTATGGAACTTTCTTTCGTCGCTTGATCACCCGCTGACATCGCTGGATCGTTGTGTGTGACAGCGATCCAGCGATGTCTTCGCTTGTAACCAGGGTAAACATCGGGTAACTAAGCGCAGGGCCGCGCTTAGTAACCCGATGTTTACCCTGGTTACAAGCGTAAACGTAAAAAAACAAACCGTACATGCTCACCCGTCGGTGTCCTTCAGGTCCCTTGCCGTCTGCTTCCTGCTCTGAGTGCCGGCCGGAAAGTGAGAGCAGATCACAGCGGTGCTGCGCTCTGCTCACTGTACGGCTGCACTCAGAGCAGGAAGCAGACGGCAAGGGACCTGAAGGACACCGACGGGTGAGTATGTACTGTTTGTTTTTTTTACGTTTACGCTGGTAACCAGGGTAAACATCGGGTTACTAAGCGCGGCCCTGCGCTTAGTTACCCGATGTTTACCCTGGTTACCCGGGGACTTCGGCATCGCTCCAGCGCCGTGATTGCAACGTGTGACCGCAGTCTACGACGCTGGAGCGATATTCATACGATCGCTGCGACGTCACGGATCGTGCCGTCGCAGCGATGAAAATTTCAATGTGTGACGGTACCCTTAGTCTAATGATGTTTTTCACTTAATTGCCTTTCACAATGTATATTGTAAAACAGCATATTATACACATCAGCATAAGTAAAGTTTTGGGGATCAAATCATGTATTACATTTACATTCACATTTACTAAAAATAAAATGAGTTGATTTTTTAAGTGAGACTATACTAAAGTCCTGACAACTAGTTGTTGGCAATGCTTTGTTTAGTAAATGATTGTTACAATTCCCCAGTCCAGTGACCCTATATTTAAAGGGAATATGTCAACAGGTTTTACTCCCCCATCTGAAAGCGGTATGATGTATAGGTAGAAACCCGGATTCCAGTGTTGTGTCTTTTACTGGGTTGCTTGCTGCAGTTTTGATAAAATCACTTTTTTTCTGCTGAAAATCTACTAGTTCTCTGAATGCTGAGCTCTGTATATAACAGCCCCTACCACTGACGGGCAGCTTACTGCACACACAGTGTATAAGCAGAGATCTACCAATCAGTGGTGGGGTGAGGTTATACAGAGCTCATGGATATGGAGGACTACATGTCAGCAGGTTTACTAGTCCTCTAGTGATAACCCCCGCTGATAAATCAGTGATTTTAGCAAAACTACAGCAAGCAGCCCAGTAAGTGATATATCACTGGAATCAGGGTATCTGCCCTTACATTATGCTGCTCTCAGATTAGGTATGAAAAACCTGGTGACAGATTCCCTTTTACTGGCCCACTTGGAAATGATTCTACATTGCCATTTTGTGTGCTAAATAGCAAATGACTTTCATATTACAAAGGAGATAGTAATTGAACAACTTCTTTTTATATACAGTGCCTTAAAAAAGTATTCAGACCCCCATGAACTTTTCCACATTTTTTCACGTTACACCCACAAATGTAAATGTATTTTATTGGGATATATAACAATGTCACCTGAGCCCTGCAGCCAATCGGTGCTTGCTTCCCTCTCAAATCCTTCGATTGAAACTGAAACCGGGAAGAATTGAGAGCTGTCTCAATTGAGACTTCTCTCTTCCTGTATCCTTAGATCGATCTCATTCACTTTCCTGGTACTGTAAAATACTGCATTTTTTTCTGCAGTAAAAAAGCAGCAAAAATACAAAGTGTGAACAAGCGCTATGACTTACAGTATTATCTGGAGCCAGCAGAGTTCAATGTTTACTTTTTAGGGCTAAAAGTGATTTTACTACAATGAGTGGTTTATAGTTTCATAGATACAGCTACATTCATATTTCATAATAAAAGATTTTATTAGAGAAAAAGTTTCCTGTCTTTTGCTCAAAATAGTTTTCTCTAGTTTGGCACTTTTGTACCGAATAAGCTGTGCAGCAATTTTACATTATCCACAACTACCCCAAGTGCCTCCATTCTAGTCCCATTTTCACCCTTTTTAAGTTCCAGAATCAGGGATTTGTAGGGTGGCACAGTAGTGGAAGACATGGACAGATCAATATTGTCTTGATAACTAATACACAGTCATTCTTTATCATGCAGCTTCTTGTATTAAAGTCCAAAAGGAATACCAGAACCTTCCAGATAATATACTCATCCAGATTTCATCGTTCACCCATATTTCATCAAGAAAAAAAAAAGATTAATTTTTCATCTGTAAGTTATCTCTATGGCACCTGTATAGCATCCATTTTTATATATCAGCAATTACTCAAATTTACAAGCCCCAAAACAATATCCTTAGCCTTGGAGCAAACCCCCCACTACATCAGATATTTGGATAAGGCTGTGACATACTCATCAGTTAATCATATCACCACACCTTAGTGTATATACGCTAATACATATGCTCCAGATAAAATCAGTCAGAAGCCTAAGGTTGGATATATACAATGTAAATTTGATGCAAATTTTCTGCGGAATATTCACAGCACACCTGCATCAGCAGAAATCCCACTGTTTTTCTGCATCAAAATCCACACGTTACATTCAGATCTTGTTGCGGACTTTGTTCTGAATTTCACCTTATGTATCATACCAATTTAATCCTATGCTTGTGTTCTCAATAATTTTTTTCCTGCTCCGATCAGGTTGCGATTGGACGGAAAAAAATGCAGAATGCTGCGATTGCATGCGAAATTCGGATCGCACACAGCCATATAAGTCTATGGGTGCGTGTGAAGCATCGCACTGCACTCGGATAACATCCGAGTGCAGTGAGATTTACACAGACGGCGGCAATGGAGGAGATGGAGAAATTAATTTCTCCATCTCCTCTGCAGCTTTGCTCCGATTCTCTGTTGCAATAGTAATGGAGCACAGAGCACTGACACTCGGCTCACGCTCACAGGAGAGCAGGAGTCGGGGGTCATTAGCATATCGCATCCAATGCTATACACTAGTGTGGGTCCAGCCTAAGGATGAGTGCACGTTGCTCTGTACACTTAGTCTACACATCGAAAGCGTTCCCAATATATATAACAGTCCTATAGGCCCCTCTTCACCATAAGCCAAAAGTGGGTTCTTTCAGCTGGTATTCACCTACATACCATGTGCTTTTCTGTATAAGAAAACGTGGCAGATTGTACTTTCTTATAGAGAGGGACATTGCAATTAAATGTGTACTTTCTTTTATAAGTGGTCCTTATGATTGATGGATGTCTCAGCCTCAGGTGCATGTGCCCATGCAGTGTGCACCTAGCCTAATATGAATGAACCACATTCAATGATTAAGCTCATGCAATTTTTGGGTGATCATATAAATCATATAAATAAATATAAATCATATAAATAAAAATTGTCAGCATGATTAAGGTACATTCAGCAATATGAAGACAGATGCATTCTTTTTATTTTTTTTAACATACTCTAAGTCATAGGACCATTAGCTGTGCTTTTTATATATTAATAATGAATAACTTCTGTAGCAGTGCACTCGAATATGTTTTTCATATATTTTTCTTGCAGTAAATAAAAATGTTTTTTTCTATAGTATAGAGCTATATTTATATATATATATTTATATCGTATTTATCTCTATATTTATATTTATATCTTTTCAGTTAGCCATTAAAAGGTATCAACCACTGAGGACTCTCAATTCTAAATATTTTTCTATCTACTGGCTAACACGGTGCCAAGATATTTATCTTTCCTGTATGTATAGAGATGGATTTTATTAGCCATGAGAGTTCTGTATTTTCTGTTTTACTTTCTTAACTATTAAAATCTCATTCTACAATGCAGTAAGCAGTTTTACCCAGCATAACCAGTTCAGGGTGGATGACATCTTCTACAATCACCCCCACCACTCTGTCCCAGGTACCAGGCAGTGATGAATTCCTGTGATGAGGGAGTGGTCAGTGAACTGTGCCAAGGAAAACAGACAATTCTGCGAAAAGAAGGGTGCCCTCAAGTGGTTGCTCTCTAAAATGCAGGAGTAGCTAATCCGAAAAGTGAAGTTATACAACGTTTTATAGTCTGTCTGGGACTCCTGCTATTTGTGCCATTTTTTCTATTGTCGGTTGTCTATACTTTTATACTGTATGAAGATTGTGGAATAAAGCTTATTGGAGTGCAACCTCTTGGTGCTGGATTTTTTTTACTTCTTGTTTTCTCCTTTGTGTTGCTTTGCCAGGCCTTTACTTCAGCTGACTTAGTTGTTGCTTGTTTATGGGTGTCTCTGCCTTAAGTTTTGTCTTACAGTGGCTTGCAATAGTATTCACCCACTTGGTTTTTTACCTATTTTGTTGCATTACAACCTATGTTTAAATATTTTGTAATTCCGATTTGTGTGTGGTGCCTCAGCACTAAATGGTCTAAGTTGGTGAAATGAAGTGAGAAAAATATAGGCATAGCTCCCAACCGTCCCTCATTATGCGGGACTGTCCCGGTTTTGTTGCTTCGCCCCGCTGTCCAGCACGGAACGCTCTGATCCCGCCCCCCGCCCGCCCTCCCTGCTTGAAGATGATACTCACCTCACCTTGCTCCAGCGATGCCTGGTCTCGGCGTACACAGCTCGTCCTGAATGAGCGGTCACGTGGTACCACTCATTAAGGTCATGAATATGCGCATATTCATGACCTTAATGAGCGGTATCACGTGACCGCTCACGCAGGAAGAAGGTGCTGCGCCGGGAGTCGGGACAGAGCGAGGGGGATGTCGGCGTGGCCGCGCGATGTGAGACAGGTGAGTATGAAGGACAGGTGAGTATGAGGGACGGGGGACGGGGGGATGAAGGAGGACATAAGCCGGCGCGCCATGCAAGATGGGAGCAGGAGCAGGAGCGGGAGCGGGGGGGTGGAGAGATAAGCCATGCATTCAGGGGGGAATATGAGCCATGCATTCAGGGGGGAATATGAGCCATGCATTCAGGGGGGAATATGAGCCATGCATACAGGGGGGAGAATATGAGCCTTGCATTCAGGGGGGGGAATATGAGCCTTGCATTCAGGGGGAGGGATATGAGTCATGCATACAGGGGGGGGGAATATGAGCCATGCATACAGGAGGGGGAATATGAGCCATGCATCCAGGGGGGGAATATGAGCCATGCATTCGCGGGGGAATATGAGCCATGCATACGGGGGGGGGGGGAAATGAGCCATGCATAAAGGGGGGGAGGGAATATGAGCCATGCATACAGGGGGGGAATATGAGCCATGCATACAGGGGGGAGAATATGAGCCTTGCATTCAGGGGGGGGGATATGAGCCATGCATACAGGGGGGGGGATATGAGCCATGCATTCGCGGGGGAATATGAGCCATGCATACAGGGGGCGGAATATGAGCCATGCATACAGGAGGGGGAATATGAGCCATGCATACAGGAGGGGGAATATGAGCCATGCATACAGGAGGGGGAATATGAGCCATGCATACAGGAGGGGGGATATGAGCCATGTATATGGGATGGAAGGGAGATGAGCCATGCATATAGGGGGGGAATATGAGCCATGCATACAGGAGTGAGGGGGATCATGTGGGATCATTATACAGTATGGAGAACTGTGTGGCCATTATACAGTATGGAGCATCATGTGTGGTCGTTATACAGTATGGAGCATCATGTGTGGTCGTTATACAGTATGGAGCATCATGTGTGGCCAATGGCCATTATACAGTATGGAGCATCATGTGTGGCCATTATACAGTATTGAGCATCATGTGGGATCATTATACAGTATGGAGCACTGTGTGGCCATTATACAGTATGGAGCACTGTGTGACCATTATACATTATGGAGCATCATGTGTGGCCATTATACACTACTAGCTATTGAACCCGTTCTACGCCCGGGTGGCGAGCATTTATATTGGTATATGGTCTCCATCCTGGTATGTGCTGCTCCCATCTTGCTCTCCCATCCTGTCATGTGCTGCTCCATCCTGCACCCCCATCCTATCATGTGCTGCTCCATCCTGCGTCCCCATCCTGTCATGTGCTCCCATCCTGCGCCCCCATCCTGTCATATGCTGCTCCATCCTACACCCCCATCCTGTCATGTGTGTGCCCCATTCTGTCATGTGCTGCTCCCATTCTGTGCCCCCATTCTGTCATGTGCTGCTCCCATCCTGTCATGTGCTCCCATCCTGCGCCCCATCCTGTCATGTGCTCCCATCCTGCACCCCCATCCTGTCATGTGTGCGCCCCCACACATGACAGGATGGGGTTGGGACGTGGATATGGGTGTGACTAATTATGAATGGGTGTGGTCATAGGCGCGGCCTAAAATTTGCCACGGCACGTGTTGCGCGCCGCAAACTTTGTCCCTCTTTCCCATCTTCAAAAGTTGGGAGGTATGATATAGGCATAAATTAAATTTATGGGATCAAATAATTAAAGCTTGGCATGTGCATATGTATTCACACCTTTTGCTTTGAAGCTCCTAAAAAATTCGGGTACAAGCAATTCCCTTCATAAGCCACATGCTTAGTGAAAGGAAGTCAACCTGTGTGCAATCTAAGTGTCACATGGTCTGTCAGTATGTACACACCTTTTCTGAAAGGCCTCAGAGGCTGCAACACCATTAAGCAAGAGGCACCACTAGCCAATCAACACAATGGTGTCACGGGGAGACTAGGTGGGCAAGAGCTAATAACCCGGGCCCCTGCAATTTCTCTCAGACTAGGGAAATCCTGACTGACCCTCTACCTAGAGTTTACACTGATGGTGTGCATGTCTAGGCCTCGACCCTCGCCCTGTCTCCTGTTTCAACCCTAGGCTGAAACCACCGCCACCACCCACTGAAAAGATAATACACCAATACCCACAGTTAGAACAGACAAGGATAACGGAAAATATACACCACGCCGCAGTCACTCAGGAAAACACTATAAATGCGCAGGGCAAAATAAATACAAATATAGGAAGGCGTAAATAAGACAAAGGGAAATACACCACCAGCAACGATACTCCAACTACTAGCTCACCACTCCAGACCGAGATAACAATGCACAAGACAGAAGCTATAATCGGCGACGCCCAATGTTCAGGAGAACTATTTAAAGGCAATGGGCATGGCCCAGCTTCCAATCCGAGCATCAGGTAAATTAACCCCAGACCAGCTAGATAAAATCTAGCCGACGCCAATGAGCACATAGTGGTCAAAAGCGGAATTACTGTCTGTCGAACGACCTGGTCTGAACAGCGTCCGACATGACAGTACCCCGCCTTCTACGAGGGACCCCAGGGCCCTCACGGCTTATAGGACCCGGCTTGTCCGGATGGCGACAGTGAAAAAACATGACCAGCCGATCCGCATGAATGTCCGAGGCTGGTACCCAGGACCTCTCCTCAGGCCCATAACCACGCCAGTGTACCAAGTACTGTAAAGTGTGGCGCACTACACGAGAGTCAACCACCTTGGAGACTTCAAATTCCAAATTACCATCCACCAAGACTGGAGGTGGCATAGGCACCGCGTCCACAGAACCCACCACCTTCTTTAAAAGAGACCTGTGGAACACGTTGTGTATCTTATACAACGTAGGAAGCTCCAATCGGTACGCTACTAGGTTAATGACGGCGGTGACCCTAAATGGACCAATAAACCGTGGACCCAATTTAAGGGATGGTATTTTGAGTCTTATGTTTTTTGTGGATAACCACACCCAGTCATCCACACTCAGGTCCGGACCTGGCACACGCCTACTGTCAGCCACAAGTTTGTACCTAGCACCCACACTTAACAGGCGCTGTTTAACTCTCCTCCAGACTGATGACAATTGTGCTCCTAACTGGTCCTCCTCCGGAACGCCGGAAGAGCCCCTCTGACTCAAAGTACAAAATTGAGGATGTAGCCCGTAAACACAAAAAAATGGAGACTCCCCAGACGACTCCTGGCGGTGATTATTGATGGCAAACGTAGACCACTCCTCCTGGTTATCAGAGACAAAGCAGCGTAAGTACTGTTCCAAATTTTGGTTCATACGCTCAGTCTGACCATTTGACTGAGGATGAAACGCCGAAGAATGAGACAACTTGATCCCCAGCCGTGAGCAAAATGCTTTCCAAAATTTTGCCACAAACTGAGTACCCCTATCAGACACGATGTCAGACGGAACCCCATGAAGTCTGACCACCTCCTGCACAAATACCTGAGCCAGAGTCTTAGCGTTAGGCAACGAAGGCAGACACAAAGTGCGACATTTTAGAAAACCGATCAACAATCACCAAGATGACTGTGTTCCCAGCTGAGGAGGGCAAATCAGTGATGAAATCCATGGAGATTTCCGTCCATGGCTTACTAGGTACCTCAAGAGGAAGTAGTGTGCCAACAGGACGGGAGCGGGGCGTCTTAGCCCTAGCGCACGTGGTACAAGCTGACACGTATGAGACCACGTCCTGTCGGATCTTGGGCCACCAAAACCGACGTGACACCAACTCCAAGGTACCTCTAACCCCTGGGTGGCCAACCAGGACAGCATCATGATGTTCCGCCAAAACCTTTAAGCGGAGATGAAGCGGTACAAAAGATTTGTTGATGGGAAGCTCAGATGGTACCTCCTCCTGAGCCTCGGCAATCTCAGCCTCAACCTCGGTAGTGAGAGCCGAAACCACAACACCCTTTTGGAGGATGGGTACAGGATTCTCCCGAGGTTCTCCCCCCGGAAAACACCTGGACAGGGCATCCGCCTTAGTGTTTTTAGACCCCGGTCTGTAAGTGACAACAAAATTGAACCGCGTGAAAAACAATGCCCAGCAAGCCTGCCTGGGGGACAGACGCTTGGCTGACTCCAAATACAGCAGATTCTTATGATCGGTAATAACAGTAACCTGATGTACCGACCCCTCCAAGAAGTGTCGCCATTCCTCAAAGGCCAACTTGATAGCCAACAACTCCCTGTTGCCGATATCGTAGTTACGTTCGGCGGATGACAGTTTCTTGGAGAAATAGGCGCATGGACGCAAATCACTCAAAGATGAGCCTTGTGATAGTACTGCCCCCACCAACCTCAGATGCATCGACTTCCACAACAAAAGGTTTTGATATGTCTGGCTGCACAAGAATGGGGGCTGAAACAAAACTGTTCTTAAGAAATTCAAATGCGCGCACAGCAGCCTCAGGCCAAACGGAGAAATTGGTACCCTTTTTAGTCATGTCAGTTAGCGGTTTAGCAATGATGGAAAAATCCTTGATAAATTTCCTATAGTAGTTAGAAAACCCAAGGAACCGCTGAAGTGCTTTCAGGTTATCAGGCCGTTCCCAATGCAGCACCGCTTGCACCTTAGCGGCGTCCATTTTAAAACCAGAAGCAGACACAATATAACCCAAGAAAGGCAACTCTTGAACAGAAAATACACATTTCTCCAGTGAAGCATGCAGCTTATTCTCTCTGAGAAGCTGTAACACCTGCCTGACATGATCTAAATGAGTATCACGGTCGCAAGAATATATGAGAATGTCATCTAGGTACACGATAACGAATTTCCCCAAAACATGTGAAAACACATCATTAATGAAATGTTGGAACACTGCAGGTGCGTTAGTCAACCCAAATGGCATCACCAAATTTTCAAAATGACCCTCAGGGGTATTACAAGCCGTCTTCCACTCATCACCTTGACGGACTCTTATGAGGTTGTACGCCCCCACTGAGGTCAAGCTTGGTAAACCACTTAGCACCTGCCACCTGGTTGAACAAATCTGGTATTAGTGGCATAGGGTATGGATCACGAACCGTAATCTGGTTCAATTCCCTGAAATCCAAACACGGGCGTAATCCGCCATCTTTCTTCTTCACGAAGAAGAACCCTGCTGCCACAGGCGAGGATGAAGGCCTGATGTGCCCTTTGCTCAAACTTTCAGCAATGTAATCCTTTAATGCTTGTCTCTCCGGACCGGAGATGTTAAACATCCTTGCTTTAGGCAATTTGGCCCCGGGTTTAAATCTGATAGTACACTCATAGGGGCGAGGTGGCGGCAACTCTGAACAACCCTTCTCAGAGAACACATCCACAAAATCCAGAAGTGACTCCGGAACGCTTGAAGTCACAGCAGACACACATGTGGCCAGGCAATTCTCCTGGCAGAATTCGCTCCACTGAATTATGTCCTGAGTTTTCCAGTCAATTACCGGGTTGTGCATAGACAACCATGGAAAACCCAAAACCACCTGAGCAGGAAGATTCCTGAGCACCTTACATGTAACCTCAGCCACAAGTTCAGTAATCTCCCCCTGTGAGAGAGGAGCAGCATTGATGGTGACCACGCGGATAGGATGAGGCAGTTTTTCAATCCTAAAACCTGCTGTGCGCGCAAACTCCTCATCAATGAGATTTGTGGCTGAACCACTATCCACAAACACAGTAATTGGCAGCTCACTGCCAGCGATTATAACCTTAGCAGGGAGCATGCATTGAGAAACCACCATGGAGGATATACATAAGCTCAGATTGGTCTCTTCCACACCCTCTGAGCTTAGAAGTTTTCCGCCGTTGCGTTTTTTCTTAGACAGTAGAGGACAGATGTTAATAAAATGACCATTCTTACCACAGTAAAAACAGGCTCCCTGCTTCCTGAGCTCAGGGGCTCGACGCTTCACATGTGACACCCCTGCGATTTGCATAGGCTCCGTGGGCTCACCTGCAGCAACCACACGTGAACCTAAACCCTCTCCCATAGGCGGTGTCTCATGCTCCCCCTGACGCAAACGGCGATCAATGCGGACAACCAGACTCATAGCGGAATCTAGAGAAGTAGGAGTCTCGTACATCAGAAGGGCTTTTTTAACCCTTCCAGAAACCCCATGAATAAGTTGACTCCGCAGCGCTGGATCATTCCACTGTGTATCGATTGCCCAGCGACGAAATTCAGAACAGTAATCCTCAGCTACTCGCTCCCCCTAGTGCGTATCTTAGATTCTGCTAGAGCCATTCTGTCTGGCTCATCGTAAATATTTCCAAGAAAGGAAAAAAAACTCTCCACAGAGTCAAATGCAGCAGAATCAGATGGCAAAGAAAACGCCCATGCTTGGGGATCCCCGCTTAACAATGACAACACCAGGCCCACACGCTGAGCCTCATTACCTGAGGAGATCGGGCGCATACGGAAATATAGTTTGCAAGCTTCACGAAAAGAAACAAATTTACTGCGTTCCCCAGCAAATTTTTCAGGCAAAGGGAATTTAGGCTCAGCAACTCTTCCTGTCGCTCCAGCTTGCACATTAGACACTGCTAGTACCTGTTGCTGAACTGCCCCCCTCAACTCAGTGACCTGTAGGAACAGTGCCCTCAACTGGCGGGTTATGGAAGTCATGGGATCCATGACAAAACAAAAAAAAGGAAACCCCTTTTTTTTTTTTGTTTTAAAGGCCGATTATAATGTCACGGGGAGACTAGGTGGGCAAGAGCTAATAACCCGGGCCCCTGCAATTTCCCTCAGACTAGGGAAATCCTGACTGACCCTCTACCTAGAGTTTACACTGATGGTGTGCATGTCTAGGCCTCGACCCTCGCCCTGTCTCCTGTTTCAACCCTAGGCTGAAACCACTGCCCACCACCCAGTGAAAAGATAATACACCAATACCCACAGTTAGAACAGACAAGGATAACGGAAAATATACACCACGCCGCAGTCACTCAGGAAAACACTATAAATGCACAGGGCAAAATAAATACAAATATAGGAAGGAGTAAATAAGACAAAGGGAAATACACCACCAGCAACGATACTCCAACTACTAGCTCACCACTCCAGACCGAGATAACAATGCACAAGACAGAAGCTATAATCGGCGACGCCTGTTATGGCGACCTGGTGGTTAGGAGCACTAGGAATGACCTGATGAGCAAACTAGTAATACAGGACCAGCTCTGGGAAGTGGGAGCTCTGCTGACCGCAACCCCTAATCCTATCACAACAACTAGAAATAGCCGTGGAGCGTACCTGACTCTGCCTAGACGCCTCTTCACAGCCTAAGAGCTAACTACCCCTAAAGATAGAAAATAAAGCCTACCTTGCCTCAGAGAAATTCCCCCAAGAAAACAGGCAGCCCCCACAAATATTAACCGTGAGTTAAGATGGAAGTCACAAACACAGGAATGAAATAGGTTTCAGCAAAGGAGGCCAGACTTAACTAAACAGACTGAGGATAGAAAAGGCAACTTTGCGGTCAGCACAAAAAACTATAAAAACCACGCAGAGTGTGCAAAAGAGACCCCTGCACCGACTCACGGTGCGGAGGTGCCACTCTGCATCCCAGAGCTTCCAGCTAGCTTGGCAAAATCATGATAGCAAGCTGGACAGAAAACAGAGATAAACAATTTAACTAGCAGGGACTTAGCTTTTGCTGGAGTAGACAGGTCATCTGCAAGATCCAAGAACTGAACCAGTACTAGAACATTGACAGCTGGCATCAAGTAACGATCTGAGTGGAGTTAAATAGAGCAGCCAGCCGAGAACTAAATGAGGTCAGCTGGAGAAGGAACCTCAGAACCAGCAGCTCCACTCACAGCCACCAGAGGGAGTCCATGGACAGAAGTCGCCGAAGTACCATTCATGACCACAGGAGGGAGTTCGAGAACAGAATTCACAACAGATGCCCAATGTTCAGGAGAACTATTTAAAGGCAATGGGCATGGCCCAGCTTCCAATCCGAGCATCAGGTAAATTAACCCCGGACCAGTTAGATAAAATCTAGCCGACGCCAATGAGCACATAGTGGTCAAAAGCGGAATTACCGCTGTCTGTCGAACGACCTGGTCTGAACAGCGTCCGACATGACAAATGGAGACCAAGCAGATCTCCAAGCATGTCAGGGACAAAGTTTTGAGAAGTACAAGTCAGGGTTGGGTTCTAAAACACATAACCCAATCTCTTATGATCCCCAGAGCACCATCAAATTCATTATCAGCAAATGGAAAGAAAATGGTTACCCCACAAACCTACCAAGAGATGGCCACCCACCAAAACCCTCAGAACGGTCAAGGAGGGCAATAATCAGAGAGGCAGCACAGAAACCAAAGGTAACTCTGAAGGAGCTGCGCAGTTTTCAAGCAGAGAATGGAGTATCTGTCAATACAACCACAAAAGTCATACACTCCATTGAGGTTACCTTTATGGAAGAGTGGGCAGAAAAAAATGTACTTACACACAAAAATGGTAAGGCTCGTATTGACTTTGCCAAAAGACATGCGGGAGACTCCCCAAATGTATGGAGGAAGTTGCTGTGGTTAGATGAGAGCAAAATTGTCTGTGTTTGGTGCCAAACCAACTCAGCTCATCACTCCAAGAACACCATCCCCACAGTAAAAAATAGTGACAGCAGCATCATGCTGTGGGGATGTTTTTCGGCAGCAGGGACAGGGAAAATGGTCCGAGTCAAGGGGAAGATGGATGATGCGAAATACAGGGACATTCTTGAGAAAAAACCTGTTTCGATCTGTCATTGATTTGAGACTGGGACAGAGATGCAACACTCGAGTGGTTTAAGGGGAAACGTGTAAATGTTGTGGCGAGGCCTAGTTAAAGGCCAGAAATTAATCCAATTGAGAATCTGTGGTCAGACTTGAATATTGCTGTTCACCAGAGGAAACCATCTAGCTTGAAGCAGCTGGAGCAGTTTTGCCTTGAGGAATGGGCAAGAATCTCAGTGGCAAGATGTGGAAAGCTCATAGAGATTTATTCAAAGTGACTTGCAGCTGTAATTGCCGCAAAAGGAGGCTCTACCAACTACTGACATTAGGGAGGTGAATAGTTATACACACTGAAGTCTTCAGCTATTTTGTTGTATTCACAATATTATTTTGTTTGCTTCACAATAAAAAACAACAACAAATTTTTACAGTTGTAGGCATGTTCTTTACATAAAATGTAAGATAGTCTCAGGCACCAAACCACTACTTGTGAAAAAACACCCTTATATGAAAAACTGAGGTGTCGTAAAAGGGGAATGAGGTGGTGCAAAGCAATTGAGAAAAATGTTCATCCGAGTAGAAGAAAAAAAAAAACAGCACTCACCATATCCAAAACAACAGTCCTTTATAGCGGTAAGCAAAACACGCTGGCGGCGCGCGGGTGATGTGCGAGGAATAAATGGAGAATGACCATTTTGTGCCTACGCTGACGTTTCCACTTGGCCATGTGAGAAATGATGTTAAACTACTATGGTGCAGCAGTGTACATCAGTAAAATCACATTTTTAATACAAAACATAAAATAACATTCCTAGAATGAATCACAAGGAAACAAAAAGATCTAATCTGTCGTTTAGACCTAACGGGCCTTGGGCTTCAGCTTTTATGATCAATTTAGCTTCTCTTCTCAAAAATATCTTATTGTGATCACCTCCTTGCAAGGGGTATTTCACCTGATCTAAGCCTGCAAATTGTAATGTTCTTGGATCTGCTCTATGGCAGTCTTGAATATGTTTTATCAATTTGGCGGAACCTATATCAGTGTTAATTGAACGTAATTGTTTACGAAAGTTTTTTCTGATAGTAGAAATGGCAAGGACAGAATATGACGTGTAAAACGTGCTTAGTTCTACATGAAATAAAATCAGTTATTATTTGGATAGTAGGACCAGTTCTTAATGGATCATTAGTAATTTGATACTGATAGAAGGAACAGTGACTACATTTATAATTATCATCAGGGTAATTTTTTTCTAATCAGTTTGTAGTATCTACTGACATTCTATGCCTATTTTTGGATTTATTTCCTTGTAGTAGTTCTTTTTGTGTTATATTATTCACTTTGTCCAAAGCTGAAATCAATGAGTGAGCTCTTTAGCTTGTGTATTAAAGGCTCTATTGTCATTATTTATTTTGCGCAGTCGTAAAAATTGACTATGTGGAAGTCCTAATTTTGGATGTTGCAGATGATCACTGTCGTATTGCGGAAGAGTATTTTTCGTTGTAGGTTCTTTAAAATCTTCTGTGTATATTTGACCAGTACGTACTGTGAATTCAACGTGAAGAAATTCGATTGCGTCTCCCCTAAAGACTGATGTAAATCATATATTTTCTAAGTTCTTTTCATTCCGGTACATAGCAAAGGAGGTAAAGTCATCCTTTGATCCAGCCCATACAATATCGTCCAAATATCATAAATAAGATTTTATCAATTTTATATATGGATTTAGGATTGTAGTTATGTATTTGCTCTCAAAATAGGCTAGAAATAAATTAGCGAAAACGCATGCTGTGGAGTACCCATTGCAGTGCCTGTTTGTTGAACATATCACTTGTCCATAAATTTAAAGGCATTATGTGAAACCATGAAGTCTAGGATGCTCTGTGTCGTCATGAAATTGGGATATTTTTTTGAAGATGTGTAGCCCTTGTGGTATTCGTTCAGATTCCTCATATGATTTTAGTGATCTAACAGTCCAGAATAGTCTAATTTCTTTTTCAGATAAAGTAAAAATTTTTGCTCCAAGGGTCTTGTGCTAGCATGACAAGCAGGAGTACGAGCCCCATGTTTATTGGAACCTTAACCGGAAGGTGTCTCAGTATAGGCTGCTCATTTCTATGGTAACAATCTGGTAAGATGCATCTTTTTGCAGCAAATCGTTGGGATTCTTTCATATGATGATGAAGTAATGCAATTGGCCTGTTGTTTTATTAGTGACTATTGACAAAATATGATTGAGATCACTTCCTGCAAAATGTAAAATGTTTACTCATTGAATGGCCATTCATGCCAGTGTCCCATCCCCTGATGACGCTGCACATGCGGTGAAACATTTTGGGGGGACTAATGCTATAATATTGTCTGTCTTATTCTGCCATACAAGTGCTGGCACCTGGAGTCTCATCCAATGAATATTTTTAATCAAAATTGTTAGGAATGACATACTAATTAGGCAGAGAATGTCATGGATACTACAAATCAGTTAGAAAAAAAAACCTGATGGTAATTATAAATGCAGACACTGTCCATTTTGTCAGTATCACATTACTAAAAAAATAATTCATTAAGAGTTGGTCTTATTACCCATAAAATAACTGATTTTATTTCATGTAGCACTAAGCACATTGTATACTTCATATTCAGTCTTCACCATTTCAACTATTTGGAAAAACTATTTGCCCCTTGTTTTTATACGTTTTCATAAACATTTCCGTTCAATTAACACTGATATAGGTTCCTCCAAATCGATAAAACATATTCAAGACTGCCATAGAGCAGATCCAAGAACATTGCAATTTTCAGGCTTAGATCAGGTTAAATATCCATTGCACGGAGGTGATCACAATAAGATATTATTTAGAAGAGAAACTAAATGGACCATAAAAGCTGAAGCCCAAGGCCTGTTAGGTCTAAACAACAGATTAGATCTTTTTGTTTTCTTGTGATTCATTCTAGGAATGTTATTTTATGTTTTGCATTAACACTTTGATTTTACTGACATATACTGCTGCACCGCCCTAAAAACAAGTAGCTTCACATTATTCCTCATCCGGACCCATAAAAGCGTTAGAAATAGTGATGAGCGAGTGTACTCATTGCTCAGGTTTTCCAGAGCACACTCGGGTGGTCTCTGAGTATTTATGACTGCTCGGAGATAAGTTTTCATCGCCTCAGCTGAATGAGTTACAGCTACTAGCCAGCTTGATTACATGTGGGGAATCCCTAGCAACCAGGCAACCCCCACATGTACTTAGCCTGGCTACTAGCTGTAAATCATTCAGCTGCAGCGATGAAAACTAAATCTCCGAGCAGTCATAAATACTCGGAGGTCACCTGAGTGTGCTCTGGAAAACCCGAGCAACAAGTACACTCGCTCATCACCAGTTAGAAGCGATAAGGCCATCGTCTATTGTTCCCCCCGCAGCCCCCATGAGTGCTGCTTTTTCTTTTTCTTATACGTGGATGTTCTTTTTCATGAACTGATGCAAACCCTCTGATGCAAACACTAAAAAAAGCACAGTGAAACTCCAGGTTGTGAGGTAGCAAAACACATAAAATGACAAAGGGGATGAATACTTTTGGAAGCCACTGTAAGCATGTGAAATGCGTGCTCAATGGGGTTGAGAGCTGGTGATTGACTCTGCTATTGCAGAATATTCCACTTTTTTGCTTTAAAAAACTCCTGCAGTATGTTTTGGGTCATTTCCCATCTGTACTGTGAAGTGCCTTGCCAAAAAAGTCTACTTTGTCGTGTGGTGGCTTAAAAAAAAATCTTTTGGCCAAAACAAAAGCTGATGGCTATGTATGTGATATGATCTTCAATGGGAACTGTTAGGCTGCCGTCACACTAGCAGTATTTGGTCAGTATTTTACATCAGTATTTGTAGCCAAAACCAGGAGTGGGTGATAAATGCAGAAGTGGTGATATGTTTCTATTATACTTTTCCTCTAATTGTTCCACTCCTGGTTTTGGCTTACAAATACTGATGGAAAATACTGACCAAATACTGCTAGTGTGACGGCAGCATTAATGTGTGATTGGTGAGGACATGGTGCAGAAGTGGAATTCTTCCAAGAGTGGGTGGTGGGACTGTGGAAGGTTCAAGGGGTGGAGGTGAAGCTGGGGTGGAGCCTGGGCTGAGTGTAAAGGGGGAATAACAATTTTGCCAGTATGGGGCCCTGGAAATCCTGGTGGCAGCCCTGGTTAGCACCCAAGCATGCTTGGATAACACCTTATCTGAGCACTTTCGCTCATCACTAATTCAGACAAATTCCCGACGTGGCCATAGACGGTAATATCACAACCAAAGTTCAAATGAATTCCATTTGTGGTTTTTTTTCTCTGAAATTGATCATCTGTTGTTGTATTTTTCTTAATGTCTCAGTTTATGTTTTTTCTCCTGAAAGTGTAAACTTTCTCTGGCTGTTGGAACAGATGAACACTTTCAGAGAAAAAAATCACTCATGGAGCTCATTTAAACTCCATTCTTGTAAGTGCAGTCTATAGCTCCATAGTGGATTCAGGCAGAACCCACCAGACACACTGCAGAAACACAGTGTGAACAGGCCTTAATGTAAAACGCAGACATTAGTCATGAACTTTGTTTACAGTTGAACCCTAACAGTGATATTACAATTACAAGGAGTTTGTATGTTCTCCCAGTACTTGTGTGGGCTTTCTCTTGTTAGGGCTCATTTCCACTTGCGAGGAAAACGGACGAGTGCAATCCGATAAAAAAAGCGAATTGCACTCGGACCAATGTTATTCAATAGGTGTCTTTTCATTTGCGATTTTTTTCTCAGCCGAAATCGGACTGAGAAAAAAATCGCAGCATGCTGCATATTGCTGCGATTCTCGGATGAGACTCACCAATGCAAGTCAATGGGTGTGAGAAAAAAATCACACAGCACTCGCACCATGCGAGTTCTGTCCGATTTTTACGCACCGGTGTCCTTTGAAAAGCTGGCAATTCAGGGCGGTGTACAGTAAAATCACACTGACAGGTTAGAATAGAATAGATATATACACATAGAATAGGTATATATACATATATATATATGTCAGATAGACACCTATATATATATATATATTTATATTTAATGCAGCGCTAGATAGCATAAAAGCCGCTAATTCAATTGCCGGCTTTTGCTATCTCCTTCACAAACCCGACAGGATATGAGACATGGTTTACATACAGTAAACCATCTCATATCCCTTCTTTTATTACATATTCCTCTTCACTAATGTAAGAAGTGTCTGTGTGTCAAATTAGGGGGCTCTAGCTATTAAATTAAAGGGTTAAATCGTGGAAAAAATTGTTGTGGGCTCCCGCGCAATTTTCTCCGCCAGAGTGGTAAAGCCAGTGACTGAGGGCAGATATTAATAGCCTAGAGAGGGTCCATGGTTATTGGCCCCCCTGGCTAAAAACATCTGCCCCCAGCCACCCCAGCCCAATCTCCAGACCTGAGCCCTATTGAAAACCTCTGGAATGTAATCAAGAGCATGATGGAGAGTCACAAGCCATCAAACAAAGAAGAACTGCTTACATTTTTGCACCAGGAGCAGTGTGAAAGACTGGTGGAAAGCATGCCAAGACTAGTGTTGAGCGATACCGTCCGATACTTGAAAGTATCGGTATCGGAAAGTATCGGCCGATACCGGCAAAGTATCGGATCTAATCCGATACCGATACCCGATACCAATACAAGTCCATGGGACTCAAGTATCGGACGGTATCCCTCATGGTTCCCAGGGTCTGAAGGAGAGGAAACTCTCCTTCAGGCCCTGGGAACCATATTAATGTGTAAAAGAAAGAATTAAAATAAAAAATATTGCTATACTCACCTCTCCGACGCAGCCTGGACCTCACCGAGGGAACCAGCAGCGTTGTTTGCTTAAAATGCGCGCTTTTCCTTCCTCCCGTGACGTCACGGCTTGTGATTGGTCGCGTGCCGCCCATGTGGCCGCGACGCGACCAATCACAGCAAGCCGTGACATAATTTTCAGGTCCTGAATGCCGAATTCTAGGCATTCAGGATTTTAAAATTACGTTCCGGCTTGTGATTGGTTGCGTCGCGGTCACATGGGCGACGCGACCAATCACAAGCCGTGATGTCACGGGAGGCAGGAAACGCGCGCATTTTAAAATTACGTCCCGGCTTGTGATTGGTTGCGTGCCGCCCATGTGACCGCGACGCGACCAATCACAGCAAGCCGTGACGTAATTTCAGGTCCTGAATGCAGAATTCTGCATTCAGGACCTGAAATTACGTCACGGCTTGCTGTGATTGGTCACATTGCGGTCACATGGGCGGCACGCAACCAATCACAAGCCGGGACGTATAAACTGCTCAACAAAATAAAGGGAGCACTAAAATACCACATCCTAGATATCTCTGAACAGTTGCAAATTTTTATTCATTGCATAGTGGAATGTGTTCAGAACAATAAAACATAACAATTATCTATGTAGATCAAAATAAATATCCCATGGAGGTCTGGATTTGGAATGATACTCAAAATCAAAGTGGAAAATCAAATTACAGGCTCATCCAACTTCAGTGGAAATGCCTCATGACAAGGAAAAGATGCTCAGTATTGTGTGTGGCCTCCACTTGTCTGTATGACCTCCCTACTGTACAACGCCTGGGCATGCTCCTGATGAGGCAGCGGATGGTCTCCTGAGGGATCTCCTTCCAGACCTGGACTAAAGCATCCGTCAACTCCTGGACAGTTTGTGGTGCAATGTGACATTGGTGGATGGAGCAAGACCTGATGTCCCAGATGTGCTCAATCGTATTCAGGTGTGGGGAATGGGCGGGCCAGTCCATAGCTTCAATGCCTTTATCTTGCAGGAACTGCTGACACACTCCAGCCACATGAGGTCTGGCATTGTCCTGCATTAGGAGGAACCCAGGGCCAACCGCACCAGCATATGGTCTCACAAGGGGTCTGAGGATCTCATCTCGGTGCCTAATGGCAGTCAGGCTACCTCTGGTGTGCACATGGAGGGCTGTGCAGCTCTCCAAAGAAATGCAACCCCACACCATTACTGACCCACTGCCAAACCAGTCACGCTGAAGGATGTTGCAGGCAGCAGATCGATCTCCACGGCATCCCCAGACTTTGTCACATCTGTCACATGTGCTCAGTGTGAACCTGCTTTCGTCTGTGAAGAGCACAGGGCACCAGTGGCGAATTTGCCAATCCTGGTGTTCTGTGGCAAATACTAAGTGTCCTGCACAGTGTTGGGCTGTGAGCACAACGCCCATCTGTGGACGTCGGGCACTCAGACCATCCTCATGGAGTCGGTTTCTAACCATTTGTGCAGACACATGCATATTTGTGGCCTGCTGGTGGTTATTTTGCAGGGCTCTGGCAGTGCTCCTCCTGTTCCTCCTTGCACAAAGGCGGAGGTAGCGGTCCTGCTGCTGGGTTGTTGTCCTTCTACGGCCCCCTCCATGTCTCTTGGTGTACTGGCCTGTCTCCTAGTAGCGCTTCAGCCTCTGGACACTACACTGACAGACACAGCTAACCTTCTTGCCACAGCTCGCATTGATGTGCCATCCTGGATGAGCTGCACTACCTGAGCCACTTGTGTGGGTTGTAGAGTTCGTCTCATGCTACCATGAGCGTGAAAGCACAACCAACATTCAAAAGTGACCAAAACATCAGCCAGAAAGAATTGGTACTGAGATGTGGTCTGTGGTCCCCACCTGCAGGACTACTCCTTTATTGAGTGTGTCTTGATAATTGTCAATAATTTCCATCTGTTGTCTATTCCATTTGCACAACAGCATGTGAAATTGATTGTCAATCAGTGTTGCTTCCTAAGTGACAGTTTGATTTCACAGAAGTTTGATTTACTTGGAGTTATATTCTGTTGTTTAAGTGTTCCCTTTATTTTTTTGAGCAGTGTATGTACAAATCCCGACAGATCTATGTATAGTTAGCCCATTATTTTTGTGTTTGTATATAGGCATTATATATACAGTGGGTATGGAAAGTATTCATACCCCTTTAAATTTTTCACTCTTTGTTTCATTGCAGCCATTTGGGGAATTCAAAAAAGTTCATTTTTTTTCTCATTACTGTACACCCCATCTTGACTAAAAAAAACAGAAATGTAGTAATTTTTGCAAATTTATTAAAAAAGAAAAACTGAAATATCACATGGTCATAAGTATTCAGATCCTTTCCTCAGTATTGAGTAGAAGCACCCTTTTGAGGTAGTACAGATATGAGTCTTCTTGGGAATGATGCAAGTGTAGCGCCCCCACTGCCGCAGGGCCGAGGGGTACCCGGTACCGGGCCTCTGAGTCTCTGCTCTGGGGTTGTCACGGTGGCTAGACCCGGTCCGTGACCCTGCTGAGGGGCGTACAATAATAGATGTGGATAGTGGTGGTGGTGCGGTGCCGGTCGCAGTAAATAATGAGGACACCAGGTTGCAGTCTCTTTACCTCTTTACTGAAGATCTCTGGGTCCTCAATCCGGAATACGGTTAACCAGGCTGCGCAAGTCCGGCCGGTCCAATAGCACCTCCAGAGTTCTCTTTGCAGGTGGAAATCTGTGCCTTCCTGCTAGCGCTATGTGTTGTGGTCCTTCCCTGCTGTGCTTACGGAAAGTCCCCACAACTGTTGTGTCTGTTTCTTAAGTTCCCTCACAACTCGATTAGATGATGTTCTGCTAATCTTCCGTCCCTCCCTGATGTTACGGTTAGGACGGCACCCGTATGACGGGTAGGCTCGGAGCTCTTCCGGGACCCTAGAGTCGCCCCTCTCCACAGGTTGCCCCCTATGTCTTCGTAGGTGATTTAGGTGAGACAGCCCGCCTATGACTGACTGTCCTGCCGTTGGTTTGAAGTATTGCTTGAAGCTAGATTTATGAATACTTCCTCGGCGTTCCGGCCGCCGGTTGTGCGCCTCAGTAGGATGTTGCCTCGGTCTCACAGCACGACTCCTACTGGTATTCTCCTTGTTGCTTTGATCTCGTTTCTCACTCAGCACAATCTGTCTTGTTTCTAATCCTTCCTTGGGCACCGCCGCTATGCTGAGCAGGCACGGTCCCTTGACGTTCTCTCAAGTTGCCAGGCCTCTGTCAGGATCCCACCCCCGACAGGGGCCCTACCGAATCTTCCCCCACAACACCCTCTGCCACAAGGTGTTGCCTGGTTCCAACCCAGTCAGCTTTTTCTCACTCACTTCCTGCCTGACCCCCAGTTTTACCAGTATGTGAGGAGTGGCCTAATGAATAGAACCCTTAGCTCCCCCTGGAGGCCCGGCTGTGAAATGTCTTGGTGTCTGTGATACCTGGTCAGATGAACTCCTTCAGTGCCATCAGACGTACAATAGCTCCCCTTAGTGGCGGAGCCACAGTACTGCAATGACCAGGACTCTGGGGTGCTGCACTCCCCCCCGGTTAAATCCAGTACTCCTGGACTGGGAAGAAAACAACAATACAAGTTAGCAAAAAGACATACAATTTTGAAAATGCAATAACAATAAGTAAGCTTGAACAGAGCTTCCCTTTATGGGAGGTGAGGACACTTGAACGTTACAAACATGGTTAAACATTATAAATTACAGGCTATAAATAACTCCTGTTACCCAACCGGGTATTCTACTCAGTGCAAACTTTGGAATAACAAGTTGACATTGCCTTTAAGGACGTATACTCCCTATCCACTAAAGGCTTTACTTATAAAACATTATAATATTAATTAACTCTTTCTCTTTCATTCTCCTTCGTTAAATCTGCAGGACCGCCTGTCCTAACTGCTCCAGGCCTACTGCCTCTCCTTTCTTTACAGGACCGCCCCTTTCAGCCCGGGCCTACTGCCTTTTCAACTACTATACTCGGTATAGAACATAACATTTACTTTCGGTTTGAAATCACTGAGTCATCCTTACATGGCTCCTAAGATGACTCATTGACTAACCCCGTACGGGTTCACTCTCTGTCCTCATTTTTCTATCAACGTTACCAATCATTTCTTACAATCAACTAGTTGGATACATATAACTTTTACATGTAAGCATCATCATCACTTTCTTTTTTTGTCAAGACATTATTGCTATCAGTCTTAAAGCAATACCATTCTGTAAGTGCAACAAGTGAACATCCCCTTTAAGAGAGGACCAAGTCTTTATGAGGTAGCACATCTTCTCAAGCTACCAGTCCGTACTCAGCAAAGGCTCCGGTGCGGTATCTTCGCAAAGAGTCCTTCTTTAAGTAAAACCAGTAGGGAGCACCTTTAAGAAGGTGTAAACTATTTACAAGCAGTTTGTATCATGCACTGTTCATGATTGCGGCAGTTCTTGATAACAGGGGAAAGGTAGAAAAAGCAAACAAAACAATAGGGATCCCGGGTCAACAAAGGGATCCCTTTAAGAGTTAACCCTAAACGGGTTTAGCAGCTAAATCAGGAAACAAACAGTTAACTATTTACAGTTTCAGGTTTCCGAGGTTTAGTTGGACGGCTTCCAGGGCTGCACCTGGCACTTAACCCCTCTTGGCCCGGGAAGGGTGAAGTCCAGGGTTGCACCCAGTGCTGGACAAACGCTGTTAATCCGTCTTTCATGTACGGTTAGGTCATGCACAGCGATGAAGGTCTGCGCAGCTTGAGTAGGGGCATTTGCTGCAGCAGAGGTAGCGGCTGCTGCAAGATCAGTCACTGGAACGGAGTCAGCAGCTGTGGCACTAGCAGTCACTGGAGTGGGGTCAGTCATCAGGGCACGGTCGTCCTTCATACCTGCTTCAGATGCGGTCCCTCCGGCGCCGGTCTGCTCCGTCTCCGCTGGGGTCTGGAACGCTAGCTGCAGGGCCTTGCGCTGTGGCGTTGTCATCTCCGTTTGCAGCACCTCGCTTTCCAGCAGGGCCTTGCTTTCTGGCTTCGGAGCGCTGGAACTTCTTTCTTGCTCCGGGCCAGACGAGGCTACCGACAGACGTCTGGCGAGGCTCCCGATGATGGTCTTCTTCCACCCGGCCTCAGTGCTCAGCTGCGTCTGCAGGGGTTGGCGGATCAGCCCGTCCGCTCCGGTCTTCTGGAGGTCAGCGTCAGCTGTGGAGGTCTGGCTGCGATGCCTCCCCGGGTAGCTGGGGGAGTCCTCGGCTCCGACCCCACGCTCCCACTCCGGGTGGCTCGCCATGGCGTCCTCCATGTCGCTGACTTCTTCTTCCTGGTCCTTTTCCCGCTCTCTCCTTCGTGGGCGGTTTCGTTTTCGTTGTCTCCGCCCTCCATTGAGGATTAGGAGGCGGATCTCGGCTGCTGACGGACACGTCCTCACGGTGCTGAAATATTTAGACTGGGCGGCCATTGTCTTTCGCGCTCTTCAGTTTGTTCACGCCCACTTCCACGCCCTTCTTCTTCTCCTGCGCTCCTCGTGGCGCTGTAATGGCGGATTTTGGCGGTAAATGGCAATACACAGTCCTTGCAATAAAGCACAGTCCAAGCACCGTAAATCACAGTTCCAAGGCACACATGACCTGATTCTTCAGGCTTAAGTAGATCCTGTTCGTGACGCCAAAATGTAGCGCCCCCACTGCCGCAGGGCCGAGGGGTACCCGGTACCGGGCCTCTGAGTCTCTGCTCTGGGGTTGTCACGGTGGCTAGACCCGGTCCGTGACCCTGCTGAGGGGCGTACAGTAATAGATGTGGATAGTGGTGGTGGTGCGGTGCCGGTCGCAGTAAATAATGAGGACACCAGGTTGCAGTCTCTTTACCTCTTTACTGAAGATCTCTGGGTCCTCAATCCGGAATACGGTTAACCAGGCTGCGCAAGTCTGGCCGGTCCAATGGCACCTCCAGAGTTCTCTTTGCAGGTGGAAATCTGTGCCTTCCTGCTAGCGCTATGTGTTGTGGTCCTTCCCTGCTGTGCTTACGGAAAGTCCCCACAACTGTTGTGTCTGTTTCTTAAGTTCCCTCACAACTCAATTAGATGATGTTCTGCTAATCTTCCGTCCCTCCCTGATGTTACGGTTAGGACGGCACCCGTATGACGGGTAGGCTCGGAGCTCTTCCGGGACCCTAGAGTCGCCCCTCTCCACAGGTTGCCCCCTATGTCTTCGTAGGTGATTTAGGTGAGACAGCCCGCCTATGACTGACTGTCCTGCCGTTGGTTTGAAGTATTGCTTGAAGCTAGATTTATGAATACTTCCTCGGCGTTCGGGCCGCCGGTTGTGCGCCTCAGTAGGATGTTGCCTCGGTCTCACAGCACGACTCCTACTGGTATTCTCCTTGTTGCTTTGATCTCGTTTCTCACTCAGCACAATCTATCTCGCTTCTAATCCTTCCTTGGGCACCACCGCTATGCTGAGCAGGCACGGTCCCTTGACGTTCTCTCAAGTTGCCAGGCCTCTGTCAGGATCCCACCCCCGACAGGGGCCCTACCGAATCTTCCCCCACAACACCCTCTGCCACAAGGTGTTGCCTGGTTCCAACCCAGTCAGCTTTTTCTCACTCACTTCCTGCCTGACCCCCAGTTTTACCAGTATGTGAGGAGTGGCCTAATGAATAGAACCCTTAGCTCCCCCTGGAGGCCCGGCTGTGAAATGTCTTGGTGTCTGTGATACCTGGTCAGATGAACTCCTTCAGTGCCATCAGACGTACCATAGCTCCCCTTAGTGGCGGAGCCACAGTACTGCAACAACCAGGACTCTGGGGCGCTGCACAAGTTTTTCACACCTGGATGTGGGGATCCTCTGCCATTCTTCATTGCAGATCCTTTCCAGTTCCGTCAGGTTGGATGGTGATCGTTGGTAGACAGCTATTTTCAGGTCTCTCCAGAGATGCTCAATTGGGTTTAGGTCAGGGCTCTGGCTGGGCTAGTCAAGAATGGTCACAGAGTTGTTCTGAAGCCGCTCCTTTGCTATTTTAGCAGTGTGCTTAGGGTCATTGTCTTGTTGGAAGGTGAACCTCTGGCCAAGTCTGAAGTCCAGAACACTTTGGAAGAGGTTTTCATTTAGGGTATCTCTGTACTTGGCTGCATTCATGTTTCCTTCAATGACAACCAGTCGTCCTGTCCCTGCAGCTGAAAAACACCCCCATAGCATGATGCTGCCACTACCATGTTTCACTGTTGGGATTGTATTGGGCAGGTAATGAGCAGTGCCTGGTTTTGTCCACACATATCCTTTAGAATTATCACCAAAATGGTCTATCTTCGTCTCATCAGACCAGCGAATCTTATTCCGCCATAAAGGCCCAACTGGTGGAGAGCTGCTGTAATAGTTGACTTTGTGGAACTTTCTCCCATCTCCCTACTGCATCTCTGGAGCTCAGTCACAGTCATGTTGGTGCAGCGCCCCAGAGTCCTGGTCGTTGCAGTACTGTGGATCCGCCACTATGGGGAGCCATGGTGCGTTCGATGGCACTGAAGGAGTTCCTCTGAGCAGGTATCACAGACACCAATATGTTTCACAGCTGGGCCTCCGGGGGGAGCTAAGGGTTCTATTCATTAGGCCACTCCCCACCATAGTGGGTAAACTGGGGGTCAGGCAGGAAGTTGATATGATGATGCTTTGGAAGAAATGTAACTGTTATGCATAAAGAAAAGTTGAAATGTGAAACCTAGATAATGTTCTTTAAAAGGAAAGATGCAGAGAGCCCGTAGGGGAAGAATTAGAGTCCTGCATAGTTGAAAGAAAGGAAGTAATAACGAAGGTGAGGATAGAAGGTAAACCCTGAGTCCCCATAGAAAGTTAGTTCGTTACTAAGGACAGAGAGTGAACCCGTAGGGGTTAGGGAGCGAGTCCTTATAGGAGCCAAGTAGAGCCGGCTCAGTGTTCTCAAATTGAAAGTAAAGTTATGTTCTATACTATGTATAGTAGTTGAAAAGGCAGTAGGCCCTGGCTGAACGGGGCGGTCCTGTAACAGAAAGGAGAGGCAGTAGGTCTGGCGCCGATAGGACAGGCGGTCCTGCAGATTCCAAAGAAGGCGAATGAAAAGTTAGAATACCTTATAATGTGATTATAGGAAGGTCTTTAGTGGATTTAGAGTGTGAATCCTTAAAGGCAATGTTAAATTATTGTTCACAAAATTTGCACTTAGTAGAATACCCGGTTGGGTAATGAGAGTTAATTGGAGCCTGTTGCTATGATATTTAATTATGTTTGTAACGTTAAAAGTGTCCTCACCTCCCATAAAGGGAAGCCTGTTCAAGTATACTTATTGTTTTGCACTCAACAAAATTGTATGTCTTTTTGCTAACCTGTATTGTTGTTTTCTTCCCAGTCCCGGAGTACTGTGTTTAACCAGGGGGGAGTGCAGCGCCCCAGAGTCCTGGTCGTTGCAGTACTGTGGATCCGCCACTATGGGGAGCCATGGTGCGTTCGATGGCACTGAAGGAGTTCCTCTGAGCAGGTATCACAGACACCAATATGTTTCACAGCTGGGCCTCCGGGGGGAGCTAAGGGTTCTATTCATTAGGCCACTCCCCACCATAGTGGGTAAACTGGGGGTCAGGCAGGAAGTTAGGAGAGAAAGCTGACTGGATTGAACGAAGCAACACCTTGTGGCAGAGGGTGTTGTGGAGGAAGAGACAGTAGGGTCTCTGTCAGGGGTGGGATCCTGACAGAGGCTTGGCATTGAAAGAGAACGTAACGGGTCCGCGCCAGCTCCGGGAAGCGGCGGGATCCAAGAAAGGACTAGAAGCGAGATAGATTGTGCTGAGTGAGAAACGAGATCAAGCAATAGGAGAATACCAGTAGGGGTCATGCTGTAAGACCGGAGCAACATCCTACTGAGGCGCACTACCGGTGGCCGGAACGCCGAGGGAGTGGAATAGTACACAGCTTCAAGCCATACTCCAAACAGCGGCAGGGCAGTCAGTTTAAGGCGGGCTGTCTAACACATATCACCTATGAAGTCTTGGGGGGCAATTGCGGGAGAGGGGCGTCTCTAGGGTCCCGGAAGAACTCCAGGCCTACCTGACAAACGGGTGCCGTTCTAACTGTAACATCAGGAAGGGACGGAAGATTAGCAGAAGATCAGTTAATCGAGTTGTGAGGGAACACGAGAAACAGACACAACAGTTGTGGGGTACTTTCCGTAAGCATAGCAGGGAAGGACTACAACACATAGCGCTAAGAAGGAAGGCACCGATTTCCACCTGTGAAGTGAACTCTGGAGGTGCCATTGGACCGGCCGGACTTGCGCAGCCTGGTGAACCATATTCTGGACTGAGGACTCAGAGATCTCCAGTAAAGAGGTAAAGAGACTGCAACCTGGTGTCCTCGTTATTTACCGCGACCTGCACCCCACAACTGCACCGTTACAACACCACTTATTGCTCCGGACGTCCCCCACTGACAGACAGGGCCACGGACCGGGTCTAGCCACCGTGACAACCCCAGGACTGAGACTCAGAGGCCCGGCTCCGGGTACCCCTCGGCCCTGCGGCGGTGTGGGGGCGCTCCATTGGGGTTCTTCTTTACCTCTCTCACCAAGGCTCTTCTCCCACGATTGCTCAGTTTGGCTGGACAGCCAGGTCTAGGAAGACTTCTGGTGGACCCAAACTTCTTCCATTTAAGGATTATGGAGGCCACTGTGCTAATAGGAACCTTGAGTACTGCAGAAATTGCTTTGTAACCTTGGCCAGATCTGTGCCTTGCCACAGTTCTGTCTCTGTACTCCCTGTCCAGTTCCTTTGACCTCACGATTCTCATTTGGTCTGACATGCTCTGTGAGCTGTGAGGTCTTATATAGACAGGTGTGTGCCTTTCCAAATCAAGTCCTCTCAGTTTAATTAAACACAGCTGGCCTCCAATGAAGGAGTAGAACCATCTCAAGGAGGATCACAAGGAAATGCACAGCATGTGACTTAAATATGAGCGTCTGAGCAAAGGGTCTGAATACTTATGACCATGTGATATTTCAGTTTTTCTTTTTTATTAAGTTTGCAAAAATTACTACATTTCTGTTTTTTCCAGTCAAGATTTGGTGCAGAGTGTACATTAACCTCTTAACCCTCAAGGGTGGTTTGCATGTTAATGACCGGGCCAATTTTTACAATTCTGACCACTGTCCCTTTATGAGGTTATAACTCTGGAATGCTTGCATGGATCCCGGTGATTCTGACAATGTTTTCTCATGACATATTGTACTTCATGTTAGTGGTCAAATTTCCTTGACATTACTTGCGTTTATTTGTGGAAAAAAACGGAAATTTGGCGAAAATTTTGAAAATTTCCCAATTTTCCAACTTTGAATTTTCATGCCCTTAAATCACAGTGCAGGCAACTTTCCTAGGACAAGGGAAAGAGGATACCTTGCCAGCAAGCTACAAGCAGCAGGGGCCTCACCATCTTAGCACAAGTAGGAAAGGCTTACGGACCTCACCTGGGAGGGGTATCACCTTCGCCTCCAAGCCGGTCGGACCACATCACCACCTGTGCCTCGTACCCTGGACTGTGGCTTGCTAACGACAGTAAACCAGGTAAAGACTTTACAACTTGTGTCCTCCACTTATTCGTCGGCATACACCATCTTTGCCACACACCTTGGGAGCCCTGGGGACCCCGCTTCACCTGTGGGAATCTAGCCGCCATATCATCACCGCAGAGGACCACTTTAAGAGGCGTCGGTCCCTACTGACCGAGAACCACAGGTGGCGATGTGGCTCGTCAAATGACGCCAGTCAGGCCGAATGGCAGAGTAGGAAATTATCAGCTTTCTCTTCCACAATTGTATTCAACAGTATCTGTATCCTCAGGATTTAGAATCTGTTTAAATCTAGATTGCAAACATATCGCCTGGCCGCCATTCAGCAATGGGTTCTTCTGGACTCAGGGCCCCATAGTGGCTGCAAGTTTTTCTGCCAATGACTACCCTGAAGGAGATCCTGATCCCACTAAAAGATTTTCCGTTTCTCAGTTGGGCTAACCTTATATTACCTAACTAAGCATTTCTTTTTTTTCTGGCAATCAGGGACAATTTTGTTCAAATAAAAATGGGAAAAAATCTATACATTTAACTGTGCATGTCTGTTTTTAACACATGTTTTACTAGTTTGTTGTTGCATTAGGCTTTTTGGATATTCACCCACCTGCCTAGCATTTCTTGTTTTGTCCTTTTTTGAAAGGAACAAAGAATGATGTTAAATACATTGAGGAAAAAATATCATATTTCTCTCCTGCCTTTGGAGATGTTATGCCATGCACTCAGCTTCACTGGAAGATACCCAGCCATCATTATTTCTTGCAGAAAAGGGTGCCCACTCTGTGATATCGTGCAGGAGAACGTGGTTCGCTCTCTCAACTTGATTTTGAGCTAAAAAAAATACGCTGCATTGTAGATATGTAGAACTGCTCCTATTGACAGGGACACTATATTTCTTTCACCACACACAGCCTTTTCATTCATGTAACACACTCTTCATGCTTTCAAAAACCGAATGGTCAACCTCAGTGCCACCTGTATTGCGACATTGCAATGAAATGGAATTCAACTCTGCATATGTTGGAGCATCTGTACAAACAGCGTAAAGTGGTGACTGATTATATCAAGCAGCAGTCATCCCACTCATACTTATATTGAAAAGAAACAAAAGGATGCACCAGGGGTTTAAGGAGGAACAGCAACTTCAACATGCTTCATTGGTGTCTTAGGGTTATTGAAGGCATTCAAGGTCAATGTTACATGCAGCAGATTATCGTGAAGTAAGAGGACCAGCAGTAGCAGCAGCTGGGATGTAGAAGAAGATATTTAGTTATCACAAGCACAGACAGGAGACTAGTCTAACTGTAAGTGGAAAATTAATGATGATCACGCTGGCCGTGGTGACCACCCATCACAGCGGGAAACAGAAAGTGAGCCAACGAGGCCCATAGCGGTACTGGTGAGCATGGCAAGCTCAAGCTGCATGCTTGGTTGCTTGTGGGATGATAGGTGTATTTTTAGCATCATGCAAAGAAATGACTAGGATAATCATGCCTTTGGACCCTTGCTATATTATTTCCAATTTCAAAAAGGAAGTAAAAATTTATGCAATTTCAGAAAAATGGCTATGTTTAATGCTCCCTAAACCTTTTGCTGAGCAGATGCCTGCCATTTGGACATCAAACTAGGATTCTACTCACCACTCATGGCAGAGCCCACGCTCCCCTTCCTGTGCCAGCTGTAGGGCTACAACACAATAATAAATGATTAGGGCTGCAACAATTAACCACGCACATTCATGCTGTGGCCATAATCTAGGATAAAAAAATGAGCAAATATATTGCAGTAAATAAATAAATAATACATGCAAATAACATAGTGTACTTAGTTATCAGTATTTTGATTAAAAAAAAAGCTTAAATTCCATCCCACTGCAACCAGGTGTACCCATTTAGGACTGCTACAATCTCTTGTAGTTCACCTTGCTGCTTGCCAGCAGGCCTCAAAATAGGCTAGGGCAGGGCAGGACCTAGTGCAGACTTTTAATACCTGCCTTTAGAAAGCTATATAGATGGAATGCATAGCCAATAAGGGAAACCCAAGCCCCCGCATGTACAAAATACCAGAAACTAAAGCCAAACCAAAGAAATCAATACGTGCCAGTGCCTTAAAATATTTGGGGGCAGAGCAGCCCTATCTATTTTGAGGACTGCTGGCACATAGCTAGTTGAACTACAAGAATACTACTTTGAGAGGGGAGGAGAACAGAGCGTGCCATCAGAACAAAGAGATCTGATGCATTTGTAACATTTTTGCATACCACTCAGCTAGATAAAGGACTCACACAAGTTTCACAGTATGAAACGGAGGCTCTATTAATACACGGTAGTTCATTCACTTGCAAATCAGGGACCATTTCACACTGCCGAGAGTCCTTTTCCTTTAACACCACGCAATGACAGTCAGAGTCCTGGTTCATCTTCAACAACACAATTTTACTCAGCTTGTCCAGTTTAATCACAGAAACAGCACAAGATTCTTCGCAGAATATCACCATTCCGTTCCCTGTACTGTCCCTCACTCCTCCAAGAATATCAGCCCGATCCTCCGGTCCCGCAGCTTCCTTACTGGTCAGACTAACCCGCTTCAGGAGTTCCCTGCACTCTTAACCTTTCCGAAGGTGAAGTCGACAAATGGTTCTTCCATTCCTTACAAGGCCCTAGGCCTCGGACGTTCAGGCTTGTTCCCACGAAGTTAGCTGCTACCATTCTGATGCTGCCAAGATACCCTTCCTCTATGTGTGACTGTCAGGTCTAGGCCCTGGACTGCTAGGCTCCTCAGCTTAAACGTCCCCCCTGGACATAACTGTCCTGTTCTTGCTCCCGACTCACACTGACTCGTAACAGGAAGCTCCCCAACTGCCTCCTAACTAACCTAATCCTATTGGCCTATCTAATCTTTATTCTATTCTATTATATTGTGCTCCCCCTACTGGGCTGAATCCTACACTATCCTTATTTCTATACAACACATGAACATCAGTACATTTGCAATACATAAGCATAAGTACAATGTAATGCAAAATATATATGCATATATAAACGTTACATGACATATGAAATATACCGGGGACGTATGCAAAGAGTGCAGGGCATTAAACTAGCCCCCATACCCCTTAGAAGTACATTCAGACTCCTTTGCTGTCTCTATCAGGGGCTTCCATCTTAAGTTCATGAAAAGCAATTTGGTTGGAAATCCAAAGGAACCATTGAGTATAATGAGGAAGATAAAGTCCAAGGTCTGCAACTCTTTTATGCAGGACACAAGAAAGAAAAAGAATAAGCTTTAGTATATGGCATAAAAAACAGACACTGCCAGAAAAAATGCATACTTTAGACTCTAATTGCATCATCATACTCAATGGCTCAGTCAGGGATCCATTTAAATCCTGTTTTTCTCAGATACAGCAGGAAGCCTATGATGGAGGCTACAAAGGAATATGAAACATGGTATGAAACTACCCTTCTTCTGATAGGGTGTTTGTAACTTTTTATCTGTCTTTTTGTGAGCTTCTGTTACTGGATGCATGACCACTTCAATATTTATCTTAACTTCCAAGTGCTATGTAGTCATAAATCAGCAAAGAAAAGCTCAGAAAAATACTATAGCCAAAGATGTGACTAGTAGGGATGAGAGAACCCGTGGATGCTGGGGCTAGGTCCCATTGTAATCCAAAGTTCGGTTCGGGCATTAGTGACCCAAACTTGACCTCGAACGTAAACGCATTAGAAGTCAGTAGGGACTTTGGTGCTGTAAAATGGTCATAGTAAGGGCTAGGGGGCTGCAAAAGGATGCAAAATGAGGGTAAGAGCAGGACAATTGCCCTGCAAACAAAGGTGGATAAGAAAATTACTTTAGATAACATAGAATAAAATAAATAAAAATAACTAGTTGGCCCATGCGAATTTTTCACACATTGGTTGTCGGGAGCGCAGGCAATTTCAGGAAAATCAAGCTGGTCAAATGTTAATGTATTTAATGAGATGATGAACACAGAGAGGTATTTATATATGTAGATTGGTAATGCAATAAATTGGTTTTGATAAGTAGAGGCTAAAAAAATGTCTAGAGGTTGTGGTGCCACCTGCAGGTTATTGTTTTTTTCTGCAGGTTTCTGAAAATCAATGTTTAAACTGTATTTATTGATCAAATTGTGAATGTGTGGTTTGTTTGTGTCTTTTCTTGCTGAAAGGGGGCAAGTTTACCTTTCAAATGGTGTATTATTTGTGTGTGTGGGGAGAAGTAATCACCGAAAAAGCAGTGTATATTTACAAATGTGTTTGCATATGAGACTCACCATCTGTGTGTGGGGCGAAGTAATCACTGAAAAAGCAGTGCATGTTTACAAATGTGTTTGCATATGTGCTTCACCTGCAGTGAAGTGTGCAATCCTCGAATTTGCCTGAAATAAGCTGGGCAAGCACTTTGGCAAGCTGGAAAGACCCCAAGGCAAATGCCGCCTGCAGGTAATTTGAGCTTTGAAATGTGTATCATTTGTGTGTGTCGGTGGAGTATAAAGGGAGCAAGTGTGCAATTGAATAGGCAGTGCATGTTTACAAGTGTGTTTGCATATGTGACTCACCTGCAGTGAAGAGTGCAATCCTAGAATGTGCCTGAAATCGGCTGGGCAAGGAGCTCGGCAAGCTGGAAATCCCCCAAGGCAAATGTTAGGATTTGTTTGTGATGTCTGTAAGCAGCTTTGTGGTAGTGTGCTTTGGGGTAGTGTGGTGCCACCTGCAGGTCATTTTTCCTTACTGCAGGTTTATGAAAATTAATGTTTAAACTGTATTTTGTGATCACATCATGGATGTGTGGTTTGTTTGGCTATTTTCTTGAGGAAGGGGGCAAGTTTATCTTTCAAATGATATATCATTTGTGTGTGTAGTTGCAGTATGAACGGAGATACAAAGTAATCATCGTAAAAGAGTGTTTAGAAATAATATAGAAGGATAATCTTGAATCAGGAGGTGGAGGTCCAAGTGGAGAAGTAGGTGGAGGTGATATGACGGTGTAGGTGGAAGAGGCGGAGGAGGAGGTAGCCAGCACTGTTTTTGTGTTTTGCTTTTTTATTTATTTTTTTGGGAGATACTCTGAAAAGAGGCTCTGTGGGGGCACTCTGCATACAGGCAGTGTAATAGCCTGCTATCCGCTCTTTCTCTCTGTATACAGGCCGTGTAATTCTCTGCATTTTTTTTGGTGCAAATAATTAGGAGAGCATCGAGTAGCTGATGTGGCAGTGTTGCTGCTGCTGTTGGTGTAGCTACTGTAGGGAGAGAGAGTACATGGTCGATCTGTGCCTGCTACATGCACAAATAAAAAACACTTTCCTCTGGTGTTCGCAGGCGACAGGATATTCTGCGTAATTTTGTAAGCATGCGTACCGCTGGACAAATGTTGAGGCCAGAACAAGTAAGGGCAGTATTAGATTAGATGGCGGAATGTGCCTCCAGTTCCTTAACTTTGTTTTCCACCTGGTCCGATGCTGAAAGAACAGAGTTTGCCCCTGTGGCCATTGGGCATCTGTCTCCCACCTCACCCCTTGCAAAGTTATAGCACACAACCTCAAATGAATAGTATGAGGAAAATGTGGTTAAATTGTGTATAAAAAGTTGAATCTTTATTTATAATAAATTTAAAAATATTACCAAGAAAAAGGAGTATGACGGCACTGGATTCGTATTTTAGAATGGTAATAATTTCTGCACAATGTATACACTATGTTCCAAATTATTATGCAAATGACATTTTTCTCGGATTTTCCTAAATGGTCAGTGCAAATGACAGTCGGTCTAATAAAAGTCATCACCCGTTAGAGTATACATCAAATTTTATTGAAGAAACCTCCCAATGATAACAGTATAATCTCCAAAATGAATAAAAACTCAAAATGCACTGTTCCAAATTATTAGGCACAGTAGAATTTCTAAACATTTGATATGTTTTAAAGAACTGAAAATGCTCATTTGTGGAATTTGCAGCATTAGGAGGTCACATTCACTGAACAAAAAAGCTATTTAACTCCAAAACATCCTAACAGGCCAAGTTATATGTTAACATAGGAGCCCTTCATTGATCTCACCTTCACAATTCTTGCATCCATTGAACTTGTGAGTTTATGGAGAGTTTCTGCTTGTATTTCTTTGCATTAAGTCAGAATAGCCTCCCAGAGCTGCTGTTTTGATGTGAACGGCCTCCCACCCTCATAGATCTTTTGTTTGATGATTCTCCAAAGGTTCTCTATAGGGTTGAGGTCAGGGGAAGATGGTGGCCACACCATGAGTTTATCTCCTTTTATGCCCATAGCAGCCAATTACTCAAAGGTATTCATTGTAATGCATGAAGATGATTTTGTTCCTGAAGGCACGTTTCTGCTTTTTAGACCATGGAAGAAAGTTGTCAGTCAGAAACTCTATTTACTTTGCTGAGGTAATTTTCACACCTTCAGGAACCTTAAAGGGCCCTACCAGCTGGTTCCCCATGATTCCAGCCCAAAACATGACTCCTACACCTCATTGCTGCCGTCGCAGCCTTGTTGGGACATGGTGGCCATCCACCAACCATCCACTACTCCATTCATCTGGACTGTCCAGAGTTGCTCGACACTCATCAGTAAACAAGACTGTTTGAAAATTAGTCTTCATGTATGTCTGGGTCCACTGCAACCGTTTCTGCTTGTGAACACTGTTTAGAAGTGGCTGAATAGTAGGTTTATGCACCACAGCAAGCCTTTGAAGGATCCTACATCTTGAGGTTCGAGGGACTCCAGACGCACCAGCAGCTTCAAATAACTGTTTGCTGCTTTGTAATGGTATTTTGGCAGCTGCTCTCTTAATCCAATGAATTTGTCTGCCAGAAAACTTCCTCATTATGCCTTTATTTGCATGAACTCTGTCTGTGCTCTGTTTCAGTCACAAATCTCATCAGAGTATGATGATCACTCTTAAGTTTTCGTGAAATATCTAATTTTGGCTGGCTATTAGGGCACTCTACACCAGGCTGTTAGGGCACTCCAACCCAGACTCTTATGGCACGCTGCACCAGGTATTATGGCACTATGCACCATGCTGAGACTAAAAGGGTGACGCAACCTGTGATCCAGCTTTTATACAGGCCAGGTCACGTGTTGCATCGGCCAATCACACCCATTGCAACACTTAGAATGGCTATGATGGTCCCAGAAGTGCCCACAGCCAAAAAAGCTTGCTGATTGGCTGCTCTGCAGCCTTTCAACAAACTTTATTTGGAACCCGAACAGTAAAACAGACTTCCGGAAAAAAGTCCATCTTTGGAGTTCGTCACCGCTAGTGTCCCAGACGAACCCCGAACTTTACATTTTGGGTTCGCTCAACCCTAGTGACTAGTTTGGCTCTGTAACCAGGCAACTTTTCCCAGCACTGCTACAGGTGATTGACAGGTCACTTGCTATGGGTGAGACCTGTAAATCACATGAAGCTGCCTGCAGTTTGGACAGCGTGAAAGGTTCCTTTATAAGAGGACGTTTCATTTATTTTAAACAGCATTGTATATGTTTAATTATATTAGAAATAGATGATGAATAAAAATTGAATGTTGTCTACTGTGGCAATGTAATCTATATTTTAAAATGTCTTCATTTTTTGGTTTTACTAAGGAAAAGTTCTAAAGTTGAGAGGTTTCTCATAAGTAAAAGTTCAGTTTAGAAAGCGCACTAGTCCACAGTATCATTATACTCTGGCATAAAACCGACATATCCGCATGGCATAAAAAGTGACCCTTTTTATGCATTTTTATGCCATAAATGGAAGTGAGTGTATCCCTCTGCCAGCTCATCTCTCAATTAAACAAAGCTCTGCCTTTTGTAAGTTAATTGCATTCCTAAAACACTGAGTCGAAAGTGTTAGACACAACTTGGAAAGGTTCATGTCTAAATATAATGGAATTAAAAGTACTAAAAATGAAACTGAACAGTTTCAAGCTGCAAAAGTAGACAAACAATTTTTTTAACAAGTTTAACCAAACATTGTTTCTAAAATCCAGCGCCTGCCTGCGTGTAGAAATCTTCACTAATTCCTAGGTTCTTTCATCAACCCTCAGCTGACTGAAGTCATATAATGTTTCATTCTGGCTCATATCGTGGAGCCGGTATAACTTATCTTTCCCTCCAAATAAACCTGACAGTGTAGTAAACATATTTTTATAGGCTGAGATGATTGTCTAACTAATAAAACCAATACTTTTAGGGCTAGTTCAGATGAACATGTTTTGGATAAGTATGCTCAGTGGATCAAATATGGACAGTACGTGAGCGATTGGTAGAAAATGTTCTGGTCCAAATTGGTGTTTTTTTTCATGCTCTCCAATACACAAGAGTGTTCATTCAGCTGAGTGTAGGCTGCCCACAAACATGTCTGGCTGCAGCTTATCTCAAGAAAAATTAAATCAGCAGCTTGAAATCAGACATGCCCAATCGATATCTTCCCCAACAATCAGTTGAACGGCGCCCCCACACACAATGAAGTGTTAGCTGATATCGAGAGAAAGGAAAAGCAGTATGGAAATACTGTAGGTGCACACCTATAGATAAAAAAATACCGTATATACTGGAGTATAAGCCGAGAATTTTAGCCCATTTTTTTAGGCTGAAATTGCTCCTCTCGGCTTATACTCGAATCATTCCCAGGGGTTGGCAGGGAAGGGGGAGCGGCAGCTGTCTAATCATACTCACCTGCTCCTGGCGCGGTCCCTGCACGTCCCTGGTTCTCCGGGTGCCGGCAGCTTCTTCCTGTATTGAGCGGTCACATGGTACCGCTCATTACAGTAATGAATATGGACCCGACTCCACTCCCATAGGGGTGGAGCCACATATTCATTACTGTAATGAGCGGTACCATGTGACCGCTCAATACAGGAGGAAGCTGTCAGCGCCCGAAGAACCAGGGATGTGCAGGGACCGCGACAGGAGCAGGTGAGTATGACGGGGGCAGTGTGCAATATTCATCTGTCCCTCGTTCCACCGCTGGGCACCACTCCATCTTCCATGTCCTCTGCAGTGACGCTCAGGTCAGAGGGCACGATGACGCGATTAGTGTGCGCGCCGCCCTCTGCCTGAACAGTCAGTGCAGAGGACGCGGAAGATGCAGCTGCGCCCAGTGGTGGAACGCGGACAGGTGACTATAGCAAGTGACGGAGGCCTGAGCAACGAGAGGTGAGTATGTGATTTTTTTTTTTTTTAATAATCGCAGCATATGGGGCAAATGTGTCTATGGAGCATCTTATGGGGCCATAATCAGCATTTGTGGAGCATTATATGGGGCAAATGTCTGCATGGAGCATCTTATGGGGCCATAATCAGCATTTGTGCAGCATTATATGGGGCAAATATCTCTATGGAGCATCTTATGGGGGCCATAATCAGCATTTGTGGAGCATTATACGGGGAAAATGTGTCTATGGAGCATCTTATGGGGCCATAATCAACATTTGTGCAGCGTTGTATGGGGCAAATGTCTCTATGGAGCATCTTATGGGGTCATAATCAACATTTGTGCAGCATTATATGGGGCATATTTTGTTTGGAGCATCTTACGGGGCCCATCATGAGCTATATGGATATTCAAAACCACTTAACCTACTGATGTCTCAATTAATTTTACTTTTATTGGTATCTATTTTTATTTTTTACATTTACCGGTAGCTGCTGCATTTTCCACCCTAGGCTTATACTCAAGTCATTAAGATTTCCCAGTTTTTTGTGGCAAAATTAGGGGTCTCGGCTTATACTCGGGTCGGCTTATACTCGAGTATATGCGGTATATATTTTATTGACACAGTAAAGTTCCAAGAATAAAAACAAGTAAAACCATAATCTCCCGATCAGCATAAGTTATTGTAGACCAATAAACATATATGAAAGTCTAGGCACTTGAATAATGAAAATATATAAAACCTCAAATACATATATAAATTAATACTGTACAGCCAGGATTGAATTTATAAAGATATACAGAATCATACAACAATGTTAGTGCCCCAAACAAGAGCCCAATATAGAATAAGGTCAATAAAATTACCATAGTAAATATCATGTAACCAGACAAAAATACAGAGGCCAAAGCCGTGGGCAAGGTGAAACTGTGCCTCCTGCAGGAGCACAACAAACACACACATCATGTCGACCTAGCTTCCTGTCCCCCTTTATAAGGGAGCGCAGAACACAACACTTGAAGCCACACCAATGTGAAAAGGTTTGTTGGATAGCAAATAGTGATGAGCGAGTATACTCGTTGCTCGGGTTTTCCCGAGCACGCTCGGGTGGTCTCCGAGTATTTATGACTGCTCGGAGATTTAGTTTTCATCGCGGCAGCTGATTGATTTACGGTTACTAGATTGCTTGTTTACATGTGGGGATTCCCTAGCAACCAGGCAACCCCAACATGTACTCACCCTGGCTAGTAGCTGTAAATCATTCAGCTGTGGCAAGGAAAACTAAATCTCTGAACACTAACAAACACTCGGAGACCACCCGAGCGTGCTCGGGAAAACCCGAGCAACGAGTACACTCGCTCATCACTAATAGCAAATAATGCTTCCAGTCACTTTGCCAGCACTACCCTGTCTTCCACACAGTCCAGTCTCAGTAGCCGTGATTCTGGACCACATAATCCTCACCCTGGTCCTCCTTCCTCCCACCATGCCGAGTGCCCGGAGACAAGTGTTCCCACATTTGGACACTCGTAAGAGCTGCTCACATTTTCCATTTAAAGATTCTGCCCTTTCGCCCTACCAGGTGGGACATGAGCAGATCGCATGTAGTGATGCTCAAATATTTGAGCAGCCATGCTCACAAGAAGGCGACGATCAGAATGCAATAAGTTGAGGCTTCACCTTCTAGTTCAGGGAACATTTTTGTAAACCAAAGAGGTGGTGAGTTATATTAGTATAAGATCGAGCTTGCTGTGGACTGTCAGGTGATCGTCACATAGGGAGTTCTCACACTGCATAAAGGATTTCATAGTCAGGACAGGAGACTTTGTACAGTAAGTACAGAAGATCCTGGTCTCCTCCACATCAGGCCTAGTAGATGCAAAACACTCCACTATATTCGCCAGCAGGGTTGATGTAATAACAGTCCTTGATGCTACTACGTTAAACTAATAGCTTTTAACAGAGCTAATTGAAATAGATTCTATTCTCTAATAATACACCCTTATCTGCAATTCATGTAGTATGAGCTGTCGCAGTAGGGTTAGCGTATTACCGGCATCTAGTCAAGGATTATTTCCTTCTAAATTGTAATCCTTGCTGATGCAACCTAAAAAATCAAGGTAACATCTATTCTATTCCCTTTTAATACTGATGTTAGCTGCATTTAGTGTAGGGCAGGTGCTAGGTATCATATGCTGGAAATGAGTATTAGTTCTGGTCACATACATCTCTTCCACAGTCTATATCTTGATTGCTTTTTTCCATGCACTCTTTGACAGATTCATGTTTTTACAGTGATCTGCACTCAGAAATTCATCAAAACAGGCGGTGTTCCATGCGCTCCTTCAGAGCTTGTTGCTGCCACGTACAAGAAAAATATTTTCAGAATTGGTTCAAATCCCTTCTATAATCTGCAATAATACCTCTCTTATATGCAATTTTTCTATGGGGAGCTGTTGCAGTAGGGATAGCGTATTACAGGCAATTAGTCAGGAATTATTGCCTTATAAATTATAATCTTGCTGCTGCTGCATCAATCTAAAAAAATATATTTTTCTTTTACTTATTAACTCCACTGTTACTTGCGTTTAGTTTAGGGATAGGTGCTAGGTATCATCTGCTGAAAATGAGTGTTCATTCTGGTCACATACAGTACATCTCTTTCACAGTCTATAACTTGATTGCCTTTTTTCATACACTCATAGATTTGCATTTTTTACGGTGATATGTACTCAGAAATTCATCAAAGCAGGCAAAATTAACTGACTTAAAGTGTCCATTCACAGTTTCACTGTAGCACTTGTATGTAAGAGGTAGTGGCGGGAGACTTTACACTACTGGAGCTGGAATTACCACTTCGAAATCTCCAGTGCTTTGCTTCCATCCATTTCTGGGTGCTTCTTGAAATATTTTTGGGGTCATTGTCCTGCTGGAAGAACCATGACCTAGGATACAAACCCAGCTTTCTGAGACTGGACACTACATTGCAACCCTAAATCATTTGGGAATCTTCATATTTCATGATGCCTTGCACAAAGTCAAGGAACACGGTGGTCCGGGGAAGGGGGGGGGGGCGGTGCAGGGGGGGCTACAATAATACAGGACACTCTTAAATAGCCATACAACACAGGAGAAGAAAAAGAGCACAAGAGTCCCAGATAAAATCATTATCATAATTTATTCAAGGGACATGTAGACCACAACAAAACAATAATAGCAATTAATTAAAGGTCAAAGTTGAATAGTTGATACAGGTTGACACATGTGTAGCACACAGAACCCACAATTCATTTAAGTGGATGGGAGAGCAAAGTATGACAGCAAGAGAAATTGCCAGTGCAAAAGATAAGTGAAAATAGTCCCCATATAGAAAACGCTGGTGGAGAACCTAGGCTGCTCAGGGTCTAATACTCAATAGTGTGCAATATAAGAAAGGAGTAGTAAAAGTATTTTAAAAAGAGTTAGGAAGGTGACATTTAGGACATTCTGTTAGTCTATTTGATAGAGGATCTTTTCTAGGTATATTAAAAGCATAGATGGCTCCATGCATAATTTTATATTGGGCTTCTTTCCATACTTTATTTATAATGTGTTTCCTGAACACATTCCGCCCTGCCTTGATCTTGCAAAGAATCTGCACATCGTCAAACTGCTGCTTCCAATATTTGAAAAAAGTGTTCGGGTGGACCCACAATAGATTGGACCTCATTACCGAGTATAGAACTGATATTGAAGGAGTACTCACTGGAGATAACAAAATGACATCCAAATCATTCTGAGCTACCTCAAAGGTAACGTCTTTTAAGATGGCCATAATGAAGAGTTTGATTTGTTCAAACTGAAAATAATGTTGGAAAGGTAGGTTATATTTCTCCAGACACTCTGTGCATGTCAACCATTGCTGCTCAGTTGGGTGGAGAGAATGCGAGATGTTATTAATCCCTGCTTGTCGCCATTTTGAGAAAAATTTATTGTCACTACCTTGTGGAAATTCAGGATTACTCCATAGTGGAAGGTGTTTTGAAACTCTAAAAGACAGACCAAATTTTTTCCTTACTGCCTTCCAAGTGGAAATAGTATCCCTAAAACTAACCGATCTTTTAATTGCTGGGGGTAGCAAGGCAAACCGGGAATGGAGAAGGGCTATTAAATGAACTAGATAAACATAGTCAGATTGCAGCGTGTGATCAGAATATGAATGTCTCTTGTGAAGCCAGTCTATTATATAGCGGGAGAGGCAGGCAAAATTGCAGTTTCTCATACTTGGAAAATTGATGCCTCCGTCATCTTAATCCTAGGACATTTACCCCTCCATATAAAGTGGCTGAAGGCCCTATTGAGTATGGTGACATCGGAGTGTTTCAGAAGTAATGGTAACGTTTGTAGTTGATACATGAGCCTGGCTATACTAATCATTCTCACCAAGTGTGCCCTCCCCATAAAAGATAAAGATAAATCTTTCCATGTCTTTAGCTGAGTAGTATTTTTTTTTTATAGGAGGAGAATAATTTAGGGTGTATGGAGATGTTGGTAATCGACCTATTTTAATTCCCAGATAAGTGATGTACAAGGGTGCTAATGTTATACCACCCAAATACCTAATTAAGTGAAGTTTTATTCCTCTCTCAGTTAGTGGAAGTATTTCACGTTTTTTTTTATATTAATCTTAAAGCCTGAGTAAGAACCAAAACTCTTAAGCAAGTCAAGCACTATGGGCAAATGATGAATGGGATCGGACATAAATAGAATCACGTCATCCACAAAAAAGGCTGCCTGAATTGATTTATTAACATAGATGCCTGAAAAAGTGTTTGGATCTGATAAGATGCGGACTAAGGGTTCCAGCGCTAAGTAGAAGTGGAATGGGGGACAATGGATATCCCTGTCTCATACCTGTTTCGCGAGGGAAGGGAGTTGACAAAAGTCCCAGAGTGTATACCTGAGCCTTTGGAGAAGAGTATAAATTATGTATGTAATTAAAGAAGGGGCCTGTTAACCCCTTAAGCCCAAGGGGCCCCAACCGGGCCAATATTTACAATTCTGACCACTGTCCATTTATGAGGTTATAACTCTGGAACGCTTCAATGGATCTTGGCGATTCAGACAATGTTTTCTTGTGATATATTGTACTTCTTGAAAAGTGGTAAAATTTAATCGATATAACTTGCGTTTATTTGTGAAAAAAATGGAAATTTGGCGAAAAATTTGAAAATTTTGCAATTTTCCAACTTTGAATTTTTATGCCCTTAAATCACAGAGATATGTCACACAAAATAATTAAAAAGTAACATTTCCCACATGTCTACTTTACATTAGCACAATTTTGGAACAAAAATTTTTTTTTTGTTAGGGAGTTATAAGGGTTAAAAGTTGACCAGCAATTTCTCATTTTTACAACACCAATATTTTTTAGGGACCACATCACATTTGAAGTCATTTTGAGGTGTCTATATGATAGAAAATAACCAAGTGTGACACCATTCTAAAAACTGCACCCCTCAAGGTGCTCAAAACCACATTCAAGAAGTTTATTAACCCTTCAGGTGTTTTACAGGAATTTTTGGAATGTTTAAAAAAAAATTAACATTTAACTTTTTTCACAAAAAATTTACTTCAGCTCCAATTTGTTTTATTTTACCAAGGGTAACAGGAGAAAATGGACCCCAAACGTTGTTGTACAATTTGTTCTGAGTACGCTAATACACCATATGTGGAGGTAAACCACTGTTTGGACACATAGCAGAGCTCGGAAGGGAAGGAGCGCAGTTTGACTTTTCAATGCAAAATTGACTGGAATTGAGATGGGACGCCATGTTGCGTTTGGAGAGCCCCTGATGGGCCTAAACATTGAAACCCCCAACAAGTGACACCATTTTGGAAAGTAGACCCCCTAAGGAACTTATCTAGATGTGTGGTGAGCACTTTAACCCACCAAGTGCTTCACAGAAGTTTATAATGCAGAGCCGTAAAAATAAAAAATCATATATTTTCACAAATATGATTTTTTTGCCCCCAATTTTTTATTTTCCCAAGGGTAAGAGAAGAAATTGGACCCCAAAAGTTGTTGTGCCATTGGTTCTGAGTACGCCGATACCCTATATGAATATGTGGGGGTAAACCACTGTTTGGGCGCATGGCAGAGCTCGGAAGGGAAGGAGCGCCGTTTGACTTTTCAATGCAAAATTGACTGAAATTGAGATGGGACACCATGTCACGTTTGGAGAGCCCCTGATGTGCCTAAACATTGAAACCCCCCCAAGTGACATCATTTTAGAAAGTAGACCCCCCAAGGAACTTATCTAGATGTGTGGTGAACACTTTAACCCACCAAGTGCTTCACAGAAGTTTATAATGTAGAGCCGTAAAAATAAAAAATCATATTTTTTCACAAATATGATCTTTTCGCCCCCAATTTTTTATTTTCCCAAGGGTAAGAGAAGAAATTGGACCCCAAAAGTTGTTGTGACATTTGTTCTGAGTACGCCGATACCCCACATGTAGGGGTAAACCACTGTTTGGACGCATGGCAGAGCTCGGAAGGGAAGGAGCGCCGTTTGACTTTTCAAAGCAAAATTGACTGGAATTGAGATGGGACGCCATGTTGCGTTTGGAGAGCCCCTGATGGGCCTAAACATTGAAACCCCCAACAAGTGACACCATTTTGGAAAGTAGACCCCCTAAGGAACTTATCTAGATGTGTGGTGAGCACTTTAACCCACCAAGTGCTTCACAGAAGTTTATAATGCAGAGCCGTAAAAATAAAAAATCATATATTTTCACAAATATGATTTTTTTGCCCCCAATTTTTTATTTTCCCAAGGGTAAGAGAAGAAATTGGACCCCAAAAGTTGTTGTGCCATTGGTTCTGAGTACGCCGATACCCTATATGAATATGTGGGGGTAAACCACTGTTTGGGTGCATGGCAGAGCTCGGAAGGGAAGGAGCGCCGTTTGACTTTTCAATGCAAAATTGACTGAAATTGAGATGGGACACCATGTCACGTTTGGAGAGCCCCTGATGGGCCTAAACATTGAAACCCCCAACAAGTGACACCATTTTGGAAAGTAGACCCCCTAAGGAACTTATCTAGATGTGTTTTGACAGCTTTGAACCCCCAAGAGTTTCACTACAGTTTATAATGCAGAGCCATGAAAATAAAAATTCTTTTTTTCACAAAAATTATATTTAGCCCCCAGTTTTGTATTTTCCCAAGGGTAACAGGAGAAATTCGACCCCAAAAGTTGTTATCCAATTTGTCCTGAGTACGCTGATACCCCATATGTGGGGTGAAACCACCGTTTCGGTGCATGGCAGAGCTCAGAAGGGAATGAGCGCCATTTGGAATGCAGACTTAGATGGATTGGTCTGCAGGCGTCACGTTGCATTTCCAGAGCCCCTGATGCACCTAAACATTAGAAACCCTCCAGAAGTGACACCATTTTGGAAACTAGACCCCCCAAGGAACTTATCTAGATGTGTTGTGAGAACTTTGAACCCCCAAGTGTTTCACTACAGTTTATAACGCAGAGCCGTGAAAATAAAAAATCATTTTTTTTCCACAAAAATTATTTTTTAGCCACTAGTTTTGTATTTTTCCAAGGATAACAGGAGAAATTGGACCCCAAAAGTTGTTGTCCAATTTGTCCTGAGTACGCTGATACCCCATATGTGGGGGGGAACCACCGTTTGGGTGCATGGCAGAGCTCGGAAGGGAATGAGTGCCATTTGGAATGCAGACTTAGATGGATTGCTCTGCAGGCGTCACGTTGCATTTGCAGAGCCCCTGATGCACCTAAACAGTAGAAACCCCCCACAAGTGACACCATTTTGGAAACTAGACCCCCAAGGAACTTATCTAGATGTGTTTTGACAGCTTTGAACCTCCAAGTGTTTCACTACAGTTTATAACGCAGAGTCGTGAAAATAAAAATTATTTTTTTTCCCACAAAAATGTTTTTTAGCCCCCCAAATTTTTATTTTACCAAGGGTAACAAGAGAAATTAGACCCCAATAGTTGTTGTCCAATTTTTCCTGAGTATGCTGATACCCAATATGTTGGGGTAAACCCCTGTTTGGGCGCACGGGAGAGCTCGGAAAGGGAAGGAGCACTGTTTTACTTTTTCAAAGCAGAATTGACTGGAATTGAGATCGGACGCCATGTCGCGTTTGGAGAGCCCTGATGTGCCTAAACAGTGGAAACCCCCAATTCTAACTGAAACCCTATCCCAAACACACCCCTAACCCTAATCCCAACCATAACCCTAACCACACCCCTAACCTTGACACACCCCTAACCCTAATCCCAACCTTAATCCCAACCGTAAATGTAATCCAAACCCTAACCCTAACTTTAGCCCCAACCCTAACTTTAGCCCCAACCCTAACCCTAACTTTAGCCCCAACCCTAACTCTAACTTTAGCCCCAACCCTAATTCTAACTTAAGCCCCAACCCTAACTCTAACTTTATCCCCAACCCTAACCCTAATTTTAGCCCCAACCCTAACTGTAGCCCTAACCTTAACTTTAGACCCAACCCTAACCCTAATTTTAGCTCCTGCCCTAACCCTAACCTTAGCCCCAGCCCTAACCCTAATTTTAACCCCAACCCTAACTGTAGCCCTAACCCTAGCCCCAACCCTAACCCTAGCCCCAACCTTAACCATAGCCCCAACCCTAACCCTAGCCCCAACCCTAACCCCAACCCTAACCCCAACCCTAGCCCCAACCCTAGCCCTAACCCTAGCCCTAACTCTAGCCCCAACCCTAACCCTAACCCTAGCCCTAACCCTAACCGTAACCCTAGCCCTTACCCTAGCCCTAACCCTAGCCTTAGCCCTTACCCTAGCCCTAACCCTAGCCCTAACCCTAGCCCTAACCCTAACCGTAGCCCTAGCCCTATTGGGAAAATGGAAATAAATACATTTTTTAAATTTTTTTCATGTTTCCTTAACTAAGGGGGTGATGAAGGGGGGTTTGATTTACTTTTATAGCGGGTTTTTTAGTGGATTTTTATGATTAGCAGCTGTCACACACTAAAACACACTTTTTATTGCACAAAAATATTTTTTGTGTTACCACATTTTTGAGACCTATAATTTTTCCATATTTTGGTCCACAGAGTCATATGAGGTCTTGTTTTTTGCGGGACGAGTTGACGTTTTTATTGGTAACATTTTCGGGCCTGTGATCGCTTTTTATTCCGATTTTTGTGAGGCAGGATGACCAAAAACCAGCTATTCATGAATTTCTTTTGGGGGGCGTTTATACCGTTCCACATTTGGTAAAATGGATAAAGCAGTTTTATTCTTCGGGTCAGTATGATTACAGTGATACCTCATTTACATCATTTTTATATGTTTTGGCGCTTTTATACGATAAAAACTATTTTATCGAAAAAATAATTATTTTTGCATCGCTTTATTCTGAGGACTGTAACTTTTTTATTTTTTCCCTGATGATGCTGTATGGTGGCTCATTTTTTGCGGGACAAGATGACGTTTTCAGCGGTACCATGGTTGCTTATACCTGTCTTTTTGATTGCGTGTTATTCCACTTTTTGTTCAGCAGTATAATAATAAAGTGTTGTTTTTTGCCTCGGTTTTTTTTTTTTTTTTTACGGTGGTCACTGAAGGAGTTAACTAGTGGAACAGTTTTATAGGTTGGGTCGTTACGGATGCGGTGATACTAAATATGTGTACTTTTATTGTTTTTTTTATTTAGATAAAGAAATGTATTTATAGGAACAATATTTTTTTTTCTTTATTTAGGAATTTTATTTTTTTTTTACACATTTAAAAATTTATTTTTTACTTTTTTACTTTGTCCCAGGGGACATCACTGTATAGTGACAGATCGCTGATCTGACACTTTGCAGAGCAGTGTGTCAGATCAGCGATCTGGCGTGCCCTGCTCCTGGCTTACCAGCGCCTGCTCTGAGCAGGTGCTTGGTAAGCCACCTCCCGGCAGGACCCGGAAGTATCCCCACGGCCATTATGGATCTGGGGCCTGCAGGGAGAAGACGCTCGGTACAAGGTGAGCACATCGCCTTGTACCGATCGTCTCAGGGAAGCCCGCAGTGAGCCCCCTCCCTGCACGATGCTTCTCTATGCCCCCCGAACACTGCGATCATGTTTGATCGCAGTGTGCCAGGGGTTAATGTGCCGGGAGCGATCCATGACTGCTCCTGTCACATAGTGCCGGATGTCAGCTGCGATAGTCAGCTGACACCAGGCGGCGATCGGCCGCGCTCTCCCCGTGAGCGCGGCCGATCGCATATGACGTACTATCCCGTCCCTGGGGATTAAGTCCCTGGTCACCTCGATGGGATAGTACGTCATATGGGATTATGGGGTTAAAGACATTTTGATTAAGACCCTATATAACCACTTCTGACTAATGTTATCAAAGGCCATTTCCGCATCTAATGAGATGATTGCAGGGAAACCTTTTAAGTCAGATGAGGAATGAACCTTATCCAGTACCAGAAGTACTTTTCTGATGTTCAGTGTGGCCAAGTGACCTTTCACAAAACCTGCCTGTATGGAAAATATAAGATGAGGTAGAATAGAAGCCAGCCTATCAGCCATTATTTTGGATATGATTTTAATGTCAGAGTTAATGAGAGAGATTGGCCTATAAGAGTTGGGGTATAGAGGGTCTTTCTCTGGTTTCAGCAATAATTTAATGTAGGCCATATTTGCAGAAGGAAAAATCGGATCTACTTGAGACAGTCTACTAAAAATCGGCTCTAACAATGGGGAAATTTCGTCAGCTAAATGCTTGTAGAATTCGTTTGTATAGCCTGTAAAATCCATTTTAAGGGTATGTTCACACTGGGGTGTTTTTGCTTCATTTTTTTGCTGCTGTTTATGCTAATTTTCAGCTGCTTTTTACAGTACCCGCAAAGCCTGTGAGATTTCAGAAATCTCATGCAGACACATTGTTTTTTTTTGTCATCAGGATTTTGTGTTTTGCTTTTTTTGGGCATAGAGCATGTCACTTCTTTCAGTATTTTTGCAGCGTTTTTCACCCATTGGCTTGAATGGCTGTTAAAAAAAAACACTGTAAAAATGCAGGTATCATTATTTGCAGCTTTTTTTCTACCGAAAAGTCATGGACATTAGGACATTAGCATGGACAAAGAGACACAAGTTAGCCCAAAAAATGCACCAAAAAAAGTGCCAAAACCGCACCGACAGTGTGACACCCCAGGGTCCTGGTTGTCATAGTGGCATTGCTTTCCTCAAAGGGAGAGTGATGTCACACTTGGAAGCGAAGGAGTAGGGCGTGTTGTCAGGGGCAGATTTTGGAAGAACAGCGCGAAAGTTATAGCCGCCCGTCATAGGTACTATTTTGTCCGAGAGATCTGTCCATTCCCAAGAGAAGTCCGCCTCCTGATCTGGGATGGCGGGAAATGAAGGAGAAACCACCCACGGAAGGAGGCGTGGAAAGAACAGCAGAAAGACGCGGCTCAGAACCTGGTCGGCAAGATGGCGAGCGGAGGTCACCCGGAGGAGGGGGAGGAAGCAAGAAGCTGCCCCAGCCAATGGGAGAGAGAAGAAGACCTGCCATCAGCATTGAACCCGGAGGTTCTTGGAGCCAAACTGGAAGAGCTGTGCTGTCAGCTTCGGCAGTCCTGATTCTGAGCAGCCGCAAAAGCATGGGAGCAGCGTCAGAGCTAACTTCCGGATCCCAGCCTGCGATGGAGGAGTCCGGCACCGGAGACCCCGCAGCGGCAGGTAAGAAGACCGACCCTGCCCCGGTAGCTGATAGGGCCCGTAGATGCTCCACCACCCCTACCACCCGGCCGGGTGTGCAGACTAATTGAGTGGGAGCGGCCCTGGGAGAGAGCACATATCACCGCAGCTCCGCTGCAGCTGACAAGGGGGTCCCAGGAAGCACACGGAGAATGGGTGACCTTCCAGTGGGAGCACTCCGGCACCAACCTAATGGGGTTCCCCGGGTTGGCCCAGGCTGAGAGAGAACATCTGAAGGTTATCAGCCAGAAAGAGTACTGTCGACAGCAGGCGCTCAAACAAGAACAGGAGGACAGGGAGCGGGACCTCCAACGCAGGTCTGCAGAAGAAAGAAATCTGCAGGCTAAGGCTCAGGCCTGAAAGATAAACCACGAGGACAGAGGCCCACGGAGACATGGGACTGTAGTGGCATTCTGCATTAAATCTGGCTGGGGATTCATTAAAGAACCTGGCATGCAGCTGGAAGCATTCGTCGTCAGGCGTGATGAAGAACCTCACCTATTAGAGGGACACCCGGACAGGGACCTCTACCCAGGAGACCACGTCACCTACACCAGGCACTGGGGAGAAAAAGGGTGGTACACACTGCATGTACACAAAAGGACCCAGGCCACCTGTAAGTGACCCAGAGCCACAGCCAGTAACCACACCTAAATCACCAGTTTCAGTACCAGGCAAGGTAACCTCTGCACCTGCCCCCAGCAGAGAACTAACCACAATGTGTTCCAGGGCTACTCAAACTACAGCAGAACTGTATTCAAGGAGCACCCAGACTCCCATTTTGAGTACTGATGAGCTTTACGATGTACCTGGCATATGCTTGAACTCCCGACTAGGAGACTGTAATGTGCAGGTGATACCTTGGAAGAAGAAAAATTGGATCAGCAAGATATATATGACTGTAAATAAGTTCAGAGTTTAAAGAGTTTTGATTAACCTGGCAAGGTTTCTGCTTCAAAAAGTTCATTTGTTTAAAGACATTGAGGCCATGGACGGTGAATGGTTCACAAACTCTCCATTGTATATAATTGGCACCTATTTAGGTGTTTCCTACTGGTTTTACGTGGAACCGTTAAAGAAACAGTTGCTAATGTTTACCTTAAAACTTGATTTGTTTACAGACCTGAAGAAAAACCTGTTTGGCATGGCCGAAGACAAGGTCTGGATGATACGCCTTGTAGCATGCGAAATGCCTACGTTGCGGGTTTATGAACGGGTGCCCCGCATCATTGCTGCTGTTTAAAATGTTATTAATTGACTTGAATGTTGATTGCACCCTTTGATTGCACTACCTCAATATAGAAAAATGTTAAGATTTGTTGCACATTAAAGGGAACCCGTCACCCCCTCCCCCCCGGGGCGTTTTTAACTAAAAGAGCCACCTTATGCAGCACTAAGGCTGCATTCTGTGTAGGTGGCTCTTCTTTTTGTGGTCCCTTCCAACGCTGCAATAATACTTTTTATAATTTGCGTGCCATACCTTTAGTCCGTCCAGGGGGCACGTCTTTTCCCCAGTCACAACCGCCTCCCAGCCATCACTCAGCCCCTTCGTGAGCTGGGAGCCTCCTCCTCTGCTTTCAGTAACATACCCGGCGCCTGCGCTGTGCTTTCCTTTTTCGGGCAAACGGCGCATGCCTGAAAAAGGAAAGCACAGCGCAGGTGCCGGGTACGTTACTGAAGCCAGAGGAGGCGGCGCATGGAGGGGCTGAGTGATGGCTGGGAGGCGGTTGTGTCCAGGGGAAAAGACATGCCCCCTGGACAGACTAAAGGTATGGCGCGCAAATTATAAAAAGTATTATTGCAGCGTTGGAAGGGACCACAAAAAGAAGAGCCACCTTCACAGAATGCAGCATTAGTGCTGCACAAGGTGGCTCTTTTAGTTAACCCCTTAACCCCCAAGGGTGGTTTGCACGTTAATGACTCGGCCACTTTTTACAATCCTGACCACTGTCCCTTTAGGAGGTTATAACTATGGAACGCTTTAACGGATCCTGATGATTCTGACAATGTTTTCTCGTGACATATGGTACTTCATAATAGTGGTAAAATTTCTTTGATATTAGCAATTTTCCAACTTTGAATTTTTATGCCCTTAAATCACAGAGATATGTCACACAAAATACTTAATAAGTAACATTTCTCACATGTCTACTTTACATCAGCACAATTTTTGGACCAAAAGTTTTTTGTTAGGGAGTTATAAGGGTTAAAAGTTGACCAGCAATTTCTCATTTTTACAACACCATTTTTTTTAGGGACTACATCACATTTGAAGTAACTTTGAGGGGTTTATATAATAGAAAATAACCAAGTGTGACACCATTCTAAAAGCTGCACCCCTCAAGGTGCTCAAAACCACATTCAATAAGTTTATTAACCCTTCAGGTGTTTCACAGGATTTTTTGGAATATTTAAAAAAAAAATAAACATTTAACCTTTTTTCTTCACAAAAAATTTACTTTAGCTCCAATTTGACTTATTTTACCAAGAGTAAAAGGAGAAATTGGACCCCAAAAGTTGTTGTGCAATTTGTCCTGAGTATGCCGATACCCCATATGTGGGGGTAAACCACTGTTTGGGCGCATGGCAGAGCTCGGAAGGGAAGGAGTGCTGTTTGACTTTTCAATGCAAAATTGACTGGAATGGAGATGGGACGCCATGTAGCATTTGGAGAGCCCCTGATATGCCTAAACAGTAGAAACCCTCCACAAGTGACCCCATATTGGAAACTAGACCCCCAAAGGAACTTATCTAGATGTGTTGTGAGAACTTTGAACCCCCAAATTTTTCACTACAGTTTATAGCGCAGAGCCGTGAAAATAAAAAAATCTTTTTTCTTTCCAGAAAAATGATTTTTTAGCCTCAGTTTTGTTTTTTCCCAAGGGTAACAGGAGAAATTGGACCCCAAAAGTTGTTGTCCAATTTGTCCTGAGTACACTGATACCCCAAATGTTGGGGTAAACCCCTGTTTAGGCGCACGGGAGAGCTCAGAAGGGAAGGAGCACTGTTTTACTTTTTCAACGCAAAATTGGCTGGAATTGAGATCGGACACCATGTCGTGTTTGGAGAGCCCCCAATGTCCCTAACCAGTGGAAACCCCTCAATTCTAACTCCAACCCTAACCTGAACACACCCCTAAACTCTAATCCCAACTCTAACCACAACCTTAACCACACCTCTAACCCTAATCCCAACCCTAACCACACCCCTAACCCCAACACACCCCTAACCCCAACACACCCCTAACCCTAATCCCAACCCTAACCACACCCCTAACCCAAACACACCCCTAACCCCAACACACCCCTAACCCTAATCCCATCCCTAACCACACCCCTAACTCCAACACACCCCTAACAGTAATCCCAACCATAACCCTAACCATACCCCTAACCCTGACATACCCCTAACCTTAATCCCAACCCTAATCCCAACTGTAAATGTAATCCAAACCCTAACCCTAACTTTAGCCCCAACCCTAACCCTAACTTCAGCCCCAATCCTAACCCTAACTTTAGCCCCAACCCTAATCCTAACTTTAGCCCCAACTCTAACCCTAACTTTAGCCCCAACACTAACTCTAACTTTAGCCCCAATTCTAACCTAACTTTAGTCCCAACCCTAATCCTAACTTTAGCCCCAACCCTAACTGTAGCCCCAGCCCTAACTGTAGCACCAACCCTAACTGTAGCCCTAACCCTAACTTTAGCCCCAATCCTAACCCTAGCTTTAGCCCCAACCCTAACTTTAGCCCCAACACTAACTGTAGCCCTAACCATAACTTTAGCCCTAACCTTAACTTTAGCCCCAACACTAACCCTAATTTTAGCCCCAACCCTAACCCTAGCTTTAGCCCCAACCCTAACCCTAACTTTAGCCCCAACCCTAACCCTAACTTTAGCCCCCAACCCTAATCCTAACTTTAGCCTCAACCCTAACTGTAGCCCAAGCCCTAACTGTATCACCAACCCTAACTGTAGCCCTAACCATAACTTTAGCCGCAACCCTAACCCAAACTTTAGCCCCAACCCTAACTTTAGCCCCAACCCTAACTGTAGCTCTAACCCTAACTTTAGCCCCAATCCTAACACTAACTTTAGCCCTAACCTTAACTTTAGCCCCAACTCTAACCCTAACTTTAGCCCCAACACTAACCCTAACTTTAGCCCCAACCCTAATCCTAACTGTAGCCCCAACCCTAACTGTAGCCCCAGCCCTAACTGTAGCACCAACCCTAACTGTAGCCCTAACCCTATCTTTAGCCCCAACCCTAACCCTAATGGGAAAATGGAATTAAATACTTTTTTAATTTTATTATTTTGCTCTAACTAAGGGGGTGATGAAGGGGGGTTTGATTTACCATTTATAGCGGGTTTTTTAGCGGATTTTTATGATTGGCAGCTGTCACACACTAAAAGATGCTTTTTATTGCAAAAAATAGTTTTTGCCTCTCCACATTTTGAGAGCTATAATTTTTCCATATTTTGGTCCACAGAGTCATGTGAGGTCTTGTTTATTGCGGGACGAGTTGGCATTTGCATTGGTACCATTTCTGAGCACGTGACATTTTTTGATCGCTTTTTATTCCGATTTTTGTGAGGCAGAATGACCAAAAAACAGCAATTCATGAATTTCTTTTTTTTGGGGGGGGGAGAGGGCGTTTATACCGTTCCGAGTTTGGTAAAATTAATAAAGCAGTTTTATTCTTTGGGTTAGTATGATTACAGTGATGCCTCATTTATATCATTTTTTATTTTTTTTGGCACTTTTATACGATAAAAACTTTTATTTTTGCATTGCTTTATTCTGAGAACTAGAACTTTTTTATTTTTTCGCTGATGATGCTGTATTGCAGCTCATTTTTTGCGGGACAAGATGACATTTTCAGTGGTACCATGTTTATTTATATTCGACTTTTTGATCGCATGTTATTCAACTTTTTGTTCGGTGGTATGATAATAAAGCGTTGTTTTTTGCCTTGTTTTTTTTTTACGGTGTTCACTGAAGGGGTTAACTAGAGGGACAATTTTATAGGTCGGGTCGTTTCGGGTGTGGCGATACTAAATATGTGTACTTTTCTTGTTTTTTTATTATTTAGATAAACAAATGTATTTATTGGAACAATATTTTTTTTTTCTTTATTTAGGAATTTTTTTTTTTTTACACATGTAAATATTTTTTACCTTGTCCCAGGGTGGGACATCATGCTATAGTGTCAGATCGCTGATCTGACACTTTGCAAAGCACTGTGTCGGATCAGCGATCTGACAGGCAGCACAGGAGGCTTGCCAGTGATTGCTCTCAGCAGGCGCTTGCAAGCCACCTCCCTGCAGGACCCGGAAGGAGCCCCGTGGCCATTTTGGATCCAGGGCCTGCAGGGAGGAGGTCATAGGAGACCCTCTGAACAACGCGATCACATCGCATTGTTCCGGGGGTCTCAGGGAAGCACGCAGGGAGCCCCCTCCCTGCGCGATGCTTCCATATGCCGCCGGAACGCTGCGATCATGTTTGATTGCAGTGTTTTCCAGGGAGTAATGTGCCGTAATAATCAGCTGACACCCTGCGGCGATCGGCCGCGCTCCCCCCCCCGCTTATGATGTACCATCCCGTCCCTGGGAATTAAGTTCCAGGTCACCTCGATGGGATAGTACGTCATATAGGATTAAGGGGTTAAAAATGCCAGGGGGGGTGACAGGTTCCCTTTAAGATAGTAAAAATGTTAGTATTGTTAGAAAAAGTGAGGGTTACATGTTAGATAGCTAAAATATGAAGTTAGTGTTGAATATTATAATGAGAGTTAGTAAATGAAAGTAAAACTGTTGTATGTTTGTTTCTGCACTTTGATTAAAAGAAGTCTCAAAGATAGTATACCCGTGAGGGTAGCCGCCGTTTATTAGTACGCTAAAGTAAAGTTTATTAATTCTGAATAGTTATTTATATTTTTTACATATGTTCCTGCAACGTTAAAAGTATCAATTACCTCCCATAAAGCGAAGCCCAAGTTTACATGTATTTACCTGTTTAACTTGTTTACATGCATACCAAAAATTTGGTATGTCTTTTATTCTAACCTGTATTGTTGTTCTTCTTTTCCCAGTCCAGGAGTACTGGATTTAACGGGGGGGAGTGTGACACCCCAGGGTCCTGAATGTCACAGTGGCATTGCTTTCCTCACGGGGAGAGTGATGTCACGCTTGGAAATGAAGGAAGATCTTCTTTAACATAGTAACATAGTTATTAAGGTTGAAGGAAGACTATAAGTCCATCTAGTTCAACCCACAGCCTTACCTAACATGCCCTAACATGTTGATCCAGAGAAAGGCAAAAAAAAAACATGTGGCAAACAGTAAGCTTCACATTGGGGAAAAAAATTCCTTCCCGACTCCACATACGGCAATCAGACTAGTTCCCTGGATCAACACCCTTTCAAGGAATCTAGTATATATAACCTGTAACATTATACTTTTCAAGAAAGGCATCCAGTCCCCTCTTAAATTTAAGTAATGAATCACTCATTACAACATCATACGGAGGGGAGGATGCCCCCTTGTCCCTGTCTCAGGTCTATGATTAAAAAGATCATCAGAAAGGTCTTTGTACTGTCCCCTCATATATTTATACATTAAAATAAGATCACCCCTTAGCCTTCGTTTTTCCAAACTAAATAGCCCCAAGTGTAATAATCTATCTTGGTATTGCAGACCCCCCAGTCCTCTAATAACCTTGGTTGCTCTTATCTGCACCCGCTCCAGTTCAGCTATGTCTTTCTTATACACTGGAGACCAGAACTGTACACAGTATTCTAAGTGTGGTCGAACTAGTGACTTGTATAGAGGTAAAATTATGTTCTCATAAGCATCTATGCCTCTTTTAATGCATCCCATTATTTTATTTGCCTTTGTAGCAGCTGCCTGACACTGGCCACTAAATGTGAGTTTGTCATCCACCCATACTCCCAGGTCTTTTTCATTGACGGTTTTGCCCAGAGTTTTAAAATTAAGCCCATAGTTATACATCTTATTACTTCTACCCAAGTGCATGACCTTACATTTATCCTCATTAAAGCTCATTTGCCATTTATCAGCCCAAGCTTCTAGTTAACATAAATCATCCTGTAATATAAAATTGTCCTCCTCGGTATTGATTGCTCTGCAGAGTTTAGTGTCATCTGCAAATATTGAAATTCTACTCTGTATGCCGATGCACTATGTCCCGGAAGTATTTCGCTGTGTTCCGGGACATAGTGCGCCGGCACATGCGCACTAATGCTTTTCAGCTTTGCCCGCAGTTGGGCAAAGCATTCTGCGCGTGCGCAAGGCAAGATTGCTTTGCGCACGTGTGAACTACGTAGGAAACCAACGGAAATTCCAGAAAATATTGCGCCCAGCGGGAAAGGAAGGCGTGAATAAAAGCTGAGGAAACACTGCCCATCGGACCGGACAGAGGGCCCGCCAAATTCAGGTGACAGGTTCCCTTTAATAACCACCCTTTGTTTCCTATCCCTGAGCCAGCTCTTAACCCACTTACACAAATTTTCCCCATCCCCATTATTCTCATTTTATGTATCAACCTTTTGTGTGGCACCTGTTATGATCTGGTGGCCTAAGATCAGCATGAGACATACTCTGGAGAAGGTGGTACCTGTACTGACCGCAGACCCTGAACTTAACACCGCAACTAGAAGTAGCCGTGGAATGTACCTAGCGCTCCCTAGACATCTCGACACAGCCGGAGGGCTAATTACCCCTAGAGATAGAAAAGGGAAAACTATCTTGCCTCAGAGAAAATCCCCAAAGGATAGACAGCCCCCCACAAATATTGACTGTGAGAGGAGAGGGAAAAAACATACACAGACTGAAATGAGAATTTAGCAAAGGAGGCCACTTCTAGCTAAATAGAAAAGGATAGGACAGAGTACTATGCGGTCAGTATTAAAACACTAGAAAATATCCACCACAGAAAATACAAAATCTCCACAGCTAACTAAAGATATGGAGGGTATATCTGCATCTCCAGAGATACCAGCTTGGCTAAACAAATCCTTATACAGACCAAGCGGGACAAGACAAAAACATGGAAAAGAACTGAACAATAAGGCCACAGCATGTGGACAGCAAAAATCAAGGCCAGAACTTATCTTTGTTGAAATGAACTGCAAAGCAGAAGAGACCAGGCAGGGATGTGAATCCTCCAGGAACAATGGACAACTGGCACTCACTAAAGGGTGAAGCAAGACTAAATAGCCCAGTCAAAATTGCAAAAAGTGAACACACCTGATAAATGCTGCGATTCAGAGACAGCAGCGCTACCACTTACAACCACCGGAGGGAGCCCAAGAGCAGAATTCACAACAGGCACCGTATCAAAAGCTTTTTAAAAGTCCATATACACTACATCCACTGGGTTCCCTTGGTCTGGAACTTACCTCTTCATAGAAATTGATCAGATTAGTCTGACAGGAGCGGTCCCTAGTAAACCCATGTTGATATTGGGTCATGAGGTGTTAGGGGGTCGAGTCCCCGCCTCTGCACAGGGGGAATCTCGAGCCATCTCCTCTGTGGTCTCCCATTCTTCTCCAGCCACAGTGGAGCCTGCTCAGCGGAGACATCGGTCCCAGCATCTGGCTTAGCCTGATACTGTGCGGATGGTTTCTGCTGCTTTCCCAGGCTCAGCCATTGTAGCCAGTACTGGTCAGTGGCGAGCAGACGTCTCCGGGACTAAGTCCTGCTTTTTCCCTTCTGAGCATGCCCAAGGTAAGACCTCTCATTGGAGGTCAGGGGTCACATGCTCAGGTACTGCTGCAGCTCCCATTGGTCCTCTAGGAAGTTCCTGAAGTTTCTCTGGTATTGTAGCAGCTTCCACTGGTCCTCTAGGAAGGTCCTGAAGCTGCTGCAGCTATAAAAGGTTTGCATGGCCGCACGGCCATGCTCTAGTATCACTTCATGTTATGAGCTTGCCAATTGTTGTCGCGCCTGTATGATTGTATTCAGGGACCCGGCTGAAATAAGCCCTTAGAATACCGGCACCTCCGGTGAGGAGTTTGTATGATTGTATTCAGGGACCCGGCTGAAATAAGCCCCTAGAATACCGGCACCTCCGGTGAGGGTTTTTTGTGTGCTTCTCTGTGCGTGACCACTGACTGCCATCAGCTCAGCAGTCAGCTGTGTTCCCCTGTAACGCTAACAGGGCACAGCATGTTCTTTTCTGTGTGACTCAGTGAAGTAACTGAGTTCACTTATACTGCCATATAGTGCTGTCATTTTCCAGCAGCAGGTTGTCTCCTGCACGGTGGACCCCAGGCTGCAAACGCACCAATTATAACATCCATATTAACTCGGTGTGTTCCGCCAGTCCTCACATGAGGTTATTCCTCTTCAGATACTGCAGCATAGCATCCCTTAGAATGCCCTCCAGGATTTTACCCACAGTAGAGGTTTAGCTTACTGGCCTATAATTTCCGAGTTCAGTTTTTGTTCCCTTTTTGAATATTGGCACCACATTTGCTATACGCCAGTCCTGTGGTACATACCCTGTTATTATGGAGTCTTTAAAGATTAAAAATAATGGTCTATCAATGACTGTACTTAATTCCTGCAGTACTCGGGGGTGTATCCCATCCGGGCTCGGAGATTTGTCAATTTTAGTGATTTTTAGACACCGCCGCACTTCCTGCTGGGTTAAGCAGGTGACACTTAATGGGGAATTTTTGTTATCACTGATCATATTGTCTGCCATGGAATTTTCTTGTGTAAATACTGATGAAAAAAAGTCATTTAGCATATTGGCTTTTTCCTCATCCTCATCGACCATTTCACCCAGACTATTGTTAAGGGGGCCAACACTATCATTTTTTACTTTCTTACTATTTACGTAGTTAAAGAATATTTTGGGATTATTTTTACTCTCTCTGGCAATGAGTCTCTCTGTCTCAATCTTTGCTGCCTTGATTTGCTTTTTACAGAATTAATTTTATTTTCTGTATTTATTTAATGCCTCATCACTACCTACTTCCTTTAATTCTCTAAATGCTTTCTTTTTGTCCCTTATTGCGCCCCTTACAGCTCTATTTAGCCATATTGGTTTCTACCTATTTCTAGTATGTTTATTCCCATACGGTATATACTGTGCACAGGTCCTATCCAGGATGCTATTAAACGTCTCCCAATTTCTTTGTGTATTTTTATGTCTCAGGATATCATCCCAGTTAATTGCACCAAGATCATCTCTCATCCGTTGGAAATTTGCCCTCCTGAAGTTTAGTGTCCTTGTAATGCTACGTTCACATTAGCGGCGGGCGCCGCAGCGGCGCCGCATGCGTCATGCGCCCCTATATTTAACATGGGGGCGCATGGACATGCGTCGCACTTGCGTTTTGCGCCGCATGCGTCGCTGCGGCGCCCACGTCCGGGCGCAGAGGACGCAGCAAGTTGCATTTTTGCTGCGTCCAAAATCAATTTAAAAAAGGACGCATGCAGCGCAAAACGCAGCGTTGTGCATGCGTTTTGCTGCGTTTTTGTTTGCGTTGTGCGCTGCGGCGCCGACGCTGCGGCGCACAACGCAATTGTGAACGTAGCATTACCCCTCTATTACACATCTTAAAGGATACATGAAAACTTATTATTTTGTGATCACTATTTCCCAAGTGATCCCCAACCCTTATATTTGCTGTGTGGTCTGGCCTGTTGGTTAATATTAGGTCTAGCAGTGCCCCCTTCTTGTTGGGTCCTGAACCAGTTGTGAAAGGTAATTGTCTCTCATAGTTGTTAAAAACCGATTACCTTTGCTGGAACTGCAGGTTTCTGTTCCGCAATCTATTTCAGGGTAGTTGAAGTCCCCCATAATAATAACTTCTCCTTCAGTCGCAGCTTCATCTATTTGCTGTATGAGGATATTCTCCGTTGCTTCCATTATGTTTGGAGACTTATAACAATCCCCTAGCAGTAATTTATTATTTTTCCCCCTCCCCTTATCTCCACCCAAAGGGACTCTACATTTTCATTAGATTCACCTATATTATCACGCAGGATGGGTTTTATGGATGATTTTACATATAGACACACCCCTCCCCCTCGCTTATCCATTCGGTCATTTCTGAACAGACTATAGCCCTGCAAGTTAACAGCACAGTCATGGCTCTCATCTAGCCATATTTCAGATATCCCCACAGCAGCTACCTGGGATTCAGAGATGCTATCAGGCGTCTTCCCCATACTGTTCATTCAATCGATTTCAGCAATTTTTAGACCCCTCAAGACCTCCGGGGGAAGAGTCGCCGGAAAAATGCTCCAGTTTTCCATTGACTTCTATTAGACTCGTTACTCTGGTCGAGCACCCGGGCATTACGATTTGCTTGATTCGAGTAAAGAGCATCCAAGCATTTTAGTGCTTGCTCATCACTAGTAAGTATCCATGTACAGTGGGTACGGAAAGTATTCAGACCCCTTTAAATTTTTCACTCTTTGTTTCATTGCAGCCATTTGGTGAATTCAAAAAAGTTCATTTCTTTTCTCATTAATGTACACTCTGCACCCCATCTTGACTGGTAAAAAAAAAAACAGAAATGTAGAAATTTTTGCAAATTCATTAAAAAAGAAAAACTGAAATATCACATGGTCATAACAATTCAGACCCTTTGCTCGGTATTGAGTAGAAGCACCCTTTTGAGCTAGTACAGCCATGAGTCTTATTGGGAATGATGCAACAAGTTTTTCACACCTGGATTTGGGGATCCTCTGCAATTCTTCCTTGCAGATCCTCTCCAGTTTCATCAGGTTGGATGGTGAACGTTGGTGGACAGCTATTTTCAGGTCTCTCCAGAGATGCTCAATTGGGTTTAGGTCAGGGCTCTGGCTGGGCCAGTCAAGAATGGTCACAGAGTTGTACTGAAGCCACTCCTTTGTTATTTTAGCTGTGTGCTTAGGGTCTTTGTCTTGTTGGAAGGGGAACCTTTGGCCAAGTCTGAGGCCCAGAGCACTCTGGAAGAGGTTTTCATCCAGGACATCTCTGCACTTGGCCACATTCATGTTTCCTTCAATGGCAACCAGTTGTCCTCTCCATACAGCTGATCTACACCCCCATAGCATGATGCTGTGACCACCATATTTCACTGTTGGGATTGTATTGGGCAGGTGATGAGCAGTACATCCAAAATACCCTCACACACAACGAAAGGGAAAAGGAGTGTATATTACAAATTCATTTTATTAAACATATAAATACAGATTGATAAAAGGATGCCTCATGTCAAGAAAAGACTAGGCAAAAAGTGACTACCACTGGTCACAAAAGGTTTTAACATTTTAAATAAACCTAAATGGTTCCATACACAAATTATGTATAAAGGGCAAAAAACGCCTATATATATTTTTAGAAAATAAATCTTAATATATACTTACCTTGTAATGTCTTCACATCCTGTTCCTTCCAGATGTGTCCGGATCCAAGAATTCCAAGTGGCAGAAGTTCACCGACCGCCATATTGGGACACCTAAGTGATGGGTGTCTCAATATGGAAACTGCTGGTGGTACCAGCCTCTTATGCGGTACCATCAACGGAACATCGCCTCACCACACACACACACTGTATACGCCGTACGCACCACCACCGTCAGAGACACTTCATTGTACTATGAGGGACCCTGTGCCAGTGCCGTCGCCCAAGAGTGGGCACACCCACCTGTCCAGGCAAATGGCACTCGCACGGGTGCTTGCGCCAGGTGGTGACTGCAGCGCCCCAGAGTCCTGGTCGTTGCAGTGCTGTGGCTCCACCACTAAGGGGAGCTATGGTACGTCTGATGGCACTGAAGGAGTTCATCTGATCAGGTATCACAGACACCAATACATTTCACAGTCGGGGGGAGCTAAGGGTTCTATTCACTAGGCCACTCCCCACCATAGTGGGTAAACTGGGGGTCAGGCAGGAAGTTAGATCAGAAAGCTGACTGGGTTGGAACTAGGCAACACCTTGTGGCAGAGGGTGTTGTGGGGGAAGATACAGTAGGGTCTCTGTCAGGGGTGGGATCCTGACAGAGGCTTGGCAACTTGAACGAACGTAACGGGACCGTGCCTGCTCCGGGTAGCGGCGGTGCCCAAGGAAGGAATAGAAGCGAGATAGATTGTGCTGAGTGAGAAACGAGATCACGCAAAAGGAGAAATACCAGTAGGAGTCGTGCTGTAAGACCGAAGCAACATCCTACTGAGGCGCACTACCGGTGGCCGGAATGCCGAGGGAGTATCATAACATTCAGCTTCAAGCAATACTCCAAACAGCGGCAGGACAGTCAGTTTAAGGCGGGCTGTCTAACTTAAATCACCTATGCAGTCTTGGGGGGCAACTTGTGGAGAGGGGCGACTCTAGGGTCCCGGAAGAGCTCCGAGCCTACCCGTCAAACGGGTGCCGTTCCAACCAGAACATCAGGGAGGGACGGAGGATTAGCAGAACATCATCTAATCGAGTTGTGAGGGAACTTAAGAAACAGACACAACAGTTGTGGGGACTTTCCGTAAGCACAGCAGGGAAGGACCGCAACACATAGCGCTAGAAGGAAGGCACAGATTTCCACCTGTGAAGAGAACTCTGGAGGTGCCATTGGACCGGCCGGACTTGCGCAGCCTGGTGAACCGTGTTCTGGACTGAGGACCCAGAGATCTTCAGTAAAGAGGTAAAGAGACTGCAACCTGATGTCCTCGTTATTTAACCACGACCTGCACCCCACAACTGCACCGCACCATCACAGCTTCACCACCACCATCATCCGTCACCTCATTCACTGTGCGCCCCTCGGCAGGGTCACGGACTGGGCCTAGCCACCGTGACAACCCCAGAGCAGAGACTCAGAGGCCCGGTACCGGGTGCTCCTCGGCCCTGCGGCAGTGGGGGGGCGCTACAACTTGGCGTCACGAACAGGATCTACTTAAGCCTGAAGAATCAGGTCATGTGTGCCTTGGGATTGTGATTTATTGTGCTTGAACTGTATTTTATTGCAAAGACTGTGCCGTTCCGTTTGCCGCTAAAAGTTACCGCCAAAATCCGCCGCCATTACAGCGCTGAGGGGAGCGCAGGAAGAGAAGAGGGGCGTGGAATAGGCGTAGACAAGCTGGGAAGCGCGAAAGACAATGACCGCCCAGCCTAAATATTGCTGTGTCCTGAGGACGTGTCCGTCAGCAGTCGAGACCCGCCTCCTGATTTTCTATGCTGGGCGGAAACCGAAGAAACGAAACTATGACTCAGATGAGGTGGAACTGGAGACCAGGACAGGCCTGCAGAAAAGAATGGCCCCACATCGACCCCCGTCACCAGTGGATTATTCTGATATGCCCCCGCTGGAAGAGTTGGACCCTTGGGAGCTGCCGATGGGGCACCTCGTGCCTGAATGGTCTCCGGCTCGTACGCCTTCCGCAGGAGAGGAGAGCGGCGCCGGAGGAGCTACCGTGGGTGAAGGTACCCAATGCCGCGACTCCCGGGGAGGCCACCTCACCTCTGCACCCGACCCGGCCCCTGCTGCGATCAGTAGCGCCCCGATGTCCCCGCCGTCTGGCACCAATGCACCGGGGGGGCATGACCTCGGGCCCTTCCCCTGGGGGGAATTGTTGTGAATTTGGATTCTGGGCTCCCCCGGTGGCTACTGGTGGAATTGAACTGGTGTCTTCATCTTCTCTGTTCACCTGTTCCCATCAAGATGTGGGAGTCGCTATATAACCTTGCTGCTCTGTTAGTTGCTTGCCGGTCAACAATGTTATCAGAAGCCTCTCTGTGCTTGTTCCTGCTCCTAGACAACTACTAGATAAGTTGGACTCTTGTCCATGTTTGTTTTTGCATTTTTGTTCCAGTTCACAGCTGTAGTTTCGTTACTGTGTCTGGAAAGCTCTTGTGAACAGGAATTGCCACTCTGGTGTTATGAGTTAATGCCAGAGTTTTAAAGTAATTTCTGGATGGTGTTTTGATAGGGTTTTCAGCTGACCATGAAAGTGTCCTTTCTGTCTTCTGCTATGTAGTAAGTGGACCTCAAATTTGCTAAACCTATTTTCATACTACGTTTGTTATTTCATCTTTATTCACCGCCAATACATGTGGGGGGCCTCTGTCTCCTTTCGGGGTATTTCTCTAGAGGTGAGCTAGGACTGATATTTTCCTCTGCTAGCATTATTTAGTCCTCCGGCTGGTGCTGGGCATCTAGAATCAACGTAGGCATGCTACCCGGCCACTGCTAGTTGTGCGTTAGGTTTAGTTCATGGTCAGCTCAGTTCCCATCTTCCAAGAGCTAGTTCCTATATATGCTTATGCTATGTTCTCTTGCCATTGAGATCATGACAGTTTGACCGGCCCACTAAAGGGTTAAAATCCTTGGCTGAGAAAGGAGAGAAATAAGTAGTCTGCTGAAATTTTTTTTTTTTTCTCGCCTTCTAATCTTTGAATGGCTCTGTGTCCACCTGTTTGTAATGGATCTTCAGAGTGTAACTGCAGGTTTGAATAATCTCGCCACGAAGGTACAAAATTTGCAAGATTTTGTTTGTCATGCACCTGTATCTGAGCCGAGAATTCCTTTGCCGGAATTTTTCTCGGGGAATAGATCTGGGTTTCAGAATTTTCGAAATAATTGCAAATTATTTTTGTCCCTGAAATCTCGCTCTGCCGGAGACCCTGCACAGCAGGTCAGGATTGTGATTTCCTTGCTCCGGGGCGACCCTCAAGACTGGGCTTTTTCATTGACACCAGGGGATCCTGCGTTGCTCAATGTGGATGCGTTTTTTCTGGCCTTGGGGTTGCTTTATGACGAACCTCATTTGGAGCTTCAGGCAGAAAAAACTTTGATGTCCCTATCTCAGGGGCAAGATGAAGCGGAAATTTACTGCCAAAGATTCCGTAAATGGTCTGTGCTTACTCAGTGGAATGAGTGCGCCCTGGCGGCGACTTTCAGAGAGGGTCTCTCTGATGCCATTAAGGATGTTATGGTGGGGTTCCCTGTGCCTGCGGGTCTGAATGAGTCCATGACAATGGCTATTCAGATCGATAGGCGTTTGCGGGAGCGCAAACCAGTGCACCATCTGGCGGTGTCCACTGAGAAGTCGCCAGAGAGTATGCAGTGTGATAGAATTCTGTCCCGAAGCGAGCGGCAGAATTTTAGACGGAAAAATGGGTTGTGTTTCTATTGTGGTGATTCTACTCATGTTATATCAGCATGCTCTAAGCGCACTAAAAAGCTTGGTAAATCTGTTTCCATTTGCACCTTACCGTCTAAGTTTATTCTATCTGTGACCCTGATTTGCTCTTTGTCATCTATTACCACGGACGCCTATGTCGACTCTGGCGCCGCTTTGAGTCTTATGGATTGGTCCTTTGCCAAACGCTGTGGGTATGATTTAGAGCCTTTGGAGACTCCTATTCCTCTGAAGGGGATTGACTCCACCCCATTGGCTAATAAAAAACCACAATACTGGACACAAGTAACTATGCGTATTAATCCGGATCACCAGGAGATTATTCGCTTTCTGGTGCTGTATAATCTACATGATGATTTGGTGCTAGGATTGCCTTGGCTGCAATCTCACAACCCAGTCCTCGACTGGAGAGCTATGTCTGTGTTGAGCTGGGGATGTAAGGGGGCTCATGGGGATGTACCTGTGGTTTCCATTTCATCATCTATTCCCTCTGAAATTCCTGAGTTCCTGTCTGACTATCGTGACGTCTTTGAAGAATCCAAGCTTGGTTCGTTACCTCCGCACCGAGAGTGCGATTGTGCCATAGATTTAATCCCGGGTAGTAAATACCCAAAGGGTCGTTTATTTAATCTGTCTGTGCCTGAACATGCTGCTATGCGAGAATATATAAAGGAGTCCTTGGAAAAGGGACATATTCGTCCATCGTCATCTCCCTTAGGAGCCGGTTTTTTCTTTGTGTCAAAAAGAGACGGCTCTTTGAGACCATGTATTGATTATCGGCTTTTGAATAAAATCACTGTTAAATATCAATACCCATTGCCGTTGCTGACTGATTTGTTTGCTCGCATAAAGGGGGCCAAGTGGTTCTCTAAGATTGACCTTCGTGGGGCGTATAATTTGGTGCGAATCAGGCAGGGGGATGAGTGGAAAACCGCATTTAATACGCCCGAGGGCCACTTTGAGTATTTAGTGATGCCTTTTGGTCTTTCAAATGCTCCGTCAGTTTTCCAGTCCTTTATGCATGATATTTTTCGTGATTATTTGGATAAATTTATGATTGTGTATCTGGATGATATTCTGATTTTTTCGGATGACTGGGACTCTCATGTCCAGCAAGTCAGGAGGGTTTTTCAGGTTTTGCGGTCTAATTCTTTGTGTGTGAAGGGTTCTAAGTGTGTTTTTGGGGTACAGAGGATTTCCTTTTTGGGATATATTTTTTCCCCCTCTTCCATTGAAATGGATCCTGTCAAGGTTCAAGCTATTTGTGATTGGACGCAGCCCTCTTCTCTTAAGAGTCTTCAGAAATTTTTGGGCTTTGCTAACTTTTATCGTCGATTTATTGCTGGTTTTTCGGATATTGCTAAGCCATTGACCGATTTGACTAAGAAGGGTGCTGATGTTGCTGATTGGTCCCCTGATGCTGTGGAGGCCTTTCGGGAGCTTAAGCGCCGTTTTTCCTCTGCCCCTGTGTTGCGTCAGCCTGATGTTGCTCTACCTTTTCAGGTTGAGGTCGACGCTTCTGAGATCGGAGCTGGGGCAGTGTTGTCGCAGAAAAGTTCTGACTGCTCCGTGATGAGGCCTTGTGCCTTCTTTTCCCGTAAATTTTCGCCCGCTGAGCGGAATTATGATGTTGGGAATCGGGAGCTTTTGGCCATGAAGTGGGCTTTTGAGGAGTGGCGCCATTGGCTTGAGGGGGCCAGACATCAGGTGGTGGTATTGACTGACCACAAAAATTTGATTTATCTTGAGACCGCCAGGCGCCTGAATCCTAGACAGGCGCGCTGGTCATTATTTTTCTCTCGGTTTAATTTTGTGGTGTCATACCTACCGGGTTCTAAGAATGTTAAGGCGGATGCCCTTTCTAGGAGTTTTGAGCCTGACTCGCCTGGTAACTCTGAGCCCACAGGTATCCTTAAGGATGGAGTGGTATTGTCAGCCGTTTCTCCAGACCTGCGGCGGGCCTTGCAGGAGTTTCAGGCGGATAGACCTGATCGTTGCCCACCTGATAAACTGTTTGTTCCTGATGATTGGACCAGTAGAGTCATCTCTGAGGTTCATTCTTCTGCGTTGGCAGGTCATCCTGGCATTTTTGGTACCAGGGATTTGGTGGCAAGGTCCTTCTGGTGGCCTTCCCTGTCACGAGATGTGCGAGGCTTTGTGCAGTCTTGTGACGTTTGTGCTCGGGCCAAGCCTTGTTGTTCTCGGGCTAGTGGATTATTGTTGCCCTTGCCTATTCCTAAGAGGCCTTGGACGCACATCTCGATGGATTTTATTTCAGATCTGCCTGTTTCTCAGAAGATGTCTGTCATCTGGGTGGTGTGTGACCGTTTCTCTAAGATGGTCCATTTGGTTCCTCTGCCCAAGTTGCCTTCTTCTTCCGAGTTGGTTCCTCTGTTTTTTCAAAATGTTGTTCGTTTGCATGGTATTCCTGAGAATATCGTTTCTGACAGAGGGACCCAATTCGTGTCTAGATTTTGGCGGGCATTCTGTGCTAGGATGGGCATAGATTTATCTTTTTCGTCCGCTTTCCATCCTCAGACGAATGGCCAGACCGAGCGGATTAATCAGACCCTGGAGACATATCTGAGGTGTTTTGTGTCTGCTGACCAGGATGATTGGGTTGCTTTTTTGCCATTGGCGGAGTTCGCTCTCAATAATCGGGCCAGCTCTGCCACTTTGGTGTCCCCGTTTTTCTGTAATTCGGGGTTTCATCCTCGATTTTCCTCTGGTCAGGTGGAATCTTCGGATTGTCCTGGAGTGGATGCTGTGGTGGAGAGATTGCATCAGATCTGGGGGCAGGTGGTGGACAATTTGAGGTTGTCCCAGGAGAAGACTCAGCTTTTTGCCAACCGCCACCGTCGTGTTGGTCCTCGGCTTTGTGTTGGGGATTTGGTGTGGTTGTCTTCTCGTTTTGTCCCTATGAGGGTCTCTTCTCCTAAGTTTAAGCCTCGGTTCATCGGCCCGTATAAGATATTGGAGATTCTTAACCCTGTTTCCTTCCGTTTGGACCTCCCTGCATCCTTTTCTATTCATAACGTTTTTCATCGGTCATTATTGCGCAGGTATGAGGTACCAGTTGTGCCTTCCGTTGAGCCTCCTGCTCCGGTGTTGGTTGAGGGTGAGTTGGAGTACGTTGTGGAGAAAATCTTGGACTCTCGTGTTTCCAGACGGAGACTCCAGTATCTGGTCAAGTGGAAGGGATACGGCCAGGAGGATAATTCTTGGGTGAATGCATCTGATGTTCATGCCTCTGATCTGGTTCGTGCCTTTCATAGGGCCCATCCTGATCGCCCTGGTGGTTCTGGTGAGGGTTCGGTGTCCCCTCCTTGAGGGGGGGGGTACTGTTGTGAATTTGGATTCTGGGCTCCCCCGGTGGCTACTGGTGGAATTGAACTGGTGTCTTCATCTTCTCTGTTCACCTGTTCCCATCAAGATGTGGGAGTCGCTATATAACCTTGCTGCTCTGTTAGTTGCTTGCCGGTCAACAATGTTATCAGAAGCCTCTCTGTGCTTGTTCCTGCTCCTAGACAACTACTAGATAAGTTGGACTCTTGTCCATGTTTGTTTTTGCATTTTTGTTCCAGTTCACAGCTGTAGTTTCGTTACTGTGTCTGGAAAGCTCTTGTGAACAGGAATTGCCACTCTGGTGTTATGAGTTAATGCCAGAGTTTTAAAGTAATTTCTGGATGGTGTTTTGATAGGGTTTTCAGCTGACCATGAAAGTGTCCTTTCTGTCTTCTGCTATGTAGTAAGTGGACCTCAAATTTGCTAAACCTATTTTCATACTACGTTTGTTATTTCATCTTTATTCACCGCCAATACATGTGGGGGGCCTCTGTCTCCTTTCGGGGTATTTCTCTAGAGGTGAGCTAGGACTGATATTTTCCTCTGCTAGCATTATTTAGTCCTCCGGCTGGTGCTGGGCATCTAGAATCAACGTAGGCATGCTACCCGGCCACTGCTAGTTGTGCGTTAGGTTTAGTTCATGGTCAGCTCAGTTCCCATCTTCCAAGAGCTAGTTCCTATATATGCTTATGCTATGTTCTCTTGCCATTGAGATCATGACAGGGAATATCGGAACCACCTGATCGCAGAATTCCAGCGAGAAGTGAAGCGGGAGGCGCGAGGTGAACTGCTGGAGGGCTCCCTGCCGAAGTGGGGCGTTGTGGTCGTGTACCTGCCCCAGACGGGAAAGTGCTTCGTGCAGGAGATCGGGACAGCCCTGAGAGTCCGCATTACCCGAGAAGAAGTGGAGCCCTGCCTGTGTGGAGACGGCGCCAAGTCCTCCCTGAAGCCGGGGGATGTGGTCACCTACCGCCGGCACCTAAAGGGGAGCGGCTGGTGGGCCCGGGATATGCAGCGCTGCACCGCCGTTCTGGTGGTATCCCGCACCGAGGGGGAGGAGCTCGCCGCTGAAGCTGCTGCTGCCGCCGCTGCTACTGCCAGCATTATCCATCGGCCCACACAGACCCTCATTGCAGCGCACGACCTGGTCGTGCAGAAGACCCGAGCCCACGGGGTGCACCTGGCCGCAGGAGTAGACTTGGAGTCCGACCCGCCTGGACCGCAGAGGGCCACCTGCCAGGTGAAGCCTCGGTGGGGGCTACCGAAAAATGAGTAGGATATTACTACTTCTGCACATGTAAATAGTTCTTTGACTGTTTGTTCGTGTCCTGTTTTGCTGCTAAACCCGTTCAGGGTTAGCTCTTAAGGGGATCCTTCTGTTGACCCGGGATCCCTATTGTTTTGTTTTTGTTTGTTTTTCCAAAGTTTTTGCACAAGTTTTTAGTTGAAAAGAACTGCTGAAATCATGAACAGTGCATGATGCGAACTTTTTGTACATAGTTTGCACCTTATTAAAGGTGCTCCCTACTGGTTTTACTTAAAGAAGGACTCTTTGTGAAGATACCACACTGGAACCTTTGCTGAGTATGGACTGGTAGCTTGAGAAGGCGTGCTACCTCATAGAGACTTGGTCCCCTCTTAAAGGGGATGTTCATTTGTCGCACTTAAACGATGATATTGCTTTAAGACAAGTAGCAATAATGTTTTGACAAAAGAAAGTGATGATAATGTTTACATGAGTAAGTTATATGTATTCAACTAGTTAATTGTGAAGAAATGCTGATGATGTTCTCTGAAAAGAAAAAGTGAAAGATAATAGAAGGATGCAGTGGGCCCGTAGGGGTAGGCGTGGTGTCCAGCATGCATGTTAGTGAGAAAGATAATGAGAAGGTTTGATGTTAATATAAAGAAAATGGTTGATAACGTTGATAGATAATTAGGATAGAAGGTAAACCCTGAGTCCTCATAGGAGTCATGTAGAGATGGCTCAGTGCTCTTAAACTGAAAGTAATGTTATGTTCTATACTGTGTATAGTAGTTGAAAAGGCAGTAGGCCCGGGCTGAACGGGGCGGTCCTGCATAGAAAGGAGAGGCAGTAGGTCTGGTGCCGTTAGGACAGGCGGTCCTGCAGATTTAAAGAAGGAGAATGAAAAAGTTAAATTGCCTTATAATGTGATTATAAGAAGGTCTTTAGTGGATTCCGAGTGTATGTCCTTAAAGGCAATGTTAAATTATTGTTCAACAATTTTGTACTTAGTAGAATACCCGGTTGGGTAAGAAAAGTTAATTATAGCATGTTGCTATGATATCTAACCATGTTTGTAACGTTCAAGTGTCCTCACCTCCCATAAAGGGAAGCTCTATTTAAGTATACTTATTGTTATTGCACTCAACAAAACTGTATGTCTTTTTGCTAACTTGTATTGTTGTTTTCTTCCCAGTCCCGGAGTACTGTGTTTAACCAGGGGGAAGTGCAGCGCCCCAGAGTCCTGGTCATTGCAGTGCTGTGGCTCCGCCACTAAGGGGAGCTATGGTACGTCTGATGGCACTGAAGGAGTTCATCTGATCAGGTATCACAGACACCAATACATTTCACAGTCGGGCCTCCGGGGGGAGCTAAGGGTTCTATTCACTAGGCCACTCCCCACCATAGTGGGTAAACTGGGGGTCAGGCAGGAAGTTAGATCAGAAAGCTGACTGGGTTGGAACCAGGCAACACCTTGTGGCAGAGGGTGTTGTGGGGGAAGATACAGTAGGGTCTCTGTCAGGGGTGGGATCCTGACAGAGGCTTGGCAACTTGAACGAACGTAACGGGACCGTGCCTGCTCCGGGTAGCGGCGGTGCCCAAGGAAGGAATAGAAGCGAGATAGATTGTGCTGAGTGAGAAACGAGATCACGCAAAAGGAGAAATACCAGTAGGAGTCGTGCTGTAAGACCGAAGCAACATCCTACTGAGGCGCACTACCGGTGGCCGGAACGCCGAGGGAGTATCATAACATTCAGCTTCAAGCAATACTCCAAACAGCGGCAGGACAGTCAGTTTAAGGCGGGCTGTCTAACTTAAATCACCTATGCAGTCTTGGGGGGCAACTTGTGGAGAGGGGCGACTCTAGGGTCCCGGAAGAGCTCCGAGCCTACCCGTCAAACGGGTGCCGTTCCAACCAGAACATCAGGGAGGGACGGAGGATTAGCAGAACATCATCTAATCGAGTTGTGAGGGAACTTAAGAAACAGACACAACAGTTGTGGGGACTTTCCGTAAGCACAGCAGGGAAGGACCGCAACACATAGCGCTAGAAGGAAGGCACAGATTTCCACCTGTGAAGAGAACTCTGGAGGTGCCATTGGACCGGCCGGACTTGCGCAGCCTGGTGAACCGTGTTCTGGACTGAGGACCCAGAGATCTTCAGTAAAGAGGTAAAGAGACTGCAACCTGGTGTCCTCGTTATTTAACCGCGACCTGCACCCCACAACTGCACCGCACCATCACAGCTTCACCACCACCGTCATCCGTCACCTCATTCACTGTGCGCCCCTCGGCAGGGTCACGGACTGGGCCTAGCCACCATGACAACCCCAGAGCAGAGACTCAGAGGCCCGGTACCGGGTGCTCCTCGGCCCTGCGGCAGTGGGGGGGCGCTACAGTGACCACGGCCCTGTGGGGGGAGTCAGCCCATTTAGGGAGATATAAAAATGGCCTATGGTGGACATTCAGCAGATGCAAATGGAGGAATTGGAGCAGTCAGTAAGAGGAGGCCAAAAGCAAGACATTTTTCAGGCAAGCTACGTGTCAGCAGGGGAAGGTGGGGCCAAATAATTTGAAATCCATGATTGGTTCATTTTAATGAAGGTTAGATCATCAACATTTCGGGTAGCCAGACGTGTGCTTTTTTCGTTCAGTATTGAACCAGCAGCACTGAAGACTCTTTCTGATAGCACACTAGCAGCAGGGCAAGCGAGCTCCTGTAATGCATATTCTGCCAATTCAGGACAGGTGTCTATTTTAGATGCCCAGTAATCAAAGGGGAATGACCTGTGAGGGAGAACATCGATAAGGGAGGAAAAGTAGTTCGGAACCATACTGGACAAATGCTGTCTCCTGTCACTTTGAATCGATGCAGCAGTACCTGTCGTGTCAGCGGTCATTGTGAAATCACTCCACAACCTGGTCATAAAACCCCTCTGTCCAACGCCACTTCAGATTTGTGCACCTCTAACACCTCTGCCATGTTGCCCCCTACGGCTCGTGTGAGAACCATCACCGCCGCTGTGTGCTGGGAATGCCTGAACCAAACGGTCTACAAGAGTTGCTTGCTTGGTAGCCAACATTTGCTCAAGGTTCTCATGTGGCATGATATTTTGTAATTTTCCTTTATATCGTGGATCCAGGAGGCAGGCCAACCAGTAATCGTCATCGGTCATCATTTCATAATGCAGGGGTCCTTTTTTAAGATATGCAAGGCATACTCAGCCATGTGGGCCAATGTTCCAGGTGTCAATTCACTGCTTGTGCTGGGTTGAGGAGCACTTTCTTGCAAATCAACATCACTTGTGTCCCACAAAAACCCAGTACCTGACCTTGCAATGCCACCAGTTTCTATTGCCCCCTGAGAAGTATCCTCCTTCCATAAATATTCATCCCCATCATCATCCTCCTCCTCCTCTTCGTCCGCCACCTCGTCCATGACAGTTCCCTGAGCAGACAATGGCTGACTGTCATCAAGGCTTCCCTCCTCCTCGGCTGCAGACGCCTGCTCCTTAATGTGCGTCAAACTTTGCACCAGCAGACGCATTAGTGGGATGCTCATGCTTATGATGGCGTCGTCTGCACTTACCAGCCGTGTGCATTCCTTAAAACACTGAAGGACTTGACAGAGGTCTTGTAGCTTCGACCACTGCACACCAGACAACTCCATGTCTGCCATCCAAGTGCCTGCCCATGTATGTGTATCCTCCCACAAATAAATTACAGCATGCCTCTGTTCGCACAGCCTCTGAACCATGTGCAGTGTGGAGTTCCACCTTGTTGACGTCGATTATTAGGTGGTGCTGGGGAAGATTCAGCGATCGCTGATGGTTCAGCATACGGCTGGAGTGTACGGGCGACCGGCGGATGTGCGAGCAAAGTCTTTGCACCTTCAGGAGCAGGGCTGGTAACCCGGGATAGTTTTCAGGAAGCACTGCACCACCAGGTTCAAGGTGTGAGCCAGGCAAGGTATGTGTTTCAGTTCTGAAAGGGCTATGGCAGCCATAAAATTCCTTCCATTATCACTGACTACCTTGCCTGCCTCAAGATGTACACTGCCCAGCCATGACTGAGTTTCCTGCTGCAAGTACTCGGCCAGTACTTCCGCGGTGTGTCTGTTGTCGCCCAAACACTTCATTTGTAACACAGCCTGCTGAAGCTTACCACTAGCTGTTCGATAATTGGACACCTCGTGTGCAACACTGGCAGCTGCGGATGGAGTGGTCATGCGACTGCGCTCTGTGGATGAGCTTTCGCTTCTGGAGGAGGAGGAGGAGGAGGAGGGGTGGCGAACGCCTACAGGCAACTGTTTCCTAGACCATGGACTAGGCAGAACTGTCCTACTATGGCTGTCCCCTGTGGACCCTGCATCCACATTAACCCAGTGCGCCGTGATGGACACGTAACGTCCCTGGCCATGCCTACTGGTCCATGCATCTGTTGTGAGGTGCACCTTTCCACTGACTGATTGCCTCAGTGCATGGACAATGCGGTCTTTGACATGCTGGTGGAAGGCTGGGATGGCTTTTCTCGCAAAGAAGTGCCGACTGGGTAGGTCATAGCATGGTACTGCATAGGCCATCAGGTCTTTGAAAGCTTCACTTTCAACCAACTGCTAGGGCATCATCTCTAACGAGATTAGTATAGCAATGTGGGTGTTCAAACCCTGTGTACGCGGATGAGAGGATGAGTTCTTTCTTTTCCTAACGAGAGTCTCTTGTAGGGTGAGCTGGACTGGAGAGCTGTATATGGTGGAACTAGCGGTGGTGGTGGTGGTGGACATGGCGGATTGAGAGAGGGTTGGTGATGGTATTCTTGATGTTGGCCTACATACAGTGTTTCCTACCAATAACCTTGTGATTCCCTGACTGCTTTGGCCTTGCGATGATACATCCACATTTGCTGCTGGTGGTGTCCTAACCGGTGGGCTTACAGTGAGGGAAGCAATGTAGCGTTGCTGACTACCTTCATTCTGAGCAGTTGCACCAACGGTACGTGACGTTTGGTAGTTAGTCCAGGCTTGCAAGTGCATGCTGGTTAAATGTCTACGCATGCACGTTGTATTTAAATTTTGAAGATTCTTCCCTCTGCTAAAGGTCTTTGAGCATTTCTTACAGATAACTTTTGACTGATCATTCAGATCTTGGTTAAAAAATTGCCACACTGCACTCTTCTTACTATCGAATACCTTTTCAGGTATTGCACGCTGTGCTACTTTCACTGGATGGCCACGCTGTCCTAAAACTGTTTTTGTTTTTGACACACGTTTTTGGCCTGATACGGGCCTGCCAGATGACAGCTGTTGCGATGTAGATGGCTGCTGCGGATCATCCTCCTCCGCTTCTGAGCTACTGGCAGCAGCACCCTCTTCCCCCAATGGCTGCCAATCTGGGTCAACAACTGGGTCATCTATCACCTCCTCTTCAATGTCATGTGCACCTTCCTCTGTGTCACCGTGTAAGGTGCTATAGCGTTCGAGACGGGGCACCATAGTCTCATCATGGTCAGATTTTGGCTCAGTACACTGCGAGGGCAATGTAGTGATCTGAGTCAATGGAACAGCATTTGTTGTGAATTTGGATTCTGGGCTCCCCCGGTGGCCGCTTGTGGAATTGGACTTGTCATCCTCTTTCCTGTTTCACCTGGTTCCATCAGTAGTGGGTGTCGCTATTTAAGCTCATTTCTCTGGTGGTTTCTTGCCGGTCAACAATGTTATCTGATGCCTCTCAGTGCTTGTTCCTGCTTCTAGACAACTACTAGATAAGTTGGACTTTTGTCCATGTTTCGTTTTGCCTATTTGTTCCAGTTCACAGCTGAAGTTTTGTTACTGTGTCTGGAAAGCTCTCGTTGATCAGGGATTGCTACTCTGGCGTTATGAGTTAATGCCAGAGTTTAAGGTAATCTCTGGATGGTGTTTTGTTAGTGTTTTTCTGCTGACCATGAAAGTATACTATCTGTCTTCTGCTATCTAGTAAGCGGACCTCAAATTTGCTAAGACTATTTTCCTGCTGCGTTTGTTGTTTCATCTGAACTCACCGTCATTATATGTGGGGGGCTACTGTCTTCTTTTGAATATTTCTCTAGAGGTGAGCCAGGTCTTATATTTCCCTCTGCTAGCTATTTAGGTCTTAGGCCAGAGCTGGGCATCTAGCGATAAATAGGAAATGCTACCTGGCTATTTCTAGTTGCGCGGCAGGCTTAGTTCATGGTCAGTATAGTTCCATCTTCCGAGAGCTTGTCCCTCTATAGGCTTGCTATGATCTCTGCCTGCAGAGATCATGACAGTTTGACCGGACTAATAAAGTGTTAAAGACCCAGGTTGAGAAAGGAGAGTTATAAGAAGTCTGCTGGAAATTTTTTTTTTTTTTTTTTTCCCTCCAGTCTGCCTTGCTGCAGTCTTTTTTCTCTCTCTCCTCCTAATCTCTGTATGGCTCTGTGTGCACCTGACAATAATGGATCTCCAGAGTGTAACTGCGGGTTTGAATAATCTCATCACGAAAGTACAAAATTTACAAGATTTTGTGGTACATGCTCCGGTATCTGACCCGAGAATTCCTTTGCCGGAGTTCTTCACAGGGAATAGAGCTAGCTTCCAGAATTTCCGAAATAATTGTAAGCTTTATTTGTCCCTGAAGTCTCGTTCAGCTGGAGACCCTGCTCAGCAGGTTAGGATTGTGATTTCCTTGCTCAGGGGTGACCCTCAAGATTGGGCCTTCTCATTGCCAGCAGGGGATCCTGCGTTACGCGATGTGGATGCGTTTTTTCTGGCCTTGGGCTTGCTTTATGAGGAACCTCATTTGGAACTTCAGGCAGAAAAAACTTTGATGGCACTATCTCAGGGGCAAGACGAAGCTGAAGTTTTCTGCCAAAAATTCCGTAAATGGTCTGTGCTTACTCAGTGGAATGAGTGCGCCTTGGCGGCAACTTTCAGAGAAGGTCTCTCTGATGCCGTTAAGGATGTTATGGTGGGGTTCCCTGTGCCTGCAGGTCTGAATGAGTCCATGACAATGGCTATTCAGATTGATAGGCGTCTGCGGGAGCGCAAACCGGTGCACCATCTGGCGGTGTCTATGGAAAAGACGCCAGAAAGTATGCAGTGTGATAGAATTCTGTCCAGGAGCGAGCGACAGAATTTTAGACGGAAGAATGGATTGTGTTTCTATTGTGGGGATTCTACTCATGTTATATCAGCATGCTCTAGGCGTACAAAGAAGCTTGATAAGTCTGTTTCCATTGGCACCATTCAGTCTAAGTTTATTTTGTCTGTAACCCTGATTTGCTCTTTGTCATCCATTGCCACGGACGCCTATGTTGACTCTGGCGCCGCTCTGAGTCTTATGGATTGGTCCTTTGCCAATCGTTGTGGTTTTGATTTAGAGCCTTTGGAGACTCTTATTCCTCTGAAGGGGATTGACTCCACCCCATTGGCTAATAATAAACCACAATACTGGACACAAGTAACCATGCGTATCAATCCGGATCACCAGGAGATTATTCGTTTCCTGGTGCTGTATAATTTACATGACGATTTGGTACTGGGATTGCCATGGTTGCAGTCTCACAACCCAGTCTTGGACTGGAGAGCAATGTCTGTGTTGAGCTGGGGATGTAAGGGTATTCATGGGGACTTACCTTTGGTTTCTATTTCGTCGTCCATTCCCTCTGAAGTCCCTGAGTTCCTCTCTGATTATCAAGACGTCTTTGACGAACCCAAGCTTGGGTCGTTACCTCCGCACCGTGAGTGCGATTGTGCCATAGATTTGATACCGGGTTGTAAATATCCAAAGGGTCGTTTGTTTAATCTGTCTGTGCCGGAACATGCTGCTATGCGGGAATATATAAAGGAGTCTTTGGAAAAGGGACATATTCGTCCATCTTCTTCTCCCTTGGGAGCTGGGTTTTTCTTTGTCTCAAAAAAAGACGGCTCTTTGAGACCATGTATTGATTATCGGCTTCTGAATAAGATCACTGTTAAGTATCAATACCCATTGCCATTGCTTACTGATTTGTTTGCTCGTATAGAGGGTGCTAAGTGGTTCTCTAAAATTGATCTTCGTGGGGCGTATAATTTGGTGCGGATCAGGCAGGGGGATGAGTGGAAGACCGCATTTAATACGCCCGAGGGCCACTTTGAGTATTTGGTCATGCCTTTTGGTCTTTCTAATGCCCCTTCAGTTTTCCAGTCTTTTATGCATGATATTTTCCGCGATTTTCTGGATAAATTTATGATAATATATCTGGATGATATTCTGATTTTTTCTGATGACTGGGACTCTCATGTCCAGCAGGTCAGGAGAGTTTTTCAGGTTCTGCGGTCTAATTCTTTATGTGTGAAGGGGTCTAAGTGCGTTTTTGGGGTCCAGAAAATTTCCTTTTTGGGGTATATTTTTTCTCCCTCTTCCATTGAGATGGATCCCGTCAAGGTGCAAGCTATTTGTGACTGGACTCAGCCCTCCTCTCTTAAGGGTCTTCAGAGATTTTTGGGCTTTGCCAACTTTTACCGCCGATTTATTGCTGGTTTTTCGGATGTCGTTAAACCACTGACTGATTTGACCAGACAAGGCGCTGATGTTGCTAATTGGTCCCCTCATGCTGTAGAGGCCTTTCAGGAGCTTAAGCGCCGTTTTGCCTCTGCCCCTGTGTTGCGTCAGCCTGATGTGAATCTGCCTTTTCAGGTTGAGGTTGACGCTTCGGAGATCGGAGCTGGGGCAGTGTTGTCGCAGAAAGGTTCCGACTGCTCCGTCATTAGGCCTTGTGCCTTCTTTTCTCGCAAATTTTCGCCCGCAGAGCGGAATTATGATGTTGGGAATCGGGAGCTTTTGGCCATGAAGTGGGCGTTTGAGGAGTGGCGCCATTGGCTCGAGGGGGCTAGGCATCAGGTGGTGGTATTGACTGACCACAAAAATTTGATTTATCTTGAGACTGCCAGACGCCTGAATCCTAGACAGGCGCGCTGGTCTTTATTTTTTTCTCGCTTTAATTTTGTGGTGTCATACCTACCGGGTTCTAAGAATGTTAAGGCAGATGCCCTTTCTAGGAGTTTTGACCCGGACTCTCCTGGTAATTCTGAACCCACAGGTATCCTTAGGGAGGGAGTAATTTTGTCGGCCGTTTCTCCTGATCTGCGGCGGTCCTTGCAAGAGTTTCAGGCGGATAGACCGGATCGTTGTCCGCCTGATAGACTGTTTGTTCCGGATGATTGGACCAGCAGAGTCATCTCTGAGGTACATTCTTCTGCATTGGCAGGTCATCCCGGAATTTTTGGTACCAGGGATTTGGTGGCAAGATCCTTCTGGTGGCCTTCCCTGTCACGAGATGTGCGAGTCTTTGTGCAGTCATGTGACGTTTGTGCTCGGGCCAAGTCTTGTAGTTCTCGGGCTAGCGGACTGCTGTTGCCCTTGCCTATTCCTAAGAGGCCTTGGACACACATCTCGATGGATTTTATTTCAGATCTGCCTGTTTCCCAGAAGATGTCTGTCATCTGGGTGGTCTGTGACCGTTTCTCTAAAATGGTCCATTTGGTTCCTCTGCCCAAGTTGCCTTCTTCTTCTGAGTTGGTTCCTCTGTTTTTTCAGAATGTTGTCCGATTGCACGGTATTCCTGAGAATATTGTTTCTGACAGAGGTACCCAATTTGTGTCTAGATTTTGGCGGGCATTCTGTGCTAGGATGGGCATAGATTTGTCTTTTTCATCTGCTTTTCACCCTCAGACTAATGGCCAGACCGAGCGGACTAATCAGACCCTGGAGACATATCTGAGGTGTTTTGTCTCTGCTGACCAGGATGATTGGGTTGCTTTTTTGCCATTGGCAGAGTTCGCCCTCAATAATCGGGCCAGCTCTTCCACCTTGGTGTCCCCGTTTTTCTGTAATTCGGGGTTTCACCCTCGATTTTCCTCCGGTCAGGTGGAATCCTCGGATTGTCCTGGAGTGGATGCGGTGGTGGAGAGATTGCATCACATCTGGGGGCAGGTTATGGACAATTTGAAGTTGTCCCAGGAGAAGACTCAGCGTTTTGCCAACCGTCATCGTCGTGTTGGTTCTCGGCTTTGTGTTGGAGATTTGGTGTGGTTGTCTTCTCGTTTTGTCCCTATGAGGGTCTCTTCTTCTAAGTTTAAACCTCGGTTCATCGGCCCTTATAGAATATTGGAGATTCTTAATCCTGTTTCTTTCCGTTTGGACCTCCCTGCGTCCTTTTCCATTCATAACGTTTTTCATCGGTCGTTATTGCGCAGGTATGAGGTACCTGTTGTACCTTCAGTTGAGCCTCCTGCTCCGGTGTTGGTTGAGGGTGAGTTGGAGTACGTTGTGGAGAAAATTTTGGACTCTCGTGTTTCCAGACGGAGACTCCAGTATCTGGTCAACTGGAAGGGTTACGGCCAGGAGGATAATTCTTGGGTCAATGCATCTGATGTTCATGCTTCTGATCTTGTTCGTGCCTTCCATAGGGCTCATCCTGGTCGCCCTGGTGGATCTGGTGAGGGTTCGGTGCCCCCTCCTTGAGGGGGGGGTACTGTTGTGAATTTGGATTCTGGGCTCCCCCGGTGGCCGCTTGTGGAATTGGACTTGTCATCCTCTTTCCTGTTTCACCTGGTTCCATCAGTAGTGGGTGTCGCTATTTAAGCTCATTTCTCTGGTGGTTTCTTGCCGGTCAACAATGTTATCTGATGCCTCTCAGTGCTTGTTCCTGCTTCTAGACAACTACTAGATAAGTTGGACTTTTGTCCATGTTTCGTTTTGCCTATTTGTTCCAGTTCACAGCTGAAGTTTTGTTACTGTGTCTGGAAAGCTCTCGTTGATCAGGGATTGCTACTCTGGCGTTATGAGTTAATGCCAGAGTTTAAGGTAATCTCTGGATGGTGTTTTGTTAGTGTTTTTCTGCTGACCATGAAAGTATACTATCTGTCTTCTGCTATCTAGTAAGCGGACCTCAAATTTGCTAAGACTATTTTCCTGCTGCGTTTGTTGTTTCATCTGAACTCACCGTCATTATATGTGGGGGGCTACTGTCTTCTTTTGAATATTTCTCTAGAGGTGAGCCAGGTCTTATATTTCCCTCTGCTAGCTATTTAGGTCTTAGGCCAGAGCTGGGCATCTAGCGATAAATAGGAAATGCTACCTGGCTATTTCTAGTTGCGCGGCAGGCTTAGTTCATGGTCAGTATAGTTCCATCTTCCGAGAGCTTGTCCCTCTATAGGCTTGCTATGATCTCTGCCTGCAGAGATCATGACAAGCATTATAATCTAGCTGTGGCTGTGCATCAGTGCACTCCATGTCCGATTCATCTTGTAATGGGCAGTTAACAGTTTCCCTTTCTAACCCAGGCACGGTATGGGTAAAGAGCTTCATGGAGTAACCTGTAGTGTCGCCTGACGCATCCTACACTTTTGGTTTAGGTGAAGGACACAAGGAAACGTCTTGTTCCTGACCGGGAGCATCCACTGATGACTCGCTGCTTTTATATTTGGAACTTTCTGAAGAGGAGGCGAAAGAGCTAGAGGCTGAGTCAGCAAGGAAAGCCAAAACTTTTTCCTGCTGCTCCGGCTTTAAAAGCTGTTTTCCTACTCCCAGATAAGGGAGCCTTCGAGGCCTTGTGTAGCCTGATGATGACGCTGGCTCAACACCTCCAGCCTTAGGTGCTATTATGCTTTTGCCACTACCACCAGATGCACCACCACCACCATCAGTACCAGCTGGCAACAACCGCCCACGGGCTCTTCCACCAGACTTCCTCATTTTTTGGAAAATCTAACCAAAATAACAACCGTTATATGGCACTGTAAAACAAGGTAGGTGTATATAAACTTGTTGAGAATTTGAATCTCCCTTTTTTGTTGGGGAGACTGAACCAAAACTCAGGCCCAGTGTATAAAACAACACAATGTAAGTGGCAGAAAGTGGCTGGCTGATATACGACAAACTAACAGGACTGTAGTATATCCTCTTTGTGAGAATTTGAATCTCTCTTTTTTGGGGGGGAGACAACCAAAACTCAGGCCCAGTGTATAAAACAACACAATGTAAGTGGCAGAAAGTGGCTGGCTGATATATGACAAACTAACAGGACTGTAGTATATCCTCTTTGTGAGAATTTGAATGTCCCTTTTTCTGGGGGGAGACTGAACCAAAACTCAGGCCCAGTGTATAAAACAACACAATGTAAGTGGCAGAAAGTGGCTGGCTGATATATGACAAACTAACAGGACTGTAGTATATCCACTTTGTGAGAATTTGAATCTCACTTTTTTTGGGGAGACTGAACCAAAACTCAGGCCCAGTGTATAAAACAACACAATGTAAGTGGCAGAAAGTGGCTGGCTGATATACGACAAACTAACAGGACTGTAGTATATCCTCTTTGTGAGAATTTGAATCTCCCTTGTTTTTGGGGGAGACTGAACCAAAACTCAGGCCCAGTGTATAAAACAACACAATGTAAGTGGCAGAAAGTGGCTGGCTGATATATGACAAACTAACAGGACTGTAGTATATCCACTTTGTGAGAATTTGAATCTCCCTTTTTTTGGGGGAGACTGAACCAAAACTCAGGCCCAGTGTATAAAACAACACAATGTAAGTGGCAGAAAGTGGCTGGCTGATATACGACAAACTAACAGGACTGTAGTACAGGTCCTTCTCAAAAAATTAGCATATAGTGTTAAATTTCATTATTTACCATAATGTAATGATTACAATTAAACTTTCATATATTATAGATTCATTATCCACCAACTGAAATTTGTCAGGTCTTTTATTGTTTTAATACTGATGATTTTGGCATACAACTCCTGATAACCCAAAAAACCTGTCTCAATAAATTAGCATATTTCACCCGTCCAATCAAATAAAAGTGTTTTTTAATAACAAACAAAAAAACCATCAAATAATAATGTTCAGTTATGCACTCAATACTTGGTCGGGAATCCTTTGGCAGAAATGACTGCTTCAATGCGGCGTGGCATGGAGGCAATCAGCCTGTTACACTGCTGAGATGTTATGGAGGCCCAGGATGCTTCAATAGCGGCCTTAAGCTCATCCAGAGTGTTGGGTCTTGCGTCTCTTAACTTTCTCTTCACAATATCCCACAGATTCTCTATGGGGTTCAGGTCAGGAGAGTTGGCAGGACAATTGAGCACAGTAATACCATGGTCAGTAAACCATTTACCAGTGGTTTTGGCACTGTGAGCAGGTGCCAGGTCGTGCTGAAAAATGAAATCTTCATCTCCATAAAGCATTTCAGCCGATGGAAGCATGAAGTGCTCCAAAATCTCCTGATAGCTAGCTGCATTGACCCTGCCCTTGATGAAACACAGTGGACCAACACCAGCAGCTGACATGGCACCCCACACCATCACTGACTGTGGGTACTTGACACTGGACTTCAGGCATTTTGGCATTTCCTTCTCCCCAGTCTTCCTCCAGACTCTGGCACCTTGATTTCCGAATGACATGCAAAATTTGCTTTCATCAGAAAAAAGTACTTGGGACCACTTAGCAACAGTCCAGTGCTGCTTCTCTGTAGCCCAGGTCAGGCGCTTCTGCCGCTGTTTATGGTTCAAAAGTGGCTTTACCTGGGGAATGCGGCACCTGTAGCCCATTTCCTGCACACGCCTGTGCACGGTGGCTCTGGATGTTTCCACACCAGACTCAGTCCACTGCTTCCTCAGGTTCCCCAAGGTCTGGAATCGGTCCTTCTCCACAATCTTCCTCAGGGTCCGGTCACCTCTTCTCGTTGTACAGCGTTTTCTGCCACATTGTTTCCTTCCAACAGACTTACCATTGAGGTGCCTTGATACAGCACTCTGGGAACAGCCTATTTGTTGAGAAATTTCTTTCTGGGTCTTACCCTCTTGCTTGAGGGTGTCAATGATGGCCTTCTTGACATCTGTCAGGTCGCTAGTCTTACCCATGATGGGGGTTTTGAGTAATGAACCAGGCAGGGAGTTTTTAAAAGCCTCAGGTATCTTTTGCATGTGTTTTGAGTTAATTAGTTGATTCAGAAGATTAGGGTAATAGGTCGTTTAGAGAACCTTTTCTTGATATGCTAATTTATTGAGACAGGTTTTTTGGGTTATCAGGAGTTGTATGCCAAAATCATCAGTATTAAAACAATAAAAGACCTGACAAATTTCAGTTGGTGGATAATAAATCTATAATATATGAAAGTTTAATTGTAATCATTACATTATGGTAAATAATGAAATTTAACACTATATGCTAATTTTTTGAGAAGGACCTGTATATCCACTTTGTGAGAATTTGAATCTCCCTTGTTTTTGGGGGAGACTGAACCAAAACTGAGGCCTAGTGTATAAAACAACACAATGTAAGTGGCAGAAAGTAGCTGGCTGATGTATGACAAACTAACAGGACTGTAGTATATCCTCTTTGTGAGAATTTGAGTCTCCCTTTTTTGGGGGGGAGACAGAACCAAAACTCAGGCCCAGTGTATAAATCAACACAATCTAAGTGGCAGAAAGTGGCTGGCTGATATACAACATACTAACAGGACTGTAGTATATCCACTTTGTGAGAACTTGAATCTCCCTTTTTTTGGGGGGAGACTGAACCACAACTCAGGCCCAGTGTATAAAGCAATACAATGTAAGTGGCAGAAAGTGGCTGGCTGACATTCGACAAACTAACAGGACTGAAGTATATCCACTTTATGAGGATTTGAATCTCACTTTTTTGTTGGGGAGACTGGACCAAAACTCAGGCCCAGTGTATAAAGCAACACAATGTAAGTGGCAGAAAGTGGCTGGCTGATATACGACAAATTAACAGGACTGTAGTATATCCTCTTTGTGAGAATATGAATCTCCCTTTTTTTGGGGGGGAGACTGAACCAAAACTCAGTCCCAGTGTATGAAACAACACAATGTACCGTAAGTGGCAGAAAGTGGCTGGAAGATATATGAAAAAATACAAGGACTGTAGTACAATTTCAATCTCCCTACAATGATCTCAGGACTAGTGTTGAGCGATACCTTCCGATATCGGAAAGTATCGGTATCGGAAAGTATCGGCCGATACCGTCAAAATATCGGATCTAATCCGATACCGATACCCGATCCCAATGCAAGTCAATGGGACGAAAATATCGGAATTAAAATAAACCCTTTATAAACTTGTAGGTTCATTCTACATGAAGGAAAACAACTAAGAATAATGTAGGATGTATTGGGGGACGTGGCGGAGACATTAAAGGCACAGAGGTTTAGCCCAATGTAATAGAATAGCAGGATTTTTTTTTTTTTTATGACGTTCGGCAAAGATTTTGACTATGTTAATTTTTTTTTTATTTTGTCAGATATTGATGTTTCACTACTTCCACGCCCTTCACCTTCTTTTTTACTTCTCCCACACTTTCTTCTTCATTATCCTCATCATCAGCTTCTTTGACATCAACTTCTTCACCTTATTCATCTTCTTCTTCATCTTCTACCTATTATTTTTTTGGTTACATTGTTCATATTCTTATTATTTTACTATTATCTTCATCATATTCTACTTCTTCATCATATTTTTATTTGTGACAGGCATTCCCGTAGTTGTTATCTATAAAAGTTTGAAGATTACACCTTCCGTTCTGCCTGTCACAAAACAGTTACATTTGTCCGCGTTCAGTTTGGCCTGCAGCATCAGGCTTTATCCAGGGGCACCACGAGGAGGAACGGACTCACCCCCATACACTGCTTAGTCTTCTTCTGCTTATAATTTAGATAATATTTTTTGCTCTGATATTTAGTGTTATGCTTAATGTTCTTCTGCTCTTTGTTCTGCAGCCTCTTGTTCTTCTGCTTCTCGGTCTTCCAGGTCGTCGTCGTCTCCAGGGTCGTCGTCTCCGGGGTCGTCGTCATCGGGGTGGTCTTCAGGGTCGTCGTCTCCGGGGTCGTCGTCATCGGGGTGGTCTTCAGGGTCATCGTCTCCAGGGTCGTCGTCATCACGGTGGTTGTCGTCTCTGGTGTCGTTGTCATCTTAGGGGTGGTCTTCCGGGTCATCGTGTTTAGTCTCTTGAACTTGGAAATGTAGCAGAAGGTACAAGAAGGCTGAGAAAATGCCGAGAACCAGCTGATGGAACTGGAACTCGGATGGCTACCCGAAGGTCCAAGAGCCAATGGAACTACCGAGGACCAGCTGACGTTACTGGAACCCGGTTACTAAGCAGGAGGTACCCGTGCCTGAAAGCACTACCAAGGACCACCTGACGTTGGTGGAACTCGGATACCCAGAGGGAGGCACCTAAGCCAAAGGCTCTGCCCGGAACCAGCTGACGGTACTGGAACCAGGATGGGGAGCAGAAGGTACAACAGCAAAAGACACTGCCGAGAACCAGCTGACGGTGCTGGCACCCGGATGGGTAGCCGAAGGTCCAAGAGCCAATGGAACTACCGAGGACCAGCTGACGTTACTGGAACCCGGTTACTAAGCAGGAGGTACCCGTGCCTGAAAGCACTACCAAGGACCACCTGACGTTGGTGGAACTCGGATACCCAGAGGGAGGCACCTAAGCCAAAGGCTCTGCCCGGAACCAGCTGACGGTACTGGAACCAGGATGGGGAGCAGAAGGTACAAGAGCAAGTGTCTGCGTGGCTTTTGCAGGACACGATGCCGGCTGCACAGCAGGGGAACAGCTGGCGGTGCTGAACCCCACTGACACATTGGCTGGTGTTTTTCTCTGTGCAGCTAGCAGTACCGGGCCCCAACTGGCGGTGTTAGAGCCCGGGGTCAGCATGAGGAGGAGAGGGAGCAGAGTGTAGGCCGAAGCCTGCACTGGCGGCAGCTTTGGGTCTGTTGTGCCTGCGTGGCAGTTGCAGGACACGTTGCCGGCTGCACAGCAGGGGAACAGCTGGCGGTGCTGAACCCCACTGACACATTGGCTGGTGTTTTTCTCTGTGCAGCTAGCAGTACCGGGCCCCAACTGGCGGTGTTGGAGCCCGGGCTCTGCAGGGGGAGCAGAGTGTAGGCCGAAGCCTAATTGAACCAATTTCAAAGGTAACCTTTAACCCCCCCTCAGGGGTTACAAAGTAGAAGAGCCACAGCTTATGCAGCAGTAGTGCTGCACAAGTCAAAGGTTGCTCTTTTAATTTTGCTCCTTGCACACGCTGAATGAAACACGTATAACATTTAGCCCTTTATACAGTCAAACTGTGTTGGAGGCGCGAGTTCCCTTTGTAATGAGACGCAGCACAGATGTCAAGAATCCCACCTTGGTGCTGGGTGCAGCCTCCTGAGCGTTGTTATTTGCTGTACAGGAGTCTGCGCTGTCGTGTTATCCCCTGGCCTAGCGCTGTTAGCGCTGCCCATCTTCTGACCTCATTTAATGTCGGCCGGTGCGGTTCGCGATGACCATGAATCCCAGCCCCGCGGTGTCTTAACATTGTTAAAACACTGCGGGGCTGGGATTCATGGCCTGGCGCAGCACATATGTTCGCCTCTCGCACTCGGGTCCTTACACCCGCTTCAGACTGTGCGGCGTCAGCTGATCCCTTATCGCATGCCACGGCCATGAAGCCGCACAGTCTGAAGAAGGCGGAAGGAGATGAGGGACAGGCGAACTGATGCACTGATCATGCCCATCAATCACACCCTCGCAGTCCCAATAAATAAGACACCGAGGGGCGTTGTGTGGGTCAGGGCGGCCGCAGAGGCGCAGGCAGCCAAACAATGATGCCAGAAGACGGGCAGCGCTACCAAGGGGGTTGCAGCGTGTCATTACAAAGGAAAGTCACACCTCCGGGACGGTTAAATGGTCACACAGAGGACACATTTTAGACGTGTTTTCAGTTCCACATGTGCGAGGAGAATACGTTTATGAGCCACCTTGCACACATGCAGCATTACCGCTGTACAAGGTGGCTGTAAAACGTACAAACGCCTGGGGGAGGGGGGACAGGTTCCCTTCAATTTCAGTTCTGGTGTCTGCGTGGCTTTTGCAGGACACGATGCCGGCTGCACAGCAGGGGAACAGCTGGCGGTGCTGAACCCCACTGACACATTGGCTGGTGTTTTTCTCTGTGCAGCTAGCAGTACCGGGCCCCAACTGGCGGTGTTAGAGCCCGGGGTCAGCAGGAGGAGGAGAGGAAGCAGAGTGTAGGCCGAAGCCTGCACTGGCGGCAGCTTTGGGTCTGTTGTGCCTGCGTGGCAGTTGCAGGACACGTTGCCGGCTGCACAGCAGGGGAACAGCTGGCAGTGCTGAACCCCACTGACACATTGGCTGGTGTTTTTCTCTGTGCAGCTAGCAGTACCGGGCCCCAACTGGCGGTGTTGGAGCCCGGGCTCTGCAGGGGGAGCAGAGTGTAGGCCGAAGCCTAATTGAACCAATTTCAAAGGTAACCTTTAACCCCCCCTCAGGGGTTACAAAGTAGAAGAGCCACAGCTTATGCAGCAGTAGTGCTGCACAAGTCAAAGGTTGCTCTTTTAATTTTGCTCCTTGCACACGCTGAATGAAACACGTATAACATTTAGCCCTTTATACAGTCAAACTGTGTTGGAGGCGCGAGTTCCCTTTGTAATGAGACGCAGCACAGATGTCAAGAATCCCACCTTGGTGCTGGGTGCAGCCTCCTGAGCGTTGTTATTTGCTGTACAGGAGTCTGCGCTGTCGTGTTATCCCCTGGCCTAGCGCTGTTAGCGCTGCCCATCTTCTGACCTCATTTAATGTCGGCCGGTGCGGTTCGCGATGACCATGAATCCCAGCCCCGCGGTGTCTTAACATTGTTAAAACACTGCGGGGCTGGGATTCATGGCCTGGCGCAGCACATATGTTCGCCTCTCGCACTCGGGTCCTTACACCCGCTTCAGACTGTGCGGCGTCAGCTGATCCCTTATCGCATGCCACGGCCATGAAGCCGCACAGTCTGAAGAAGGCGGAAGGAGATGAGGGACAGGCGAACTGATGCACTGATCATGCCCATCAATCACACCCTCGCAGTCCCAATAAATAAGACACCGAGGGGCGTTGTGTGGGTCAGGGCGGCCGCAGAGGCGCAGGCAGCCAAACAATGATGCCAGAAGACGGGCAGCGCTACCAAGGAGCTTGTTGCGTGTCAATACAAAGGAAAATCACACCTGAGGGACGTTTTAATGGTCGCAGAGGACTCATTTTTAGATGTGTTCACTTCAACATGGGCAAGGAGAATAAGTTTCTGAGCCACCTTGCACACATGCAGCATTACTGTCGTACAAGGTGGCTGTAAAACGTAAAAACGCCTGGGGGAGGGGGGACAGGTTTCCTTCAATTTCAGTTCTTGTGTCTGCGTGGCTGTTGCAGGACACGTTGCCGGCTACACAGCAGGGGAACAGCTGGCGGTGCTGAACCCCACTGACACATTGGCTGGTGTTTGGCTCTGTGCAGCTAGCACATCTGGGCCCCAACTGGCGGTGTTAGAGCCCAGGGTCAGCAGGAGGAGGAGAGGGAGCAGAGTGTAGGCCGAAGCCTGCACTGGAGCAAGTTGAAAGGAAACCTTTAACCCCCCCCCCAGGCGTTTGTAGCTGAAAGAGCCATTGTGTGCAGCACTAATGCTGGAAAAGGTAAACTTAGCTCTTTTAATTATGGTCCTTGCACATGCTGAACCTAACACTTATGAAATGTGTCCCCTCACAGCGTTAAACCGTCCGGTAGGTGGAACTTTCCTTTGTCGTGTGACGCAGCACAGCCATCATTTTTACCCCCTTGGCGCCGTGCGCCGCCTCCTCAGCGTTGTTTGAATCTGTCCCGGAGCCTGCGCTGTTAGGTTAGCCCTTGGCCATGCACACATGTTGCGCTGCCCGTCTTCTGACATCATTTGGTGTCAGGCTGGCTGCGCCTGTGCGGGTGCGCTGGCCGAGATCCCGCCTCGCAGTGTCGTCTAATGTAATCCCACCGCGGGCCTGGGATCCGTGGCCATGCGCAGTGCATATCCTCGCCTCTCACTCCCCTCCCTACGGCTTCTTCAGACTGTGCGGTGTCACGGCCGTGGCATGCTATTAGGGATCAGCTGACACCGCACAGTCTGAAGAAGCCGTAGGGAGGGGAGTGAGAGGCGAGGATATGCACTGCGCATGGCCACGGATCCCAGGCCCGCGGTGGGATTACATTAGACGACACTGCGAGGTGGGATCTCGGCCAGCGCACCCGCACAGGCGCAGCCAGCCTGACACCAAATGATGTCAGAAGACGGGCAGCGCAACATGTGTGCATGGCCAAGGGCTAACCTAACAGCGCAGGCTCCGGGACAGATTCAAACAACGCTGAGGAGGCGGCGCACGGCGCCAAGGGGGTAAAAATGATGACTGTGCTGTGTCACACGACAAAGGAAAGTTCCACCTACCGGACAGTTTAACGGTGTGTGGGGACACATTTCATAAGTGTTAGGTTCAGCATGTGCAAGGAGCACCACGAAAAGAGGCACTTTTTCCCTTTGCATCATTACTGCTGCACAAGGTGGCTCCTTCAGTAACAAACGCCTGGGGGGGGGGGACAGGTTCCCTTAAATTTAACTTGTTGTGCCTGCGTGGCGGTCGCAGTACACGTTGCCGTATACACAGCAGGGGAACAGCTGGCGGTGCTGAACCCCACTAACACATTGGCGAGGTGTTTGGCTCTGTGCGTACAGCACTTCTGGACGGCAACTAGCGGTGTTGTAGCCCAGGGACAGGTGGAGGAGGAGGAGGTAGGAGGAGGTAGGAGGGATTGCCACACACACAGCTGGGGAACAGCTGACATTACTGAACCCCAATAACAGAGGAGGGACTGTTGACTGTGCGTACAGCACTACTGGACGGCAACTAGCGGTGTTGGAGCCCAGGGACAGGAGGGGGAGGTGGAGGTAGGAGGAGGTAGGAGGGATTGCCACACACACAGCAGGGGAACAGCTGACGTTACTGAACCCCAATAACAGAGGAGCGACTGTTGGGACTGTGCGGACAGCACTTCTGGACGGCAACTAGCGGTGTTGGAGCCCAGGGACAGGTGGAGGAGGAGGAGGTGGAGGAGGTAGGAGGGATTGCCACACACACAGCTGGGGAACAGCTGACGTTACTGAACCCCAATAACAGAGGAGGGACTGTTGGGACTGTGCGGACAGCACTTCTGGACGGCAACTAGCGGTGTTGGAGCCCAGGGACAGGTGGAGGAGGAGGAGGTGGAGGAGGTAGGAGGGATTTCCACACACACAGCTGGGGAACAGCTGACGTTACTGAACCCCAATAACAGAGGAGGGACTGTTGACTGTGCGTACAGCACTACTGGACGGCAACTAGCGGTGTTGGAGCCCAGGGACAGGAGGGGGAGGTGGAGGTAGGAGGAGGTAGGAGGGATTGCCACACACACAGCAGGGGAACAGCTGACGTTACTGAACCCCAATAACAGAGGAGGGACTGTTGACTGTGCGTACAGCACTACTGGACGGCAACTAGCGGTGTTGGAGCCCAGGGACAGGAGGGGGAGGTGGAGGTAGGAGGAGGTAGGAGGGATTGCCACACACACAGCTGGGGAACAGCTGACGTTACTGAACCCCAATAACAGAGGAGGGACTGTTGGGACTGTGCGGACAGCACTTCTGGACGGCAACTAGCGGTGTTGGAGCCCAGGGACAGGTGGAGGAGGAGGATGTGGAGGAGGTAGGAGGGATTGCCACACACACAGCAGGGGAACAGCTGACGTTACTGAACCCCAATAACAGAGGAGGGACTGTTGACTGTGCGTACAGCACTACTGGACGGCAACTAGCGGTGTTGGAGCCCAGGGACAGGAGGGGGAGGTGGAGGTAGGAGGAGGTAGGAGGGATTGCCACACACACAGCAGGGGAACAGCTGACGTTACTGAACCCCAATAACAGAGGAGGGACTGTTGACTGTGCGTACAGCACTACTGGACGGCAACTAGCGGTGTTGGAGCCCAGGGACAGGAGGGGGAGGTGGAGGTAGGAGGAGGTAGGAGGGATTGCCACACACACAGCACGGGAACAGCTGACGTTACTGAACCCCAATAACAGAGGAGGGACTGTTGGGACTGTGCGGACAGCACTTCTGGACGGCAACTAGCGGTGTTGGAGCCCAGGGACAGGTGGAGGAGGAGGAGGTGGAGGAGGTAGGAGGAGGTAGGAGGGATTGCCACACACACAGCAGGGGAACAGCTGTCGTTACTGAACCCCAATAACAGAGGAGGAACTGTTGACTGTGCGTACAGCACTACTGGACGGCAACTAGCGGTGTTCGAGCCCAGGGACAGGAGGGGGAGGTGGAGGTAGGAGGAGGTAGGAGGGATTGCCACACACACAGCAGGGGAACAGCTGACGTTACTGAACCCCAATAACAGAGGAGGGACTGTTGACTGTGCGTACAGCACTACTGGACGGCAACTAGCGGTGTTGGAGCCCAGGGACAGGAGGGGGAGGTGGAGGTAGGAGGAGGTAGGAGGGATTGCCACACACACAGCAGGGGAACAGCTGACGTTACTGAACCCCAATAACAGAGGAGGGACTGTTGGGACTGTGCGGACAGCACTTCTGGACGGCAACTAGCGGTGTTGGAGCCCAGGGACAGGTGGAGGAGGAGGAGGTGGAGGAGGTAGGAGGAGGTAGGAGGGATTGCCACACACACAGCAGGGGAACAGCTGACATTACTGAACCCCAATAACAGAGGAGGGACTGTTGGGACTGTGCGTACAGCACTTCTGGACAGCAACTAGCGGTGTTGGAGCCCAGGGACAGGTGGAGGAGGAGGAGGTGGAGGAGGTAGGAGGGATTGCCACACACACAGCTGGGGAACAGCTGACGTTACTGAACCCCAATAACAGAGGAGCGACTGTTGGGACTGTGCGGACAGCATTTCTGGACGGCAACTAGCGGTGTTGGAGCCCAGGGACAGGTGGAAAAGCAGAGGAACACAATGTAGGCCGAAGCCTGAGAAAGTCGAAAGGGAACCTTTAACCCCCCCCCAAGGCGTTTGTAGCTGAAAGAGCCAGCTTGTGCAGCACAAAAGATGCAAAAGGAAAAGGTGGCTCTTTTCATCATGCTCCTTGCAAACACAGAACTAAACACTTATAAAATGTGTCCCCTGAAACCGTGAAACCGTCCCGGAGGTGGGACTTTCCTTCGTAATATGACGCAGCACAGCCGTCATTCCTACCCCCCCGGCGCCGCGCCCCGGCTCCTCAGCGTTGTTTGATTCCGTCCCGGAGCCTGCGCTGTTATGTTATCCCGTGGCCAGGCACACTTAGCGCTGCCCATCTTCTGACATCATTTGGTGTCAGGCTGGCTGCGCCTGTGCGGCCGCGCTGGCCGAGAGCCCGCCTCGCAGTGTCTTCTGATTTAATCCCACTGGGGGCCTGGGATCCATGGCCATGCGCAGTGCATATCCTCGCCTCTCACTCCCCTCCCTACGGCTTCTTAAGACTGTGCGGTGTCACGGCCGTGGCATGCTATTAGGGACCAGCTGACACCGAACAGTCTGAAGAAGCCATAGGGAGATGAGTGAGAGGTGGAGGTTCAGATATGCACTGCGCATGTCCATGGATCCCAGGCCCCCAGTGGGATTAAATCAGAAGACACTGCGAGGCGGGCTCTCGGCCAGCGCGGCCACACAGGCGCAGCCATCCTGACACCAAATGATGCCAGAAGACGGGCAGGGCTAAGTGTGCCTGGCCACGAGATAACATAACAGCGCAGGCTCCGGGACGGAATCAAACAACGCTGAGGAGCCGGGGCACGGCGCCGGGGGGGTAGGAATGACGGCTGTGCTGCGTCACATTACGAAGGAAAGTCCCACCTCCGGGACGGTTTTACGGTATCAGTGGACACATTTCATAAGTGTTAAGTTCTGCGTGTGCAAGGAGCTAAACAAAAATAGCTACCTTTTCCTTGTGCAGCATTACTGCTGCACAAGGTGGCTCTTTCAGTAACAAACGCCTTGGGGGGGGGGAAAGATTCCCTTACATTTCAGTTGTTGTGTCAGCGTGGCGGTCGCAGGACACATTGCCGGCTACACAGCTGGGGATCAGCTGACGTTACTGAAACCCAATAACACTGGGTCGTATGTTTTGACTGTGCAGACGGCACTTCTGAGCCTCAACTGGCGGTGTTGGAGCCCAGGAATTTAAGTTCAGGTGGTAGAAAGATGAACACAACAGGAGACCTGGATAACGTATACAGTGACCTAATTATTTAATCAGGAAGAGGAGTGGCAAATTCCTGCGAGATCCAGGCCTTGTTCATTTTCAGAAAAGTAAGCCGGTCAACGTTATCGGAGGATAGTCGCATGCGACGGTCAGTTAGTACACCACCTGCAGCACTAAAGACACGTTCCGATAATACACTGGCCGCAGGGCAAGACAGCACCTCCAATGCATACTGGCTTAGCTCTGGCCATGTATCCAGCTTTGAGACCCAAAACTTGAAAGGGGAAGAGCCGTCTGGGAGTACAGCAAGAGGGCAAGACATGTAGTCTGTCACCATCTGACGGAACCGTTGCCTCCTGCTGACTGGAGCCGTCTGTGATGGTGTAGACTTTTGTGGGGGGCACAGAAAACTGTGCCACAGTTGGGCCATACTGGTCTTGCCTTGGGCAGAGGCACTGCTTCTGCTCCCTCTTTGTGCAGAGCCTCCACCACTGCCTGGACGCACTGAGCTGCTTTGGAATGCACTAGCAGCACTTCTCTCAGTTGGAATGGAGAAGATGATGGAATTGACCAGTGTGTCTTGGTACTCCCGCATTTTTCGCTCCCGGTTCAACGGTGTGATGAGGCTTTCTACGTTGTCCCGGTAGCGAGGATCGAGGAGGGTGAACACCCAATAATCAGACATGTTGAGAATGTGGGCGATGCGGCGGTCGTTTCTCAGGCACTGCAGCATGTAATCCACCATGTGCTGCAGACTGCCAACTGCCCAAGAAACGCTGTCCCCTGCTGGAGGCGTGATCTCTGCCCGCTCATCATCACCCCACCCTCGCTGTACACACTGAGTACTGGACAATTGTGTAACTCCCTCCTCTGGACGGATGTCTTCCTCCTCCATTGACTCCTCCTCATCCTCCTCAGCCTCACAAACTGTCCCTTGCCTACGCGTTTGTGAGGAACCTCGTGGCGCTGACTGTCCAGAAGATGATGGAAATGGTGAATCCTCATCCTCCACCTCTTCCACAACATCATCCCTTAGCGCTTGCAGTGATTTTTCAAGCAGGCAGATAAGGGGGACAGTCATGCTGACTAGTGCATCATCTGCACTCGCCATCCGCGTGGAATAATCAAAGGGACGCAAAACCTGGCAGACGTCATTCATAGTGGCCCACTCTGTGGTTGTGAAGTCTGTACGGCGCTGAGTGCGACTTCTTTGCGCCTGAAGCAGCTGGTACTCCATTACAGCTTGCTGCTGCTCACACAACCGCTCCAACATATGTAACGTGGAATTCCACCTGGTAGGTAGGTCACATATGATGCGATGTTCCGGCAGGCGGTGTCGGCGCTGCAGAGCCGCAATGCGCGCTTTTGCCGTGCTGGAACGCCGCAAGTGAGCACACTCTAGGCGGACCTTGTGCAGCAGTGCATCAAGATCCGGATAGTCCCTCAAAAAGCTCTGCACGACCAAATTGAGCACATGTGCCAGACATGGGATGTGAGTGAGGTTGCCGAGGCCCAGAGCTGCCACCAGATTTCGGCCATTATCACACACTACCATGCCTGGCTGGAGATTCGCTGGCACAAACCACACATCGCTCTCCTGCTTGATGGCATTCCAGAGCTCCTGCGCTGTGTGGCTACGATTCCCCAAAAAAAGACGGCCTGTTGACGTTTGGCCACGGCTGTGCTCATGTCGGTCGTAACAGGTACACGTTCATCACGGGTCCATGTGGAGGTGGACTGTGACGGCTCCTGCAGCGATGATTCTGAGGAACTGGTGTAAGAGGAGGAGTCAATGCGTACAGAATGGATTCCTGCAATCCTTGGAGTGGGCAGGACACGTCCTGCGCCACTCGCACGGTCTGTACCCGGCTCAACGACATTAACCCAATGGGCAGTGAGGGAAAGGTATCGCCCCTGTCCATGTTGACTGGTCCACGCATCGGTGGTGAGGTGGACCTTGCTACTGACGGTGTTCAGTAGCGCGTGTTTTATGTGTCCCTCCACATGCTTGTGCAGGGCAGGGACGGCTTGCCTGCTGAAGTAAAAGCGGCTGGGCACATTGTACTGTGGGACTGCCAATGACATCAAGTCACGGAAGCTGTCAGTCTCCACCACCCTGAATGACAGCATTTCCAGTGACAGAAGTTTGGCAATGCCTGCAGTCAGAGCCTGTGCTTGTGGGTGGTTTGACGAGAAAGGCCGCCTTTTCTCCCATGCCTGTACTACCGATGGCTGTAGACTGGGCTGGGAGTGTGTGGATGACTGGGAAAGTGGTGCTGCGGGTGGAATTACAGCGGGTCTCTGGACAACAGGGCCAGAGGTTCTTCCACGGCGATCCTGGGAGGAAGCCGAACCAGCTGCGTGTGAGCTGGAGGAAGAGGCAACACGAGCTGAAGAGGTGGTAGCTGCCGCTGTTGGTTGGCCTAGCTCTTCAGTGTGTTTTTCTAACTCCGCCGGGTGCCTGGTGCGCACATGTTTCCACATGTTGGAGGTATTGAGGTTGCTGACATTTTTCCCTCTTTTGACTTTTTGATGACACACCTTGCATCTGACATAGCAAATGTCATCTGCAACTGTGTCAAAAAAGGACCAGGCACTGCAAGTCTTGGGAGCGCCCTTTTTGGCTTTTGGAAGAGACATGCTCCTAACGGGTGCCAAAGCGGAGGCTGCAGGATCCGCAGTCTTCCCCCTCCCTCTCCCTCTTTGGGCCGTACGGGGAATCTCTTCCTCAGAGCTGCTCCCACCACCTTCCTGTCCCTCACGCCAAGATGGGTCAAGGACCTCATCATCTACACTACCCTCTGCCCCCAACTGCTCCTCCTGGGTAGTCTCAGCAGCAGAGCACGCACCAGTAAGTGGCAACTGAGTGTCATCATCAGCTGATGCGGCCTGCGATGTGGTGACCGGAGCCACTGGCCCACCCGCCTCTTCAGAGGAAGAGAGAAAAAGCTGTTGGGCATCACTGCACCCTGCCTCTTCTTCCATTTCTCCAATGCTGCTTGGCTGGCCCCCTGTTTCCAAGCCAAGAGATTCAGAGAACAGAAGTAGAGACGGCTCCTGTCCTGGGCTCTCTGTCTGCCTGGGCAATTTGGCAGGTGGTGAAGAGACAGATGGCTGCTCTCCAGTGCTCTGTGTCTGAGAGGATGTGGCACTAATTGAAGTTGATGCATTAGCTGCCATCCATCCGACAACGGCTTCAATTTGTTCTTCACGCAGCAGCGGTGTACGGCGCTCTGACACAAAGCTGCGCATGAATGACTGTTGCCTGGTGAAAGTGGGTGCTGATGAGTCACCGGTGCCCGCAGCAGGCACAGAATCCCCACGTCCCCTCCCTGCTCCGCGCCCACGCCCACGCCCACGTGCCTTACTCACTGCCTTCTTCATCTTGGTTGACTGATAAAGATAAGCAGAAAAGTACTAACGGCTTTGTGTGCTTATTCCTGAACAACTCCTCCTAACAGGTATAAGAAACACTAATTTTCTAAAGTGTGGACTAGACTTTAATATGAGCTAATGTGGCCTACACAAATGTAAAGTGGTGTAACTGGTGTGTTTGGTGAACTTTATTATTTATTTATTTTTTGGGGGCTGAACTGACAACAGATAGAGCTGCAGTCACACGGAGACCGTGCAGACAGCCGTAAACGGCGCTGCAAGGCCCAAAAACCCTCCTCTACGTTATCCTATGTAGTGTTTTTCCACAAGTTAGCTGGAGACGGGTGGAAAGACACTAATAGGAATTTTTTGAAAAAATGTGCAGCAGCCTGCACTACTTAAAACAAAATGAAAATTGATTTGGCGGTATGACGCAGTGAAGAACCCTGAGCTGGAGACAACCAGGCTATGGCTGCTCACAGACTACAGGGCGAGCTGCAGTCACACGGAGACCGTGCAGACAGCCATAAACGGCACTGCAAGGCCCAAAAACCCTCCTCTACGTTATCCTATGTAGTGTTTTTCCACAAGTTAGCTGGAGACGGGTGGAAAGACACTAATAGGAATTTTTTGAAAAAATGTGCAGCAGCCTGCACTACTTAAAACAAAATGAAAATTGATTTGGCGGTATGACGCAGTGAAGAACCCTGAGCTGGAGACAACCAGGCTATGGCTGCTCACAGACTACAGGGCGAGCTGCAGTCACACGGAGACCGTGCAGACAGCCGTAAACGGCGCTGCAAGGCCCAAAAACCCTCCTCTATGTTATCCTATGTAGTGTTTTTCCACAAATTAGCTGGAGACGGGTGGAAAGACACTAATAGGATTTTTTTTGAATAAATTAGCAGCAGACTACACTACTTGGAAAAAAAAAAAAAAAAAAGAACAGTATGAGGCAATGAACCACCCTCCCTGAACTGAATACAACCAGCTATGGATGGCCTATGTGGCTGCACTCAGACTAGAGAGTGGGCTGCACTCACACACACACACACACACACAGACCTTGCAGATCGCTGTGAAAACAGCGCTACAAGGCAAAAGCAAGGTGAATAGTAGGTGAACACAGCGGTTGCTAAATTAGCCTTTGGAAAGCACAAAGAAGCAAATCGCTATCTCTAAACTGGCCCTCAGTCAGCAAACAGCGTCCTGTCACTAACTGAATTCACAGCAGAGTGATCGCAAAATGGCGCCAGCGACTTTTAAACTGCATCATGACATCATTTCAGCAGCCAATCACAGCCTTGCCAGTAGTTTCATGCCCTCCATGCTAAACAGGATGTGCCCACACTTGGAATCATTCTCATTGGCTGAATTTGTGCATTTTGAATCTGGGAACTTCCGATTCCGGTATCCGATACGCGGCAAGTATCGGAATACCGGTATCGGAATTCCGATACCGCAAGTATCGGCCGATACCCGATACTTGCGGTATCGGAATGCTCAACACTACTCAGGACAGGTATGGCAGCAATAAAAAGGACTGCTGCACACAAAAGTGCACTGTGGACAAATAAACAAGATAACTGTGCAGAAAGGAGCAACAGGATTTTTGCTTTTAAAAAAGCAGTTGGTTTGCACAGCACCGTGCAAACAGCAATGCAGCTATCAGGGAGCCTTATAAGGCAGCCTAATAAGCTACAGAGCTGATGCACAAAAATATAGCCTCCACTGTCCCTGCAAAAAAAAGGTGGTGTTGGACAGTGGAAATCGCTACAGCACAAGCGGTTTGGGGGTTAATCTTCCCTCCCTAACTATATCCCTTATTTTGATGAAGCTGCAGCAACCTCTCCCTATGCAAAGATCGGCAGAAGTAAGATGACGGTCGGCGTGCACACCCCTTTATAGCCCCTGTGATGCTGCAGAAAGCAAGCCAATCACTGTCATGCCCTTCTCTAAGATGGTGGGGACCGAGACCTATGTCATCACGCTGCCCACACTCTGCGTCCTACTTCATTGGCTGAAAAATGGCAGTGAAAGCGTCATATGAAACGCGACTTTGGGGCGGAGATCGCCGACCGCATGGCCGATCCCACACTAGGATCAGGTCGGGTTTCATGAAACCCGACTTTGCCGAAAGTTGGCGATTTTTGAATTTGTGCGATCCATTTCGCTCAACCCTATGGGGCAGTGCTGATGACCAACTTTTCCAGTGACAGAATCTGTCTGCGAAAATATCACAGCATGCTGCAATTTCACTCTGAAATCAAATGAGACTCACCCTTTCAAGGCTAATTGTACAAGAAAATTATCGTATGACACAATATGGATACTTTCAGATATATTGCAGTTCTGTAACATAAGAAACTGTAAATGGACCTGTAAATGATTAATAGCTGCTGATGTAAAACAACGGACTGCATACAAACAGCACACCGATGACAAGTGAGAAAAAAATCATAGCAATCATACCGATTTTTTTATACTGACAAATACTTCCTAGAATAAACCCATGCTTTTTTAGGCCTCTATCACACGTCAGTGTCTCCGGTACGTGTAGTGACAGTTTTCTTACGTACCGGAGACACTGACACACGTAGACCCATTCAAATGAATGGGTCTATGCACATGTCTCCGTGTTTTCACGGACCGTGTGTCCGTGTGCAAAACACGAAGACATGTCCGTGTTTCTCCGGCAGCACGTACTGCAATACGTCCTGCACACGTGCACACGGAGAACAGTGTGCACTCTCCTCCGTGTGCACGTACCGCCCGCAGGAGAGACAGCGCTACAGTAAGCGCCGTCCCCCCCATTGTGGTGCTGAAGGCGGCATTCATCTCTTCTCCCCGCAGGAGAGAAGAGATGAATGATCAAGTTTTTTTTCTTTTTTGTTAAAAATAAAGTTGCTGGGACCTCCCGCCTCCCATCCCCATTGCGCCGCCCGGCCCCTTGCAGAAGAAATACCCAGCTCCCGCGATGTCTCCTCTCAGCGCCGGCAGCCTGTCCTGTGTGAGCGGTCACGTGGTACCGCTCATTACAGTGAGGAATATGCGTATATTCCTCACTGTAATGAGGGGTACCACGTGACCGCTCACACAGGACCTGCTGCCAGCGCTGAGAGGAGAGAGGAGACATCGCGGGAGCTAGGTGAGTATTTCTTCTGCAAGGGGCCGGGCGGCGCAATGGGGATGGGAGGCGGGAGGTCCCAGCAACTTTATTTTTAACAAAAAAGAAAAAAAACTTGATCATTCATCTCTTCTCTCCTGTGGGGGGAAGAGCTATGAATGCCGCTTCAGCACCACAGCGGGGGGGACAGCGCTTACTGTAGCGCTGTCTCTCCTGCACGGTCCGTGTGGTCCTCAGGCGGCACACAGGCGGCACACGGATGCCGCACGTGTGCCACACTGATGTGCCACTTGAGCACACGGACACGGATAACTCCGGTACCGATTTCTCCGGTACCGGAATTATCTGGACGTGTGAAACAGGCCTTACCCCCAGTGATCAGATGTTATTGCTTGGAGAAGTTCCGGACAGCCACTCATTTCCAATACTCAGTATAGTATTGAATGATGCATTACCATTCTAACATATGCTTGCCTATGTTTTTTCAGTGGGTTAATTCTCCAACATCCATAAGGGCATATACAAAAGAGTTTTCCATATGGAGTAGAGGGTTTTTTTTCTGAGCTCTGAATACTTTGTAGGTATAAAAGTAAAGTAGATAATGCTGCAGCTGCCACAAAAAGTGAGAGTATATGAAAAAAAACAGCAAATCTACACGTGTGTGTGTATATATATATATATATATATATATATATATATATATATATATATATATACATATATATATATATATATATATATATATATAAAACAAACTCTATCTTCAGTTAAATCTGCAAGGCCTTTTACTCTTGGGTATCTGATTATCTGCATGCATGACAGACTCTGTTGTAATCAGACCCTAAGTGAGGATTATGGAATATGACCTTTGGAAAGGGATAAAGAAACAGCTGACAGAAAAATGCACTCCAAAACCACATAGAAATGATAGCACACAATAATCATGTTAAATGCTGTGCACGATACATAAAATACATAAATTCATATGGACAGGGCTGGTCATTACATTGAATAAAAATGTGTTGGAAAATTATATCCCGGTCCTCTACTGATGGGCAAAAAGAATTACTACATTTTTATATTTTTGCTCCTTTTATTGCCAGCAGATCAGTGGGGGTCGGGGTTCTGAGACCTCAACCAATTGCTTAAATATATTAATTAAAAAAATACTGTCCGATAAACCATAGCACTTATAAGGTCTGCTCTGTTGTTGAATCACAACATAATGATCTGGGAACAGGTAGATCCCAAACCCAAAGAATTGAACAAAAAAAGTTTTAGTAAATTCTAAATATATATTAATTACTTACTATAATGCAAAGGTTAATATAGGATAAGTTGGCTCAAGTCAACAGAGAAGCAGTACAGGACCATTTAAACAATATATAGGTCAAAACAGAGCTCACTGAGTTGTTAAAATCATTAACCTTTCATGCCTGATACAGGTAACAGTGATGCTAAGTTATAAATACTGTGTGATCATAGAATCCAGTGGCGTAACTAGAGTCTGATAGGGTGTGAGCAGGTAGGAAGATGTAGTAACGGGTCGGAGGCAGAGCAAGCGTTAACGTGGGGTTTAATTTAACAGGTATACTCCTCGCAGGGAGAAAACAGATAAAACAGTATAAAGGAACACAGGGGACGTAATTTAGGGGGGAAGCAGGTGTGAAACATAGGTAGGCATTTACCACATAGACTAAATACAAATATATATAATTAAATGTAATAAAATAGTGTGATCCCAAAAAAAAAGTAACAGTCACAGGGTAGGTCATGACGATATATTATGCTAAAAAATTACATATACATGTGGAAAGCAATGCATACAAGCAATGTAACATAAGCGGCGGAACAAACAATTAATCACTTGTCAGTACCAAGACTAATCAGTTCCACCTGTAAACGCCACCATGTCTAGTGCTAACATGCATTGGTAAAACCATTACAATGTATCAAACATGAATAGCATAAAATATGCATAGATAAATCAAGAGTTAATTACCCATGTTATGTCTCCTCTTGTCCACGAAGTAATCGCAATCCCGACGCGTGTTTCGCAAGTATGGGCACTCGCTTCCTCAAGTCATGTGTGGGTTCGCACGCAAGCACTCCCGCAGGGTCGGTTTCAGCAGCGCATCCCTCAACCCAGTCACTAACTGATCACGCAGCACTACATTGTTATGGAAATTTTGTTGGTATGAATCTATCCCTGTGTGTGCTATGGCAATTGCAAATCAGATAGAATATGTTGAGCGCTCAAGAAAGAATGACACTGTACACCAGTGTTCCCCATCTCCGGTCCTCAAGAGCCACTAACAGGCCATGTTTTCAGGATTTCCTTAGTATTGCACAGGTGCTAATTGCATCACCTGGACAGGCAAGCATTCAATCACCTGTGCAATACTAAGGAAATCCTGAAAACGTGACCTGTTGGTGGCTCTTGAGGACCGGAGTTGGGGAACACTGCTGTACACCATGGTGACAGAATAACATTCCATCCAATTCTGTTGGTTTATTGTACATACATGGTTTTATAATTGCATATAGAAAGGGGGTGGTTAGGGGTGGTTAGTTAATTTCCATATTGTCAAGCTCCTCTGCTATTGGTTATCTAAATATATATGGAATATTGTCATTAATGCACATATGAATGCTGATTAAGCAACTAAAGTGTAACTGTCGCCTTTTCTGCATCTAGGACAAAGTTGAGACATCTATTCATCACTTAGTACATCTGGTGTTGTTTCGCTTTTAGCCTGGAAAGCCCCAAACAGTCTGTCTGGCTTATATTAGTTTATGTCAGCCATTTTAAGCAATTGATTATAGTTTATATATTAGCTGTGAGCATATATAAGTATATATGCAAGGGAGATCTATATGATATATATTTCCATCACAATCCCCCCTTAAATATCACTTGCCCTAATCTTAACCTCCTGTCCCAAAGTGCTGGAACTCTTTTATGCTGCCGGTGAGCTGACGCATGCCTAGTGCATACACCCCCCTCCATACAGACTTTTCGCAAATGGGCGGTAAGGAGATCTGACCCTAACAGGGGGTTCATGGCATTGTAATCATAGTCTCTTAGTCAACAGCATATGTAGTCAGCGGTGTGTATTCTTTATCAGGTAGGTCATCTATCCGGTCAGGCAGGGCATCCACAGCATCATTCTGGCTTGGGTGTATCTTCTGGTGTGGGAGATTTCATGCAATGCGATGAGTGGATCCAAGTGGGTCTTCCCTCCAGTTTCACAAAGGTTGGTGTAATCAGCAGCACTTGGAAAGGACCATCAAATCTGGGATCGAGTGGTGTTCTCCTTACAAACTTTTTCACCAACACTCAGTCTCCTGGCTTCAAAGAGTGCATACGAATCTGGATCTGGCAATGAAGAAAAAACTTGAGAATGAATATTAGCAAGTTTCTTGGTCAGCGCAATTACATAAGCAGACAAAGTTTCATATTGCATAGTCAGCTGCTGAGGAAAGAATCCAGGACTAGACCCAAACAAAATTTCATATAGTGAGTGACAGCTTTTCTGGGCCTCTGGGAGTGTGCCTTACACTAAATATTGCGATTGGGAGTGTCTCATGCCATGGTTTGTTTGTCTCTTGGTCAACTTTCAACATCCTGTTCTTCAGTGTCCCATTTAGTCTGGAAAGCCCCAAATAGTCTGTCTGGCTTATATCAGTTTATGTCAGCCATTTTAAGCAATTGATTATAGTGTATATATTAGCTGTGAGTAAATATGCAAGTGAGCTCTATATGATATATATTTCCATCACAAAGTCAATCGACCCTACCTCCACACCGTGTTTCCAGGATATGACAGTGTGTATTTCCTGCAATACGTTCATGAACTGTGTCACTATCTCCCCTTCTTTTTGAATCCGGCTAAACAGTCACATGCGCAGCTCTCCTACATCTGTGGGGTCCCCATGTGTTTCCTCCAGTATACGTTACACCTTGTCAAGCGTATCCCACTGTCTGGGGGGCCATAGCATCACTGAATCCCTTGCCTCCCCTTCCAGGGCCATCATGGTGACCTCCGCCTGTAGGGCGGGTATCATAGAGTGCATTCTCATCATCCCTTTAATACGTTCAGTCCAGCTTCACAACATGGTGTTACTCCCATTAAATTTAGGTAGGTTGTTTAACATTGCCCCCAGGGAAAAGCTGGACCTAGGGCTCTCCCCAGACGCTTGGTTTGCCCACTCCATGCTAGTAGACTGCATCCTGCTGACTACACCAAGTGTGAGCTGGTAGGAAGATGCAGTAACGGGTCGAAGGCAGAGAAAGCGTTAACGTGGGGTTTAATTTAACAGGTATACTCCTCGCAGGGAGAAAACAGATAAAACAGTATAAAGGAACACAGGGGACGTAATTTAGGGGGGAAGCGGGTGTGAAACATAGGGTAGGAAGATCAAGGATAGCAAACTTATCAGTCTGACGACTTCAGAATGCGGTTAGTTCAGGATGTGGACATTGGCACCAAAGAAGTGGTGCATAAGGGGTCCAGTATGGTCTTGGAAAAGATGGCGTCCTGGATCCTGGCGGCGGCGGTGATTCCTCATGGTCTAGTATAGTCCAGTAAAAGCTGAAGTCTTGGCTCCTGGTGGCGACGGTGATTCCTTGTGGTCCGGTTGGTGATCGGTGTGTCAGGAAACGATGAGCCGGACAGAGCACAGTCTTTCCCCCTGTCAGCATACAGGGACAACGAGCAATTCGATTCAGGTACAAAGGGAAACCCCTCATAGCGGGTGTCCCAATTCTCCCGTCAGTGCGTACGCAGGCTTATGTCCTGACTGGGCGTCCTGTCATTCACAGTCAGAGATGTCAGCAGGGACCAGGTATGTCATTGTCAGCAGTCTCTGTTAACAGCTTTCAGTCTCTGCTGTTTTTTTCCCGCTCTGGCAGTTGGCCCCCCGCAGAAGCCCTGACACTGCCCTTCTGCGCGATGCACGTTCCCACGGCAACTAACCTATTTGCCTCGCGCTGTGGCCCTTTTATCTTAGCCACGCCCCCTACTCCTAGGTGCAGGGGTCGGTCCAGGGCTTTAAGCCTTCCCCCGTGAAACCTGGGTGACAGCCCCGACAGTAGGGAGGCCTGGTCCGGGTCTTCTCCTTACAGGGCCTCGGTGCAAGATTTTGACCGGTGCCCCCATCCTGATTTTATATATATATATATATATATATATATATATATATATATATATGTCCTCCATCCTGGTATATATGTCCCTTATCCTGGTATATATGTCCCCCATCCTGGTATATACACACGTGGTCAAAATTGTTGGTACCCTTTGTTTAATGACAGAAAACCCCACAATGGTCACAGAAATAACCACAATGGTCACAGAAATAACTTGAATCTGACAAAAGTAAAAATAAATTAAAAATTTATGAAAATGAACAAATGAAAGTCAGACATTGCTTTTCAATCATGCTTCCACAGAATTTAAAAAAAAAAAATAAAACTCATGAAATAGGCCTGGTCAAAAATGATGGTACCCCTGAAAATAATGTGACAAAAGGAACATGTTAAATCATGGTGTGTCCACTAATTATTATCACGGATGTCTACATTCTTGGAATCAGTGAGTGGGCTTCAGATACTCACTGTGCTATTTGGTGACATGGTGTGTATCATACTCAAGATGGACCAGAGGAAGCGAAGGAAAGAGTTGTCTCAAAAGATTAGAAAGAAAATTATAGACAAACATGTTAAAAGTAAAAGTTGTAAGACCATCTCCAAGCAACTTGATGTTCCTGTGACTACAGTTTCACATATTATTCCAAAATTTAAGATCCATGGAACTGTAGCCAACCTCCTTGGACGTGGCCGCAGGAGGAAAATTGATGAGAAATCAAAGAGACGGATAATACGAATGGTAACAAAAGAGCCCAGAAAAACTTTGAAACGGATTAAAGGTGAACTTCAAGCTCAAGAAACATTAGTGTCAGATCGCACCATTCGTTGTTGTGTGAGCCAAAGTGGACTTCATGGGACATGACCAAGGAGGACACCATTGTTGAAAAAAAATCATAAAAAAGCCAGACTGAAATTTGCCAAACTTCATGTTGACAAGCCACAAAGCCTCTGGGAGAATGTCCTATGGACAGATGAGACAAAAATGGAATGTTTTGGCAAAGCACATCGGCTCTATGCTCACAGACGGAAAAATTAAGCATATCAAGAAAAGAACACTGTCCTTACTGTGAAACATGAAGGAGGCTCTGTTATGTTCTGGGGCTGCTTTGCTGCATCAGGCACAGGGTGACTAGAATCTGTGCAGGGTACAATGAAATCTCAAGACTATACAGGGATTTTAGAGAGAAATGTGCTGCACAGTGTTAGAAAGCTTGGTCTCAGTCGCAGGTCATGCGTCTTGCAACAGGATAATGACCCAATACACACTGCTAAAAACACCCAAGAATGGCTAAAAGGAAAACATTGGACTATTCTGAAGTGGCCTTCTATGAGCCCTGACTTAAATCCTGTTTAGCATCTTTGGAGAGAGCTGAAACATGCCGTTTGGAAAATACAACCTTCAAACATGAGACAACTGGAGCAGTTTGCTCTTGAGGAGTGGGCCAAAATACCTGTCAAGAGGTGCAAAAGTCTCATTGACAGTTACAGGAATCGATTGATTTCAGTAATTGCCTCAAAAGATTGTGCAACAAAATATTAAGTTAAGGGTACCTGTTGTGAATTCCGTTCTCGGGCTCCCTCCTGTGATCGTGAATGGTACTTTGGTGAGTTCTGTCCTTGGACACCCTCTGGTGGCTTTGAGTGGAACTGCTGATCTTTGAGGTTGCCTTTCTCAGCTGCCTCGTTTATTGCTGCTGCTGGCTTCCCTATTTAACTCTGCCCAGGTCGTTAGTCCATGCCAGCTGTCAATGTCTCAGTACTGGTTCAGATCTCTTGGAATTCTCAGATGACCTGACTACTCCAGCAGAAGCTAAGTCCTTGCTAGTCATTTGCTGTTCATTGGTTTTTGAATATATTTTTCAGTACATGCTATATTTCAGTCCAGCCTGCTATTATGATATTTCCTTGCTAGCTGGAAGCTCTGGGGGTGCATCAATGTCTGTGTCTAGTTGGGGTTGTCAAGGGATACATGGTGATGTTCCTTTGATGTCAATTTCTTCTTCCACTCCTTCTGAAGTCCCTGAGTTTTTGTCGGATTACCAGGATGTATTTGATGAGCCCAAGTCCAGTGCCCTACCTCCTCATAGGGACTGTGATTACGCTATTAATTTGATTCCTGGTAGTAAGTTCCCTAAGGGCCGACTGTTCAATTTATCTGTGCCAGAACATGCCGCTCTGCGGAGTTATGTAAAGGAGTCCTTGGAGAAAGGGCATATTCGCCCGTCTTCGTCGCCGTTGGGAGCAGGGTTCTTTTTTGTGGCCAAAAAGGATGGCTCTCTGAGACCCTGTATAGATTACCGCCTTCTCAATAAAATCACGGTCAAATTTCAGTACCCTTTGCCTCTGTTGTCTGATTTGTTTGCTCGGATTAAGGGGGCTAGTTGGTTTACCAAGATTGACCTTCGAGGGGCGTATAATCTTGTGCGTATTAAACAGGGCGATGAATGGAAAACAGCATTTAATACGCCCGAGGGCCATTTTGAGTACCTGGTGATGCCATTCGGGCTTTCTAATGCTCCATCTGTGTTTCAGTCCTTTATGCACAACATCTTCCGGAAGTATCTGGATAGGTTCATGATCGTATATTTGGATGATATTTTGGTCTTTTCAGATGATTGGGAGTCTCATGTAAGGCAGGTCAGGATGGTGTTCCAGGTCCTTCGTGCTAATGCGTTGTTTGTGAAGGGCTCTAAATGCCTCTTTGGAGTTCAGAAGGTTTCCTTTTTGGGCTTCAATTTTTCCCCTTCTACTATCGAGATGGATCCTGTTAAAGTTCAGGCCATTTATGATTGGACTCAACCTACATCTGTGAAGAGTCTTCAGAAGTTCCTGGGCTTTGCTAATTTTTACCGTCGCTTCATCGCTAATTTTTCTAGTGTGGTTAAGCCTTTGACTGATTTGACGAAGAAAGGCGCTGATGTGGTGAATTGGTCCCCTGCGGCTGTTGTGGCCTTTCAGGAGCCTAAACGTCGTTTTACTTCGGCCCCTGTGTTGCGTCAGCCAGATGTTTTGCTCCCTTTTCAGGTCGAGGTTGATGCTTCTGAGATTGGGGCAGGGGCTGTTTTGTCTCAGAGAAGTTCTGATGGCTCCTTGATGAAGCCGTGTGCTTTCTTTTCTAGAAAGTTTTCACCTGCCGAGCGTAATTATGATGTCGGCAATCGGGAGTTGTTGGCTATGAAGTGGGCATTTGAGGAGTGGCGACATTGGCTTGAGGGAGCCAAACATCACGTGGTGGTCCTGACTGATCACAAGAATCTGACTTACCTCGAGTCCGCCAAGCGGTTGAACCCTAGACAGGGTCGATGGTCACTGTTTTTCTCCCGTTTCAATTTTGTGGTCTCATACCTTCCGGGATCTAAGAATGTGAAGGCTGATGCCCTTTCTAGGAGTTTTTTGCCTGATTCTCCGGGAGTCCCTGAGCCGGCTGGTATTCTTAAAGAGGGGGTGATTCTGTCTGCCATCTCCCCTGATTTGCGGCAGGTGCTGCAGGAGTTTCAGGCTGATAGACCTGACCGCTGCCCAGTGGAGAAACTGTTTGTCCCTGATAGATGGACTAGTAGGGTTATTTCTGAGGTTCATTGTTCAGTGTTGGCTGGTCATCCTGGGATTTTTGGTACCAGAGATTTGGTTGCCAGGTCCTTTTGGTGGCCTGTTATGGTTTCCAATGGCAAGGAAACATCAGAAGCATAGAATAAACGGACAAGCTCTCGGGTGATGGAAACTAGAGCTGACCGCGATGCTAAACCTACACACCACACTAGAAGTAGCCAGGGGGCATTCCTGCGTTGTCTCTAGATGCCGCGCGCCAGCCGGAGAACTAACTACCCCTGGTAGAAGAAAACACAGTCCTGGCTTGCCTCCAGAGAATGTCCCCACAGGAGATAGCAGCCCCCCACATATAATAACGGTGAGAGCAGATGAAAAGACACACGTAGTATGAAAGCAGATTTAGCACAGAGAGGCCCGCTAACTAAATAGCAGAAATATACAACAGAGGACTTCGCGGTCAGCTGCAAACCCCTTCAAAACACCATCCTGAAATTACCTTAACTCATGTGACAACTCATGCCACTGGAGTGGTAATTTCAGCCCAACAAGAGCTTCCAGCTGCAGAGATTCACATAAGTGCAAACTGGACAAAACATACAAAAATAGACTTAAGGACTAAAGTGTCCAACTTAGCTGAGCAGAAAACTGGGAGCAGGAACATGCAACAGAATCACTCTGGATACATTGATGGCCAGCATTAGAATGACTGAGGAGCAAGGTTAAATAGGATACTCCCACATCCTGATAGGAACAGGTGAACTGAGAAGGCAAAGCTTGCAGGACACCAGTACCACAAGAGACCACCGGGGGAGCCCACGAACCGAATCACAACAGTACCCCCCCCTTAAGGAGGGGGCACCGAACCCTCACAAGAACCACCAGGGCGATCTGGATGAGCCCTATGAAAGGCACGGACCAAATCAGAAGCATGAACATCAGAAGCTGTAACCCAAGAATTATCCTCTTGACCGTAGCCCTTCCATTTCACCAGATATTGAAGTCTCCGTCTGGAAACACGGGAGTCCAAGATTTTCTCCACCACGTACTCCAATTCACCCTCAACCAGCACAGGAGCAGGAGGCTCAACAGAAGGCACAAGTGGTACCTCATACCTCCGCAATAATGACCGATGGAAGACATTATGGATAGCAAAGGATGCTGGGAGGTCCAAACGAAAAGACACAGGGTTAAGAATTTCCAAAATCTTATAAGGACCGATGAACCAAGGCTTAAACTTAGGAGAAGAGACCCTCATAGGGACAAAACGGGAGGACAACCACACCAAGTCCCCAACACGAAGACGAGGACCAACACGACGATGGCGATTAGCAAAACGTTGAGTCTTCTCCTGGGACAACTCCAAATTGTCCACCACCTGCCCCCAAATACGATGCAACCTATCCACCATGGTATCCACTCCAGACAATCCGAAGACTCCACCTGACCAGATGAAAAACGAGGATGGAACCCTGAATTGCAAAAGAAAGGGGAGACCAAAGTGGCAGAACTGGCCCGATTATTAAGGGCAAACTCAGCCAACGGCAAAAAGGAGACCCAGTCATCCTGATCAGCAGACACGAAACACCTCAAATAAGTCTCCAAGGTCTGATTGGTACGTTCCGTCTGGCCATTTGTCTGGGGATGAAATGCAGACGAAAAAGACAAATCAATGCCCATCCTGGCACAAAACGCCCGCCAAAATCTGGACACAAACTGGGATCCCCTGTCGGAAACGATATTCTCCGGAATACCATGCAGCCGAACCACATTCTGAAAAAACAGGGGCACCAACTCAGATGAGGAAGGCAGCTTGGGCAAGGGCACCAAATGAACCATCTTAGAAAAGCGGTCACACACCACCCAAATGACGGACATCTTCTGAGAAACAGGGAGATCAGAAATAAAATCCATAGAGATGTGTGTCCAAGGCCTCTTAGGAACAGGCAAGGGCAACAACAACCCACTAGCCCGACAGCAACAAGGCTTGGCCCGAGCACAAACATCGCAAGACTGCACAAAAGTACGCACGTCCCGAGACAGGGAAGGCCACCAGAAGGACCTAGCCACCAAATCTCTGGTACCAAAAATTCCCGGATGACCTGCCAACGCAGAAGAATGAACCTCCGAGATGACTCTATTGGTCCACTCATCCGGCACAAACAATCTACCAGGCGGACAACGATCAGGCCGATCCGCCTGAAACTCTTGTAAAGCACGTCGCAGGTCTGGGAAGACAGCAGACAATATCACCCCCTCCTTAAGTATACCCGTAGGTTTAGAATCACCAGGGGAATCAGGTTCAAAACTCCTAGAAAGGGCATCCGCCTTCACATTCTTAGTACCTGGCAGATACGAAACCACAAAATTAAACCGGGAGAAAAACAACGACCAGCGCGCCTGTCTAGGATTCAGACGTCTGGCCGACTCAAGATAAATCAAATTTTTGTGATCAGTCAAGACCACCACCTGATGTTTAGCACCCTCAAGCCAATGACGCCACTCCTCAAATGCCCACTTCATCGCCAAAAGCTCCCGATTACCGACGTCATAATTTCGCTCGGCGGGCGAAAATTTTCGAGAAAAGAACGCACAAGGTCTCATCACTGAACAATCTGAACTTTTCTGCGACAAAACCGCCCCCGCTCCGATCTCGGAAGCATCAAGTTCCACCTGAAAAGGAAGAGAAACATCAGGCTGGCACAACACCGGAGCAGAAGAAAAACGGCGCTTAAGCTCCCGAAAGGCCTCCACAGCAGCAGGAGACCAATCTGCAACATCAGCACCCTTTTTAGTCAAATCAGTCAAAGGCCTGACAACGCTAGAAAAACCAGTTATGAATCGACGATAAAAGTTAGCAAAGCCCAAAAATTTCTGAAGTCGGTTGCGTCCAGTCACAAATAGCCCGAACCTTCACAGGATCCATCTCAATAGAAGAGGGGGAAAAAATGTACCCCAAAAAAGAAATCTTCTGAACCCCAAAAACACACTTTGAACCTTTAACAAACAGAGAATTGGTCCGCAAAACCTGAAAAACCCTCCTAACTTGTTGAACATGAGATTCCCAGTCATCCGAAAAAATCAAGATATCGTCCAAATACACAATCATAAATTTATCCAGATATTCACGGAAAATATTGTGCATAAAAGACTGAAAGACCGAAGGGGCATTTGACAGACCAAAAGGCATCACCAAATACTCAAAATGGCCCTCGGGCGTATTAAATGCGGTTTTCCACTCATCCCCCTGCTTAATTCGCACCAAATTATACGCACCGCGAAGATCAATCTTAGAGAACCACTTCGCCCCCTCAATGCGAGCAAACAAATCTGTCAGCAATGGCAAAGGATACTGATACTTGACTGTGATCTTATTCAAGAGTCTATAATCAATACAAGGTCTCAAAGAACCATCGCTTTTAGCTACGAAAAAGAACCCCGCTCCAAGAGGAGACGAAGAAGGACGAATATGTCCCTTTTCCAAGGACTCCCTAATATACTCTCGCATGGCAGCATGTTCAGGTACAGACAGATTGAATAGACGACCCTTAGGAAATTTACTGCCAGGGATCAAATCTATGGCGCAATCGCAATCTCTGTGAGGAGGAAGAGAATTAAGAGTAGATTCCTCAAAAACCTCACGATAATCAGACAAAAACTCAGGAATTTCAGAGGGAATAGATGAAGCAATGGAGACCAAAGATGTGTCCCCATGATTTCCCTGACATCCCCAGCTTAGTACAGACATTGTTTTCCAGTCAAGGACTGGGTTATGAGTTTGCAACCATGGCAATCCCAGCACCAACACATCATGTAGATTATACAGTACAAGGAAGCGAATCACCTCTTGATGGTCTGGAGTCATACGCATAGTCACTTGTGTCCAGTATTGTGGTTTATTACTAGCCAATGGTGTAGAATCAATACCCTTTAAAGGTATAGGAACTTCCAGAGGCTCTAGATCAAACCCACAGCGCCTGGCAAAGGACCAATCCATAAGACTCAAAGCGGCGCCAGAATCCACATACGCATCCGCAACAATAGAAGATAACGAACAAATTAGAGTTACAGACAAAATAAACTTGGACTGCAAAGTGCCAATAGCAGAGGATTTATCAACTTTCTTTGTTCGTTTAGAGCATGCTGATATAACATGAGTAGAATTTCCACAATAGAAGCACAAATGATTTTTGCGCCTATAAATCTGTCGTTCGCTTCTGGACAGAAAGCTATCACATTGCATACTCTGTGGTGCCTCTTCAGAAGACACCGCCAACTGGTGCACAGGTTTGCGTTCCCGTAAACGCCGATCAATCTGAATTGCCATTGTCATGGACTCATTCAGACCAGTAGGCGCAGGAAACCCCACCATGACGTCTTTTACAGCATCAGAGAGACCTTCTCTGAAAATTGCCGCCAGAGCGCACTCATTCCACTGAGTAAGCACAGACCATTTTCGAAATTTTTGGCAATACATTTCGGCTTCATCTTGCCCCTGAGAGAGGGCTATTAGGGCTTTCTCAGCCTGAATCTCCAAATTTGGTTCCTCATAAAGCAACCCCAAAGCCAGAAAAAACGCATCCACATTGAGCAACGCAGGATCCCCTGGTGCCAATGAAAATGCCCAATTTTGGGGGTCACCCCGCAGTAAAGAAATAACAATTTTTACTTGCTGGGCAGGATCTCCAGCAGAATGAGATCTCAACGAAAGAAACAATTTACAATTGTATTTAAAATTTAGAAAACAAGATCGATCTCCAGAAAAAAACTCCGGTCTAGGAATTTTAGGTTCAGACCGAGGAGCATGTAACAAAAAATCTTGTATATTCTGAACTTTAGAGGCAAGATTATTCAAATTGGTAGCCAGACTCTGGGGATCCATATTTCAACAGATAAAGTCTGAGCCATTCAGGGGTTAAGAGGAGAGGAAAACAGGAGACTGCAATTAAAGCTGGAGTGCAACTTCAGAGGAAGGAAAAAAAAAAAAAAAAGGTTTCACACAGTTCCTTTTCTCTCCTGCTTCAGCCTATAGATTAAACATTTGGGCTGGCCATACTGTTATGGTTTCCGATGGCAAGGAAACATCAGAAGCATAGAATAAACGGACAAGCTCTCGGGTGATGGAAACTAGAGCTGACCGCGATGCTAAACCTACACACCACACTAGAAGTAGCCAGGGGGCATTCCTGCGTTGTCTCTAGATGCCGCGCGCCAGCCGGAGAACTAACTACCCCTGGTAGAAGAAAACACAGTCCTGGCTTGCCTCCAGAGAATGTCCCCACAGGAGATAGCAGCCCCCCACATATAATAACGGTGAGAGCAGATGAAAAGACACACGTAGTATGAAAGCAGATTTAGCACAGAGAGGCCCGCTAACTAAATAGCAGAAAGATACAACAGAGGACTTCGCGGTCAGCTGCAAAACCCTTCAAAACACCATCCTGAAATTACCTTAACTCATGTGACAACTCATGCCACTGGAGTGGTAATTTCAGCCCAACAAGAGCTTCCAGCTGCAGAGATTCACATAAGTGCAAACTGGACAAAACATACAAAAATAGACTTAAGGACTAAAGTGTCCAACTTAGCTGAGCAGAAAACTGGGAGCAGGAACATGCAACAGAATCACTCTGGATACATTGATGGCCAGCATTAGAATGACTGAGGAGCAAGGTTAAATAGGATACTCCCACATCCTGATAGGAACAGGTGAACTGAGAAGGCAAAGCTTGCAGGACACCAGTACCACAAGAGACCACCGGGGGAGCCCACGAACCGAATCACAACAGTGGCCTTCCTTGTCACGGGATGTGCGTTCTTTTGTGCAGTCCTGTGGGACTTGTGCTCGGGCCAAACCTTGCTGTTCTCGTGCCTGTGGGTTGCTTTTGCCTTTGCCTGTCCCGAAGAGGCCCTGGACACATATTTCCATGGATTTTATTTCTGATCTTCCTGTCTCTCAAAGGATGTCTGTCATCTGTGTGGTTTGTGATCGGTTTTCTAAGATGGTCCATTTGGTACCCTTGCCTAAATTGCCTTCCTCCTCTGATTTGGTTCCATTATTTTTTCAGCATGTGGTTCGTTTGCATGGCATTCCGGAGAACATTGTGTCGGACAGAGGTTCCCAATTTGTTTCTAGGTTTTGGCGGTCCTTTTGTGCTAAGATGGGCATTGATTTGTCTTTTTCTTCAGCGTTTCATCCTCAGACAAATGGCCAAACCGAACGAACCAATCAGACCTTGGAAACCTATCTGAGATGCTTTGTTTCTGCTGATCAGGATGATTGGGTGACCTTCTTGCCATTGGCCGAGTTCGCCCTTAATAATCGGGCTAGTTCTGCTACTTTGGTTTCGCCTTTTTTTTGTAATTCTGGTTTTCATCTTTGTTTTTCTTCAGGGCAGGTTGAGCCTTCTGACTGTCCTGGTGTGGATTCTGTGGTGGACAGGTTGCAACAAATTTGGACTCACGTGGTGGACAATTTGACGTTGTCTCAGGAGAAGGCGCAAAGTTTTGCTAACCGCCGTCGCTGTGTTGGTCCCCGACTTCGTGTTGGGGATTTGGTTTGGTTGTCTTCTCGTTATGTTCCTATGAAGGTTTCTTCTCCTAAGTTCAAGCCTCATTTCATTGGTCCTTATAAGATTTCTGAATTATCAATCCTGTGTCGTTTCGTTTGGCCCTTCCAGCTTCTTTTGCCATCCATAATGTGTTCCATAGGTCGTTGTTGCGGAGATATGTGGCGCCTATGGTTCCTTCCGTTGATCCTCCTGCTCCGGTGTTGGTTGAGGGGGAGTTGGAGTATGTGGTGGAGAAGATTTTAGATTCTCGTATTTCGAGACGGAAGCTTCAGTACCTGGTTAAATGGAAGGGCTATGGTCAGGAGGATAATTCTTGGGTTGTTGCCTCCGATGTCCATGCTGCCGATTTGGTTCGTGCCTTTCATTTGGCTCGTCCTGATCGGCCTGGGGGCTCTGGTGAGGGTTCGGTGACCCCTCCTCAAGGGGGGGTACTGTTGTGAATTCCGTTCTCGGGCTCCCTCCTGTGGTCGTGAATGGTACTTTGGTGAGTTCTGTCCTTGGACACCCTCTGGTGGCTTTGAGTGGAACTGCTGATCTTTGAGGTTGGCTTTCTCATCTGCCTCGTTTATTGCTGCTGCTGGCTTCCCTATTTAACTCTGCCCAGGTCGTTAGTCCATGCCAGCTGTCAATGTCTCAGTACTGGTTCAGATCTCTCTTGGAATTTTCAGATGACCTGACTACTCCAGCAGAAGCTAAGTCCTTGCTAGTCATTTGCTGTTCATTGGTTTTTGAATATATTTTTCAGTACATGCTATGTTTCAGTCCAGCCTGCTATTATGATATTTCCTTGCTAGCTGGAAGCTCTGGGGGTGCAGAGCTGCACCTCCACACCGTGAGTCGGTGTGGAGGTCTTTTTGCACACTTTGCGTGGTTTTTGTAGTTTTTTATACTGACCGCATAGTTCCCTTTCCTATCCTCTGTCTTTCTAGAGAAGATTCGGCCTCCTTTGCTAAAATCTGTTTCATTCCTGTGTTTGTCACTTCCCTCTTAACTCACAGTTAATATTTGTGGGGGTCTGCCTTTACTTTGGGGAATTTCTCTGAGGCAAGGTAGGCTGCTATTTCTATCTTTAGGGGTAGTTAGCTCTTAGGCTGTGAAGAGGCGTCTAGATAGAGTTAGGTACGCTCCACGGCTATTTCTAGTGTGTGTGATAGGATTAGGGATTGCGGTCAGTAGAGTTACCACTTCCTCAGAGCTTGTCCCAGGTTTTCTGTTTTAACCATCAGGTCACTTCGGGTACTCCTAACCACCAGGTCATAACAGGTACCATTATTTCTGTCCAGGCCTATTTCATGAGTTTTTGTCTTTTTAAATTCTGTGGAAGCATGGTTGAAAAGCAATGTCTGACTTTCAATTGTTCATTTTCATAGATTTTTAATTTATTATTACTTTTTGTCAGATTCAAGTTATTTCTGTGACCATTGTGGGGTTTTCTGTCATTAAACGACGGGTACCAACAATTTTGACCATGTGTGTATATACCAGGATGGGGGACATATATACGAGGATGAGGGACATATATACCAGGATGGAGGACATATATATATGTATATATATATATATATATATATATATATATATATATATATATATATATATAAAATCATTAAACGAGGGGAACCAACAATTTTGACCACATGTGTATATCTCGCATCCTGGTATATGTCCCCTGTCCTGCCCCTGTTCCTTAATCCCTTAAGATCTTGTTTAGCTAAGTCTTGGGCAATTCTTAAAGGAGACCCTATCCTGGCCCAATATATAGGTGATAGGCCGAACATCACATATAGAAGGTCCAAGAACCTAAAGGACCATCTGGTAAAGAGCCATTATGCCCATAATCCAGTTTTACCCTCTTTTCTAATGAATGTCAATCCCTCACTAGGTTGTCGATCATGTGGAAAATGCGTTGCTTGTCCCAACATTCTAAGAGCACAAACCTTTTGAAATCCGAAAGGGTCAATGACATATGAAATTAAACATGCTATAACATGTAAAACCAAAGCTGTGATTTACTGTGCTACATGTCCATGTTCACTGATTTATGTGGGTATGACTACCCGCCAACTGAAAGTACGAGTCCCTGAACATGTTTTGGGGATACAAGCTTCAAGGGATATTGAGGATATTTCCCTATTAAAAACTATCTCAAAGCATTTTAAAATCCATCACAATTGTGATGCATCACTGTTGAGGGTAATTGGCATTGATAGAATTAGATCTAATGAGAGAGGAGGAAAAATAAGTATACCTTTGGCACAAATGGAGACAAAATGGATCTGGACTCTGAATACTGTGTCTCCAGATGGATTAAATGAGAACCTGAGTTTTGCCCCCTTTTTATAATACCACCTTTTAGTTTTTATTATTGATTTTATTGGGGATTTTATGTTTTTAGTATTACTAGATACTTACTCTGTGCGGTCCGGATGTGTGAGATGTCTGTTTTCCTGCTGGCTGTGATCTGGTTCGTTGTTCCGGATGGATCAAGATGGAGTATTTTCTTTTCCTGATCCTGGAGCTCAGCATTTGGACTTGTTATATATTCCTGTAAAGAAGATGGACTAACATGTTATCTGTGGAAAAGCATTTTTGTCTAACATATATTCCCTTATTTATTATTATTATTTTTTTATTATTTTTTTGTTATTATTTTCACCATTATTTATTTATATATTATTTCCTTATTATTATTGTTTTTATTACCGTATTTTTTCTTATTATATGTCTATATATATATAATTTTTTTTGCACTTTTATTTAGTGGTTATTTATTTTTCTTGGTTATGGGTACTATATGATGTTTTCTTTATTATTTATTAATATTATATACATATATTATTATAAATTCTTTCTATTTTCTATAAATTATGCCCCTTATTTTTATAGTTTATGGCCCTCTGAGTAAGAGTATACATAGACTCTGTATACGGCAAGTCCGCACATAGTTTTTAGATCTCCCTGCTCCTATGTGGTGTCCCTGGCAGTGCGCCTGCGCTATCTGTGTCCTGGAGTCCTCACGTCTGCGTCTCTGTGTCTATAGCAACGCCGGGAACTCCGTCCCCGTGCATGCAGTCACGTGATTAGGACGCTTGGACTTCCGGGTCCTCCTGACTACGCATGCGCCGTATACACCCGGGTCATTTCAATAGGACTTTACCTGATATAAAAAGCCCCTTCATCATGCAATTGTCACCCCCTGACGAAGGAAGGTGTTCGGGGTGCGCGGTGACGGGACGAGGTGGCCCCAAAAGGTATATTGCAGATACATCCAGTACTATTTTCCCATGGGTGTTTACATTTTTGCATTTTGCACTTTATGAGCATTATTGTTGTGTCCGCAGGCTTGGTTATACCCTGTGGTCTTACATACTATTGTTTAGCCCTTACACTGCACAGGCTTTCTTGGGGCATTGTTTTCAATTACCGTAATTGTGTATAATTTTGAAGTGAGTGATTTACTAATATTGCACCTTATGTTTAATATATTTTTTATTTACTCACATTGATTTTATCCACTTTTTTCTTTTATATTATTTTTTGTGATATACAAAAAGGGACTATAGTCTGTAATGGATATATTGGGGTCACCATTTTATATCTGATTGTGATATATATTTTATTTATATATATATATTTTTTTCCCCCTGTCTTAATACGCGTACTTATTTATTAATTATTTTTATTATGCCACCTCTACCCAAATAAAGGCAATTTAAATTGATTTCCTGCGTGTGATACACTCTTTGGCTGTTCATTGCCAGGACACAGACCGTGTCGGCACCTCCCACTTTACCACCAACGCTGGCTTCCAGGACCCCCGCGTTTCCCACCGGGCTGCAAATGGATGTTTAAGCAGCCACATCCACCCTGTGTATTTTTGTGCGCTCAACGCGGGTATTTCAAAGTTTTTCTAGTCCCTGCTGGCATAACATCACACGGGCAACTAACCCTATGTATGGTAGATGGTATAGTGACATATATATATACCATTCCGGATCACCCATGGTTGGAGCGCAGGCCTTGCATCTCTAAGTTGGGTTAAAACTTGTCTATCTCCACCTTTTGAGTATATTTGAATGACGTAATGACAAATGGTAGAAACGAATAACCACAAAGGCACTGTATTGTGATCAAGGCCACTGTGTGGCCGAAATTTTAAATATTGCCATAATCACCTCCTGTTTCGTCTTCAACCCGAATAAAATGTTCACTTCAGCAAAAATTCTCTAAACTGGATGAGTGCAGTGATTTCGCTTTATTTCAAGTATTTATGGGGCCGCTGATTCCTTTCACATGCACCATCAAACTCTATAACTAGTCGAGTGCTAGCTCTTCGTTCCTTCTGAAAACATCAGCTCTCAGCCACCCCAGAAATGGTGCATCCATAAGATGCGCCAAACCTCCCACCTCTCATCTAACTTGCTCTTTGACAAACTACAATCTGGTTTCCGCCCCCATCACTCAACTGAGACAGCCCTGACCAAAATCACTAATGACCTACTTACCGCCAAAGATAACGGACAATACTCTGTACTCCTCCTTCAAGACCTGTCCTCTGTTTTCGACACAGTTAACCACTGCCTCCGACTACAGATCCTCTCCTCCTTTGGCATCAAAGACCTCGCCCTATCCTGGATCTCCTCATACCTTTCCAACCGCACATTCAGCGACTCCCACTCCCACACTACCTCCTCGTCCCACCCTCTCTCTGTTGGAGTCCCCCAAGGCTCTGTTCTTTGACCCCTACTCTTCTCAATCTATACACTTGGCCTTTGACAACTCATAAAGTGCCATGGACTCCAGTACCACCTCTATGCTGATGACGCTCTGATCTACCTCTCGGGCCCAGACGTCACCACTCTGCTGTCCTTCTCTTCTCGCTTCCTCAAACTCAATGTGGACAAATCTGAACTCATCATCTTTCCTCCATCCCATAGATCTTCCTTACCTGACCTATCTATCGCAATCAACGACATCATGCTTTCCCCCGTACCAGAAGTCCAATGCCTCGGAGTAACCTTTGACTCTGCCCTGTCCTTCAAACCGCATATCCAAGCTCTGTCCACCTTCTGTCGCCTCCAGCTCAAAAATATCTCCAGAATCCGTCCTTTCCTCAACCGTCAATCTACTAAAATGCTTGTGCATGCCCTCATCATCTCCCGCCTTGACTACTGCAACATCCTTTTCTGCGGCCTCCCTTCTAACACCCTTGCACCTCTCCAGTCCATCCTTAACTCTGCTACCCGACGAATTCATCTTTCTCCTCACTACTCCTCCGCTTCCCCCTCTCTTCACTGGCTCCCATTCCCTCAGCGTTTCCAGTTCAAATGACTAATACTGACCTACAAAGCCATCCATAACCTGTCTCCTCCATATATCTCTGAACTAATCTCCCGATATCTTCCCTCACGTAATCTCCAGTCGTCCCAAGACCTCCTTCTCTCCTCCACACTTACTCGCTCCTCATCCAACCGCCTCCAAGACTTCTCCAGAATATCCCCCATCCTCTAGAATTCTCTGCCCCAACACGTCCAAATATCAACCACATTCGGATCCTTCAGACGGAACCTGAAAACCTATCTCTTCAGGAAAGCCTACAGTCTGCACTGACCCCGCTGCATCCTCATCACTACCTGAGATACGGTGTTGTGAATTTGGATTCTGGGCTCCCCCGGTGGCTACTGGTGGAATTGAACTGGTGTCTTCATCTTCTCTGTTCACCTGTTCCCATCAAGATGTGGGAGTCGCTATATAACCTTGCTGCTCTGTTAGTTGCTTGCCGGTCAACAATGTTATCAGAAGCCTCTCTGTGCTTGTTCCTGCTCCTAGACAACTACTAGATAAGTTGGACTCTTGTCCATGTTTGTTTTTGCATTTTTGTTCCAGTTCACAGCTGTAGTTTCGTTACTGTGTCTGGAAAGCTCTTGTGAACAGGAATTGCCACTCTGGTGTTATGAGTTAATGCCAGAGTTTTAAAGTAATTTCTGGATGGTGTTTTGATAGGGTTTTCAGCTGACCATGAAAGTGTCCTTTCTGTCTTCTGCTATGTAGTAAGTGGACCTCAAATTTGCTAAACCTATTTTCATACTACGTTTGTTATTTCATCTTTATTCACCGCCAATACATGTGGGGGGCCTCTGTCTCCTTTCGGGGTATTTCTCTAGAGGTGAGCTAGGACTGATATTTTCCTCTGCTAGCATTATTTAGTCCTCCGGCTGGTGCTGGGCATCTAGAATCAACGTAGGCATGCTACCCGGCCACTGCTAGTTGTGCGTTAGGTTTAGTTCATGGTCAGCTCAGTTCCCATCTTCCAAGAGCTAGTTCCTATATATGCTTATGCTATGTTCTCTTGCCATTGAGATCATGACAGTTTGACCGGCCCACTAAAGGGTTAAAATCCTTGGCTGAGAAAGGAGAGAAATAAGTAGTCTGCTGAAATTATTTTTTTTTTCTCTCCTTCTAATCTTTGAATGGCTCTGTGTCCACCTGTTTGTAATGGATCTTCAGAGTGTAACTGCAGGTTTGAATAATCTCGCCACGAAGGTACAAAATTTGCAAGATTTTGTTTGTCATGCACCTGTATCTGAGCCGAGAATTCCTTTGCCGGAATTTTTCTCGGGGAATAGATCTGGGTTTCAGAATTTTCGAAATAATTGCAAATTATTTTTGTCCCTGAAATCTCGCTCTGCCGGAGACCCTGCACAGCAGGTCAGGATTGTGATTTCCTTGCTCCGGGGCGACCCTCAAGACTGGGCTTTTTCATTGACACCAGGGGATCCTGCGTTGCTCAATGTGGATGCGTTTTTTCTGGCCTTGGGGTTGCTTTATGACGAACCTCATTTGGAGCTTCAGGCAGAAAAAACTTTGATGTCCCTATCTCAGGGGCAAGATGAAGCGGAAATTTACTGCCAAAGATTCCGTAAATGGTCTGTGCTTACTCAGTGGAATGAGTGCGCCCTGGCGGCGACTTTCAGAGAGGGTCTCTCTGATGCCATTAAGGATGTTATGGTGGGGTTCCCTGTGCCTGCGGGTCTGAATGAGTCCATGACAATGGCTATTCAGATCGATAGGCGTTTGCGGGAGCGCAAACCAGTGCACCATCTGGCGGTGTCCACTGAGAAGTCGCCAGAGAGTATGCAGTGTGATAGAATTCTGTCCCGAAGCGAGCGGCAGAATTTTAGACGGAAAAATGGGTTGTGTTTCTATTGTGGCGATTCTACTCATGTTATATCAGCATGCTCTAAGCGCATTAAAAAGCTTGGTAAATCTGTTTCCATTTGCACCTTACCGTCTAAGTTTATTCTATCTGTGACCCTGATTTGCTCTTTGTCATCTATTACCACGGATGCCTATGTCGACTCTGGCGCCGCTTTGAGTCTTATGGATTGGTCCTTTGCCAAACGCTGTGGGTATGATTTAGAGCCTTTGGAGACTCCTATTCCTCTGAAGGGGATTGACTCCACCCCATTGGCTAATAAAAAACCACAATACTGGACACAAGTAACTATGCGTATTAATCCGGATCACCAGGAGATTATTCGCTTTCTGGTGCTGTATAATCTACATGATGATTTGGTGCTAGGATTGCCTTGGCTGCAATCTCACAACCCAGTCCTCGACTGGAGAGCTATGTCTGTGTTGAGCTGGGGATGTAAGGGGGCTCATGGGGATGTACCTGTGGTTTCCATTTCATCATCTATTCCCTCTGAAATTCCTGAGTTCCTGTCTGACTATCGTGACGTCTTTGAAGAATCCAAGCTTGGTTCGTTACCTCCGCACCGAGAGTGCGATTGTGCCATAGATTTAATCCCGGGTAGTAAATACCCAAAGGGTCGTTTATTTAATCTGTCTGTGCCTGAACATGCTGCTATGCGAGAATATATAAAGGAGTCCTTGGAAAAGGGACATATTCGTCCATCGTCATCTCCCTTAGGAGCCGGTTTTTTCTTTGTGTCAAAAAAAGACGGCTCTTTGAGACCATGTATTGATTATCGGCTGTTGAATAAAATCACTGTTAAATACCAATACCCATTGCCGTTGCTGACTGATTTGTTTGCTCGCATAAAGGGGGCCAAGTGGTTCTCTAAGATTGACCTTCGTGGGGCGTATAATTTGGTGCGAATCAGGCAGGGGGATGAGTGGAAAACCGCATTTAATACGCCCGAGGGCCACTTTGAGTACTTAGTGATGCCTTTTGGTCTTTCAAATGCTCCGTCAGTTTTCCAGTCCTTTATGCATGATATTTTTCGTGATTATTTGGATAAATTTATGATTGTGTATCTGGATGATATTCTGATTTTTTCGGATGACTGGGACTCTCATGTCCAGCAAGTCAGGAGGGTTTTTCAGGTTTTGCGGTCTAATTCTTTGTGTGTGAAGGGTTCTAAGTGTGTTTTTGGGGTACAGAGGATTTCCTTTTTGGGATATATTTTTTCCCCCTCTTCCATTGAAATGGATCCTGTCAAGGTTCAAGCTATTTGTGATTGGACGCAGCCCTCTTCTCTTAAGAGTCTTCAGAAATTTTTGGGCTTTGCTAACTTTTATCGTCGATTTATTGCTGGTTTTTCGGATATTGCTAAGCCATTGACCGATTTGACTAAGAAGGGTGCTGATGTTGCTGATTGGTCCCCTGATGCTGTGGAGGCCTTTCGGGAGCTTAAGCGCCGTTTTTCCTCTGCCCCTGTGTTGCGTCAGCCTGATGTTGCTCTACCTTTTCAGGTTGAGGTCGACGCTTCTGAGATCGGAGCTGGGGCAGTGTTGTCGCAGAAAAGTTCTGACTGCTCCGTGATGAGGCCTTGTGCCTTCTTTTCCCGTAAATTTTCGCCCGCTGAGCGGAATTATGATGTTGGGAATCGGGAGCTTTTGGCCATGAAGTGGGCTTTTGAGGAGTGGCGCCATTGGCTTGAGGGGGCCAGACATCAGGTGGTGGTATTGACTGACCACAAAAATTTGATTTATCTTGAGACCGCCAGGCGCCTGAATCCTAGACAGGCGCGCTGGTCATTATTTTTCTCTCGGTTTAATTTTGTGGTGTCATACCTACCGGGTTCTAAGAATGTTAAGGCGGATGCCCTTTCTAGGAGTTTTGAGCCTGACTCGCCTGGTAACTCTGAGCCCACAGGTATCCTTAAGGATGGAGTGGTATTGTCAGCCGTTTCTCCAGACCTGCGGCGGGCCTTGCAGGAGTTTCAGGCGGATAGACCTGATCGTTGCCCACCTGATAAACTGTTTGTTCCTGATGATTGGACCAGTAGAGTCATCTCTGAGGTTCATTCTTCTGCGTTGGCAGGTCATCCTGGCATTTTTGGTACCAGGGATTTGGTGGCAAGGTCCTTCTGGTGGCCTTCCCTGTCACGAGATGTGCGAGGCTTTGTGCAGTCTTGTGACGTTTGTGCTCGGGCCAAGCCTTGTTGTTCTCGGGCTAGTGGATTATTGTTGCCCTTGCCTATTCCTAAGAGGCCTTGGACGCACATCTCGATGGATTTTATTTCAGATCTGCCTGTTTCTCAGAAGATGTCTGTCATCTGGGTGGTGTGTGACCGTTTCTCTAAGATGGTCCATTTGGTTCCTCTGCCCAAGTTGCCTTCTTCTTCCGAGTTGGTTCCTCTGTTTTTTCAAAATGTTGTTCGTTTGCATGGTATTCCTGAGAATATCGTTTCTGACAGAGGGACCCAATTCGTGTCTAGATTTTGGCGGGCATTCTGTGCTAGGATGGGCATAGATTTATCTTTTTCGTCCGCTTTCCATCCTCAGACGAATGGCCAGACCGAGCGGATTAATCAGACCCTGGAGACATATCTGAGGTGTTTTGTGTCTGCTGACCAGGATGATTGGGTTGCTTTTTTGCCATTGGCGGAGTTCGCTCTCAATAATCGGGCCAGCTCTGCCACTTTGGTGTCCCCGTTTTTCTGTAATTCGGGGTTTCATCCTCGATTTTCCTCTGGTCAGGTGGAATCTTCGGATTGTCCTGGAGTGGATGCTGTGGTGGAGAGATTGCATCAGATCTGGGGGCAGGTGGTGGACAATTTGAGGTTGTCCCAGGAGAAGACTCAGCTTTTTGCCAACCGCCACCGTCGTGTTGGTCCTCGGCTTTGTGTTGGGGATTTGGTGTGGTTGTCTTCTCGTTTTGTCCCTATGAGGGTCTCTTCTCCTAAGTTTAAGCCTCGGTTCATCGGCCCGTATAAGATATTGGAGATTCTTAACCCTGTTTCCTTCCGTTTGGACCTCCCTGCATCCTTTTCTATTCATAACGTTTTTCATCGGTCATTATTGCGCAGGTATGAGGTACCGGTTGTGCCTTCCGTTGAGCCTCCTGCTCCGGTGTTGGTTGAGGGTGAGTTGGAGTACGTTGTGGAGAAAATCTTAGACTCTCGTGTTTCCAGACAGAGACTCCAGTATCTGGTCAAGTGGAAGGGATACGGCCAGGAGGATAATTCTTGGGTGAATGCATCTGATGTTCATGCCTCTGATCTGGTTCGTGCCTTTCATAGGGCCCATCCTGATCGCCCTGGTGGTTCTGGTGAGGGTTCGGTGCCCCCTCCTTGAGGGGGGGGTACTGTTGTGAATTTGGATTCTGGGCTCCCCCGGTGGCTACTGGTGGAATTGAACTGGTGTCTTCATCTTCTCTGTTCACCTGTTCCCATCAAGATGTGGGAGTCGCTATATAACCTTGCTGCTCTGTTAGTTGCTTGCCGGTCAACAATGTTATCAGAAGCCTCTCTGTGCTTGTTCCTGCTCCTAGACAACTACTAGATAAGTTGGACTCTTGTCCATGTTTGTTTTTGCATTTTTGTTCCAGTTCACAGCTGTAGTTTCGTTACTGTGTCTGGAAAGCTCTTGTGAACAGGAATTGCCACTCTGGTGTTATGAGTTAATGCCAGAGTTTTAAAGTAATTTCTGGATGGTGTTTTGATAGGGTTTTCAGCTGACCATGAAAGTGTCCTTTCTGTCTTCTGCTATGTAGTAAGTGGACCTCAAATTTGCTAAACCTATTTTCATACTACGTTTGTTATTTCATCTTTATTCACCGCCAATACATGTGGGGGGCCTCTGTCTCCTTTCGGGGTATTTCTCTAGAGGTGAGCTAGGACTGATATTTTCCTCTGCTAGCATTATTTAGTCCTCCGGCTGGTGCTGGGCATCTAGAATCAACGTAGGCATGCTACCCGGCCACTGCTAGTTGTGCGTTAGGTTTAGTTCATGGTCAGCTCAGTTCCCATCTTCCAAGAGCTAGTTCCTATATATGCTTATGCTATGTTCTCTTGCCATTGAGATCATGACAATACGGCCTCACCAACACCGGAGCTCCTGCAACCCTCAACCTATTGTCTCCTTCCCCATAATTCTATAGAATGTAAGCCCGCAAGGGCAGGGTCCTCACCCCTCTGTATCAGTCTGTCATTGTTAGTTTGTTTACTGTAAGTGATATCTGTAACTTGTATGTAACCCATTCTCATGTACAGCACCATGGAATTAATGGTGCTATATAAATTAATAATAATAATAATAATAATAATAACCTGGCACTTAGCCTCACTCTTCCCACTTGCCCTGATGCAGTTGCAAGTGGGGTTATAATTGGGGAGTTGATGATACCTTTGTATTGTCAGGTGACATCAAGCCCAGGGGTTAGTAATGGAGAGGCGTCTATAAGATGCCCCATTACTAACCCCATAGTCATATTATATTAAAAAAAACACACACCCAGAATAAAGTCTTTGATTGAAAGAATGACACAGACTTCTTTAATGAAACTAAATTAAACCATACTCCGGTCATCGTCCAGTCCACAGAAACCAATGTCTCCTATAACAGAATTAGAATAATAAACAATATTCCTCACCTGTCCACAGAGAAGATAATAATCCATTTATCCCTGCGACGGGTCTAGCTCTGCTACATCTAGATGGCAGACTGAATTGTTGCATGATGTGACACTCGCGGTGATGTGAGTCTGGTCGTAAGAGTTCACCATGAGATAATGAGCAGCGGTAGCACATGCTTCTCAGTGTCTCTGTTTGATGGCAGGCTGTATAGTCACCTCATGCAACAATGCAGCCTGCCATCTAGATTTAACACAAAAAAATCCCAATTCATATGTCAAGGACAAAAAACTCAACAATATTGAAACACTACGAGGAGGAAGTGAATAGACCACCGATAATCCTTTTAAAATTAAAATGTAAAATTAGATCTTTATTAAGTACTAGCTGTATCTGTGGTTAGTTATAGCACCTCACTTCTTTTATTTTCCCATCACACCTCTCATTTTCCCCCTCACATCTCTCATTTTCTCCCTTACACCTTACACCTTTATCCTAAGTCATATTGCACGACTCGTTAAAGGGTTGATTGTGACTTGTAGGATTGCTACTTCCAACAGGTGGCGCTATAGAGTTAAGTCCTCTTTTTCTCAGAAGAGGCAATTTGCATATTTAAATTCCCAGAGGAGCATTGCACGGCGAATAAGCCTCTTTACCTTGACAAGCCAGCTGGTATGTCACTCTCCATAAGGAGAAACGTTACTCCTTAGACCCCAGTCCAGAGCCTCTCACCTAGCCAAATCAGTTCTCATGCTTCGCACTGACGAGGGTCAACAGCCCGAAACACTGTGTCTACGAATTGAGATACTGATTTGGCTTTTAACCTAAGTCATATTGCACGACTCGTTAAAGGGTTGATTGTGACTTGTAGGATCGCTACTTCCAACAGGTGGCGCTATAGAGTTAAGTCCTCTTTTTCTCAGAAGAGGCAATTTGCATATCCCTTACACCTCTCATTTTACCCCTCACGCCTCTTATTTTCCCCCTCACTCCTCTCATTCCCCCTGTTGTGAATTCCGTTCTTGGGCTCCATCCTGTGGTTACGAATGGTATTTTTGGGAGTTCTGCTCTTGGGCTCCCTCTGGTGGTTTCGAGTGGAACTTAGCAGCTGCTTTCACTAATCGGTTCCCTGGCCTTGTTATTTAACTGGGCTTTTGGCTGTAGTTGATGCCAGCTGTCAATGTTTTTCCTGTGGATTCAGTTCTTTCCTGGAAGTTCTCTGTTGGCCAGTCTATTTCAGCTTAAGATAAGTTCTGCTAGTTTTTGGGTGTTTCCCTGCTTATGACCTTCTGTTCAGTTTAACTTATGTCTCTTTTGTCCAGCTTGTCATTATGAAATATTCTGGCTAGTTGGAAGCTCTGGGGTCGCAGATTTGCCCCTCCACACCGTGAGTCGGTGTGGAGGTTATTTTTGTAAACTCTGCGTGGACATTTAGTTTTTATACTGACCGCACAGTAGCCTTTTCTATCTCTGTCTATTTAGATAGTATTGGCCTCCTTTGCTAAAATCTAGTTTCATTTCTGAGTTTGTCATTTCTGTTATGACCCCAGTGGACAGGGTCTCAGAGGAACGTGTAAGTCTGCAAGATACAAAAATCCAGCTCATAGGGCTGTGGTAACTGGGTTGACCAAATAGCTACTCCTAACGCCAACACTAGAAGTAGCCGGGGATCATGCCTACGGTGATCGCTAGATGACTCGCGCCAGCCGGAGAATCTAACTACCCCTAGGAGAAGAAAACAAAGACCTCTCTTGCCTCCAGAGAAAGGGACCCCAAAGCAAGATACAAGCCCCCCACAAATAATAACGGTGAGGTAAGAGGAAATTACAAACACAGAAATGAACCAGGTTCAGCAAAGAGAGGCCAGCTTACTAATAGCAGAATATAGCAAGATAACTTATCTGGTCAACAAAAACCCTATAAAAATCCACGCTGGAGATTCAAGAACCCCCGAACCGTCTAACGGTCCGGGGGGAGAACACCAGCCCCCTAGAGCTTCCAGCAAAGGTCAGGATACAGATAGGAACAAGCTGGACAAAAATACCAAACAAAACAAAAGCAAAAAGCAAAGAAGCAGACTTAGCTTGAAAAACAGGAACCAGGATCAGAGGACAAGAGCACAACAGATTAGCTCTGATTTCAACGATGCCAGGCATTGAACTGAAGGTCCAGGGAGCTTATATAGCAACGCCCCTGAACTAACGGCCCAGGTGAGGATATAGAAAAAGACAGACGCTCCAGAGTCAAATCACTAATGACCACTAGAGGGAGCAAAAAGCAAAATCACAACAGTACCCCCCCCTTAGTGAGGGGTCACCGAACCCTCACCACGACCACCAGGGCGATCAGGATGAGCAGCGTGAAAGGCACGAACTAAATCGGCCGCATGAACATCAGAGGCGACCACCCAGGAATTATCTTCCTGACCATAGCCCTTCCACTTGACCAGGTACTGAAGCCTCCGCCTGGAGAGACGAGAATCCAAGATCTTCTCCACCACGTACTCCAACTCGCCCTCAACCAACACCGGAGCAGGAGGCTCAGCAGAAGGAACCACAGGCACAACGTACCGCCGCAACAAGGACCTATGAAACACGTTGTGGATAGCAAACGACACAGGAAGATCCAGGCGAAAGGATACAGGATTAAGAATTTCCAATATCTTGTAAGGACCAATAAAACGAGGTTTAAATTTGGGAGAGGAAACCTTCATAGGAACAAAGCGGGAAGAAAGCCACACCAAATCCCCAACACGTAGTCGGGGACCCACACCGCGGCGGTGGTTGGCAAAGCGCTGAGCCCTCTCCTGTGACAACTTCAAGTTGTCCACCACAAGATTCCAGATCCGCTGCAACCTATCCACCACAGAATCCACCCCAGGGCAGTCAGAAGGTTCCACATGACCCGAAGAAAAACGAGGGTGGAAACCAGAGTTGCAGAAAAACGGCGAAACCAAGGTGGCGGAACTAGCCCGATTATTAAGGGCAAACTCAGCTAACGGCAAGAAGGTCACCCAATCGTCCTGATCAGCAGAGACAAAACACCTCAAATAAGCCTCCAAAGTCTGATTAGTTCGCTCCGTCTGTCCATTAGTCTGAGGATGGAAAGCAGACGAAAACGACAAGTCAATGCCCATCCTACTACAAAAGGATCGCCAGAATCTGGAAACGAACTGGGATCCTCTGTCTGACACAATATTCTCAGGGATGCCGTGCAAACGAACCACGTTCTGGAAAAACACAGGAACCAGATCAGAAGAGGAAGGCAGCTTAGGCAAAGGAACCAAATGGACCATCTTGGAGAAGCGATCACATATCACCCAGATAACAGACATGCCCTGAGACACCGGAAGATCAGAAATGAAATCCATGGAGATATGTGTCCAAGGTCTCTTAGGGACAGGCAAGGGCAAGAGCAACCCGCTGGCACGAGAACAGCAAGGCTTAGCTCGAGCACAAGTCCCACAGGACTGTACAAATGACCGCACATCCCTAGACAAGGAAGGCCACCAAAAGGATCTGGCCACCAGATCTCTGGTGCCAAAAATTCCTGGGTGACCTGCCAACACCGAGGAATGAACCTCGGAAACGACTCTGCTGGTCCACTTATCAGGCACAAACAGTCTGTCAGGTGGACAAGAATCAGGCCTATCAGCCTGAAATCTCTGCAACACACGTCGCAGATCTGGAGAAATAGCTGACAAGATAATACCATCCTTAAGAATACCAACAGGTTCAGCGACTCCAGGAGCATCAGGCACAAAGCTCCTGGAAAGAGCATCGGCCTTCACATTCTTTGAACCTGGTAAATACGAGACAACAAAGTCAAAACGGGAGAAAAACAATGACCAGCGGGCCTGTCTAGGATTCAGGCGTTTAGCAGACTCGAGATACATCAGATTTTTGTGATCAGTCAAGACCACCACACGATGCTTAGCACCCTCGAGCCAATGACGCCACTCCTCAAATGCCCATTTCATGGCCAACAACTCCCGATTGCCCACATCATAATTTCGCTCCGCAGGCGAAAACTTCCTAGAGAAAAAGGCGCAAGGTCTCATAACAGAGCAACCAGGGCCTCTCTGCGACAAAACGGCCCCTGCTCCAATCTCTGAAGCATCCACCTCAACTTGAAAGGGAAGCGAGACATCAGGCTGGCACAAAACAGGCGCCGAAGTAAACCGACGTTTCAACTCCTGGAAAGCCTCCACGGCAGCAGGAGCCCAATTAACCACATCGGAGCCCTTCTTGGTCATATCCGTCAAAGGTTTCACAATGCTAGAAAAGTTAGCGATAAAACGACGGTAGAAGTTAGCGAAACCCAAGAACTTCTGAAGACTCTTAACTGACGAGGGCTGAGTCCAATCAAGAATAGCTCGGACCTTGACTGGGTCCATCTCCACAGCAGAAGGGGAAAAAATGAACCCCAAAAAGGGAACCTTCTGTACACCAAAAAGACACTTTGAGCCCTTGACAAACAAAGAATTTTCACGCAAAATTTTAAAGACCATCCTGACCTGCTCCACATGCGAGTCCCAATTATCAGAAAAAACCAGAATATCATCCAGATAAACGATCAGAAATTTATCCAGATAGTTCCGGAAAATGTCATGCATAAAGGACTGAAAAACTGAAGGGGCATTAGAGAGCCCAAAAGGCATCACCAAGTACTCAAAATGACCTTCGGGCGTATTGAATGCGGTTTTCCATTCATCCCCTTGCTTAATGCGCACAAGGTTGTACGCACCACGAAGGTCTATCTTGGTAAACCACTTGGCACCTTTAATCCGGGCAAACAAGTCAGACAACAGCGGCAAAGGATACTGAAATTTGACAGTGATCTTATTTAAAAGCCGATAGTCAATACAAGGCCTCAAAGATCCGTCCTTTTTAGCCACAAAAAAGAATCCCGCACCAAGAGGGGAAGAAGACGGACGGATGTGTCCTTTCTCCAGAGACTCCTTGATATATGAACGCATAGCGGTATGTTCAGGTATCGACAGATTAAACAGTCTTCCCTTAGGAAATTTACTGCCTGGAATCAAATCTATTGCACAGTCACATTCCCTATGAGGAGGCAATGCACTGGACCTGGACTCGCTAAAGACATCCTGATAATCAGACAAGTACTCCGGAACTTCCGAAGGCGTAGAAGAAGCAATAGACACAGGCAGGGAATCCTCATGAATACCACGACAGCCCCAACTAGACACTGACATAGCCTTCCAGTCAAGGACTGGATTATGGGTCTGTAACCATGGCAGCCCCAAAACAACCAAATCATGCATTTTATGTAGAACGAGAAAACGTATCACCTCGCGGTGTTCAGGAGTCATGCACATGGTAACCTGAGTCCAATACTGCGGTTTATTTGCTGCCAATGGCGTAGCATCAATACCCCTAAGAGGGATAGGATTTTCTAATGGTTCAAGAATAAAACCACAGCGCTTAGCAAATGAGAGATCCATAAGACTCAGGGCAGCACCTGAATCTACAAACGCCATGACAGGATAAGATGACAGTGAGCAAATCAAAGTTACAGACAGAATAAACTTAGGATGCAAATTACCAACGGTGACAGGACTAACAACCTTAGATATACGTTTAGAGCATGCTGAGATAACATGTGTAGAATCACCACAGTAGTAGCACAAGCCATTCCGGCGTCTATGAATTTTCCTCTCATTTCTAGTCAGGATTCTATCACATTGCATCAAATCAGGTGTCCGTTCAGACAACACCATGAGGGAATTTGCGGTTTTTCTATCACATTGCATCACATCAGGTGTCTGTTCAGACAACAACATGAGGGAATTTGCGGTTTTGCGCTCCCGCAACCGCCGGTCAATTTGAATAGCCAGGGACATGGTATCATTCAGACCTGTGGGAATGGGAAAACCCACCATAACATTCTTAATGGCCTCAGAAAGGCCATTTCTAAAATTAGCGGCCAGTGCACACTCGTTCCAATGTGTCAGCACGGACCATTTCCGAAATTTTTGGCAATACACCTCAGCCTCGTCCTGGCCCTGAGACATAGCCAGCAAGGCTTTCTCTGCCTGAATCTCAAGATTGGGTTCCTCATAAAGTAAACCGAGCGCCAGAAAAAACGCATCAATATCAGCCAATGCCGGATCTCCTGGCGCCAACGAAAAAGCCCAATCCTGAGGGTCACCCCGTAAGAATGAAATAACAATTTTTACTTGTTGAGCAGAGTCTCCAGACGAACAAGGTTTCAGGGACAAAAATAATTTACAATTATTCCTGAAATTCCTAAACTTAAATCGGTCTCCTGAAAACAGTTCAGGAATCGGAATCTTGGGTTCAGACCTAGGATTTCTGGTAACATAATCTTGTATACCCTGCACACGAGCGGCAAGCTGGTCCACACTTGTAATCAAGGTCTGGACATTCATGTCTGCAGCAAGCTTAAGCCACTCTGAGGTAAAGGGGAAAAGAAAAAAAAAAAAATGAGAGAGGGAAAAAAAAACTCAAAATTTTCTTTCTTATAATCCCACTTCTGCAATGCATTAAACATTTAATACTGGCCTGGCATACTGTTATGACCCCAGTGGACAAGGTCTCAGAGGAACGTGTAAGTCTGCAAGATACAAAAATCCAGCTCATAGGGCTGTGGTAACTGGGTTGACCAAATAGCTACTCCTAACGCCAACACTAGAAGTAGCCGGGGATCATGCCTACGGTGATCGCTAGATGACTCGCGCCAGCCGGAGAATCTAACTACCCCTAGGAGAAGAAAACAAAGACCTCTCTTGCCTCCAGAGAAAGGGACCCCAAAGCAAGATACAAGCCCCCCACAAATAATAACGGTGAGGTAAGAGGAAATGACAAACACAGAAATGAACCAGGTTCAGCAAAGAGAGGCCAGCTTACTAATAGCAGAATATAGCAAGATAACTTATCTGGTCAACAAAAACCCTATAAAAATCCACGCTGGAGATTCAAGAACCTCCGAACCGTCTAACGGTCCGGGGGGAGAACACCAGCCCCCTAGAGCTTCCAGCAAAGGTCAGGATACAGATAGGAACAAGCTGGACAAAAATACCAAACAAAACAAAAGCAAAAAGCAAAGAAGCAGACTTAGCTTGAAAAACAGGAACCAGGATCAGAGGACAAGAGCACAACAGATTAGCTCTGATTTCAACGATGCCAGGCATTGAACTGAAGGTCCAGGGAGCTTATATAGCAACGCCCCTGAACTAACGGCCCAGGTGAGGATATAGAAAAAGACAGACGCTCCAGAGTCAAATCACTAATGACCACTAGAGGGAGCAAAAAGCAAAATCACAACACATTTCCCTCTCCACTCACCGTCAATATTTGTGGGGGCTATCTTCCTTTGGGGGTTTCTCTGAGGCGAGATAGTTTTCCGTTTCCATCTTCAGGGGTAGCTAGTTCTTAGGCTGTGAAGAGGCGTCTAGGCAGAGATAGGAACGCTCCACGGCTATTTCTAGTGTTGGTGTTAGGAGTAGGGATTGCGGTCAGTAAAGCTACCACCTCCTCAGAGCTTGTACGTTATTTGTTTTACCCACCAGGTCATTTCAGTGCTGCTTCGTAATCACTAGGTCATATCAGTGATTTCTGTCTGTGGAGCTGCCACCTCCTCTGAGCTTGTCCAGGATTGGTTTTACCCACCAGGTCATCTCAGTACCGCTCCGTAACCACCAGGTCATAACAGTACAGCTGGCCCACAATGTTTTAAATGCATCTCAAAAGAGGGAAGAGAAAGTTCTGAGTCATTGTTTTTTTTTCTTGTTGCTTGTTTTGTCTTTTTTCTTCCCCTTGATTTTTGGATGGTGCAGGAGCTTGGTGCTGATATGGAGGTTCAGGGTCTGTCTGCGCGTGTTGATCATCTCGCTGCAAGGGTACAGAGTATCCAAGACTATGTTGCTCAAACTCCTGTTTCTGAGCCTAGAATTCCTATCCCTGATTTGTTTTCTGGGGATAGATCTAAGTTCTTGAACTTTAAAAATAATTGCAGATTGTTTTTTGCTCTGAGACCCCGTTCCTCTGGTGACCCCATTCAGCAGGTGAAGATTGTTATTTCTCTGCTGCTTGGCGACCCGCAGGATTGGGCATTCTCCCTTGAGCCAGGGAATCCTGCATTGCTCAATGTAGATTCATTTTTTCAAGCACTTGGATTGCTTTATGACGAACCCAATTCTGTGGATCAGGCAGAAAAAATTTTGCTGGCTCTGTGTCAGGGTCAGGAAGCGGCAGAGATATATTGCCAGAAATTAAGAAAGTGGTCTGTGCTTACAAAATGGAATGAGGATGCCCTGGCGGCTATTTTCAGAAAGGGTCTTTCTGAAGCCCTTAAAGATGTTATGGTGGGGTTTCCCACGCCTGCTGGTTTGAACGAATCAATGTCTCTGGCCATTCAGATTGATCGGCGCCTACGTGAACGTAAGGTAGTGCACCATATGGCGGTGTCCTCTGGGCAGAGTTCTGAGCCTATGCAATGTGATAGAATTTTGACGAGAGCAGAACGGCAGGAGTTCAGACGTCAGAATGGGCTGTGTTTTTACTGTGGTGACGCTACTCATGCTATCTCTGACTGCCCGAAGCGAACTAAGAGGGTTGCTAGGTCGGTTACCATCAGTACTGTACAGCCTAAATTTCTCTTGTCTATTACCCTGATTTGCTCATTGTCGTCCTTTTCTGTAATGGCATTTGTGGATTCTGGCGCTGCCCTGAACTTAATGGACTTAGAATTTGCCAAGCGCTGTGGTTTTTCCTTGGAGCCTTTGCAGAGTCCGATTCCCTTGAGGGGGATTGATGCTACGCCATTGGCCAAGAATAAACCTCAGTACTGGACACAGTTAGCCATGAACATTGCTCCAGCACATCAGGAAAATATTCGCTTTTTGGTGTTGCATAATTTGCATGATGTGGTTGTGCTGGGGTTTCCATGGTTACAGGTACATAATCCAGTGCTGGATTGGAAATCTATGTCTGTGACTAGTTGGGGTTGTCAGGGGATACATAGTGACATTCCTCTGATGTCAATTTCCTCGTCCCCTTCTTCTGAAGTTCCTTAGTTTTTGTCGGATTTCCAGGATATATTTGAGGAGCCTAAATCCAGTCCTCTGCCTCCTCATAGGGACTGTGATTGCGCTATTAATTTGATTCCTGGCTGTAAGTTCCCTAAGGGTCGACTTTTCAATCTGTCAGTGCCAGAGCATGCCGCTATGCGGACTTATGTAAAGGAGTCCTTGGAGAAGGGGCATATTCGCCTGTCTTCGTCACCGTTGGGAGCGGGGTTCTTTTTTGTTGCCAAGAAGGATGGCTCCTTGAGGCCCTGTATAGATTATCGCCTTCTCAATAAGATCACGGTCAAATTCCAGTAGCCTTTGCCTTTGCTCTCTGATTTGTTTGCTCGGATTAAAGGGGCTAGCTGGTTTACAAAGATTGACCTTCGAGGGGCGTATAATCTGGTCCGCATCAAACAGGGTGATGAATGGAAAACAGCATTTAATACGCCCGTAGGCCATTTTGAATATCTTGTGATGCCTTTCGGCTCTCTAATGCTCCATCTGTGTTTCAGTCCTTTATGCATGATATTTTCCGGGAGTATCTGGATAAATTTATGATTGTATATTTGGATGATATTTTGTTTTTTTCCGATGATTGGGAGTCTCATGTGAAGAAGGTCAGGATGGTATTTCAGATTCTTCGTGCTAATACTCTGTTTGTGAAGGGGTCTAAGTGCCTTTTTGGAGTTCAGAAGGTTTCTTTTCTGGGGTTCATTTTTTCTCCCTCGGCTATTGAAATGGACCCTGTTAAGGTCCAGGCTATTTATGATTGGACTCAACCCACATCTGTGAAGAGCCTTCAGAAATTTTTGGGCTTTGCTAATTTTTATCGCCGCTTCATTGCTAATTTTTCTACTGTGGTTAAACCTCTGACCGATTTGACCAAGAAAGGTGCAGATGTGGTGAATTGGTCCTCTGCGGCTGTGGAGGCCTTTCAGGAGCTTAAGCGTCGTTTTACTTCTGCCCCTGTGTTGCATCAGCCAGATGTTTCTCTCCCTTTTCAGGTTGAGGTTGACGCTTCTGAGATTGGGGCAGGAGCTGTTCTGTCTCAGAGAAGTTCTGATGGCTCTGTGTTGAAGCCGTGTGCTTTCTTCTCTAGAAAGTTTTCGCCTGCTGAGCGTAATTATGATGTCGGCAATTGGGAGTTGTTGGCTATGAAGTGGGCATTCGAGGAGTGGCGACATTGGCTTGAGGGAGCCAAGCATCGTGTTGTGGTCTTGACCGATCATAAGAATTTGATTTACCTTGAGTCAGCCAAGCGGTTGAATCCTAGACAGGCTCGGTGGTCTTTATTTTTCTCCCGTTTTGATTTTGTGGTCTCGTATCTTCCGGGATCTAAGAATGTGAAGGCTGATGCCCTGTCTAGGAGTTTTTTGCATGATTCTCCGGGAGTCCGTGAGCTGGCTGGTATTCTCAAGGAGGGGGTGATTCTTTCTGCTATCTCCCCTGATTTGCGGCGGGTGCTTCAGGAGTTTCAGGCTGATAGACCCGACCGCTGTCCTGTGGGGAAATTGTTTGTTCCTGATAGATGGACTAGTAAGGTGATTTCTGAGATTCATTGTTCGGTGTTGGCTGGTCATCCTGGGATCTTTGGTACCAGAGATTTGGTTGCCAGGTCCTTTTGGTGGCCTTCTTTGTCACGGGATGTGCGTTCCTTCGTGCAGTCCTGTGGGATCTGTGCCCGGGCTAAGCCCTGCTGTTCTCGTGCTAGTGGGTTGCTTTTGCCTTTGCCTATCCCTGAGAGGCCCTGGACGCATATTTCCATGGATTTTATTTCTGATCTTCCTGTTTCTCAGAAGATGTCTGTCATCTGGGTGGTTTGTGACCGGTTTTCTAAAATGGTCCATTTGGTACCTTTGCCTAAGTTGCCTTCCTCCTCTGATTTGGTTCCTTTGTTTTTCCAGCATGTGGTTTGTTTGCATAGTATTCCGGAGAATATTGTGTCTGACAGAGGTACCCAGTTTGTTTCTAGGTTTTGGCGGTCCTTTTGTGTTAGAATGGGCATTAATTTGTCTTTTTCTTCGGCGTTTCACCCTCAGACAAATGGACAGACGGAGCGAACCAATCAGACCTTGGAAACCTATTTGAGATGCTTTGTGTCTGCTGATCAGGATGATTGGGTTACCTTCTTGCCGTTGGCCGAGTTTGCCCTTAATAATCGGGCTAGTTCGGCTACTTTGGTTTCGCCTTTTTTTTGTAACTTCGGTTTTCATCCTCGCTTTTCTTCAGGACAGGTTGAGCCTTCGGACTGTCCTGGGGTAGATTCGGTGGTGGACAGGTTGCAGCGGATTTGGACTCATGTGGTGGACAATTTAACATTGTCTCAGGAAAAGGCTCAACGTTTTGCTAACCGCCGTCGGTGCGTTGGTCCCCAGCTTCGGGTTGGGGATTTGGTCTGGTTGTCTTCTCGTCATGTTCCTATGAAGGTCTCTTCCCCTAAGTTCAAACCTCGTTTTATTGGTCCTTATAGGATTTCGGAAGTTATCAATCCGGTGTCTTTTCGTTTGGCCCTTCCAGCTTCCTTTTCCATTCATAATGTGTTCCATAGATCTTTGTTGCGGAGATATGTGGTGCCCATGGTTCCCTCCGTTGACCCTCCTGCTCCGGTGTTGGTTGAGGGGGAGCTGGAATATGTTGTGGAGAAGATTTTGGATTCTCGTCTTTCAAGGCAGAAACTTCAGTATCTGGTCAAGTGGAAGGGTTATGGCCAGGAGGATAACTCTTGGGTTTTTGCCTCCGATGTCCATACTGCCGATTTGGTACGTGCTTTTCATTTGGCTCGTCCCGATCGGCCTGGGGGCTCTGGTGAGGGTTCGGTGACCCCTCCTCAAGGGGGGGTACTGTTGTGAATTCCGTTCTTGGGCTCCATCCTGTGGTTATGAATGGTATTTTTGGGAGTTCTGCTCTTGGGCTCCCTCTGGTGGTTTCGAGTGGAACTTAGCAGCTGCTTTCACTAATCGGTTCCCTGGCCTTGTTATTTAACTGGGCTTTTAGCTGTAGTTGATGCCAGCTGTCAATGTTTTTCCTGTGGATTCAGTTCTTTCCTGGAAGTTCTCTGTCGGCCAGTCCATTTCAGCTTAAGATAAGTTCTGCTAGTTTTTGGGTGTTTCCCTGCTTATGACCTTCTGTTCAGTTTAAGTTATGTCTCTTTTGTCCAGCTTGTCATTATGAAATATTCTGGCTAGTTGGAAGCTCTGGGGTCGCAGATTTGCCCCTCCACACTGTGAGTCAGTGTGGAGGTTATTTTTGTAAACTCTGCGTGGACATTTAGTTTTTATACTGACCGCACAGTAGCCTTTTCTATCTCTGTCTATTTAGATAGTATTGGCCTCCTTTGCTAAAATCTAGTTTCATTTCTGAGTTTGTCATTTCCCTCTCCACTCACCGTCAATATTTGTGGGGGCTATCTTCCTTTGGGGGTTTCTCTGAGGCGAGATAGTTTTCAGTTTCCATCTTCAGGGGTAGCTAGTTCTTAGGCTGTGAAGAGGCGTCTAGGCAGAGATAGGAACGCTCCACGGCTATTTCTAGTGTTGGTGTTAGGAGTAGGGATTGCGGTCAGTAAAGCTACCACCTCCTCAGAGCTTGTACATTATTTGTTTTACCCACCAGGTCATTTCAGTGCTGCTTCGTAATCACTAGGTCATATCAGTGATTTCTGTCTGTGGAGCTGCCACCTCCTCTGAGCTTGTCCAGGATTGGTTTTACCCACCAGGTCATCTCAGTACCGCTCCGTAACCACCAGGTCATAACATCCCCCTAACACTTGTCATTTCGACCTCACATCTGTCATTTTCCGATCACTCCACTATTTTCCCTCACTCCTCTCATTATACACTCACACCTTTTCATTTTCACCTCACAACCCTCATTTTCACCTCACACCTCTCATTTTCCCCTCAGTATATACATGTTTGTCATCTCCCTTATATATAGTAAACACCTGTATGTCATCTCCTGTATATAGTATATACCTGTATGTCATCTCCCCTGTAAATAGTATATATCTGCTGTATGTCATCTCCTCCTGTATATTGTATATACCTATGTGTCATCTCCTCCTGTATATAGTATATACCTGTATGTCATCTCTTCTGTATATACTATATACCTTTGTCATCTCCTCCTATATATAGTATATACCTGTATGTCATCTCCTGTATATAGCATATACCTGTATGTCATCTCCCCTGTAGATAGTATATACCTGCTGTATGTCATCTCCTCCTCTATATACCTATGTGTCATCTCCTCCTATATATAGTATATACCTGTATGTCATCTCCTGTATATAGCATATACCTGTATGTCATCTCCCCTGTAGATAGTATATACCTGCTGTATGTCATCTCCTCCTCTATATACCTATGTGTCATCTCCTCTTTTATATAGTATATACCTGTATATCATCTCCTCCTGTATATAGTATATACCTGTGTCATCTCCTCCTGAATATAGTATGTACCTGTATGTCATCTCCTCCTGTATATAAGAAATCAAATGGTTACCTTTTAGCAAAATAGGGCGCTACTAAATCACATCTACTGGCCATCAGTGGCAAATATATAGGGCACCCATAATGGCGGAAAAAATCGACTAGTTCAACGCTATTAACTTAAAATCATATAAGAAAAAATGCGTATAATGAACAATTCATAAATTAATCTTTATTGTAAACAAAACATAAGGGATATAATCCCCATAATATACACAGTAAAACACACACACCTGGAAGCCACATGTGTGTTACATAGGTGAGCCAACAAAAATTGGTGGCACCACTCTGAGTGTGTACAGGTATCAAAGTAAAACAGGAACAAAACTGGACTATCGTATCTTATATATAAATGGTATCAGCAGATAGAAAAGGAGTTGAAAAAAATCCAAACAATAAATGAGATCAAATCATCACTTGCCTCCCATAGTGGTAGAGCCACTGTGACAAAAAGAGCTGAATATCCAAAAACAAATTAGGACTAGTATAACAAGCACATAGACCAGATAGTGATAAAAGTATCTTACCCAAAACACTCAGAGACTGGTGCCACGACCCCAATATGTATGTCATCTCCTCCTCTATATACCTATGTGTCATCTCCTCTTTTATATAGTATATACCTGTATATCATCTCCTCCTGTATATAGTATATACCTGTGTCATCTCCTCCTGAATATAGTATGTACCTGTATGTCATCTCCTCCTGTATATAGTATATACCTGTGTGTCATCTTCTCCTGTATATAGTATATACCTGTGTGTCATCTCCTTCTGTGTATAGTATATACCTGTGTGTCATCTCCTCCTGTATATAGTATATACATGTGTGTCATCTCCCCTGTATATAGTATATACCTGTGTGTCATCTCCCCTGTACATAGTATGTACCTGTATGTCATCTCACCTGTATATAGTATATACCAGTGTGTCATCTCCTCCTGTATATAGTATATACCTGTGTGTCATCTCCCCTGTATATAGTATATATGTGTGTGTCATCTCCCCTGTATATAGTATATACCTGTGTGTCATCTCCTCCTGTATATAGTATATATCTGTGTGTCATCACCTCCTGTATTAGACCTCGTTCACACGTTATTTGCTCAGTATTTTTACCTCAGTATTTGTAAGCTAAATTGGCAGCCTGATAAATCCCCAGCTCACACATACACATAATAGACAGGTCATGTGACTGACAGCTGCCGTATGTCCTATATGGTACATTTGTTGCTCTTGTAGTTTGTCTGCTTATTAATCAGATTTTTATTTTTGAAGGATAATACCAGACTTGTGTGTGTTTTAGGGCGAGTTTCATGTGTCACGTTGTGTGTGTTGAGTTGCATTTGGGTACATGCATGTAGTGACTTTTGTGAGATGACAGATGAGTTTTGTGTGGCGACAGATGGATAGCCCCCAGAGTAGGGCAGTGGGGTACTCGGAGCCGGGCCCTTCGGTTCTCAAGGGGGAAGTCACGGTGGCTGACCCGGTCCGTGGCCCTAGGGACGTCCGTATCAAAAGGGAAAGGTCTTTAAAGGGATATTGTTCGTGACGCCACCTGTGGTATTCGGTCAGGGTGACCGACGCTGCTGTGAGGGGTCCGCTGGGGTGATGTTATGGCAGCTAGATGGTATACCTTCCCACAGGTGAAGTGTATCCCCAGGGCTTCCCAGAAGTGTAGATGGTGATCGTGGATGGTGTAAGGCGCAGCGAATAACGAGGACACAAGGGTGCAGTCTCCTTACCTTTTACTGAAGACTTCAGCATCCACAGTTCAGGGTACAGACCACAGGGTAGGCAGAGTCCAGCCAGTCTGAAGGCTAATCCAGAATCCCCTTATCCAGGTGGAAATCAGTAGCCTTCCTCTAGCGCCGGTGTGTTGTAGTACCTCCCTCCTGAGCACCACGGGATAGTCCTCACAACCTTTGTCTTGATGTTATTTCTTCCTCTCTGTCCCCCAGATGGTATGGATAGGACAAACCCGTATGACTGATGGCCTGAGTCTTTTTACAGGGACCCTAGAGACGCCCCGACCCCCACAAGTTGCCACCGTGTCTCCTAGGTATTAAGGTTGGGCAGCCAACTTGGAATTGACTGTTCTGCTGGTCTCTGGAGCAAGGCTTGGAGACAGTTGCTCCCTCGGTGTTCCGGCCACCGGCTATGCGCCTCTGAAGGAGGCAGCCTATCTCAGGGCAGAACTCCTTCTGGTGTTATCTCCTTGTGCTATGACTTAGTTTCTCACCCTCTACAACACAATTCTCTTCGTGTCCTTTCTTAGGATGCTGCCGCATGTGGGGCAGGCGCAGCTCCTTAGCCTTCTAGCTATCTAGGCCTCTGACAGGATCCCACACCTGTCAGGGACCCTCTGTCTGCAGCTCCGATGTTCCTCCTTTCCCCCTGTCTGCCTGACACGTGTAGCCTGGGCAAAGCCCAGCCAGCTTCTCCCTAACTTTCTATCCAGCCCACCAGTTTTACCCTTCTGTGAGGAGTGCCCTAGATAGGAGCAAGTCCCCCTGGTGGACTGGAGTGTGAAGTGTGGTGTATGGTTTGTGATACCTGGTAGGAAGATCTCCTTTATTGCCATCAGATGTAATATCACTCCCCTGGTGGAAGAATTACATCACTGCAACGACCAGGACTCTGGGGCACTGCACCCCCCCCCCCCCCGTTAAATCCAGTACTCCCGGACTGGGAAAAGAAAACAACAATTATAGGTTAACAAAAGACATGCAAAATTTTTGAAATGCTTCAAAGCAAATTAATATAACAATGCTTCCCTTTATGGGAGGTGAGAACACTTGAACGCTACAAACAAAAACATATTTACATTGTCAGCTTACTTCTGTAGATTGACCAATTACAGATGCGCTAACTAACTATGAAATACTATTACCTGTACAGTTTGCGAGTTTGTGAGTTTTGAACTCATATGAACTCGAGCGTGGGAAAATATTCTGGAAAGTTCCCATGCTAGAGTTCATATGAGTTCATCCAGCAGAGGGCGCATCACCGCGACTCGAGGTAACTACAGTACATTCCCCTGCATTCCATTCATTCACCAAGTTTTACAGTCAGGAGCACAGCTGCATTAGCAGAGCTCCTGGGTGTAAAATGATTTAACCCCTTCAGACGGATTTACAGCCTGGGACAAGACTGTAACGACAGAAGGTATGGAATATTGTTGTTTATTTTTTTAACTTTATTTCAGGTGACAAGGGTCTTCAGGTGGATTAAGAGTATAATATAATATTAAAACACCATGTGTCTTTATTTCATTAAAATACTTTTTAATAATGTGTGTGTGTTTTATTAACCATTTCGTACTATTGGATTAATAATGGATAGGTGTCATAATTGATGCCTCTCCATTATTAACCTGGCTTAATGTCACCTTTCAATAGCAAGGTGACATTAACCCTTCATTACCCCATATCCCACCGCTACAGGGGAGTGGGAAGAGAGAGGCTAAGTGCCAGAATAGGCGCATCTTACAGATTTGCCTTTTCTGGGGTGGCTGGGGGCAGATGTTTTTAGCTGGGGGGGGCAATAACCATGGTCCCTCTCTAGTAACCATGGTCCCTCTCTAGGCTATTAATATCTGCCCTCAGTCACTGGCTTTCCCACTCTGGCGGAGAAAATTGCGCGGGAGCCCATGCCAATTTTTTCTGGGATTTAACCCTTTAGTTTAATAGCTACAGCCCCAAAATTTTACACAAAGACACTTCTTACATTACCAAAGAGGAATATGTAATAAAAGAAGGGATATGAGATGGTTTACTGTATGTAATCCATGTTTCATATCCTGTCGGGTTTGTGAAGGAGATAGGAAAAGCCGGCAATTGAATTACCGGCTTTTCTGCTATCTAGCCCTGAATTAAATATATATATATATATATATATATATATATATATATATATATATATTTGTCTCACTGACATATATATATATATATATATACATAGACTGTATATATGTTTTTACGAATATTTGAGCCGATGGATCCATGATACGTCCATTTTGCAAGCCTGCGAGAAAAAATCGCCATACGGAAGCCATACGGATGCCATACGGATGACACACGGATAAATTTGTGCGTAAAAATCGCATCCTCGCATTGAATACAGAACAGTGTTTTGGGACAATTACTGCGTATTACGGCCGTAAAAAATGGACCGTATTTTCATACGCCTAGTGTGACGCCGGCCTGATGGTGTGCAAGGAAGATAACATGGATCAAAAATTGGAGCCTCCAAGCACAAGTTGCCCTTCTATAGGAGTACAGAAGGATTCCAATAGATATGAGAGCTTTTTACGGACTAATTATGCCCTGTGCCAAGTTGATAATTTATGACGTACAACTGAACAAAAGGCCATAAGGCTACTTTCACACTAGCGTCGGTACGGGGCCGTCGCGTTGCGTCGGCCCAACGTACCAACGCATACTGTGCAAGCGCCGCACAACGGGGGCAGCGGATGCAGTTTTTCAACGCATCCGCTGCCCCATTGTAAGGTCCGGGGAGGAGGGGGCGGAGTTCCGGCCGCGCATGCGCGGTCGGAAATGGCAGACCGTCGGCACAAAAAAACGTTACATGTAGCGTTTTTTTGTGCCGACGGTCCGCCAAAGCACGACGCATCCGTGGCAATCCGTCGCAATGCGTCGCTAATGCAAGCCTATGGAGAAAAAAACGCATCCTGCAAGCACTTTTGCAGGATGCGTTTTTTTCTCCAAAACGACGAGTTGCGACGGAGGCCAAACGACGCTAGTGTGAAAGTAGCCTAACAGGTTAAGACTTAGTACAAAAGAGCTAATTAGTCCACCCTATATAAATACACTTATATGATCCCAATAACATCATCTACATGTGTAATAACATAAGTAACAGTAAAGAAATAGCACATGAAGAAGATAGACCTGGAAGAAGATAGACCTGCCCCATATATATCAAAAATACACAATAGATGTGGAGGAAAACACCTGAACCTGTCTATACAAATAATGGCCAAAACAGAAAAAAAAAACAGCATAGGTGTAGCAAACAGCTAATCCCATAGTGAGGTTACACTTATCTTAGGGGGCTAGTACCCCATCCCCATCGACCAGAGGTATTTTTGGTTTTGCATTTTCATTTTTTGCTCCCCTTCTTCCCAGAGCCATAACTTTTTAATTTTGTGGTAAAAAATGGCCATGTGAGGGCCTGTTTTTTGCGGTACGAGTTGTACTTTTGAACGACATCCTTGGTTTTACCATGTCGTTTACTCAATAACAAGAAAAAATTCCAAATGCTGTGAAATTGCAGAAAAAGTGCAATCACAGTTGTTGTTTATTTTTTTACCTTGTTCACCAAATGCTAAAACTGACGTTCCATTATGATTCTCCAGGTCATTACAAGTTCATAGACACCAAAGATGTCTAGGTTCTTGTTTATTTAAGTGGAAAAAAATTCCACAGTTTGTAATCTCAGGTTGGGTGAGGGCTTATTGTTGCGTGTGCTGACCTGACGTTTTTAATTATACCATTTTGGTGCAGATATGATCTTTTGATCGCCCATTATTGTTGCGGCAACCAAAATAATGTAGCGATCAGGTTAATTATTTACTAGATATGTGTATGTTTGATTTTTTTATTCTTTTATTTTGAATGGGGCAAAAGAGAGCTTAAGTTAATAAAAGAGAACTTTTATTAACTTACAGGTTTTTTTTTTACTTTTGGCATGCTTCAATAGTCTCCATGGGAGACTAGAAGCTGGTATAATCCGATCGGCTCTGCTACATACAGGCAATGATCAGATTGCCTGTATGTAGCAGAATTGCTGACTTGCTTTGAGCGTGCACGACCGGGCGACGCTCATAGCAATTCGGCAGTGACAACTATAGAGGTCTGCTGGAGACCTCTGGTTGTCATGCCAACTCTTAGGTCCATACAATATTAACCCCTTCACCCCCAAGGGTGGTTTGCACGTTAATGACCGGGCCAATTTTTACAATTCTGACCACTGTCCCTTTATGAGGCTATAACTCTGGAACGCTTTGACGGATCTTGGCGATTCTGACATTGTTTTCTCGTGACATATTGTACTTCATGTTAGTGGTAAAATTTATTCGATATAACTTGCGTTTATTTGTGAAAAAAATGGAAATTTGGCGAAAATTTTGAAAATTTTGCAATTTTCCAACTTTGAATTTTTATGCCCTTAAATCACAGACATATGTCACGCAAAATACTTAATAAGTAACATTTCCCACATGTCTACTTTACATCAGTACAATTTTGGAACCAAAATTTTTTTTTGTGACGGAGTTATAAGGGTTAAAAGTTGACCAGCAATTTCTCATTTTTACAACACCATTTTTTTTTAGGGACCACATCTCATTTGAAGTCATTTTGAGGGGTCTATATGATAGAAAATACCCAAGTGTGACACCATTCTAAAAACTGCACCCCTCAAGGTGCTCAAAACCACATTCAAGAAGTTTATTAACCCTTCAGGTGTTTCACAGGAATTTTTGGAATGTTTAAATAAAAATGAACATTTAACTTTTTTTCACACAAAATTTATTTCAGCTCCAATTTGTTTTATTTTACCAAGGGTAACAGGAGAAAATGGACCCCCAAAGTTGTTGTACAATTTGTCCTGAGTACGCTGATACCCCATATGTGGGGGTAAACCACTGTTTGGGCGTATGGCAGAGCTCGGAAGGAAAGGAGCGCCATTTGACTTTTCAATGCAAAATTGACTGGAATTGAGATGGGACGCCATGTTGCGTTTGGAGAGCCCCTGATGTGCCTAAACATTGAAACTCCCTACAAGTGACACCATTTTGGAAAGTAGACCCCCTAAGGAACTTATCTTGATGTGTGGTGAGCACTTTGACCCACCAAGTGCTTCACAGAAGTTTATAATGCAGAGCCGTAAAAATAAAAAATCATATTGTTTCACAAAAATGATCTTTTCGCCCCCAATTTTTTATTTTCCCAAGGGTAAGAGAAGAAATTGGACCCCAAAAAATGTTGGCCAATTTGTCCTGAGTACGATGATACCCCATATGTGGGTGTAAACCATTGTTTGGGCGCATGGCAGAGCTTGGAAGGGAAGGAGCGCCATTTGACTTTTCAATGCAAAATTGACTGGAATTGAGATGGGACGCCATGTTGCGTTTGGAGAGCCCCTGATGTGCCTAAACATTGAAACTCCCTACAAGTGACACCATTTTGGAAAGTAGACCCCCTAAGGAACTTATCTAGATGTGTGGTGAGCACTTTGACTCACCAAGTGCTTCACAGAAGTTTATAATGCAGAGCCGTAAAAATAAAAAATCATATTTTTTCACAAAAATGATCTTTTCGCCCCCAATTTTTTATTTTCCCAAGGGTAAGAGAAGAAATTGGACCCCAAAAAATGTTGGCCAATTTGTCCTGAGTACGATGATACCCCATATGTGGGTGTAAACCATTGTTTGGGCGCATGGCAGAGCTTGGAAGGGAAGGAGCGCCATTTGACTTTTCAATGCAAAATTGACTGGAATTGAGATGGGACGCCATGTTGCGTTTGGAGAGCCCCTGATGTGCCTAAACATTGAAACTCCCTACAAGTGACACCATTTTGGAAAGTAGACCCCCTAAGGAACTTATCTAGATGTGTGGTGAGCACTTTGACCCACCAAGTGCTTCACAGAAGTTTATAATGCAGAGCCGTAAAAATAAAAAATCATATTTTTTCACAAAAATGATCTTTTCGCCCCCAATTTTTTATTTTCCCAAGGGTAAGAGAAGAAATTGGACCCCAAAAAATGTTGGCCAATTTGTCCTGAGTACGATGATACCCCATATGTGGGTGTAAACCATTGTTTGGGCGCATGGCAGAGCTTGGAAGGGAAGGAGCGCCATTTGACTTTTCAATGCAAAATTGACTGGAATTGAGATGGGACGCCATGTTGCGTTTGGAGAGCCCCTGATGTGCCTAAACATTGAAACTCCCTACAAGTGACACCATTTTGGAAAGTAGACCCCCTAAGGATCTTATCTAGATGTGTTTTGAGAGCTTTGAACCCCCAAGTGTTTCACTACAGATTATAACGCAGAGCCGTGAAAATAATTTTTATTTTTTTTCTCAAAAATGATTTTTTAGCACCCAGCTTTGTATTTTTACAAGGGTAACAGAATAAATTGGACTCCAAAATTTGTTTTCCAATTTGTCCGGAGTACGCTGATACCCCATATGTGGGGGGGAACCACTGTTTGGGCGCATGACAGAGCTCGGAAGGGAAGGAGCGCCATTTGGAATGCAGACTTAAATGGATTGGTCAGCAGCCGTCACGTTGCATTTGCAGAGCCCCTGATGTACCCAAACAGTACAAACCCCCCACAAGTGACCCCATATTGGAAACTAGACCTCCCAAGGAACTTATCTAGATGTGTTTTGAGAACTTTGAACCCCCAAGTGTTTCACTAAAGTTTATAGCGCAAAGCCGTGAAAATAAAAATTCTTTTTTTTTTTTCACAAAAATGATTTTTTAGCCCCCAGTTTTGTATTTTTACAAGGGTAACAGGATAAATTAGACCCCAAAAGTTGTTGTCCAATTTGTCCTGAGTACGCTGATACCCCATATGTGGGGGGGAACCACTGTTTGGGTGCATGACAGAGCTCGGAAGGGAAGGAGCGCCATTTGGAATGCAGCCTTAAATGGATTGGTCTGCAGGCGTCACGTTGCATTTGCAGAGCCCCTGATGTACCCAAACAGTACAAACCCCCCACAAGTGACCCCATATTGGAAACTAGACCTCCCAAGGAACTTATCTAGATGTGTTGTGAGAACTTTGAACCCCCAAGTGTTTCACTACAGTTTATAACGCAGAGCCGTGAAAATAAAACATCTTTTTTTTCCCACAAAAATGATTTTTAGCCCCCCAAATTTTTATTTTCCTAAGGATAACAAGAGAACTTGGACCCCAGAAGTTGTTGTTCAATTTGTCCCGAGTACGCTGATAACACATATGTTGGGGTAAACCCCTTTTTGGGCGCACGGGAGAGCTCGGAAGGGAAGGAGCACTGTTTTACTTTTTCAACGCAGAATTGGCTGGAATTGAGATTGGACGCCATGTCGCGCTTGGAGAGCCCCTGATGTGCCTGGACAGTGGAAACTCCCCAATTCTACCTGAAACCCTAACCCAAACACACCCCTAACCCTAATCCCAACGGTAACCCTAACCACACCCCTAGCCCTGACACACCCATAATTCTAATCCCAACCCTAATCCAAACGTAAATGTAATCCAAACCCTAACCCTAACTTTACCTCCAACCCTAGCCCTAACCCTAACCCTACCCCTCACCCTAACCCTAAACGTGACTGAAATACGTGTCACTAAAATACGTGTCACTAAAATACGTGGCACTGAAATACGTGGCACTGAAATACGTGGCACTGAAATACGTGGCACTGAAATACGTGATACGTGGCACTTAAATACGTGGCACTGAAACACGTGGCACTGAAATACGTGATACGTGGCACTGAAATACGTGGCACTGAAATACGTGGCACTGAAATACGTGGCACTGAAATACGTGGCACTTAAATACGTGGCACTTAAATACGTGGCACTGAAATACGTGGCACTGAAATACGTGGCACTGAAATATGTGATACGTGGCACTTAAATACGTGGCACTTAAATACGTGGCACTGAAACACGTGGCACTGAAACACGTGGCACTGAAATACGTGGCCCTGAAATACGTGGCACTGAAATACGTGGCACTGAAATATGTGGCACTGAAATACGTGGCACTGAAACACGTGGCACTGAAACACGTGGCACTGAAATACGTGGCCCTGAAATACGTGGCACTGAAATACGTGGCACTGAAATATGTGGCACTGAAATACGTGGCACTGAAATACGTGGCACTGAAACACGTGGCACTGAAATACGTGGCACTGAAATACGTGGCACTGAAATATGTGGCACTGAAATACGTGGCACTTAAATACGTGGCACTGAAATATGTGATACGTGGCACTGAAATACGTGGCACTGAAATACGTGGCACTGAAATACGTGGCACTGAAATACGTGGCACTGAAATACGTGGCACTGAAATATGTGATACGTGGCACTTAAATACGTGGCACTGAAACACGTGGCACTGAAACACGTGGCACTGAAACACGTGGCACTGAAATACGTGGCACTGAAATACGTGGCACTGAAATACGTGGCACTGAAATACGTGGCACTGAAATACGTGGCACTGAAATACGTGGTACTAAAATATGTGGCACTGAAATACGTGATACGTGGCACTGAAATACGTGGCACTGAAACACGTGGCACTGAAATACGTGATACGTGGCACAGAAATACGTGGCACTGAAATACGTGGCACTGAAATACGTGGCACTGAAATACGTGGCACTGAAATACGTGGCACTATGACTGTCAGAAAATGTTCATTAAACGGTTAGGGGTGAGGTTAGGGGTAGAGTTAGGGTTAGGGTTTGGATCCCTTTATCACCTTGATGGTGGTGGGTGGCTTTTCAGTGTGTTTTCTGTTTTTTTTCGATAAAAATGCATGCGTTTTTAACGCAAACAAACGCATGTGCTTAAAAACGCAAGAAAATACTGCAGGTTGTATTTCTGAAAATGAACGCATGCAGAAAAAACCGCATGCGTTTGAAAACGCGACCAAACGCGTACAAAAAAACCGCATGCGTTTTCAATGTCAAATATAGGGAAAAAACGCATGCGTTTTTTTGTGCAAAAAACGCTGCAGACAAAAACGCAAGTGTGAAACCAGCGACGCTTTTTATAGCAAAAAAGTTTTTGCGTCTCCACATTTTGAGACCTATAATTTTTCCACATTTTGCTCCACAGAGTCATGTGAGGTCTTGTTTTTTGCGGGACGAGTTGACGTTTTTATTGGTAACATTTTCGGACACGTGACCATTTTTGATCGCTTTTTATTCCGATTTTTGTGAGGCAGAATGACCAAAAACCTGCTATTCATGAATTTCTTTTGGGAGAGGCGTTTATACCGTTCCGCGTTTGGTAAAATTGATAAAGCAGTTTTATTCGTCGGGTCAGTACGATTACAGCGATATCTCATTTATATCATTTTTTTATGTTTTGGCGCTTTTATACGATAAAAACTAAAATATAGAAAAAATAATTATTTTGGTATCGCTTTATTCTCAGGACTATAACTTTTTTATTTTTTTGCTGATGATGCTGTATGGCGGCTTTTTTTTTGCGGGACAAGATGACGTTTTCAGCGGTACCATGGATATTTATATCAGTCTTTTTGATCGTGTGTTATTCCACTTTTTGTTCGGCGGTATGGTAATAAAGCGTTGTTTTTTGCCTCGTTTTTTTTTTTTTTTTCTTACGGTGTTTACTGAAGGGGTTAACTAGTGGGGCAGTTTTATAGGTTGGGTCGTTACGGACGCGGCGATACTAAATATGTGTACTTTTATTGTTTTGTTTTTTTTATTTAGATAAAGAAATGTATTTATGGGAATAATATATTTTTTTTATTATTATTTATTTAGGAATTTTTTTTTTATTTTTTTTTACACATGTGGAAAAATTTTTTTTTTACTTTTTTACTTTGTCCCAGGGGGGGACATCACAGATCATTGATCTAGCAGTGTGCACAGCACTCTGCCAGATCTGTGATCTGCTGTGCAGGGCTGCAGGCTTTCCAAGTGTCTGCTCTGAGCAGACACTCGGTAAGCCACCTCCCTCCCTGCAGGACCCGGATGCCGCGGCCATCTTGGATCCGGGACCTGCGGCGAGGAGGGAGGTAGGAGACCCTCGCAGCAACGCGATCACATCGCGTTGCTCCGGGGGTCTCAGGGAAGCCCGCAGGGAGCCCCCTCCCTGCGCGATGCTTCCCTATACCGCCGGTACACTGCGATCATGTTTGATCGCGGTGTGCCGGGGGTTAATGTGCCGGGGGCGGTCCGTGACCGCTCCTGGCACATAGTGCCGGATGTCAGCTGCGATATGCAGCTGACACCCGGCCGCGATCGGCCGCGCTCCCCCCGTGAGCGCCGCTGATCGATGATGACGTACTATCCCGTCGGCGGTCATACGGGCCCACCCCACCTCGACGGGATAGTACGTCAAATGTCGGGAAGGGGTTAACAGAAAAAAATACAAACATTATACATCATATGTAGACCACAACTATGAGAGTCAAAATTGAGAAAACAAATCCAGAAAATTACCTTGTCTGATGTGGCAAGATTTATTTTTCAAACTATGGTGGAAAATCAGTATTTGGTCACCTAAAAGATGCAAGATTTCTGGCTTTCACAGACCTGTAACCTCTTCTTTTAGAGGTGGAGATGAAACTCAGGTCAAAGTTACCTGTCTGTGCTCTTTTTTGGTCAGCACAAGCAAATCGCAATTAGATGTGAAGATGAAACTCAAGTCAAAGTTACCTGTATGTGCTATTTTTTGAACAGCACAAGCAAATCGCTCCTCTTCATTGACATGACCCGCCTGTAGCCCGCCCTGATGCAGTGGCCACCGTAACCCCTGGTTCTAAATCTTTCAGTAAGAATGGTGGATTGTCTCTCAAAGCGGGCCTTTGTGAAGCAGACCCGCTTGTTCCTGGCCAGTTGAGAAATATAAAATGGAAGCTTTCCGCCAGCTCTGAAAAACAAGGATACCTATTGTGCACTCCCTCAGAACCCCATGCAAACTTTCTCTGCTAATTTTGAGTTGATTCGGTATCATGCCCACAAGTGGTGTATTGTCCCAAAAAATATCATAAACGTACTATTATCCAAATCCTCGAAAGTTGCCACCTCCTATCTTTTACCGAAGGTGCACAAGGACACTGTTGACCCCCCCCCCCCGTTCGACCTACTGTCTCTGGATTAGGAGGGTTGAGTGATAACGTCTGTAAATTTATGTATTACTTGAAACCTCTGGTAGAGACATTCCCCACCTATGTTAGAGACACGACCGATGTGCTCACTAAGATCGATGGGGTCTCTCTCGTGGCCAACGTGATGCTTGTCACAATTGACATCAAATCGTGAGAATTTCTGTGATCTGCGGTGAAGTCACTGAGCTTGCACTGCGGCGAGCTCAGCGACTTTTTCCCACCCTGATGATACCACCGCAGTTCAGCTCAGCAGGGAACGGAGCCTCACTGACCGGAGTTAACCTTGATGACTTCACCGCTGAGGCTGCGTTGAATTAGTTTTGTCACCAGTGGTTCTCAGCCTGCATGGTCGCATCTTGGCACCATCCAGGTTGAAAACTATTAATGCCCCAGACATGGATTACGGTGTGGGACAGAACGACCGAGAGGTGAGGGATATGGTTGTTTTTTATTTTTGCTTTATTACAGAAAACAAGGGATTCAGTGGAATTAGGTGTTGAATGAGTATAACTGTGTTTGTAATTTTTAAATAAAAAAGGAAAAGGGTGTTTTGTTTTATTTCTAATAAAAGACTTTGTTCTGACTTTGTCTTTATTTACCATATAACTATAGGATTAGTAATGAATAGGTGTCTTATAGATGCTTCTCCATTAGTAATCCGCAGGCTTGATGTCACCGGAAAATATAAAGGTGACATCAACCCCACAAATATGAACCCCACTAACCACCGCTACAGGGCAAGTGGGAAGAGCCTGACAAAGCCCCAGAATTGGTGCATCTAATAGATGCGCTTTTTCTGGGCAGCATGCGGGCTGCTATTTTTAAGCTGGGGGCCTATATCAATCGCCCCTTGCCAGCCTGAGAATACGAGCCTCCAGCTGTCTGCTTTAGCAATTCTGATTGTCAAAAATGGTGGGGACCCCACGCCATTTATTAAAAAAAATATTTAAATAATTAAAAATAAGGCGTGGGGACCCCTTTATTCTTGATAACCAACCATGCTGAAGATGACAGCTGAGGGTTGCAGCCCTCAGCTGCGAGTTTTGCATGGCTGTTTATCAAAAATACATGGGGAACTCACGCCGCTTTTTTCATTTATTTATTTATAGCATAGGAGCCAACTGATGAATACTCCCATCAGCTGCTCCTGCTCTCTCTGTTTTTAGTGGCAGCAGGCATGGGCTGATGGGAGTAATAGTCCCAAAAGTGGCCACCAGCTGGCATTGTTTTCACTTGAATACAGCTCTCATCATTCTCCCCTGTTCGTGCTGATCGCCGGCAGAGCAGGGGAAAATAATGAGCGTTGTCTTCAGCACCCAGCACCAGGGAACAACACTTACTTTACCGCTGCTTCTGTAGCACCCGCTGTGTGGTACTGATGTGGCACACAGGCGGCACACGGTTGCCACATGTGCCGCAATTATTACACACATGGATACTGACATCTCCGTGAGCGCCGCGGAAAAGTTTCTAATGGCGCTCGCGTTAACGTCAGATAGGTGAAGTGAATTCATTGGCTGTGAACTCCCAGGACCTTTCTGAAGGCACCCGGAGCGTGAGAACTTTCTCACGCTCTCGATGACGTCAGACAGATCCTACGAGTTCACTGCGAGATGCTGGTCAGCAGTAGCAGATGATGCTCAGTGTCTCTGCTGGATGACAGGCTGTATGGTAGCATCATGCAACCATGCAGCCTGCCATCTAGATGTAGCAGAACTAGAACCGTCGCGGGACATATGGATTATTATCTTCTTAGGGGAAAGACGAGAAATATTGTTGTTTTCTATTTTAACTCTTTTGCAGAAGACAATGGCATCGGTGGCTAAGTATACAGCTGTGAGCTGATATTAACAGCCTGGGAAGCTCCATGGGTATTACCCCCTTCTCAGGCTATAAACATCACCCCCAGCCATCGGCTTTCCTCTGGCGGTTAAGAAAATTACGTGGGAGCCTTCGCCAGTTTTTTTCAGAAAAATAATCCTTAAATCATTAAAAACATGTACAGTAAGCTGCACACACTGTACTAATTGTATATGTCACTGACATCTCCGTTACCCTTTTTTTCAAGTACCAGCAATATCAGGACGTGTGAAACCAGCATTAGGATGTAAATTGGATGCTAGGTGTTAAAAATCTGATTGTACTTGCATGAAAAATGCATGACACTTGCATTACACTCGTCTTACTTTGCATGAACAAAATAGGACCAATTTTAAAATTGCTAGTGTGACTCCAGCCTTAGGGTATGTGCACACGTAGAGTATTTGCTTGCAAAAAATTCTGCAAGGTTTCTGCATCTCTTGGCAGAAAAAACGTACATTTTGCCGCTTTTTCTTGGCACTTTTTTTGCCGCGGTTTTGTATGCGTTTTTGTACAGCAGTGAAGGCTTTGTTGAGCTAAATAAAGATATTTAAAAAAAAGTTTTGTGATGTAATTCCTTGATTCAACAACTTCTTTTTTATTCTGATCATTGACACCAAGCGCTAGGTTTAGTAATGAAAAGGTGTCAGCCAGACACACTCATTACTAAACCAGTAAGTAAACACACACACACACACACACACACACACACGCGCATGCATTCATGCCACACTGTAACCAGCCTATGTAGGAGAGTTAACAGAATTAATCTACATAGGCTATAATCAAACAGCAACTGTTAGTTAAAAAAAATAAATAAACAAAAAAAAGTGTGGGCTCTCTTGTAATTTTCATAACTAGTGTTGAGCATTCCGATACCGCAAGTATCGGGTATCGTCCGATACTTGCCGGTATCGGAATTCCGATACCGAGATCCGATACTTTTGTTGTATCGGGAATCGGTATCGGGATTAATATCAATGTGTAAAAGAAAGAATTAAAATAAAAAATAGGGATATACTCACCTCTCCGGCGCAGCCTGGACTTTACCACCGTAACCGGGAGCCGTTGTACCTAAGAATGCGCGCTTGAAGGGCCTTAGATGAGGTCACTGCGCTCTGATTGGTCCGTAGCGGTCGCGTGACCGCTACGCAACCAATCACAAAGCAGTGACGTCACCTAAGGTCTTTCAAGCGCTTGAAATACCTTAGAAGACGTCACGGCTTTGTGATTGGTCGCGTAGCGGCCACGCGACCGCTACGCGACCAATCAGAAGCTGCGGACAACTTCTAAGGTATTTCAAGCGCTTGAAAGACCTTAGGTGACGTCACTGCTTTGTGATTGGTCGTGTAGTGGTCACGCGACCGCTACGGACCAATCAGAGCGCAGTGACCTCATCTAAGGCCCTTCAAGCGCGCATTCTTAGGTACAACGGCTCCCGGTTACGGCGGTAAAGTCCAGGCTGCGTCGGAGGGTGAGTATATCCCTATTTTTTATTTTAATTCTTTCTTTTACACATTGATATGGATCCCAGGGCCTGAAGGAGAGTTTCCTCTCCTTCAGACCCTGGGAACCATACAGGATACCGTCCGATACTTGGTGTCCCATTGACTTGTATTGGTATTGGGTATCGGTATCGGATTAGATCCGATACTTTGCCGGTATCGGCCGATACTTTCCGATACCGATACTTTCAAGTATCGGACGGTATCGCTCAACACTATTCATAACCCAGAGGAGGGAAAGCCAAAAGCTGGGGGCTGATGTTCATATTCTGGAGAGGAGCCAATAGCCATAAAGGTTCCCAGGCTATTAATATCAGCTCACAGATGTCTGCTTAGCTTTTACTGGCTAGTTTACAGGGGGATCCCAGAAAAAAATTGACATAGGGTCCCCTTATAAAATCTAACTAAAAAAATAGGCAGACAGCTGTGGGCTGATATTAATAGCCGGTCCCTTTGGAGCGCCCCCACTGCCGCAGGGCCCAGGGGTACCCGGTACCGGGCCTCTCTGTCTCAGTTCTGGGGTGGTCACGGTGGCTAGACCCAGTCCGTGACCCTACTGAGGGGCGTCCAGCGAAGATAGAACGTGATGATGTTGGGGTGTGGGGTGCGATGAATAACGAGGACACAGAGTTGCAGTCTCTTTACCTCTTTACTTAAGGTCTCGAGGTACTCAATCCAGAGCACTGTTAACAGGGCTGTCTGAGACCGGCCGGTCCGAAGGCACATCAGGAGTCCCCTTAACAGGTGGGAATCAGCGTCTACCTTCTAGCGCCTGTGTGTTGTAGTCCTTCCCTGCTGAGCACCCCGGGATAGTCCTCACAACTGATTCTGTCTGTCTCTGATGTTCGTTCTCTCCGTCCCCCAGATGATATGGTTAGGACGCACCCGTATGACGGGGTAGGCCTGGAGTTCTTCCGGGACCCTAGAGTCGCCCCTTTCCCACAGCTGCCTCCGTTGTCTGCTTAGGTGATTTGGGTGAGACAGCCAACCTATAATTGGCTATCCTGCCGTGGTTTGCAGTAATGCTTAGAGTCTCTTACTTGCTCGGTGTTCCGGCCACCGACTGTTTGCGCCTCAGAAGGATGTTGCCTCGATCTTACAGCACGACTCCTTCTGGTCCTATCGCCTCTTTGCTGTATTTCCGTTTCCTCGCTTTTTGTCCTTTCTTAGGAATCTGTCAGGATCCCATCCCTGACAGGTCCTCTCTCTAGCTCTTCCCAGTTACTTCTCCCTGTCTTCCTGTCCAACCCCCAGTTTTACCAGAGTGTGAGGAGTGGCCCACTAGATAGAACCACTCCCCCTGGTGGCCGGAGTGTGAAGTGTAGGTGTGTGTTACCTGGTCAGGTGAACTCCTTTAGTGCAATCAGACGTAACATCACTCCCCTTAGTGGCAGAGCGACGTTACTGCAACGACCAGGACTCTGGGGCGCTGCACTCCCCCCCGGTTAAATCCAGTACTCCCGGACAGGGAAAACAAGAACAACAATACATGTTAACAGAAAACACACAAAATTTTGTAATATCATAAACAATTAAACATAACAGTGCTTCCCTTTATGGGAGGTGAGGACTCTTGAACGTTGCGAAAGTTAGGTCATGCACAGTTTATGACTCTCAGTTCAGTGGTTGAAACAGCGGGAACCCCGGGTAAACAAAGGGGTCACCTTTAGAAGTTTTTGGAGCAATTCACTGTCCATTACTTCGTTTGTCCATTTTAAAACCTGTAACAAAAGATATGCACACAAACATTTTCAACTAAATAGCAACCCTCATTAATACCTCCAAGTTTTGTAGCGGAGGGGAGTTTGATTCTGGGTGCTGCGTGTGGACCTTCGCAGCGCAGGGGTTGCTATTGGCCTAACAGGGCCCGCTATGCTTGCTACCGCTGGTGTAGTGCACTGTCTTCTAGCTACGCTTCTAGTGAGTCTGGGTAGCACTGGCAGCCTGGAGCTCTCAGAGCTGATGTTACCAACAGTAGGTACGGCAGGTTCGCCAATAGCAAAGGGAGGACTTGCCGATTCAACGATTGGCATGGCATCTTCGGGAGGGATCTGCTGAGGTTGCGGGCCTGGACGATCCGGCACCACCGTTAGTTCTAGTGGATTTGGTTGATGGAACGTTAGGACAGGTACCACGATGGCCTGATTTATCTGAGTCCAGGACTGGGGAAAATCGCCAAGAACAGTGTGTATCATCTTTTCTTCTACAGGTGAGGAGGTTCCTGGATCCGTTTCCCTCTCTCTCAACTTATCAGGGCAGACTTTAAGGTGGTCCCTGGATATCGCCGTCGAGGTCTCCCCTCCATCCTTGCTGATGAGACAAACCTTCGTGTTGTCGAAATCGGATGGCAGGACGGTATACGGTTCCGCTTCCCATTGGTCGTCGAGTTTGTGTAGCCTCCTCTTTCGTTTGAGTACGTGCTCACCGGGTGACAAGGGAATCGCAGGAGCATGCTGGTTGTAGTCTCTTTCTTGTTTTTGTCTAGCCTGGGCAAGACTTCTTTCCACGCATTCCTGTACTTTGCGGTACTTTCGCTACCTTTCTGCATCCCAATCTGCATCCGTCGAGGTATCTTCGGGGACTAGGACCCCCATGTCCAGGTCAATGGGTAACTTGCTAGATCTTCCTCGCATCAGGTATGCTGGAGTGCAGTTGGTGGAATTTACTGGGATATGATTGTATATGTCCACCAAGTCAGGCAACTTTGTTGGCCACAGGTTCCGCTCCTCTGCGGGTAAGGTCTTCAGTAAGTCGATCACCACTTGGTTCATCTTTTCACACATCCCGTTGGTTTGGGGATGGTACGGTGTGGTTCTGATCTTCTTACACCCGTACAGATGGCAGAACTCTTGGAACACCTCTGTTTCGAATGCTGGTCCCTGATCGGTCAGTACCTTCTCCTGGTACCCATGGGGCCTACAAAAGTACTGCTGGAAGGCCTTGGCAGCCGTCCTGGCCGTTAGATCCTTGACAGGTACAACCACCAAAAATCTGGAGTAGTGATCTACGATGGTAAGAGCGTAGATATAGCCTGACCGGCTAGGTGTCAGCTTCACATGATCCAGCGCGACCAGTTCAAGTGGCCGTTTGGTGATGATGGGCTGCAAGGGAGCCCATTGGCTGTCATGGTCCTTCCTGCGTAGGCTACATGGACCGCACTCCCAACACCACTTCTCAATGGCTCCCTTCATGCCAATCCAATAGAACCTCCCTCGGAGTAGCCTCTCCAGCTTCTTCCATCCGAAGTGTCCGGCTCCATCGTGGTAGGCTCCCAGAACCATGGGCGCATCTCGCCTCGGCACCACTATCTGCCATACCAATTCATGAGTACGCGGGTCGATACTCCTCCGGCACAGCTTGCCATCATGGATAAACAGTTGGCTTCTCCCCTTCCACAGCTGTCGTGTCTCCTGTGGATCATCTGGGCTGGGATGCAACCCTGCCTGCGTCAGGAGCTCTTTCACCCGACGGACCGCGGGGTCACCATCCTGGGTCTCCGCCCATCCGTGATGGGGCAGGGGATTCAGCGTGGCATCCTGTTGGTTCTTGTACCGGTTCTTCACATGATGGGAGTACTGAGCGGCTTTGGGGCGATGGAACGCAGGCAACTCTACCTCTTCAAGTGCCTCCGGGTCCTCCCCCGTTTCTGGCAAATTGGGCATCCGGGACAAGGCATCGGCGTTCGCATTCTTGCATCCTGCCCGGTACTTGATGGTGAAGTCGTAGTTGGACAGCCGGGCCATCCACCGCTGTTCCAAGGCCCCGAGTTTGGCTGTACCCAAGTGCATCAGCGGATTATTATCCGTGAAGACGGTGAATTTCGCCGAGGCCAGGTAGTGTTTGAACCTCTCTGTCACTGCCCAGACGATGGCAAGGAACTCCAGTTTAAAGGAACTGTAGTTGTCAGGGTTCCTTTCCGTGGGACGGAGCTTCCTGCTGGCGTAAGCGATCACCCTCTCCTTGCCTTTCTGGACCTGGGACAGCATGGCTCCCAATCCCACATTGCTGGCATCCGTGTATAACACAAACGGTTGGTCGTATTCGGGGTAGGCCAGCACCTCTTCTCCCATCAGTGCCGACTTCAAACAAGTGAAGGATCCTTCCAGCCCCTCGTTACAGTCAAATGGGGCGTTCTTCCCCTTGGTCTTCTTTGATTGGCCCACCAACAGGTCTTGCAAGGGCGCGGCCTTCTTGGTGAAGTCCTTGATGAACCTTCGGTAATAGCTGACCAGCCCGAGGAACTGCCGGACTTTGCTGGGCTTCGGCCAGTCTTGGATCACCGTGACCTTGTCGGGGTCTGGGGCTACTCCTTCAGCGCTCACCACATGGCCCAGGTACTGCAATTTGGGTTTCAGCAGATGACATTTGGACGGTTTCACCTTTAAGCCAAAGTTGGACAGGGCTTCAAACACCTCAGCCAGGTGCTTCAGATGGTCTTCATAGGTTTTAGAGAAGACAATGACATCATCCAAATACAGCAGTACGGTTTCAAAGTTCTTGTGCCCCAGACAGCACTCCATCATCCTCTGGAACGTCCCCGGGGCATTGCACAATCCGAAGGGCATGTAGTTGAATTCGCAGAGACCCATCGGTGTCGTGAAGGCCGTCTTCTCTTTGTCCGCCTCCGCCACGGGAACCTGCCAGTACCCACTGGTGAGATCTAAGGTGGAGAAGTAGTTAGCAGATTTTAAGGCAGCCAGACACTCTTCTATCCTGGGCAGTGGGTATGCATCCTTATGTGTAATGCGATTCAACTGCTGGTAATCAACGCACATCCTCATTGTGCCATCTTTCTTTTTAACAAGGACTAATGGAGCTGCCCAGGGGCTACAACTGTCTCTCACCACCCCAGCCTCCTTCATTTCTCGCAACATGTCCTTGGCACACTGATAATGAGCTGGGGGTACAGGGCGGTATCTCTCCTTTATGGGCCGGTGATCTCCTGTGGGGATATGATGTTGGATCCCTTTCACCTGTCCAAAATCTAAGGGGTGTTTGCGAAATACCCGCTCGTACTCGTGAACCACCCTGTAGGCCCCTTGTTTCTGGTGGGATAGGGTGGAGTCAGTGCCCACATGCAATTCCCAACACCAATCTTTCGAGTGCCCTGCAGAACTGTTGTCCTCCGCCAGATTAGACGGGGCCAAGGGTCCAGGTGTCTGTATCACACTATTATTGACAGCGAACAGTTTGGCAAGCGTGGCATACTTGGCGAGGTGGACCTCTTCCTCTCCACAATTAAGGACACGTACGGGCACCCTCCCCTGTCGGACGTCGACCACCCCCTGGCTGTCAGGAGAGTAGGCCTATTGTCTGAATACACGGGTTCTACCAGGGCCTGGTAGTCCTTACCCCTGAGGTCTATGGCTGCCCGACACCATATTAACATATCACTCCTGGGGGGTATCGCGATAGGGTTTGAATCACTCACAGTGACACGACCAATTTCACCACCAGTCAGCTCTACCTGCTGTCTCTGCATCAGAGCTCTGATTTCTTTTTGCAGGGCGCGTTGTTCACTGTAGCCAGTGGTTTCTGCTACCTGTTGTAACAAGACAATAACTTCTGCAAGACAATTTTCTATAACATTGGTACCGATAGTCATCATGGGATTACATTCACGGCGGTCAATATCAACGATTACAATCCCTTGGGCCTTCAATTCCACCCGCCCCACCTTGATGGTGACCTCTTTATACCCCACTTGTGGCAACGGCTGACCATTACTGGCTATGATGGTGAAATCGTCATCGGGGCCACGAGTAATATCGGTGTCCTCCCAATACCGTTTATAAAGCACGTAAGGCATAGTCGTCACCTGAGAACCGGTGTCCAGCAGAGCGTTCATGGGGATACCGTCGATCACAACAGAAAGAACTGGCCGCCCTCCAACGTATTTGGCTCTCCAATGCTGCGGGCCTGATCGTCCTACTCCTGGGGGTTGGCCCTTTGCCCCAGGGGTTGCTTGTTTAAAGGACAGTACCTTGCCAGGTGGTCCACCTGGTGACAGCGGCGGCAGATGGGTCGTCCGTCCCGATGGAAGCGATCGTCATCCCGGCCTCTGGTCGGCGGAGTCCTCCTCTGTCGCATCCAGTGGACATCTTCTGGTCTGGAGGCCAGCTGGATCTTCTCCTTGGGGGCCTCCTGTAGGGACTGCACCGTCCGGGCTAGAGCAGCAACGCTCCTGGTCAGCTCCTGCATCTGGAGGCGGAGTCCTGCAGGGGAGTCGTCCTCTAGGCTCTGGGCGTCGGCCTCGGCGGCGACTGGGGCATCCGGCGCCACCTCCTGGTGGTATGTGAGAGCGGGACGCCTGGGTGGTATTGCACGGCTGGGCTGTCGCTCCTGCACTGCCTGGATAGCTTTATCCTTGAATTGTGCAAAAGTCAAGTCTGGATTCTGCATGGCCAAGAAGTGTAATTGGTCCCTTTGGTGACTGCACAGAAGCCCCTCAATGAACCGCTCTTTCAGGAGTTTATCCTCATCTTGCATGCTGCCGGGGTCACTCTGCTTAATGGCCCGCAGCGCCTCCTGGAGATTAAGGGCATAGTCCCGTAAGCTATCCTGCGGTCTCTGTTTGCATCCATAGAAAGTCAGTTTAATTTCTGTAGCAGTACGGGTATCGAAGGTGGCTTTAAGCTTTGCAAAAACCTGCTGTGCCGTTCCCTTATCCGCGGCGGGCCAGGACTTCACTTCTCTCAGAGCCACCCCAAAGAGTTGGCCGATTATCATATGAACCTTCTGAGGCTCTGTCAGGGGATAGAACTCAAGCAGGCTGCAGATCCCTTCTTTAAAGTCAGTGAACGTATGCGACTCCCCGGAGTATCGTGGGAGCCAGGCCGCTCCGGGCAGGTACGGCATAGAGAAGGGCATTATGGCCTTTGTGGTAGCGGCAGTGTCTGACTGGCTGATGGGGGCAGCGGGTTCCGCGGCAACCTGTGGTGGTATTAGGGCCGCGGCTACGTCCGCTGCGGGGACCGGAGCTGCCCCTGTGTCCACGGCTGCGACCGCCGCCTCCGCTCCTCCCGACTCGGACATGGCTGTCCCTTCCTCCCACTAACCTGCTGGAGGTCGGAGTTCCTCTTCCGGAGTTGGCACTTTACCGCGCTTCCTCGTTCCGCGCTTCTCTTGACCGGTTCCGCCCACGAAGCTAAGGCTCCTCCCTCCGTGCGCGGCAATGGCGAATTGTGGCGGGAACTCTTGGCGGCAATTAGCAATGCACAGTCTTTGCAATAAGTCACAGTCCAAGCACAACAAATCACAATTCCAAGGCACACATGACCCGATTCTTCAGGCTTAAGTAGATCCTGTTCGCGGAAACAAATTGGAACGCCCCCACTGCTGCACGGCCCAGGGGTACCCGGTACCGGGCCTCTCTGTCTCAGTTCTGGGGTGGTCACGGTGGCTAGACCCGGTCCGTGACCCTACTGAGGGGCGTCCAGCGAAGATAGAACGTGATGATGTTGGGGTGTGGGGTGCGATGAATAACGAGGACACAGAGTTGCAGTCTCTTTACCTCTTTACTGAAGGTCTCGAGGTACTCAATCCAGAGCACTGTTAACAGGGCTGTCTGAGACCGGCCGGTCCGAAGGCACATCAGGAGTCCCCTTAACAGGTGGGAATCAGCGTCTACCTTCTAGCGCCTGTGTGTTGTAGTCCTTCCCTGCTGAGCACCCCGGGATAGTCCTCACAACTGACTCTGTCTGTCTCTGAAGTTCGTTCTCTCCGTCCCCCAGATGATATGGTTAGGACGCACCCGTATGACGGGGTAGGCCTGGAGTTCTTCCGGGACCCTAGAGTCGCCCCTCTCCAACAGCTGCCTCCGTTGTCTGCTTAGGTGATTTGGGTGAGACAGCCAACCTATAATTGGCTATCCTGCCGTGGTTTGCAGTAATGCTTAGAGTCTCTTACTTGCTCGGCGTTCCGGCCACCGACTGTTTGCGCCTCAGAAGGATGTTGCCTCGATCTTACAGCACGACTCCTTCTGGTCCTATCGCCTCTTTGCTGTATTCCCGTTTCCTCGCTTTTTGTCCTTTCTTAGGAATCTGTCAGGATCCCATCCCTGACAGGTCCTCTCTCTAGTTCTTCCCAGTTACTTCTCCCTGTCTTCCTGTCCAACCCCCAGTTTTACCAGAGTGTGAGGAGTGGCCCACTAGATAGAACCACTCCCCCTGGTGGCCGGAGTGTGAAGTGTAGGTGTATGTTACCTGGTCAGGTGAACTCCTTTAGTGCAATCAGAAGTAACATCACTCCCCTTAGTGGCAGAGCGACGTTACTGCAACGACCAGGACTCTGGGGCGCTGCACCTTCATGACTGAGAATGGAACCCAGACATTTATAGCTCCTTCAAGCTGGAACTGCTGGCGCTGGTGTGGGCGATGACCGAGAAGTTCGCAGAGTACTTGTCTGGGTTGGAGGTCCTGGTGCAGACAGACAATAACCCCCTGGTCCACCTGTAAAATGCGATGTTGGGGGCTTTGGAACAGAGATGGATGGCCCGCATGGTGAAGTATCGGTACAAGATTGTCTATCGGGCCAGGGCTGAGAACACACATGCTGATGCTCTCTCTAGAGTGACTTATGAGCGACCCGCGTGTGATCGATATGAAGAGTTGGAGGTGGAAGAGATTCCTGGCTTCCGGAACTTTGCCAAATCGTTGGTGTCGACGCAGGGACAGATCGGAAAGGCATCTGAAGAACAGGTGTTGGGACGGCCTCAGGACGACTGGGTTCGACTTCAACAGACAGATAAGGAAATCACCCAGCTGCGACAATGGGTGGCACTAAAACAACTCCCCAGCCGACAAGAGAGGAACGATCTCCAGGGACCCTGCGGATTCTGGGACAGTGGGAAAAACTTCGCTTGAAAGATGGACTGCTATACCAAAGAGTACAGCTACTGTGAGAATTTGGGGTCA